>NC_088391.1:54243125-54960000 GCF_037993035.2 Macaca fascicularis | reverse complement strand
GGGCTTGCATAATGTCCTCTGGAATGTGTCTAGACTTGCTGGCTCCTTGCTCCTAGGTTCCTAGGCTCCTATTCCCATTATCTAAAGTAGCAGAACATGTTCCATATAAATGCTAAACCATCACAACTGTAAATCATGTGCTTAATGCAACATGCCCTTTTGACCTCCACATTCTTACCATCTATTTCTTTGTTGGATTACCAATAAATACTGTGGGATCCCAGCGCTCGGGGCCTTCGCAGTCTCCATGAAAGCAATAGCTTCCCCGTGTCTCACATTTCTCTCTCAAACTGTCTTTTTCTCAATCGTTTCACTCCACCAGACTTTGTCACCCCCATGACCTGGTATTGGGTGTGATCACCCCAACATTCCCGGCACTCAACGTGGGGGCAACAAAGACTCCGATGAAGGAACGGCAGAGCATGTGAAGGCGGAGGATGCATAGTCAAATGACACCGAGGATGTCTTAAAAAAGCTCGGCAGGAAAGCTGAATGCTCAGAAGAATCAGGGTGAAAATGGGACAAAGTGAAAGCAGACGTCCTGCTTAAAGTTCTTAAGTCATTTATTACGAAGAGGGGGAGTGACATTTAGTACTCAGAATTTGTTACTACTCTTCAGTGCAGTAAAGTAGTTTTGCCCATAGTTCCTGGAACAAGGGACTATGGAGTTAGATGAATAGGAGAGAATTGGCAGAGATTAAAAAAAAAAAAGGCGCAAAAATTCCAGTCTATTTGGTCAATATAGGCGCTAATAAAAGCAGCTCTTGAGCCTTTTCAAACAGATGATGAGGCAGATTCAGATGAGGAAGAGGACGAGTGTAAACTAACTCCAGATTCTGAATGTGAGGCACTGGAAATGGAGGAAATTAAAAGGGAAACTGAAAATGTTTTCCTAGCCTGTCTGCTCCACCTGCTGAGTTCAGTGAAAGGCAACCTTGTCTCTCCCCTTAATGGATGAGAAGATGAATTAGCTACAAAACTTACTGCTCCTGGCCGGGCACGGTGGCTCACACCTGTAATCCCAGCACTTTGGGAGGCCTAGGCAGGTGGATCACGAGGTCAGAAGATTGAGACCTTCCTGGCTAACACGGTGAAACCCCGTTTCTACTAAAATTACAAAAAAAAAGAGCCGGGCGTGGTGGCGGGTGCCTGTAGTCCCCTCTCCTCCTAAGGCTGAGGCAGGAGAATGGCGTGAACCCGGAAGGCAGAGCTTGCAGTGAGCTTAGATGGCGCCACTGTACTCCAGCCTGGGCGAGAGAAGGAGACTTCGTCTCAAAAGAAAAAAAAAAAAAAAAAAAAAAAATCTCCTGTAGTTACATTAAAACCTGGAGCAATTGGTGGTGCTGTACAAAATTCTATTCAAAAGACTAGAGCGGAGGGAGACATTGAAGCATGGCAATTTGCCATAACTATAATCCAGCAGGGAGGACAGAAAACATCCTTCCACTGTTTCCAGAATCCAAAAAGTAAAAAAAGTATACAACTAATTAAAGAAGTGTACCCTATTCCTTTAAAAGCCAGGGTAAATTTAAATCCTATAATTGATCATTGAAGGTCTTCTCCATGACCCTATAATACTCCAATACTATCTTGTCAGTGTGAACAAGGGATTAGCCAGAAAGCACTGAGACCGCTGACAACCAGTAGCCTTCCTATCAAAAATCCTTAACCCAGTAACTGGTGGAGAGCCCAAATGCATTCAATCTGTAGCAGCAACTGCTTTGCTAGCAGAAGAAAGTAGAAAAAATAACCTTTAGAGGAAACCTCATTGTGAGCACACCTACAGTTCAGAGCTATCCTAAGTAAAAAAAAAAGAAAGAAAAAAAAAAACAAAAACAAACAAAAAGGTAGCTTACTAACACATTCTTAAAGTATGGGGCTATTCTGTTAGAAAAAGGTGATTTAATATTAACCACTGAAAATTCCCTTAACCTAGCAGGTTTCCTAACAGGGGATTTAAACCTTAATTACCATAGAAAGTTTCAACCAGATGTAGGAGGAACTCCCTTCAGGATGGGATGATAGATGGTTCCTCCTGGGTGATCGAGAAAAGAGAAAAAAACAAACAAAAAAACTCAATGGGTGTTCAGCAATTGATAGGGAAACTCTTGTAGAAGCAGAATTAGGAAAATTGCCTAATAATTGGTCTGCTCAAATTTGTGAGCTGTTTGCACTCAGCCAAGCCTGAAAGTACTCATAGAATCAAAAAATTTTAAATCCTGACTCAAAGCATTACCTAAACCCTCTCTGAAATGAATTTGCACAAAAATTGTTTATGGAATGCAACTGGGTTGTCATGAAATACTCAGGAACCCAGTCTAGCTCTAGAACTCACCTCTGAGTGCAAAGGCAATGTTGGACATGCTGGTAAAGGACCACTAGAATCCCGCAGCCCAGACCCCTTTCTTTGTGGGTTGCGAAAGTTGGGAAAACAGGTGCAGGACTGCTATGTCGGTGAGCGTAACTAATTCAATAAACAGAAGTCCATGGGTGCTTACACACCCTGGAAAGGAATAAGCATTAGGACGATAGAGGATGCTCTAGGACTAATGCTCATTGGAAAATGACTAGGGATGCTGGCATCCCTATGTTTTTTTTTTTTTTTTTTTCTTTTCAGATGGGAAACGTTCCTCCCAAGGCAAAAACTTCCCTAAGATGTATTCTGGAGAATTAGGCCCAGAGTGTATAAACTTTTTCCCTCTCAGACTTTAAACAAAATGTCCTAGGTAAATTCTCAGATAACGCTGATGGCTATATTGATGTTTTACAAGGGTTAGGACAATCCTTTGATCTGACTTGTAGAGATATAATGTTACTGCTAAATCAGACACTAACCCCAAATGAGAGAAGTGCTGCCATGACTGCAGCCCGAGAGTTTGGCGATCTCTGGTATCTGTCAGGTCAATGAAAGGATGACAACGGAGGAAAGAACAATTCCCCACAGGCCAGCAGGCAGTTCCCAGTGTAGACCCTCAGTGGGACACAGAATCAGAATATGAAGATTGGTGCTGCAGACATTTGCTAACTTGTATGCTAGAAGAGCTAAGGAAAACTAGGAAGAAGCCACTATAACAGGGAAACGAAGAAAATCCTACTGCCTTTCCGAAGAGACAAAGGGAAGCATACTTCTCTGTCATCTGACTCTGTTGAAGGCCAACTAATCTTAAAGGATAAGTTTATCACTCAGTCAGCAGCAGACATTAGAAAAAACTTCAAAAGTCTGCCTTAGGCCCGGAGAAAAACTTAGAAACCCTATCAAACTTGGCAAACTTTTTTTTTTTTTTTTTTTTTTTTTTTTTTTTTTTTTTTTTTATGATAGAGATCAGGGGTAGCAGGGGGAATGGGACAAAAAAAAAAAAAAAAAACACCGCTTTAATCATGACCCTCAGGCAAGCAGACTTGGGAGGCTCTGGAAAAGGGAAACGCTAGGAAAATTGAATGCCTCCTAGGGTTTGCTTCCAGTGCGGTCTACAAGGACACTTTAAAAAAGACTGAATAGAAATAAGCTGCCCCCTCGTCCATGCCCCTTATGTCAAGAGAATCACTGGAAGGCCCACTGCCCCAGGGGACGAAGGTCCTCTGAGTCAGAAGCCACTAACCAGATGATCCAGCAGCAGGAATGAGGGTGCCCTTGGCAAGCGCCAGCCCATGCCATCACCCTCCCCAGGTATGCTTGACCACCGGGAGCCAGGAGGTTAACTGTCTTCTGGACACTGGCATGGCCTTCTCAGTCTTACCCTCCTGTCCCGGACAACTATCCTCTAGATCTGTCACTATCAGAGGGGTCCTAGGACAGGCAATCAACTAGATACTTCTCCCAGCCACTAAGTTGTGACTGGGGAACTTTACTCTTTTCATATGCCTTTCTAATTATGTCCGAAAGCCCCACTCCTTTGTTAGGGAGAGACATCCTAGGAAAAACAGGGGCCATTATACACTAGAATTAGGAGAAGGAAAATGGGTAAATATATATACAGACTCTAAGTATGTTTACCTAGTCCTCCATGCCCACATAGCAATATGGAGAGAAAGGGAATTCTTAACTTCCGAGGGAACAGTTATCAAACATCAGGAAGCCATTAGGCCCCAAAATTCTCCTTACCTCTGAGTCTCCTTCCTCCAATCCCTGCCTAAAGATAATTTTATGGGGAAGAGGACTTGCTAGTGTCTCTCCAGGTGACAGTCAGGTGCCTATGTGGGTGCCCACCAAACATCTGAAGATCTATCATGAGCCGCAGCATCTAGTGGACCCACCTGTATGTGTGAATTGAAGGTTTGAAAAGCCTCAATTTGCTTTCTCTATGCCTTCTGTTAATCAGAAAAGGCCTGTTTCTCATTATCAGTGGAAAGTTTTACCTCACAGTAATTAACCAAAGAGGCAGAAACGGAGTTAACAAATGCTTCAGCAATGGCATGACTCCCAGCTACAGCCACAGAAGTTTTTGCTTCTGTTTCAGTAGATTTACTAACATGGTGTTGAGAGTATGTTTGTGTTTTTGCAGGACATGAATAAACGTGTGGATGTCCTCAAGATGTGTACAACCATGAAACAGGAGACTGGAGGGACCCATGGATCCCAACCATGGACCAGGTTCCCCCAGTACGAGCCATGAGCTAGATGAACCCGAATGCCAAGATGGAACGAGGACCGACCGGTGTCATGATGCTTAATGGACCAATGCTTTCTGACTCAGCTCCTCTCTACCCTGAATACAAAAGACCCTAATAGTTAGGCAGGAATATCATCACCCCTATTCAGCATGAAGAAATTACAGAAGATGGGCCTTCATCCTTCTGCAACCCCTAGGATTAAGGGTCCTCTTGTAAAAGGGAAAGGGGAGATATGTGGGAAGCATTCAAACCAGAGTGACTCCAGTTTGAACAAGGGCTAGGAAAAATGAAGCTGGATCACCAGCCAGCAATTAAGGGCTGTACAGCCTGCAATCGCCTTGCTCACTTAAAAGGCCACCTTTTATGTTAGAAATAATAGCTAGTAGTAATGATAGTAATAATGATACCTTCTCTTTTACAAAAAAGATAAGGGGGGCATGTTGGGAAAAAGCTGAGTGTTGGGAGGGAAACTGAGGCAGGGCTTGCATAATGTCATCTGGAATGTGTCGAGACTTTCTGGCTCCTTGCTCCTAGACTCCTAGTTCCATTATCTCAAGTAGCAGAACATGTTCCATATAAATGCTAAACCATCACAGCTGTAAATCGTGCTTAATGCAACGTGCCCTTTCGACCTCCACATTCTCATCATCTTGTTTCTTTGTTGGATTACCCATAAATACTGTGGGCTCCCACAGCGCAGTGCCTTCGCAGCCTCGATGATAGTGATGGCCCCCTGGTGTCCCACATTTCTCCCTCAAACTGTCTTTCTCAATTCTTTGACACCGCCAAACTTTGTCACCCCCATGACCTGGTGTTGGATCTGATCACCCCAACAAATTGCCACATGTTCCTATCTAGTCTGTGTAATAGCTAGGCTGTGAGTCAAGGTAGTTCTTAGTAAAACTCATAATCTTTTTCTCAGTTCTATGAGGAAGTTAAGAAATATTAGAAGCTTGACTTTAACTAGAGTAATAGAATGCAAGATGAAAATGAACAAACGTGTCAGAAAAAATGTTCTAAGTGCATCCATGAAGGTATTCCTTAAAACAATAGTACATACTGGTTGATCCTGTAACAATAGAAGATAGTTTATGATGACAAAAAATATGACATGCTCCAATTTAACTCATGCTATTTTTTGATCTTACAGTTAAGACATTGTCATTGTGTAGAAAGGGGTTGTTTTGAGCTTACAATTAAGACATTGTCATTGTGTAGAAAGGGGTTGGTGGGAAACAATGATCCCTGGGTCTGTTATGTTTCTGTACATTTTGAGAGCTGTGACACTGATTGCTCATTGTCATTTAAAAGAAAAAACTATTAAATGTGTTTTCAAGAACGTTTAGTAAAGATACAGTATTTCTCTCTACAGCAAAGAGCAAACTTTTCTGAGCTTGACATGTATTAGTGACTTCCCGCAGAACAAAGAAGGCATGTTTACTGCCTATTATAAAAGTGGGTTTCTCTAAGTTTCAGGTCCCTCTCCTATAATGCATCACATTGCATGTGTGTGCCTCACCTGGCCCTCTTGACATCACTCTGTATGACTGCAGTGAGGCTATTGTAATTTCTGAATAAGGACCTTTGAATCTGACCAAAAGTCTTGACTCTTCTATCAATATCCATGTAATGGTATCAGGCTAACTTGCTAGCTTTCAAGTAAACTGAAAAATCTCAGCTACATCATAGTTCTTTAAAAGGGCAGCTGAAATTAGACTCCTCTCTCTCTTACCATATACAAAAATCTGAAGATGGATTAAAGACATAAATGGTAAGACCTAAAACTATAAAAATACTAGAAGAAAACCTAGAAAAAGTTCTTCTAGACATTGGTCTAGGCAAAAAATTCAAGACTAAGACCTCAAAAGCAAATGTGACAATAACAAAAATAGACAAATAGGATTTATCAAACTTAAAAGCTTCTGCACAGCAGAAGAAATAATCAACACAGTGAAAAGAAAACCTAGAGAATAGGAGAAAATATTTGCACACAATGCATCTTACAAAGAACTAATATCCAGAATCTACAAACAGCAACAAAAAGTATCCCTATTAAAAAGTAGACAAAGGACATGAACATTTATTCACAATAAGACATACACACGGCCAATAAGCATATGAAAAATGCTCAACATCACTAATCATCAGAGGAATGCAAATGAAAACCACAATTAGATACCATCTTACACCAGTAAGAATGGAGATTATTAAAAAGTAAATAACAGAAGCTGGCAAATCTGCAAAGAAAGAGGAATGCTCATATACTGTTGGTGGGAATTTAAACTAGTAGAACCCTATAAAAAACAGTATAAAATTTCTCAAATAATTAAAAATATAACTACCACTAGATCAGCAATCTCACTACTAGGTATCTACCCAAAGGAAAAGAAATTATTTTATCAAAAAAACACTTGCACTCATGTTTAATGCAGAACTATTCACAATTACAAAATCACGGAATTAGTCTAAGTGTCTATCAAGAGATGATTTGAAATACATCTAGATAATTGATAAATTGATATACACCTATATGTGTACATATGATGTATGTATGTAGTCATGTATAATTATGTAGATATATACATTATCTATACACATATATACACATACACCATGGAATATGACTTAGTAATAAAAAGATGGAAATCATGTGTTTTTCAGCAACATGGAGAGACTTGGAGGCCATTATTTTAAGTGATATAACTCAGAACAGAATGTCAAAAAATCACATGTTCTCACATATAAGTGAGCTGAATAATGTGAACACATGGACATGTGTGTAATAACAGATATCAAAGACTTGGAAAGATGGGAGAGGGGAGGGGGTTGTGAAATGAGAAATTGCTTCAGGGGTACAACGTACACTGTTTGGGTGATGGCTACACTAAAAGCCTAAATTGTACCACTGCACAACACATTCATGTAAAAAAAAAATAGCACTTGTAACCCTCTAAATCTATACAAATAATAACAGTAAGTTATATCTTATAGATGCCCTTGTTTAGACAATAAGATATGCTGAGAATGTAATTCTGTCAGATATAATAACAACTAATTCAATAATGTCTGCCTATAGCAGCATCAAATAACACTGAAAAAAACTGACTTTATGCACTCATTTAGTTGCACAGTTCATGGGAATTAGATCATTAACTTAAAATAGATTACAAGAGTGACAAGAATAAAAATTTGTTTTCTTAAAAGAAAATTTCCCAAAGTGAATATTTTCCCAAACTCTTCCAACTTCAATATCCATACAAATAAATATTTGTGCCTTCACGCTACTGGAGAAAAGTGTGAAGGGCATTAGTGTTATTGTAAAGCATTTGACTAGGGGAGAAACAAAACATAGAAATATAACTCACTGCCTTTTGTTCAAGGAGTAAAGGAAGTAAATTTAAGCACTTTGCTTTGGGTCTAACTTTAAAAATATTTTTCAGTTATTTGTGCAATCTATTTTTACATTATTTGTGGAGAATACAAACAAAAGGTCCTAAAGTCTTCTCTCAGAGAGTTTGTAGTATTTTGACATAGACATATACAAAACTAATAATGCACATAAGGATGCAATGAAAAATATGAACCTAAAATGACTAAGAAAGTTATAATAGCCCTCATTGTCTTCTTCAAGATTGTCATCATTATCATCATCAGAAATTTGTAAATTAATTCTTACTGTAGTTCAAAGACAGAAGTAATAGAAGTAATCTTTTTCTTTTTTTTTTTCTTTTTTTTTTTCTTTTTTTTTTTTTTTTTTGAGACGGAGTCTTAGCTTGTCGCCCAGGCTGGCGTACAGTGGTGTGATCTTGGATCTCGGCTCACTGCAACCTCTGCCACCTGGGTTCAAGAGATTCTCCTTCCTCAGCCTCCTAAGTAGCTGGGATTACAGTCACCTGCCACCATGCCCGGCTAATTTTTTTGTATTAGTAGATAGGGGGTGTCACCATCTTCGCCAGATTGGTCTTGAACTCCTGACCTCGTGATCCACCTGCCTCGGCCTCCCAAAGTGCTGGGATTACAGGCATGAACCACTGCGCCCCGCCAGATCTACTTCTTTACTGCTATGTGAAAGTTCTGCAAAAGGGATATTTTGCAGTGATATTTAGCTTTCACAACATAAAATTAAATTGATATTATTATGTATGCCATCTGTACATCTGTATTTTTATAGTGGAAGAAGCATAAAATAAGGAAAATCCTTTCTCTTTATTTGATGAATAATTGAAGGTCTGGGAATAAAAAGTTAACTACATAGCACAGATATCAAGGCTAAATTTTGAACTCTGAAATCAGAGCCAGGGATGTCTCCAATGTGCAATTCTGTTTTATTTTATTCTGTGCACAGATCTGCGATGGTAAGGGGTTCATATACCGTCACTTCTCCAGGATTATTTTGTTTTAATGGCACCTTTTTATACTTAGCATCTTAAGAACCATTTTCAAGTCAATAGTATTCTATGATTTAGAAACAAACTAACAAAAAGAGAGCAAATAATTGGATGAGTGAATAAACAAATAAATAAAAGTAAGAATTGTCAATTTTTAGGAAGTAAAAAGTTAATTTTTGTTAACTTGTGCTTAGTATAGAGCATTTTGCTAAGCAATTACTTATATTTGTCTAATCAACTTATTCTTCTTGAATTAGGTGTTATTTTCACTTTTTTTCAAATAAAATTGATAATGAGAGACAGACTCAGAATAAAGTATAAACGACCAGTTAAAATATAACGAAGCAACTCCTAAGATAACACTAGAACAATTTTAAAGTCAAGTAGTGGAGGATATTGTTCAAGAAACTATGAAATTCAAAAGAAAAGTCATTGTTATTCCAATGTATCATAATTTATTTTCACTTACTAATTTGTAGAAAAAGACACTCTGAGATGGATGAGGCTATTTAAATACTAATAACAATATCAATAATCATCATAATAAATATGTGAACTAATATACATTAGTACAATGCTTCATCTATACATGTAATTAGAATTCTTTAACAATGCCTATAATTGTGATTAAATCAATGTCTGCCTATTCTATAATTTTAGTCTAAAGAACCAACTCATACTTTTTAACACCATGCTCTGACAAATGTGTAAAATCTTTAATTGTGGCTCACATTGAGAAATTAAATCACATATGCAAAATGTATGGATAGAAGAGGAAAAAATATACTTGTGTAACAGGAAATTACAAAGCACCATATATGTAACAAACCAAATAGGGGAAAAATAAGCAAAGCAAGAAAATTTGGAAAAAAACAAACCCAGGAAACAACAAGCAAAAATTAAAGATAATTTTACCATTTTAAGAATATAGAATAATAGCTAACTTACATGTGACTATGCTTTGTATAACACATGAATAAAACAAACCAAAGATCTAATGAATCAAATAAGGGGACCTCAGGTCCTCCCGACTGGTGTGTGATTTTTAAAATTCCAACGTCTTTTAAAAAGTAGATTAATACAAATATAGTTGTCACTTTGCTTTTCTATCAAATATTTTACACATAAACTCTCATAGCTGCATATGAATGTAAATTTTTTATAAATATAAGATGCATAGTTCATATCAAGAAGTATCCAGTGTTATAAAATTAAAATTTGCATAATCATGATGTAATGCATTACAAACATATATATTTCCAAATTTTAGGCTATGGATTTACTTTTAAAAGCGTTGCTCTTGTTTAAAATATTTGAAAATCAAATGAAATGAATCTGTTTTACTCTTTAACCTATTTTATTTATGTGTATTGTTTCATCAACTTGTTTATTGAACTCATAAAATGTACAAACATTTTAGTGGTATGTTTTTAGGTAACAGTGTTAGTTAATCACTATTTTTTATATATACATACAATTGTGAAATCTTCATTGGTTGCACTATTCTCCTTATCCCAGTAAAGTCACACCCAACTTCAGGGTTCAAAGGAGGTTCATCTCATTATATTTCTTTATTTCAGGCAAGCAGATGCGTTACATACTTGGACCCTGACATAAAGAACTGTTGATGGAGTCAGGCTAGATAACCAAGATAAAAATACCTTCTTTGGAAATAAAATTATATTGCTTGGTTCCTTAATTCTTAAATTGTCGAAAAATTATTCGCTTTTCCACTTACATTTTTCAGAAATGTATGAAGTAATATCTGAAGAATTAAGGACTTTTAAGACAAAATGCTCAGAATGAAAGAAAAAAGGAAGATTGAAAACAGTAAGCTCGTCCAGGCACAGTGGCTCACGCCTGTAATCCCAGAACTTTGTGAGTTCGATGCAAGTGGATCACCTGAGATTGAGTTTGAGGCCAGCCTGGCCAACATGGTAAAACCCCATCTCTATTAATAATACAAAAATTAGCTGGGCATGGTGGCTGGCACCTGTAATCCCATCTACTCGGGAGGCTGAGGCAGGAGAATCGCTTGAATCCAGGAGGCGGAGGTTGCAGTGAGCAGATATAGTGCCACTGCACTCGACACTGAGTGACAGAACCAGACTCCATCTCAAAATAAATAAATAAATAAAAATAAATAAATAGAAAACTCATTCCTTCAGCAATAATTTTGAGAGTCTACTACTCTATGGCTGTTCAAGCTCTAGTGATAAATCTTAAGCTACTCTAATGGATAACACCTATTATAGACAATTTCATTATTTGCAGGAATATAAAGATCTTTGTAGGGGATCTTGCAAATAAATTAAGGAAATATCAGATCTAAAATTGACATGAAGAAGATGAAAAAGGTTGATGTGACAGAAAATAAATGAATGTGATGTTGGGTGTTTTTGAGTCAGATGTAATCTCTGTAACGGATATGACATATAAACTGAAAGTTTGTAAGTCATGAAAGTGATAAACATAGAAAACACTTGGTTAAGTGAAATCCTAATGGTTAAAGGCCTAAGAGTAATGTTCAAATAAATGAAAGAAGGTCAGTGTTGTGGGATTTTAACAGTAGGGGGTAATAACAGAGTTCAAACTTACGCTCTATGCCATGCACTATTCTAAAATCTTTACATAGATGAACTCATTTAATCCTATGAAATATTTCATTAGGTAGGTAAAATTATCATGCACACTTTACAGGTGAAGGAATTGTGCAATAAAGCAGTAAAATAATATGTCCAAGATTATACTGTAAATAGTTGGTAGACACAAGAGTTTAATGGAGGGTGTCTGCATGTGAAAGCAGAGCTTTGTCTCTTTCTTACTGCACATAACTGCCTGTTCGACTGTGGCCAAATCACTGAGAATTTTGGGAATAAACACTGTAATTAGGACATTAAATGAAATGTGAATCATTGGATTATTTCAAGCCAGAGCGTTACCGTTACAAAATCTGATTTCACTTTTCCATGGACTCTGGCATTACATACATTAATATGGGAAATTTATTGAAATTAAGAAGAAAGCAAATGAAGATAAAATTAAAATAGCAATCATAAAGAAAAAAGAATGGCAAGAGATGAGCTAAGGTTTTTCAGTCAGGAAATTATGAAGGTGCTGGCAGGAGAATAACAGGGCCACTGACCAGTGTCTGCCAGATAGTTATGTGCATTGGGAAAGGAGTCAAAGCTCTGGTTTCACGTATAGACTTCCTGGGTTATAATTCACGGGGGGAAACAGCCCTGCATTTCTGAGCCATTCAGGACCTGCTTCTGCTACTAGATATTTGTTTGCTCTTTCGTAATTAGCTAAGCTGTTCTGCAACGTGGTTTCTTTATGTGAAATGAAGACTTAAAACCACTTTAGTGTTTCCTAATTCAAAATATACTACAAAAAAGTAAACTAGTTAAATTATCCACTGCTGACTTAAAGAAGTAGGAAAAGTGGGCAAAGTAGGTGAGAATCACTATATTCATGAAAAGAAACAAAAATAGGAATGAGTGGTAGACTTATTATTCTTGAGAAACAGTAGAATAGATGATCTCTATAGTCTCTGTTTTTTTAATTCTGTGATTCTATAATGAAGGCTTATATAAACAGTAAACTTCTAAAAATATTTTATGTAAGAAATAGTTTCTCCTATACCTCAAAACAAATCTAGGAAGAAAAAATGTGCTTACTGAAAAAGCAAATTGAATTCGTTAAAAATAACTCTAGGGCACCTCTAGGGCACCCAGCATTGAACCCAACATTGTTCCCTGTCAAAATGGGTGCAAAGAAGAGAAACTATAAATATTGTGAAAAAAAACATTCACTCACATTAATCTAAGATGGCATCTGCTGTTATTGCTGAAGTTCTGTTGCTATCAGATTCAGGGCTGTATAACCTTGAGAGAAAAAGTACAGAAGTTTCTGCAAGGAAGAAAAAATTGAGTAATAGGTTTTCAAATAGTGAATTATGAAAACTTCTTAAATTAGATTCAAAAAATTCCTAGATATAAGCTTGAATACAATGCATTTAGAAAATGAATTAGAATATTATGCTATGAACATATAAACATATGAACATCATGGGGAAAATTATTTCTCCCAGCTTATGAACCAACTTTTGCCATTAAATACAAATACATGTTTATACAATTATATTGGCATACATATAATAATAATTTTAATATACATGTTCATGATGCTATATATCTATGAAATTATACAAATGCAGGTTCCTCTCAAATGTGTATACATATGTGCAAGACTTTACAAAGTTGATAATACATTATTTATGGCAATGATTTTAAAACAAGTTAGATTTCTCTAGTAATCCATTTTTGTCAGAGTTTACAGAAAGAGTGTTCTTGACTGTGATATTATAGATCGTAACTTCTTAAAAGGTGAGGTGAACTCAACCTCTAAAAATAAACACATAAGTCAGAACTGGTAAAAGAGGAAATATAAAGCAATCATAATTTTTAAAGTGGAAGAAATTTAAGTGCTGTCTTTTTTTAATTTTATTTTATTCATCTCCAGCAACACATGAAATGTGAGCCTGAATCGTGACTCTTTAGGTATTTCTCCTGACGGATTTCTATGTAGTCACTGGAACCACTGTTCCGTGTTCTTACTTTTGATTTTCTGACCTGGTTCTAGCTTTCTGTATTCTCCAGGATGCTTTCAGTTTGCTTTCCTATTGTATTCAGTAGGGGCACAGCTTGCCACAGACCAAGTTGTTTTTGCATCCTGCCTGGACTCTGGAAAATTGAACTCACTAACTAATCATTCCCTTTGCTAATACTTTAAAGGTAGCCTCTTACACTTTCAGTATACTCTGATCCAATCAATTCAGGTGATGATGGATCTACCAGAGATGTATATTCTGCATATTCTCTGAGAGACTGGAGTGATTATACCCTCAAATAATATATGGCATGGGAAATTTAGGTTTCTAAATTTATAACTGACACTCTAGATATAGTTTCATTTAATAACTAACAGGATTACTCTTAAAGGATCAGAATTGTATTTCCCTGTAGACACTGAAGTTCTTCAGGTGCAATATTTGTGACTAGTTCTATTTATCTTATTTTCTTCTTTTTATACCATAAATAAATTAGAGATTGCTTTTTTATCTAAACTTTAAATTAATAACCTGCATATATGTGGTATAACTCCACCGATGCAATGACCATGTTTCCTGAATAGGGACATGCAGTTTCATTCGCTGGAGTGCATTTAAAAAGTAGAGCAATGCAGAGGTTACATTGCTTAGTAATTTATCCAAGTATTATGAGAATTACATTTTCTTATTGGGACTCTTGAAGAATACCTGATCCCCAAACTTTTAGAATTAAAAAAAATAATTGGGGGCAGAAATGTTATTGTGAAAATTCTGTGCCGCTTTAGGCACTTAGTGCAATAACAAAAGATTATATTTTGAAATATGCCAAGTGCCTCCACAACGTGTACTCTGTGCAATTATGTGTATGTGTATTGTCTAGAACAAAATCAACCGATATTACCTTGTTGACTAAAGTATCTACAGCTGATGGTGCACCTTCCGGCATTTTGGAAATCCTCAACTAATAGTGCAGACAGCTGACATAAAAAGAATGATGAATTAACACTCAGAGGCAAGGATAATAGCAAAGCAAGGGGGAGAAGAAAGTTTGAAAAGTTTGCTTGTAAATATAATATGTCTATTAATTTTCCTGGTGCTCTTAACCGAGAAGATTTAAGAGAAATTATCCTCTATGTTAAATATTTCTCAACCTAATAATATTGTTCCTAACAATAAAAAAAATCATTGGTTAAACAATACTTATGGAACACACAAATTTTAGTAATAATTCAATATTGATGTTAGGTTGCCTTGAATTAGACAATATTCTAATTTGGAAATGTCTTGGTATTTTGAATACGAAAAAAATCCGTTAATTTGTCTACAACGTAAACACATTCAAGATGTTTTTGTTTGGTAAAACAACAGTTGTAGGATACATACATTCAGTTAAAGCATAATGTTCCTTAAGAGACCTCAGAATTGCAGTATAATTTTAAAAAATAAAATTTATAAGGTGAGTAGTATTTAAATCTACTGAGTGTAATTTATCATTAATAATTTTACTAAAGAATATTCATGTTGGTTTTCTTCTGATTTTATCTGTTTATTATTAGCTATTACATTTAAAATAAAAACCATCATCAGCCCTTAGTCCACAAGAAATAATTATTTTTCTGAAAAATTAGAAAGGATTAATATTTCCATTATTAATATGAGGATACACTGAAATTATAACATTAAATATAATAAAAGCAAAGTTATGTTGATACAGATTTGAAAGCATCTTGATATACGCTTATGTACACTACTTCAAGTTCTATCTCTTTAAACTTGTCTTATTTTTAAAACATAATATTTACGTTTGCCCTCTTTTAAACTTAATGTAACCTTTTGCTTTAATGTTTCATATTTTATTCTAATATATATTTTATTATACTGCTTGCAATTTGTTTTCTATATTCTTTCTTGCACAGAGGAAATATATAATTATTCTTCATTTATATATTGCATAAATTCTTCCAGGTCATTGCGGTTATCTCATATGGCAATGAATATGCTTTATAAATACTGAGTTGAAATCAGTTGCTAAGGGAGAAATTTGGTGACTTAGACCAAATCTAAGCTAGGTAGGGTAAGGCCTTAAAAATATACATAACTATCATGGAGTAGTAATTTAAAGAGAAATAGTAGTAACTTTAGGAGAAAACAGTTTAGAGTAACTTCAGAGATACTGCTACTTACTGCTTTCTAGTTGAGCTATAAGATCCAAGTTGATCGCTAAACTAAACCACACTCGACAAGAAGGAAAAGTAGAGAAATGGTAACTGTAAAACAAATGTACATGTTATGGCTTTTTCTACTGTATTAAGAAATTAGTTTTAATTGCTTATAAAAACTTATCATCTTCTTAGGGTACACAGGAAAATTAACCTTACCAAGCGTTATCATTGCTATCTGATATCACAAAACCGCTTTCCACTACAGAAACCTATATCGGCAGAAGAAATATTGTGTGGTAGATATTGCTAGAGGCAGAGCTGACTTAAGCACCTCACCGAGACATGTAGACCACTTCCTCCAAAAACTGATTGCATGAGTGTCATAATACTATGGAGAATATAACATTTTTTCTCATTGTTAAGACAGTCACAATTCTAGAAAATGGCAGTCTTTCAGCAAGAAAGGTAAGAATAAAGCAAAACTCAAAATACCAGCAGTTTTTTGGTACAGTCTAGCCTCATTAAAAATGTATTTAATGAGGCCGGGCTTGGTGGCTCAAGCCTGTCATCCCAGCACTTTGGGAGGCCGAGACGGGCAGATCACGAAGTCGGGAGATGGAGACCATCCTAGTTAACACGGTGAAACCCTGTCTCTACTAAGAAATACAAAAAAACCTAGTCTCTACTAAGAAATACAAAAAAAAAAACACTAGCCGGGTGAGGTGGCAGGGGCCTGTAATCCCAGCTACTCGGGAGGCTGAGGCAGGAGAATGGCGTGAACCCGGGAGGCGGAGCTTGCAGTGAGTCGAGATCGCACCACTGCACTCCAGCCTGGGCGACAGAGCGAGACTCTGTCTCAAACAAACAAACAAACAAACAAAAAATGTATTTAATGAAGTCTTATAAAAAATTTACAAAGGTATATGCTACATCAAACTTAAAAGAAAAAAATATAAGGCCAAAAACAAAGCGGTGTTTTGTAAATGCTGTAGATGAACTTTTTATTCCTCGTAACCGGCTTCTCCCGTATTATTATCATTCTCATGTTATAGAAAAATGATAG
This sequence comes from Macaca fascicularis, assembly GCF_037993035.2. NCBI lineage: Eukaryota > Metazoa > Chordata > Mammalia > Primates > Cercopithecidae > Macaca > Macaca fascicularis. Next base: position 54,943,164 of record NC_088391.1, on the reverse strand, counting down.
AGGCACAGAAAGAACAATAAATTTTCTACAATAACATATTTTATAAAAAAATATTTCTTAATTCAGAGCCTCTGCATTTAATAAAATTCCAGACATTATAGCTTATTATATCCTCATGAATAAGGTCGAATTATAATTAATAGAAATTATTCACTATATGCAATTATTACAGGGATTTCACCTTGCAGCTAAGAAAGAAGTTTAAGAAGATTCTATGAACTTTTACTTGTTAAATAACTTGCACTTATGAAATACACATGTGACATACAAAGCATCTATGACCACATTAATGAAAGTATTTCTTATTTCTGAGAAGACAAGAAAAGTTATTACACAGTAGTTATTTTTTACTTATTAGAGCTGGCACATTAATTTATGTAGGTCAAACTGACAGCAAGGTTGTCATGTGTATTTTATAGTTATTTAGTTTTTGTATATACTAATATTTATGTAGCATACTTCTCTAAATTATAAAAATGTATAGGAAATGCATTAGGAATAAATAAAGAACAACTCTTTAATGTCAGGGGAAGTAAGTTCTCATGCAGGATTTCACAAAATTTACCATGAGACCTTGGACAATTTGTTTAGTACATATTATGCTTTTACTTAATCCATAGGGAAAATAAACATTTTGGCCTAAATTGTACCAAGATTCAGTTTGCAAATCAAAATATACATGAATTTTGACATATTTTAGTGTATTCTTAATGATTTTTTTATCTAACAATTTTAAACTTCCATTTTCTCACACACACACACACACACACACACACACACACATACACACGGTTTTAGTAAGAAAAATAAATTTGCATTAATTGTATTTTTCATGGAAATACAAGAAAATTTACAAAATTTAACAAATGAAACAAAATTTACAACCTAGTTTATACATTATAAATACCTTGTGGCCAATTTGAGGACTTGTTTTATGCAAATTGTCCCTCCTATGTCATTCAAAGTTTTATATAAGATCCTATTATTCATCGATGAAGCAGAATTTCACTTTGTGAGAAAAATATCCACACAGTGAAAAGACAGTCGCTTTGGAGACAAGCATATACGAGTTTATACCACAGCTATATCACTGGCAATTCTCCAGGCCTGGGCGAGTGCCCTGACACCTCATATTTCAACTATCTTGTTCTTGTTGTTATATTGCCTGAACTTTATACCAACTTGGCAACATTTTTCTGAGGAGTATATGACAACAGCTCAAAAAAAAGTAGCTTTGATGATAACAATTTTCTAAATGTTTGTTTTGAGGGGATAAGAAGCATGGATAAAAAGTATAACCAATGCATATGTTTTATTTATTCAAATTTTCAAAAGCAGCAGTGTTCTAAAGTATACCATATTTCAAATAGGGTTACTGAGATTAATGAAGTGTACCTAGATGAATGAGAAATTGATATAGGGTATGAAAATGGGAACAAAGATTATAGGTATATTCTTATTATAACATCTAATCAAATAAATAGCAACTTTTCCCCTTTGTCCCATTCTGTGACCAGTCTCTTATGAACATTTTTCTCAGCAGTGTAGAAATTATACTAAAGTGAAAACTTCTAAGTTTGTAGATAACATAGAATTCTTCCTGGTAATGAAGTATCAAAATAACTAAGATGTAATAAGTATTAGCACTTTACATATACTATCCAAATTGTTCTACAGTATTATTTTTCACTTACCTTACATATTATATTTATATTTATTTACAAATATGTATCACTTATAGTTACATACACACATTTGTAAAATATATAAGCAGATATACTTAAAAGGGTATATTACTTAAAAATATATACACATATAAAATGCTCATAAAATAAAACTTGTATGAATATATTTATATTTCCTTATATAGTTATATTTTAATTAGCTATAACTAAATGTATTTATTTAAAATTTAGATATATTAAATCTAATTACAGTTCAAAATAATTAAAATGAAACAAATATAAACACTTTACATAAGATAACAAACATTATAAAATAGATAAATATTTTAACTACATAAACTGATTTATTCTTTAAAACAACTGTGGATTCCCCTGGGAGGGTTCACAGACTGAGGGAACTCAGGGCAGAAAGCTTGTGACTTTTCCAAGATCACATAATTTGTAGGTAGCAGAGCTGTGATTTCATCTCAGAAATACAGCTTTAGTGTATAATCTCATATTATCCACACTTCTTGTCTTTGAACAATTAATAATTAATAAATTGTGAAACTTAAAGTTGGGGAAAAGTAAAATATAAATGTAATAATGCTATTTTTCCATGAGATTTGTCAATGAGGATTTGAAATGATATGGCACTTGATTGCAAATCTGAACTTCTGTTCTATCAGAAGTTTCAGAGATTACACTAAAATTCTCCCAGCTTTGGATTTCTCATGTGAAAACATGCAATCATATAAATATCATGCATATGTTGGACAATTATATGAAAAAATCTAAGTAGCTTGAGCAACTCATGGTTCCTAGTAATTGATAGAAAACAGAATAAGACAGAAAGAAAAACTCTGGTAAAATTTCCTCTTATCAAAAAAGATTTTGACAAAAGTAAAATCCTGATGTTAAAGGCAAATAATTTGAACCCTTTTACAAGCCATAGCACATCCTTATTGGAATACTACTCTGATTAGAAAAACACTTAAAGTTATTTACAATTATGAAAAGTGTATATGTAGCATGATCAATAGACTTTATGTACTCCAATGCGTATTTCATTTGTCCTGTAGCCATTAGTACCCTCTTTCACGTTCAATATTCTCTGAGTGTAAATCATAAGTAATATTTCACCTTGGGTGAAAGTGGCAGAAAGACACTGTAACTGCTTTTTTAGGAGAAGCTAAAAGTATTAAAACTCTTTGTCTAATAAAACTAAGCCTTTTGAAATTATGACTGCCTAGTCTTTAATAAAGTAATGGTGGATGCGGATAGGATTAGCAAGGCATAGTCATCCAACCAAAAGTACATTAAAATTAGAAGCACCCTTTGAAGCATGAAAGAGTTCAATTTGGGGCAAATAAGAAGCAAGGAACAAATAATTTCTCAGAGCTGCCAAATTAGATAATATGAGGATTAAGCACCAAAGTCCATGCATTTTACTCATAGAAGAGGTCCTTAGGCTCTCATTCAGATATTTCTGAACTTTCTAGGAAAATAATGCCAAAAAAATTGTCTACCTAGTTTATTTTGATTGCACAGCATATTTGAGCAATTCATTTAAAACAATATCAAGTTAGCCAAGTTAGCTGCAGTATTGTTAAGAATATATGGAGGTACAAGATACCTATTTAAAGAATGTTCCAAAATTTTGTGTATATATATGAACTATAGCATTTAAACTAACCCTTACAAAATAAACTTTTATATTCTTAATTTTAAATAAAATACCTAAAGTTTAATAAAGTTAAATAATACTGTAATAGTTTTTACTTGGGTGTCAAGCCACTTTCCTGAAGTCAAAATCTATTTTAGGATATGAAATTCTAAGCTTCTACTATCAATGGTTGAGACTAAAGAAGTAAAATTTCCAAAGACCCTAGTACAAATCAATACTAAAAGCACATACAAGGCTATTTATGACAGCTCTGAGGACTGACAGTGGAAATTGTTTGCCCAGGATTTAAGTTCTTTAAGAACAACATTATTATCGTAGTTATTTGAGATAATCTTTGATACTTAATTATATTTCTTTCTACCTTTCTTTAATAATAGTATTTTTCATGCTTAATTTTATCTTGCCTCAAAACATAATCATCAATAATGATCTGTAATGATTGTTTTCTTGAATATCCCTATTATAGCATTGTGCTCATTTTACACAATGATAATAAGCACAATAAAAACTGGTTTCTGATTAAAATTTCAAAGTAATAGAAATAAAAAATAAATGACTTAAGACAACAGAAATTAACATGTAAATTGCCTCTGTAACCCAAAACTCACTTTGAGAATTAATAATATTAAAAATCACTGAAGAACATTTTTCCCTTCTACAGTTCAAAATCTATTGGTAATACCCCAGAAGCAAGAAGCAGACCCAGTGCCCAGACCTTTATTATGTAGCAGCAGCAGGAGTCCAGGATCTTTGTAGAGTTCATTGATTCCAGTGCTGGAGAAAGGAAAGAGAACAGAGAAATGTCAAAAGTGCATAGGGAACTAACCTGAAAATTTTCCCCACAGCAAACTTACAATACCTTGATGAACAAAATCAATAATGATAACACTGAATTATAACCTAAAGAATAAAATGAGCACGCCTGAGTCCCTGATGATGAAAGAAAGAGTGGAAGAAAGAAAAAGACACAACTCTTTAGAGAAGAGACCCAATTAAAATTGTAGAAAGTTTGAGGGATAGAAAATCACCAATAGAATCCCAAAATGAGAATTATAAACTATATTATAAAAGAGAAAACTAGTAAATGTACAGTGTATAATTTTAGCAGGTACTGTTTTAAGTAATTGCTCAAGGTCAATACCACCAACAATGCCTGGGTTAACACCATGTAACTCCCTGATTTATGCATGGAGAAGGGCAAACCAGTTTTGGGGTGTCCTTTCCAATCTGATCATTAAAAAGTCAGAGAAACAAAACTTAAAAAAACATTCTATACATAAATGATCTGACTGCTAAAAAATGTCAAGATCATAAAATGTAATGAAACATTGAAATTCGTCACAGATTGGAGAAAACTGTATTAGATTCCTGATGCTGCTGTAAAAAAAAAAAAAAAAAAAAAATTACCACAAATTTAGTAGCTAAACGCAAGTTTAATGTCTTACTCTTCTGTACGTCAGAAGTTTGACATGGTTCTCATGGGCTAAAAGAAGCTATTCGTGGGGCTGTGTTTCTTTATATAGGTTCTGGGATAAAATTCAGTTCCTTGGCTGTTCTAGCGTCCAGTTGATGACTAACTATTTTTGGTTTGGCCCATTTTCCTTATCCTTCATGCGAACAACTTCACATCTCTGTCACCTATCTTCTATCTTCACATCTATTTATGACTACACCCAGAAACAATTTTCTGCTTTTAAGGATTTATGCAATAAGAAAGAACCCACCTGGGAAATAAAGAATAATTTGCGTAACTCAGCACCTAAACCTTTAATCACATCTGCAAAGTCTATTTACTAAGTAAAGTAAAATATTCACAGGTATTGGGCATTAAAGCATGACATCTTGGGGAAAAAGACAGGCTGAGCTTAATTCTACCTATCATAACAAGATGAGAAATAAAACAATCCTAGATTAGATTCCAAATCAGAAAATGAATATTAATGGTGAAATCCAAGTAAATTCTGCTGTTCAGTTCATCATACCACATAAGGTTTTGCTGTGTCTCCTACCAAATCTCATCTTGAATTGTAGTTCCCATAATCCCCAGGTGTTGTGGGAGGGTCTTGGTGGGAGGTAATTGAATCATGGGAGTGGTTACCCTCATACTGTTTTCATGATAGTGAATGAGTTCTCCTGAGATTTGATGGTTTTCCCCCTACCCTTGCCTCTTTTGCCCACATTCTTCTCCTTCCTGCTGCCTTGTGAAGAAGGATGTGTTTGCTTTCCCTTCTACCAAGATTATAAGTTTTCCGAGGCATCCCTAGCCATGCAAAACTGTGAGGCAATTAAACCTCTTTCCTTTATAAATTACCCAGGTATGTCCTCTTAGAAGCATAAGAACAGACTAATACACCATACTAATGTTAATCTCTGAATTTTGATAATTTTTCTGTAAGTCTAAAATCTCAAAGTCACAACTTAGACAAGGAAGTGCAGATACTGGTTGCCTGGTGCAAGAAATAGGGAAGAGGTGAGAGAATGAGAATTAACAATTATTGGACGAGATTATTGAGGTTACAAAATGTTTTAAAACACTTTTATGATAAGTATTGAATTGTACACATGACATTAATTTTATGATATGTCTCAAAATTTGCATGTTTTAGAAAGTATAGAGTATGTCTAGTTTATTTTTTACTCTTTTCAAAGCCAATTTTCAAAAGATTAACATATATACTATTAGTAACATTGTTGCTTGAAAAATTAAATAGAATGCAAAACACTATCTCCCCTTACATCCTTAGGTATACACACTTGTGTGACTTTTAAAGACATGTAGTATATTCTTTGGTATTGAAACTCTTCAAAGAAATCAGTCTATTCCATTTGAACAGTACAAATCTTTCTTGTGGGATCTGTTGAATTGCCCTAGAGAGTCAAGCAGTGGCTACATAGCATAATTTATGCCCATATTACTATAGCTTTAATTAATAAAGAAGTATTATAGAATGATGCAGAAAATCTACCAAAATCATGATCATAAAAATGATAGTACAATACTAAATTTCTTTTAAGACCATCTTCAATAACCTAGAGTTTTATTTAGGGTAATAACTTAAGAAATTATATTTTTAAATATAGTTACTCTAGATGACAATTGACAATTATAATTGAATATAAATTATTTTAAATTTTCACTTAAAATGATCAAAGTGACTGTCTCTCTTTTAGCAGTATTATGTGTTTATGTATTATGTGCTTATGTGTAACGGTACTATGTGTAGGCTGTTCACATAGCCTGGCACATGGCAGTATTATGAGCTTATATGTAGGCTAGTCATGTCTATAATATTTTCCTTATATTTAAAATTATTAATTTGTATTTAAAGATTTTGAGATGTGGAATTTGAATTTCTGTAAGTAAACAAGGTAAAATTCATTAGCAATTTGGTGAAATATTTCCTAAATTATATCAACTGCAAATATGTGGCTTCTTTCTTAGTGCTCTATAACTTTTTATTTTAAATTGAAAAAGAAATTTCTTTTAAAAGCAATTCAAGTGATACTTTTTCAATGTCAAAACAAAAAAAAAAAAAATGTTACTACTTCGTAGAGATTTCTACCAGGATAGTGGTGATAGGGTTTATGGATTTTTAGTATGGTGACTTCTTCCTTTATATTTGAGTCGATGAGAGACATATAAAAAGTGTTTTACCATGAGTGTCTTGAGTGTCACCAATTAAGATAAAATTCTAGGCTTACCACCCCATCAGTCATTAGTTATTGATATCATTTAGGACATTTAATCTTTCTTTAACTCAGGTTCTTCATTTATACAAAATATAGTGATCTAAAATGATATAATGAAAAAAGAATTAATCTCAAATAGTAGGTTTAAACTATTAAGAACAAATCTTACTATTTATCTCTAAAATAAGCCACTTGTTTCTTCAAAGATCTGTAACAAAAATTTAACTAAAATTTTCCAGCACTCATTTGATATGAAAATAATAGTTTTATTGACTTGTCTATATTGTAAGAACTTTGTGCATAATCAGATATATTTCTTAGAATCTTCCAAAATAGGGTTGCATTTTCAGATTCACACCTGTTAAGTTACAGTTAATCTGTCTAGCAAGTGCTGATAAATAAAATGCTCAAACTGAAATTATTATATGATTTGTTATGTTTTATTAGGCAACAGTCAGATGCAAACTCCAATTAAGTGTTGCTTATTCAATTTTAAAAATAAATTTTGTCTAAAGATGAAAGACGAGCCATAGGAGAGGTCATAATAGCTATTTTACCACAATACTCAAATATTTGGAAAACAGAGAAAAATTGTTTGTTCAGTTCTGGAACTGTATAAGCTTAATCATTTATTTTAAGATGTATTTCTCCTAGCTTTATAACATTATAGTATTATTGACTACTTGCTTGAAATATTGTCATTGGGAATATGAAAGAATGTTTCAAGTCTTTGTAAATACCTCTTTTCACACTTGATGAGACAACTGTTTTGGTGGCCTTCAGTTAAATGACCTCTAAGAATACAAAATGGGGGAAAAATGCTTATCTTGCAACTATAAAAATGAGATTTTAGCATTTATTTCCTAAAATGAAGAAGGGTTGAATGTCACCACATTTGCAACTTAGACTTGTTTTAATTTTATATTCAAGTGTGGACGTTTTATTATACTAAACCATATTAAATAAAATATTACAAAATATGTTAACCTATGCATGGGGAAATATATTTCATAAAATATAGAAATAGTTCAAATAAGTATGTACATATATTCCAATTAAAGCACTCAAGAATGGACACTCTAATCATTCTAAGGTCTATATTTCTTACTTATGCTATTTACAGAATGTATAATGCCTTATATATTATATTAAAGTCCCAAAGCAAACATTTTTATTCTGTAAATAATTCAAAGGAGTTTAACTGTCTTTAAACAAAGAAAATTCATTGTCTTCTGTTTTTAATAAAATTAAAATTATGGTAAAATAAGAAAAAAAAATAAACTTAGCTAAATTATTATTTTCGTTAAAATATTTCCTTTTGGAATTTTGTCTATACCTACTCTTAACATAATCCAAAAGATATGATTAAAACATATTACACCTATGCCAAAAAATGTTCATGGTCCGCCGTTTTATGCCACTTGCATCCTAAATATTTTGCCTGCCATAATCTTTTGAATGCTATTTGTAAGACATGAGACCTTATGAATCAAGGATTAAAAATGTTATAAGTCACAGATCAGTCAGCTTCATGAGCATCAGCATCTGTGTTGCTTTCCCTAGATTCCAAGTCCCAAGGAAACAACACAATATGGGCCCAAATGCATTGCACTTGCAGTAAGTTAGCTTATAAAAAAGGAAATCTGAATCTCCTATATTGGGTGACAAGCATGACTGTCCCTTTTTTCAAGAAGAATACATTATCTTTACAATACTACATAGTCAGCATGACTGGACTTGGTTTTAGAGAGAGACACTATTAATCTTCTAAGAGGTATGCTATAAAAACATTAGTAAAAAGATTGTCCACTGCTAAGGACATCAAGTTACTTGCTTGAAAGATATACAAACACAAGAAATCCAAAGAGATTCCTACCTTGTTTCAATAACTTTTTGGCTTATGCATCTTTTTCATGAATATACCACTCTACAATCTACTCGAATTAATCTAACTTAAAAAAACTGGGACCATATCTACTTAATTTGTGCCATACAGTGTTCAACTAAAACAACTTTCAATAGGATTCTATACAGGAAGATGAAACCAACCTACAATATTGTCCTCAGCAATGCCTCACCCCTGAGTTCCACATCTAGCCAGATCCAAGAAAAAAAAAATCCATAAACTATTTCACAGATTTCAATTTGGTGAGAACAAAAGGTAGGGAAATTATGTAATGCATAACAACCCTGACCAGAGAGTTGAGACTGATTTAAATCACTTTGGGGACTGAAGAGGTGTTACTGATCACTTCAGCTAACGTCAGGAAGAATCTTTCTACTGTCTTTTCTAATTTGATGACTCCCATTGTAGAGATAATGTCCCAAATGGTAAGCATAAGGAATCAGTCACTTATCCCACAAGAAAGCTCCCACAAAGACCATTAGAAGCCTCATTTTGGGGAGGAATATGTAGTCATCTGAGGGATACATGATCTACTGCTTGTGCTTTTTTAAACTCCTATAGCAACCTCTTTGGTTTAAGGCTGTGTTTCCAGGAAAGAGACAGCAAATGCTTTACTTTCACATAAGATGTTCAGTCCTAGGGCACATATGGTGACCTTGGAAATATTATGTTGAGCACAACTGTTGAGGCTTCCCAGGTGAGACCTATATCAGTCAATGATTCCAATATGGTTTTCCAGATAGCTAGCTGGTCTTTAAATTCCTAGTTCAGTTTAAAGTATTGAATATCATCATAGTTCAATTAGAAGACAACTATCCAAGCCATCCTTTCTGTTTACTCCATCACCCAGGTTACATTCATCTGCTACACAGAATAATTGAGAAATGGCTATGGAATTGCATGTGCAAAAGTCATCCATAATTGCTGCCAGGTGTTTTGTGTGAGAGGGACAATATCAGGGTCCTCCTGATGTTTCCAGAAGACTTCTTGGTAATATTGACGGATGTGTTGATTCAATTATGATCAGAATCATTTGGCAGGGAGATGCAGACCCAAAAGTCAGGTTAAATTAAGGTTTGTTTATTATTATTATTATTATTATTATTATTATTATTATTATTATTTGAGATGGAGTCTTGCTCTGTTGTCCAGGGTGCAGTGCAATGTTGTGGTCTCAGCTCACTGCAACCTCCGCCTCCCAGGTCCAAGTGATTCTCCTGCCTCAGCCTCCCAAGTAGCTGAGACTAGAGGTGTGTGCCACCACACCCGGCTAATTTTTGTATTTTTAGTAGAGATGGGGTTTCGCCAATTGGCGAGGCTGGTCTCAGACTCCTGACCTTGTGATCCACCTGCCTCAGACTCCCAAAGTTCTGGGATTACAGGTGTGAGCTAACGAGCCCAGCCAAATTAAGGTGTTTATACTAGTTTAGAGGAGCCACATCAGATTCTTTCTCTTTGAGAGAAAAGATTAAGGGGGCAGGTCTGGAAGACAAATTCATTAATGTCTCTGTTTCTCCTGTATTTCTCAAGGTCTAAGGAGTTTCCTACACAGGTGCGTAAGGTTGTTGCTCTCTTTCCACTATGACAGAAATTATGTGTTCTATTCAAGTAACTATAACTTAATTTTTTCTCTAAATATCACATAATCACACCTAGACTTGTCATTTGGAGGGGCTGGGTACAAGAAGTACAAACATAGTTGTATAAAACTTACAGAAATCCATTATTTCCACAATCATTTCCCTCTTGAGCCAGTTTTGGTGGACTTAGAAAACACAATACACAACCAAGTACTCAATCATTATTTTTCTTTTTCTTTTTTAAATTTATTTATAATTATTATACTTTAAGTTGTAGGGTACATGTGCATAACGTGCAGGTTTGTTACATATGTATACTTGTGCCATGTTGGTGTGCTGCACCCATCAACTCGTCATTTACATCAGGTATAACTCCCAATGCAATCCCTCCCCCCTCCTCCCTCCCCATGATAGGCCCCAGTGTGTGATGTTCCCCTTCCTGAGTCCAGGTGATCTCACTGTTAAGTTCCCACCTATGAGTGAGAACATGCAGTGTTTGGTTTTCTGTTCTTGTGATAGTTTGCTAAGAATGATGGTTTCTAGCTGCATCCAGGTCCCTACAAAGGACACAAACTCATCCTTTTTTATGGCTGCATAGTATTCCATGGTGTATATGTGCCACATTTTCTTGATCCAATCTGTCACTGATGGACATTTGGGTTGATTCCAAGTCTTTGCTATTGTGAATAGTGCTGCAATAAACATACGTGTGCATGTGTCTTTATAGCAGCATAATTTATAATCCTTTGGGTATATACCCAGTAATGGGATATCTGGGTCATATGGTACATCTAGTTCTAGATCCTTGAGGAATCGCCATACTGTTTTCCATAATGGTTGAACTAGTTTACAATCCCACCAACAGTGTAAAAGTGTTCCTATTTCTCCACATCCTCTCCAGCACCTGTTGTTTCCTGACTTTTTAAAGATCACCATTCTAACTGGTGTGAGATGGTATCTCATTGGGGTTTTGATTTGCATTTCTCTGATGGTCAGTGATGATGAGCATTTTTTCATGTGTCTGTTGGTTGTATGAATGTCTTCTTTTGAGAAATGTCTGTTCATATCCTTTGCCCACTTTTTGATGGGGTTGTTTGTTTTTTTTCTTGTAAATTTGTTTGAGTTCTTTGTAGGTTCTGGATATTAGCCCTTTGTCAGATGAGTAGATTGCAAAAATTATCTCCCAATCTGTAGGTTGCCTGTTCACTCTGATGGTAGATTCTTTTGCTGTGCAGAAGCTCTTTAGTTTAATGAGATCCCATTTGTCAATCTTGGCTTTTGCTGCTGTTGCTTTTGGTGTTTTAGACATGAAGTCTTTGCCCATGCCTATGTCCTGAATGGTACTACCTAGGTTTTCCTCTAGGATTTTTATGGTAATAGGTCTAACATTTAAGTCTCTAATCTATCTTGAATTAATTTTCGTATAAGGAGTAAGGAAAGGATCCAGTTTCAGCTTTCTACTTATGGCTAGCCAATTTTCCCAGCACCATTTATTAAATAGGGAATCCTTTCCCCATTTCTTGTTTCTCTCAGGTTTGTCAAAGATCAGATGGCTGTAGATGTGTGGTATTATTTCTGAGGGCTCTGTTCTGTTCCATTGGTCTATATCTCTGTTTTGGTACCAGTACCATGCTGTTTTGGTTACTGTAGCCTTGTAGTAGAGTTTGAAGTCAGGTAGCGTGATGCCTCCAGCTTTGTTCTTTTGACTTAGGATTGTCTTGGAGATGCGGGCTCTTTTTTGGTTCCATATGAACTTTGAAGCGGTTTTTTCCAATTCTGTGAAGAAACTCATTGGTAGCTTGATGGGGATGGCATTGAATCTATAAATTACCTTGGGCAGTATGGCCATTTTCACGATATTGATTCTTCCTATCCGTGAGCATGGTATGTTCTTCCATTTGTTTGTGTCCTCTTTGATTTCACTGAGCAGTGGTTTGTAGTTCTCCTTGAAGAGGTCCTTTACATCCCTTGTAAGTTGGATTCCTAGGTATTTGATTCTCTTTGAAGCAATTGTGAATGGAAGTTCATTCCTGATTTGGCTCTCTGTTTGTCTGTTACTGGTGTATAAGAATGCTTGTGATTTTTGCACATTAATTTTGTATCCTGAGACTTTGCTGAAGTTGCTTATCAGCTTAAGGAGATTTTGGGCTGAGACAATGGGGTTTTCTAAATATACAATCATGTCATCTGCAAACAGGGACAGTTTGACTTCTTCTTTTCCTAACTGAATACCCTTGATTTCTTTCTCTTGCCTAATTGCCCTAGCCAGAACTTCCAACACTATGTTGAATAGGAGTGGTGAGAGAGGGCATCCCTGTCTTGTGCCAGTTTTCCAAGGGAATTTTTCCAGTTTTTGCCCATTCAGTATGATATTGGCTGTGGGTTTGTCATAAATAGCTCTTATGATTTTGAGGTACGTTCCATCAATACCGAATTTATTGAGCGTTTTTAGCATGAAGGGCTGTTGAATTTTGTCAAAAGCCTTTTATGCATCTATTGAGATTATCATGTGGTTCTTGTCTTTGGTTCTGTTTATATGCTGGATTATGTTTATTGATTTGCGAATGTTGAACCAGCCTTGCATCCCAGGGATGAAGCCCACTTGATCATGGTGGATAAGCTTTTTGATGTGTTGCTGAATCCGGTTTGCCAGTATTTTATTGAGGATTTTTGCATCGATGTTCATCAGGGATATTGGTCTAAAATTCTCTTTTTTTGTTGTGTCTCTGCCAGGCTTTGGTATCAGGATGATGTTGGCCTCATAAAATGAGTTAGGGAGGATTCCCTCTTTTTCTATTGATTGGAACAGTTTCAGAAGGAATGGTACCAACTCCTCCTTGTACCTCTGGTAGAATTCAGCTGTGAATCCATCTGGTCCTGGACTTTTTTTGGTTGGTAGGCTATTAATTATTGCCTCAATTTCAGAGCCTGCTATTGGTCTATTCAGGGATTCAACTTCTTCCTGGTTTAGTCTTGGAAGAGTGTAAGTGTCCAGGAAATTATCCATTTCTTCTAGATTTTCCAGTTTATTTGCGTAGAGGTGTTTATAGTATTCTCTGATGGTAGTTTGTATTTCTGTGGGGTCGGTGGTGATATCCCCTTTATCATTTTTAATTGCATCGATTTGATTCTTCTCTCTTTTCTTCTTTATTAGTCTTGCTAGTGGTCTGTCAATTTTGTTGATCTTTTCAAAAAAACAACTCTTGGATTCATTGATTTTTTTGGAGGGCTTTTGTGTCTCTATCTCCTTCAGTTCTGCTCTGATCTTAGTTATTTCTTGCCTTCTGCTAGCTTTCGAATGTGTTTGCTCTTGCTCCTCTAGTTCTTTTAATTGCGATGTTAGAGTGTCAATTTTAGATCTTTCCTGCTTTCTCTTGTGGGGATTTAATGCTATAAATTTCCCTCTCCACACTGCTTTAAATGTGTCCCAGAGATTCTGGTATGTTGTATCTTTGTTCTCATTGGTTTCAAAGAACATCTTTATTTCTTCCTTCATTTCGTTATGTACCCAGTAGTCATTCAGGAGCAGGTTGTTCAGTTTCCAATTAGTTGAGCGGTTTTGATTGAGTTTCTTAGTCCTGAGTTCTAGTTTGATTGCCCTGTGGTCTGAGAGACAGTTTGTTACAATTTCTGTTCTTGTACATTTGCTGAGGAGTGCTTTACTTCCAATTATGTGGTCAATTTTGGAGTAAGTATGATGTGGTGCTGAGAAGAATGTATATTCTGTTGATTTGGGGTGGAGAGTTCTATAGATGTCTATTAGGTCTGCTTGCTGCAGAGATGAGTTCAATTCCTTGATATCCTTGTTAACTTTCTGTCTTGTTGATCTGTCTAATGTTGACAGTGGAGTGTTGAAGTCTCCCATTATTATTGTATGGGAGTCTAAGTCTCTTTGTAAGTCTCTAAGGACTTGCTTTATGAATCTGGGTGCTCCTGTATTGGTTGAATATATATTTAGGATAGTTAGCTCTTCCTGTTGAATTGATCCCTTTACCATTATGTAATGGCCTTCTTGGTCTCTTTTGATCTTTGATGGTTTAAAGTCTGTTTTATCAGAGACTAGTATTGCAACCCCCGCTTTTTTTTGTTCTCCATTTGCTTGGTAAATCTTCCTCCATCCCTTTATTTTGAGCCTATGTATGTCTCTGCATGTGAGATGGGTCTCCTGAATACAGCAGACTGATGGGTCTTGACTCTTTATCCAGTTTGCCAGTCTGTGTCTTTTAATTGGAGCATTTAGTCCATTTACATTTAAGGTTAAGATTGTTATGTGTGAACTTGATCCTGCCATTATGATATTAACTGGTTATTTTGCTTGTTAGTTGATGCAGTTTCTTCCTAGCCTCAATGGTCTTTACATTTTGGCATGTTTTTGCAATGGCTGGTACCGGTTGTTCCTTTCCATGTTTAGTGCTTCCTTCAGGGTCTCTTGTAAGGCAGGCCTAGTGGTGACAAAATCTCTAAGCATTTGCTTATCTGTAAAGGATTTTATTTCTCCTTCACTTATGAAACTTAGTTTGGCTGGATATGAAATTCTGGGTTTAAAATTCTTTTCTTTAAGAATGTTGAATATTGGCCCCCACTCTCTTCTGGCTTGGAGAGTTTCTGCCGAGAGATCTGCTGTTAGTCTGATGGGCTTCCCTTTGTGGGTAACCCGACCTTTCTCTCTGGCTGCCCTTAAGATTTTTTCCTTCATTTCAACTTTGGTGAATCTGGCAATTATGTGTCTTGGAGTTGCTCTTCTCGAGGAGTATCTTTGTGGCGTTCTCTGTATTTCCTGGATTTGAATGTTGGCCTGCCCTACTAGGTTGGGGAAGTTCTCCTGGATGATATCCTGAAGGGTGTTTTCCAACTGGGTTCCATTTTCCCCCTCACTTTCAGGCACCCCAATCAGACGTAGATTTGGCCTTTTTACATTATCCCATACTTCTTGCAGGCTTTGTTCATTTCTTTTTCTTCTTTTTTCTTTTGGTTTCTCTTCTCACTTCATTTAGTTCATTTGATCCTCAATCGCTGATACTCCTTCTCGCAGTTGATCGAGTCGGTTACTGAAACTTGTGCATTTGTCACGTATTTCTCGTGTCATGGTTTTCCTCTGTTTCATTTCGTTTATGACCTTCTCTGCATTAATTACTCTAGCCATCAACTCTTCCACTTTTTTTTCAAGATATTTAGTTTCTTTGCGCTGGGTACGTAATTCCTCCTTTAGCTCTGAGAAATTTGATGGACTGAAGCCTTCTTCTCTCATCTCGTCAAAGTCATTCTCCGTCCAGCTTTGATCCGTTGCTGGCGATGAGCTGCGCTCCTTTGCCGGGGGAGATGCACTCTTATTTTTTGAATTTCCAGCTTTTCTGCCCTGCTTTTTCCCCATCTTTGTGGTTTTATCTGCCTGTGGTCTTTGATGATGGTGATGTACTGACGGGGTTTTGGTGTAAGTGTCCTTCCTGTTTGATAGTTTTCCTTCTAACAGTCAGGACCCTCAGCTGTAGGTCTTTTGGAGATTGCCTGAGGTCCACTCCAGACCCTGTTTGCCTGGGTATCAGCAGCAGAGGCGGCAGAAGATAGAATATTTCTGAACAGCGAGTGTACCTGTCTGATTCTTGCTTTGGAAGCTTCCTCTCAGGGGTGTAGTCCACCCTGTGAGGTGTGGGGTGTCAGACTGCCCCTAGTGGGGGATGTCTCCCAGTTAGGCTACTCAGGGGTCAGGGACCCACTTGAGCAGGCAGTCTGTCCCCTCTCAGATCTCAACCTCCGTGTTGGGAGATCCACTGCTCTCTTCAAAGCTGTCAGACTGAGTCGTTTGCATTTGCAGACGTTTTTGCTCCGTTTGTTATTGTTTACTGTGCCCTGTCCCCAGAGGTGGAGTCTACAGAGACAGGCAGGTTTCCTTGAGCTGTTGTGAGCTCCACCCAGTTCGAGCTTCCCAGCAGCTTTGTTTACCTACTTAAGCCTCAGCAATGGCGGGCGCCCCTCCCCCAGCCTCGCTGCTGCCTTGTCGGTAGATCACAGACTGCTGTGCTAGCAATGAGGGAGGCTCCGTGGGTGTGGGACCCTCCTGGCCAGGTGTGGGATATGATCTCCTGGTGTGCCTGTTTGCTTAAAACGCAGTATTGGGGTGGGAGTTACCCGATTTTCCAGGTGTTGTGTGTCTCAGTTCCCCTGGCTAGGAAAAGGGATTCCCTTCCCCCTTGCGCTTCCCAGTTGAGGCAATGCCTCACCCTGCTTCAGCTCTCGCTGGTCAGGCTGCAGCAGCTGACCAGCACCGATCGTCCGGCACTCCCCAGTGAGATGAACCCAGTACCTCAGTTGAAAATGCAGAAATCACCGGTGTTCTGTGTCGCTC
Source organism: Macaca fascicularis (assembly GCF_037993035.2). NCBI lineage: Eukaryota > Metazoa > Chordata > Mammalia > Primates > Cercopithecidae > Macaca > Macaca fascicularis. The sequence goes on along the minus strand of NC_088391.1, from coordinate 54,926,294 downwards.
GTGCTGGGAGTTGGAGACTGGAGCTGTTCCTATTCGGCCATCTTGCTCCGCCCCCTCAATCATTATTTTTCATAACTGAGATCATGGTAGTCAAACTAGTGAATGCAGATGCTTCAATCAAATTTAAATTGAATCTCTTAGATCCCGTTTTCACTGGGATGTCACTTTTGGAGCTGCACCAACCAGATGGTCTTGGTGTAGTGATAAGTGCAAAAAAAAAAAAAGTATGTCGAGGAATGATAAAGATTAAATCCTGAATATTCAAAAACATTTTAATAAAACTCCCTAGTTTAAAAAAAATTGTTTTTCAGGAAGTGGTTAAGAGAAGAAGATTTTTTGCTTGTGCCAACTATATGCATACAGCAAATCGGCTTATTAAGATGTTTGGCCCTCGAGGAAGTAAGAGAGACAGGGTTAGAAATTTTTTTTAATTGACATTGGGGTAGGTTCAAAAAACAGAATGATGGTAGTGTTGCAAATGTTTGTTCCCCCGTGCTGCAAAGAAATAGCACTTGAACATAAATTCAGTTTTCTTAGCAAGGTCATTTTTTTACTTTCTGCAGAAAGGGTACACTCACCAGCAGTTTTACCATGAGAGTACACTGAACAAAGGAAACAGGGTTGTTTATTACCTGAAGCGTCCACTCTGCTGCTGTGTCCGTCTTCCATTGGCTGGAACTGGAACGGGACCTCACATTCTGTATTTGTCCGGATTGGCTAGCAACTTAAAACTTTTCAAAAGAGGCAAAGATGGAGGAGAACAAAGGAAGGAGGAAGTAACCTGTGGAATGCTGAGAAAGGTAAAAACACCTCCAAATAAGGAAGAGGAACAGACTATGACCTAATGCTTGTTTGGACCAGTATAAGCATGCCAGGGCAAATATTTAGGCTAAATTGTAGGAGCTAAGAACACAAAGTATATTGATTTCTTTATTATGGCTAACAGATATTTAAGAGTGGTAGCACAGGTCTTTCAATACATTTTGCTTTTAAGAGAAGTTACTATTTGTTCTTAATTAGTCGGGGAGGAAAGTCTCTTTGAAGAGGAACCTCTACTTCACTTTTTACAGTATGCATTGTGGATGTCCCTCAATATACCTTGAATATCAGCTCATTTTTGAGTGACATATATATAGAAATGTGTCCTTATAGCATATATGTTATATATACATATATAGTCTGATATACAGGTTATATTGTTATATATGTGTGTATATATGTTATATATGTCTCATGTATATAACCTATATATCAGACTATATATGTATATTACACATAACATGTATATATGTCCATAAAAATAACACATAAAAAACAGATTATATATATCAGACTATGAATATAACATATATATAAAAACAGATTATATAGCTATAAAACAGACTATAAACTTTCTGGAACTTTGAAAATATGACATGTAAGTTTCAAAGAAGACAATTATATGGCTGGAGTTAGCTGATAAGACTAGAGCAGTACAATTCTAACCGAAAAATTTGTCAACAGTTTTGAAGCACCGCTGATAGTCCCATGAGGATGTCAAGAAAGTCAATTTAGCAAGAGCATGTAGAGGCAAAGTCCTGCACAATGTGCTTTTCTTTTTATGAGGGAAAAAATGGCATTAGGTTAAAGTTGGACGTGCAGCAGTAGCCTTTATATTACAAACATATAGTCTTATTATTTGTGATTAGCCTATAGAGTGGATGTGTTACAATGAATGAATGTTATAGGATGGTTGATCTGGGCCCCAGAGATGGTTATCTGAGCTCAATCAGCATTTTGATTACACTTGGTATCAGCAATTCCTGACTCTGAAGCTCTTCATAAATGACCTAGATACTTTGGCCAATAGCAGAAATTTATTTCCACTGTCCACAGACATTAAAAGGGTTATCTTCAATCTGCTAGTGTGCTATTTTCCAAATGGCAAACTAAATAGCTGTCATTAAGAGTAGTTTAGTAATTTGTAAAGTACAGCAAGGGAGGAAAAATAGTTCCAGAATTGTGGTATGAAAAGTTCTCTCCCCAGTAAATAACTGTAAGAAATTTTAAAAAATAAAAATACAGTTTCCAGAAATTGTTCTAAGTGCATACAAAAGGTGAATAAACACTTGTTCAAGAAAATGTACTAAATCTTTATAAGAAAAACAAGAATGTGTGGACTTGAACCATGAACCAATCTTTCCTGCCTCAGTTCAGCATAATGAAAGCTCCACTCTGAAGGGGTGAGCCAAAAAGATAGAGATTATTCTTTCCCAGCTTGCAGCCAAGGGAAACAGTACTACTACAGAAGAATCATGCCACTGTCATTTCTCATTCTGCCAAGCAGTGTGTGGCAGAGGCTATATTTCAAATGAGGATATATTAGAGGGAAAGGGCTTACTTTCTCCACCCCATTTAGAGGGTAGGATCTCAAGTCAGGCATGGAAAGCTGAGAATAATAAAGCCCCTCAACCAACTTGCTCAAAAGGCAGAGGGGTTCCATACTAAAAGAGTCAAGCTGAGAAGACATTGAGATCCCAAAAAAGTGCTCTGTTCATGAAGCTAGTGTGTCACTCTAAAATAATTGGGCCACTCTCCCTACTCCAAGCAATAGAGAAGGCATGCAGAGATTTTTCATAGAGGGTGAAACAGGTCATAACACAGGGTAGTTCCAAAGCATTCTCCAGGAGAATTGACTTCATTTAGACCACAATGTAGGAAACTTAAAGGCATTTGCAAAACAGAGATTTTGGTGGTAAGCAATAGAGGGGAGTTTAGATATCTCATGATAACAATGGGACAAACTATAGGTTATCAGGTTACAACACACACACACACACACACACACACACACACACACACACCAGGAAAAGGAAGGTAAAAAGACCATTCATGTGGTAAAAACAAACCTAAAAAACTAGCCTCAAAAAACTACTGTTTCAAAGAGACTGTGAAGTAATTTATGCCACAGGGAATTGCTGAAATCAATAGAGCAATCAGTGGGCAATTCATGATGTCTACCAGATAGGGTATATGCCAACAGAGGTAGATAGGTTAACAGAAATATCAGGGAAAGATTATCTATGAAAGCACTGTAGAATCACTATTATACCAGGGTGATTATCTTCATACACAAAGATAATCTCCTTATACCTTGGAGAAGTGACAACGGTGACTTTACACTGTATAGAAAATACACTTTACTGTAGGTTGCAGTGAGCCTAGATTGAGCCACTGCATTCCAGCCTGGACATAGAGGGAGACTCCATTTCAAAAAAAAAAAAAAAAAAAAAAAGATACAGAAAAGAAAATACACTTTACTAAAATAGTCTTGCCCAAGTTACTAAACAAATAAACACACAATGAAATTAAAATAGTCTTGCCTAAGTTACTAAACAAATAAACACATAATGAAATAAAAACAAATATAATACCTGAAGAAAAAGAAAAGGGAAATCAATATCTAGAATTGATAAAATAAATTATCCAAAATGTCCAACTTTAAGCAAAAAATTTTGAGGTACCTAAACAGAAAACTGTGACCCCCAGAAATGGGAGATGGAGAGCAGTAGTGTTAAAAACTGGATGTGAGATGGCTCAAATGTCAGCCTTAGTAGACAAAGTATTCAAAGTTAACTATTATAATTATATTTGAAAGCCTAAGGAAAACCATGCTTAAAGATGTAAAAACAAGATAAAATATAATTACCTCATCAAATATAGAATATCACTAGAGATATAGAAAATATAAATAATCAAATTAAGATTCTGGAGTTGAAAAGTACAATATTTGAAATAGAAAATTTACCAAAGGGGCTCACAAGTAGATATGAATTGGCAGAGGAAAATGTCAGCAGGCTTGAAGACAAATCTGTAGAAATTATGCGCTCTAAAAAACAAAGAATAAACAAATATATAAATAGAACCTCAGAAATACATGGGACACTATTAAGCACAACAATATATATGTAAAGGGAATATCAAAAGAAAGAAAACAAGAGAGAAAGAAAGTAGCAGATAAATATTTCAAGTAATTACTTAACAATTTTATAAAAGACATTAATCCTTACACTAACAAGCTCAATGAACTCTAAGTAGAATAAGTGCAGAGAGATTCATAACCACGTATATCATACTAAAAATACTTCAGGACAATGACAGAGAAAAAGTCTTTAAAGCAGCAAGAAAAATCATTTCATCACATTCAAAAAAGCTCCAATATGAGAAACAGCTAATTTCTGACCAGGAACAACTGAGGCCAGAGGAAGTGAGAAGACATACTCAAAGCACTGAGAGAAAAATGTATCAACCAAGAATCTTATACAGAGAGCACATGTTTTCAAATATAAAGGTGAAATAAAGAAATGCCCAAATAAACAAACCATAGAGGTTATTTGCAAGCAAAACTGTTTGACAAGAAATAATAATGGAAGTTCTTTATGGTGAAAGGAAGTGACCCCATAATGTAATTAGAATCCACATGAAAAAACAGCACAGGCAAAAATAATTATGTAAGTATGAATGATAGTAAAAATGCATATTTCTTCTTCTCATACACTTAACAAACTTAAGTAGTAATTCTATAAAACAATGGTTATACCATTGCATCATTGGGCATATATCAAATTTAAATATAGTACACTTGAAAATGAAATCATAATAATTACATTACTCTATATATGGATTACACAAACTGATCAAAAGTCAGAGAATGTGAGACTAGAAAAAAGTCAACCAACCAATCAACAAACAAACAAAAATCAAGACTCAAGTGTATGCAATCTATAGGAGAAATACTTTAGATCCAAAGACACAAATAGATTCAGAATTAAAGGGCAAAAACTGTGCTTTAAGCAAACAGTTAACTTAAGAAAGCTAGAATAAATATATTAGGAGAAAAAATTAAGTGAGTTTATTATCAGACAAATGTTTTCAGATGTACAGAAGAAACAAATAATTATTTTAATAGTAACAAAGAATCAATCCATCAGAAATATATAACAATATAAACAAATATGCAACCAGAAATACAGTGCCAAATTTGCTAAAACAAAAACTTACAGAATTGAAGAAAAATAGGCAATTAAATAGTAACAGATAGAAACTTTAATATCCCACTTTCAATAACAAATAGAACAAATAGTAAGAAAATCAAAAAGGAAATAGAAGATTTAAACTTTACAAGTCAGTTGTCCCTAACAAACAGCCATCTATGAAATACTTCATTCAATCAAAGCTGAATTTACTTCTCAAGTGCACCCAGAATAGTCTTTAAAAAATTATGGGTAATAAAATAAGCCTAAATAAATTTCAAAGAATTGAAAGCACACAGCATACATTTTGAAACTGAAATACAATAATGTTAGAATCCATAACAGAAAAAAATCTTGGAAATGCACAAATACTATTAAACTAAACAACATGCACCTAAATAACCAATCAATAAATCACAAAAGAAATCATAAGAGAAATTAGAAAGCCCTTTGATATTAATGAAAATGAAGACAAAACATACCCACATGCTTGGAATACAGCTTAATCAATGCTTAGATAGAAATGTATGCCTACAATGCCTACAATCAAAGAAACAAAACATTAAAAAGAAGGGCATACTAAATCTAATATAAAGAGAGGAAATAAAATAATAAAGATTAGAGTGAAATGGAGAATAAAAAAAATACAGAAAAAAATACAACTAGACTACATTCAACATTAACTGAAAAAGGTTACACACCATAACCAAATGGAAAATATCCTCAGAATGCAAGGTTGGCTCAACATCCCAAAATAAATTAATGCAATATATTGTATAAATAGAACAAAAGATCAAAACTACACTATCATCTCCACAAACTCAACAACAACAACAACTTCTGATACAGACAGAAATTCAATACCTTTATGATAAAGTCCAACACCTTTTAAGATAAAACACACACACACACACACACACACACACACACACACACACACACAACAAACTAGAAATAAAAGAACATTTCTTCACCCTGATATTTATCATAGTGACTATGAAAAACCCCCAGCTAACCTCATACTTTATAGTCAAGGACTGAATGGTTTCCTTCTAACTTCAGGAGAAGAAAAAGATACTTTCTCTCACCACTATTATTCAATACTGTATTGGAAATTCTCACCAGATATATCAGGCAACAAAAGTAAATATCATACACAATGGAAATAAAAAAGTAATGACAATCTCTATTTGCACATGACATAATCTCCCATATAGAAAAGTCTAAGGAATTTACTAAATATATTAATTGAATATGTGAATTCAGCAAGGTTAGAGGATGAATAATCAATATACAAGAATCAATTCTATTTGTACACATTGACAATGAACTAAATGAAAATCAAAATGAGGAAAAAAATTATTTCAAATACCATCAAAAAGTACAAAATACTGAGATAAGATTTAACCAAAAAGGTCATGATATGTACACTTAAGACTACAAAATACTTTATTTAAAGAAATGAAGTAATACTTAAATAAATGGAAAAAAACACATTGTCATAGATTTAATATTGATAAAATGCTATTACCTAATTAATTCACACAATCCCTATCAATATCCTAGTTGGAATTTCCTGAAGAAATTGACAAGTTGATTTTAAAATTATTACATATGAGTCCCAAAATGGCAAAAACAATTTATAAAATAAAGAAAAAAATTAGATGACTTATCTTTTCTGCATTCAGAACTACCAAAAACCTGTAAGACATTATGACACTTCCATAATGATAGATACAGCTCCATAAAATAGAATGGAGAGATCAGCGATAAACCCCTGTGTTTATGAGCAAATGAATTTTGATGGGGAAAATAACTGGGATAATTGTATATCCACATGGAAAAGAATGAAATTCTTGCCCTTCTGCAAACCACATAAATAATTTAAGCCAAAATGATGAAATATGTAACTGTTAAAAGTGAAACTATCAAATTAGTAGAAGGAAATATAGGAGTAAGTCTTTATAAATTTGGTTTTGATAGAGCCTTTACAGCTATAACATACGTAAAACAATCACAAGCAACACAAAAATAGAATAAGTTGAACTTCATCAAAATTAAAAACTTGTGCTTCAAAATATACCATCAAGACTGAAAAGACAACTCAGATAATGAAGAATATTTGAGAAATCTACATCTGATTATAGACTTTAATTTATAAAATATAACCCATTCATTTCAATAATAAAAAAACTCATTAAAAATAGACAATGGATAATAATAGAAAGTTCTTTAAATAACATATACAAATGGCCCATAAGCCTATGAAAAGATGCTGGCCAGGCTCGGTGGCTCATGCCTGTAATCCCAGCACTTTGGGAGGCTGAGGAGGGGGGATCGCTTGAGCTCAGGAATTCAAGACCAGCCTGGGCAACATTATTGAACCTGTCTCTACAGAAAATACAAAAATTAGCTGGGCATGGTGGCATGCACCTGTAGTCCCAGCTACTCAGCAGACTCAGGTGGAAGGAGGATTATCTGAGCCTGGGAAGCAGAGGTTGCAGTGAGCCAAGATGACACCGTTGCACAGGCTGACACCCTATCTCTCTCTCTCTCACACACCAACACACACACACACACACACACACACACACACGATGCTGAACATCGTTAGTCTAGGGAAACGCAAATCAAAACGATAATGGAAAACCTCTTCCTACACTAAGAAGGCTATTTTTTAAATTCGCTTAAAAAAATAAAAATATAATCAATGTTAAGAGAAAGTGGCAAAATAGAACCCATGTACACTACTCGTAGGAATGTAAAATAGTGCACCTACTTTTGAAAACAGATTGGCCATTTCTCAAAATATTTAAATGTACTGTTTCCACATAACCCAGAAATTCCACTCCTAGGTATGTACTCAAGAGAAATGAAAACATATGTTCACACAAACACTTGCATGTGGATGTTTATAAGAGTATTATTCTTAGTAACCAAGTATCAGAAACTAAACAAATGTTCATGAACTGATGAGTGGATAATGTATATATGTATAATAGAATCTTATTCATCAATAAAAAGAATAATAACTAATACATGCTACTGTGTGAATCAAACATGTTGAATGTTTAAACATTCAACATAGCATAGCATGTTCAATGCTATGATATCAATGAATATAATATGCTAAGTGAAAAAACTAGTAAAAAAATATATTTTATAATTCTACTTACATGAAATGTCCAGAATAGTGAAATCTATGGTGACAGAAAGTAGACTGGCATTTGCCCAGCGGTAAGGTATGGGAGGAAATGAGGAAAGACTACTACTAATGGTGCAGGGTTTCTTTTTTTCTTTTATTGAGATGGAGTCTCATTCTGTCACCCAGGCTGGAATGTAATGGTGTGATCTTGGCTCCGTGCTACCTTTGCCTCCCTGGTTCAAGTAATTCTCCTGCCTCAGCTTCCCAAGTAGCTAGGATTACAGGATCCCACCACCACACCCAGCTAATTTTCATATTTTTAGTAGAGACGTGGTTTCACCATGTTGGTCAGACTGGTTTGGAACTCCTGACCTCAGGTGATCCACCTGCCTCAGCCTCCCAAAGTTCTGGAATTACAGGCATGAGCCACTGCACCCATACCACAAAGTTTCTTTTTATGATGATGAAAATGTTTTAACATTGTGTTGATAGTTACACAACACTTTGAATATAATGAACACCATTGAATCTTATACATTAAATTGGTAAAATGTATGTGTGAATTAAATCAGAATAAAACTTTTATATAAAAGAACATACCCCTGAAATAAAAACAATAGCATGTTATATATCCTTAACCTCAAACTAGGGGTCCATGGTCCCAGAGAAGAAGAATTTTTGATATTAGTAAATTTAACTACAATTTTCAAACTTATGTATCAGCTTCTTGGTATGTTTTAATAAATGCATTGTGTGTGTAATATGGACCAGGAACTTAGGGCCCTCCACTTACAGACTTTCACCTATCAGGCTAGTGCTTTTTCTTCATATGGTGAAATGAGAGATAAAAGTTTCATCAGAGACACAGCTGCTACTATTTTATGTATAATCAAGTTGCTACAGGGGCTGTTCGGCTGCATTCTAGAATATATCATCTCCATTTGACTAGTGAGATTTGTTGTATACTATCCACCACGTTAGTCATGAAATCCAAGATGATCCACAGCAAACTGAGAATTTCAAACTAGAGAGTCAAATGGCCTCGTTGGGTCAGATATGTAGTTTCAACAAAATTCCAGTAGCAAGCCAAGCGGTGCTTTTCAAAAAAGGGTATACCTGATAGCTGTCCACAACCGATCCTATTAGAGATAGGCAACACATTCAAAATTCCAAAGAGTGCTTCTCAGTGGAGGTTGCCTTCATTTGCCAGAGGTTCTAAACATCAAAATATCCATAGCAGAGGTTTTACCTCATAGGTTTTCTTAGTATATTGGAATCTTAAAAATACAAGCGATTCGGCACATTCAATTCCCCTCAATCATGGAATCTACTTTGAGACTTACAGGATGGGGAAGAGGGAACATAGAATGTAAGAAGCAGTTCACAATACATCAGTTCTTACTATACATATAGAGATAGAAACAACAACATACATTACATGGTCCTAAAAGGTGCCATACACAAGTTCATGTTAGGGTGCTTTCTCCACTCAAAAACTTACCCGAACTCCAGAAATTTCTGCATCAATATTTAAAAGAGACACAAAAGTTTGGTTCTCTTTCCTCCTCAAATTCCTCTGAGAATGTATAGCCATCAGTCACTCTTGGAAATAACTGGAATTCATCTCCACCCCAACCATCTTTCACGTTAAAGCAGCTGAAGAGAGAAGAAAATCATCTTTCATGTTAAAGCAGCTGAAGACAGATGAGAATCAATAGAGGACAAGAGTGTCTCCAAACCAGTGATTGAGGAATATTTACTTTTAGTTTCATGCAGCATTATGGTTGCTTGATGCTCAACCAAATTTACAATATTTTGTTCTAATGTTTTGTACCTCACATTGGTTGTAAAGTCATTACCAGCACCAACAACTTCAGCTTTGAGGATCCCTTGACTCATCAATCACAGCCACATCACTTTGCTTTTCCTCTGGAACCATACAGTTTACCTCTCTGGCTGGCCTAGGCTCGTTTTCTCCTTCTAACTTTTATTTTAGGTTCAGGAGGTACATGTGGAGTTTTGTTTTATGCATAAATTCTGTGTCACAGAGGTTTGGTGTACAACATGTTTTGTTGCCCAGGGTAGTGAGCATAGCATCCAATAGATAATTTTTTGATTTTCACTCTACTCCTACCCTCTACCCTCATGTAGGCTCCAGTATCTATTGTTTCCTTCTTTGAGTCCATTGGTACTCACTGTTTAGCTCCCACTTATAATGAGAACATGTGGTATTTAGATTTTTTTGTTCCTGTATTAATTTGCTTAGAACAATGGCCTCCAGCTACACCCATGTTGCTGCAAAGGCATACTTTCATTCTTTTATATGGTTACATAGTAATCCATGGTGTACATGGTCCACGTTTTCTTTTTTTTTTTTTTTTTTTTTTAATTTATTTATTATTATTATACTTTAAGTTGTAGGGTACAGGTGCATAACGTGCAGGTTTGTTACATATGTATACTTGTGCCATGTTGCTGTGCTGCACCCATCAACTCGTCATTTACATCAGGTATAACTCCCAATGCAATCCCTTCCCCCTCCCCCCTCCCCATGATAGGCCCCAGTGTGTGATGTTCCCCTTCCTGAGTCCGAGTGATCTCATTGTTCAGTTCCCACCTATGAGTGAGAACATGCGGTGTTTGGTTTTCTGTTCTTGTGATAGTTTGCTAAGAATGATGGAGTCCAGCTGCATCCAAGTCCCTACAAAGGACTCAAACTCATCCTTTTTTATGGCTGCATAGTATTCCATGGTGTATATGTGCCACATTTTCTTAATCCAATCTGTCACTGATGGACATTTGGGTTGATTCCAAGTCTTTGCTATTGTGAATAGTGCTGCAATAAACATACGTGTGCATGTGTCTTTATAGCAGCATAATTTATAATCCTTTGGGTATATACCCAGTAATGGGATGGCTGGGTCATATGGTACATCTAGTTCTAGATCCTTGAGGAATCGCCATACTGTTTTCCATAATGGTTGAACTAGTTTACAATCCCACCAACAGTGTAAAAGTGTTCCTATTTCTCCACATCCTCTCCAGCACCTGTTGTTTCCTGACTTTTTAATGATCGCCATTCTAACTGGTGTGAGATGGTATCTCATTGTGGTTTTGATTTGCATTTCTCTGATGGCCAGTGATGATGAGCATTTTTTCATGTGTCTGTTGGCTGTATGAATGTCTTCTTTTGAGAAATGTCTGTTCATGTCCTTTGCCCACTTTTTGATGGGGTTGTTTGTTTTTTTCTTGTAAATTTGTTTGAGTTCTTTGTAGGTTCTGGATATTAGCCCTTTGTCAGATGAGTAGATTGCAAAAATTTTCTCCCATTCTGTAGGTTGCCTGTTCACTCTGATGGTAGTGTCTTTTGCTGTGCAGAAGCTCTTTAGTTTAATAAGATCCCATTTGTCAATTTTGGCCTTTGCTGCCGTTGCTTTTGGTGTTTTAGACATGAAATCTTTGCCCATGCCTATGTCCTGAATGGTACTACCTAGGTTTTCCTCTAGGATTTTTATGGTATTAGGTCTAACATTTAAGTCTCTAATCCATCTTGAATTAATTTTCGTATAAGGAGTAAGGAAAGGATCCAGTTTCAGCTTTCTACTTATGGCTAGCCAATTTTCCCAGCACCATTTATTAAATAGGGAATCCTTTCCCCATTTCTTGTTTCTCTCAGGTTTGTCAAAGATCAAATGGCTGTAGATGTGTGGTATTATTTCTGAGGGCTCTGTTCTGTTCCATTGGTCTATATCTCTGTTTTGGTACCAGTACCATGCTGTTTTGGTTACTGTAGCCTTGTAGTATAGTTTGAAGTCAGGTAGCGTGATGCCTGCAGCTTTGTTCTTTTGACTTAGGATTGTCTTGGAGATGCGGGCTCTTTTTTGGTTCCATATGAACTTTAAAGCAGTTTTTTCCAGTTCTGTGAAGAAACTCATTGGTAGCTTGATGGGGATGGCATTGAATCTATAAATTACCTTGGGCAGTATGGCCATTTTCACAATATTGATTCTTCCTATCCATGAGCATGGTATGTTCTTCCATTTGTTTGTGTCCTCTTTGATTTCACTGAGCAGTGGTTTGTAGTTCTCCTTGAAGAGGTCCTTTACATCCCTTGTAAGTTGGATTCCTAGGTATTTGATTCTCTTTGAAGCAATTGTGAATGGAAGTTCATTCCTGATTTGGCTCTCTGTTTGTCTGTTACTGGTGTATAAGAATGCTTGTGATTTTTGCACATTAATTTTGTATCCTGAGACTTTGCTGAAGTTGCTTATCAGCTTAAGGAGATTTTGGGCTGAGACAATGGGGTTTTCTAAATATACAATCATGTCATCTGCAAACAGGGACAATTTGACTTCTTCTTTTCCTAACTGAATACCCTTGATTTCTTTCTCTTGCCTGATTGCCCTAGCCAGAACTTCCAACACTATGTTGAATAGGAGTGGTGAGAGAGGGCATCCCTGTCTTGTGCCAGTTTTCAAAGGGAATTTTTCCAGTTTTTGCCCATTCAGTATGATATTGGCTGTGGGTTTGTCATAAATAGCTCTTATGATTTTGAGGTACGTTCCATCAATACCGAATTTATTGAGCGTTTTTAGCATGAAGGGCTGTTGAATTTTGTCAAAAGCCTTTTCTGCATCAATTGAGATAATCATGTGGTTCTTGTCTTTGGTTCTGTTTATATGCTGGATTATGTTTATTGATTTGCGAATGTTGAACCAGCCTTGCATCCCAGGGATGAAGCCCACTTGATCATGGTGGATAAGCTTTTTGATGTGTTGCTGAATCCGGTTTGCCAGTATTTTATTGAGGATTTTTGCATCGATGTTCATCAGGGATATTGGTCTAAAATTCTCTTTTTTTGTTGTGTCTCTGCCAGGCTTTGGTATCAGGATGATGTTGGCCTCATCAAATGAGTTAGGGAGGATTCCCTCTTTTTCTATTGATTGGAATAGTTTCAGAAGGAATGGTACCAACTCCTCTTTGTACCTCTGGTAGAATTCAGCTGTGAATCCATCTGGTCCTGGACTTTTTTTGGTTGGTAGGCTATTAATTGTTGCCTCAATTTCAGAGCCTGCTATTGGTCTATTCAGGGATTCAACTTCTTCCTGGTTTAGTCTTGGAAGAGTGTAAGTGTCCAGGAAATTATCCATTTCTTCTAGATTTTCCAGTTTATTTGCGTAGAGGTGTTTATAGTATTCTCTGATGGTAGTTTGTATTTCTGTGGGGTCGGTGGTGATATCCCCTTGATCATTTTTAATTGCGTCGATTTGATTCTTCTCTCTTTTCTTCTTTATTAGTCTGGCTAGTGGTTTGTCAATTTTGTTGATCTTTTCAAAAAACCAACTCCTGGATTCATTGATTTTTTGGAGGGTTTTTTGTGTTTCTATCTCCTTCAGTTCTGCTCTGATCTTAGTTATTTCTTGCCTTCTGCTAGCTTTCGAATGTGTTTGCTCTTGCTTCTCTAGTTCTTTTAATTGCGATGTTAGAGTGTCAATTTTACATCTTTCCTGCTTTCTCTTGTGGGCATTTAGTGCTATAAATTTCCCTCTACACACTGCTTTAAATGTGTCCCAGAGATTCTGGTATGTTGTATCTTTGTTCTCATTGGTTTCAAAGAACATCTTTATTTCTGCCTTCATTTCGTTATGTACCCAGTAGTCATTCAGGAGCAGGTTGTTCAGTTTCCATGTAGTTGAGCGGTTTTGATTGAGTTTCTTAGTCCTGAGTTCTAGTTTGATTGCACTGTGGTCTGAGAGACAGTTTGTTATAATTTCTGTTCTTGTACATTTGCTGAGGAGTGCTTTACTTCCAATTACGTGGTCAATTTTGGAGTAAGTATGATGTGGTGCTGAGAAGAATGTATATTCTGTTGATTTGGGGTGGAGAGTTCTATAGATGTCTATTAGGTCTGCTTGCTGCAGAGATGAGTTCAATTCCTGGATATCCTTGTTAACTTTCTGTCTCGTTGATCTGTCTAATGTTGACAGTGGAGTGTTGAAGTCTCCCATTATTATTGTATGGGAGTCTAAGTCTCTTTGTAAGTCTCTAAGGACTTGCTTTATGAATCTGGGTGCTCCTGTATTGGGTGCATATATATTTAGGATAGTTAGCTCTTCCTGTTGAATTGATCCCTTTACCATTATGTAATGGCCTTCTTTGTCTCTTTTGATCTTTGATGGTTTAAAGTCTGTTTTATCAGAGACTAGTATTGCAACCCCTGCTTTTTTTTGTTCTCCATTTGCTTGGTAAATCTTCCTCCATCCCTTTATTTTGAGCCTATGTATGTCTCTGCGTGTGAGATGGGTCTCCTGAATACAGCAGACTGATGGGTCTTGACTCTTTATCCAGTTTGCCAGTCTGTGTCTTTTAATTGGAGCATTTAGTCCATTTACATTTAAGGTTAATATTGTTATGTGTGAACTTGATCCTGCCATTATGATATTAACTGGTTATTTTGCTCATTAGTTGATGCAGTTTCTTCCTAGCCTCAATGGTCTTTACATTTTGGCATGTTTTTGCAATGGCTGGTACCGGTTGTTCCTTTCCATGTTTAGTGCTTCCTTCAGGGTCTCTTGTAAGGCAGGCCTAGTGGTGACAAAATCTCTAAGCATTTGCTTATCTGTAAAGGATTTTATTTCTCCTTCACTTATGAAACTTAGTTTGGCTGGATATGAAATTCTGGGTTTAAAATTCTTTTCTTTAAGAATGTTGAATATTGGCCCCCACTCTCTTCTGGCTTGTAGAGTTTCTGCTGAGAGATCTGCTGTTAGTCTGATGGGCTTCCCTTTGTGGGTAACCCGACCTTTCTCTCTGGCTGCCCTTAAGATTTTTTCCTTCATTTCAACTTTGGTGAATCTGGCAATTATGTGTCTTGGAGTTGCTCTTCTCGAGGAGTATCTTTGTGGCGTTCTCTGTATTTCCTGGATTTGAATGTTGGCCTGCCCTACTAGGTTGGGGAAGTTCTCCTGGATGATATCCTGAAGAGTGTTTTCCAACTTGGTTCCATTTTCCCCCTCACTTTCAGGCACCCCAATCAGACGTAGATTTGGTCTTTTTACATAATCCCATACTTCTTGCAGGCTTTGTTCGTTTCTTTTTCTTCTTTTTTCTTTTGGTTTCTCTTCTCGCTTCATTTCATTCATTTGATCCTCAATCGCTGATACTCTTTCTTCCAGTTGATCGAGTCGGTTACTGAAGCTTGTGCATTTGTCACGTATTTCTCGTGTCATGGTTTTCATCTCTTTCATTTCGTTTAGGACCTTCTCTGCATTAATTACTCTAGCCATCAATTCTTCCACTTTTTTTTCAAGATTTTTAGTTTCTTTGCGCTGGGTACGTAATTCCTCCTTTAGCTCTGAGAAATTTGATGGACTGAAGCCTTCTTCTCTCATCTCGTCAAAGTCATTCTCCGTCCAGCTTTGATCCGTTGCTGGCGATGAGCTGCGCTCCTTTGCCGGGGGAGATGCGCTCTTATTTTTTGAATTTCCAGCTTTTCTGCCCTGCTTTTTCCCCATCTTTGTGGTTTTATCTGCCTCTGGTCTTTGATGATGGTGATGTACTGATGGGGTTTTGGTGTAGGTGTCCTTCCTGTTTGATAGTTTTCCTTCTAACAGTCAGGACCCTCAGCTGTAGGTCTGTTGGAGATTGCTTGAGGTCCACTCCAGACCCTGTTTGCCTGGGTATCAGCAGCAGAGGCTGCAGAAGATAGAATATTTCTGAACAGCGAGTGTACCTGTCTGATTCTTGCTTTGGAAGCTTCCTCTCAGGGGTGTACTCCTCCCTGTGAGGTGTGGGGTGTCAGACTGCCCCTAGTGGGGGATGTCTCCCAGTTAGGCTACTCAGGGGTCAGGGACCCGCTTGAGCAGGGAGTCTGTCCCTTCTCAGATCTCAACCTCCGTGTTGGGAGATCCACTGCTCTCTTCAAAGCTGTCAGACAGAGTCGTTTGCGTCTGTGCAGAGGTGTCTGTGTGTCTTAGTTTACTGTGCCCTGTCCCCAGAGGTGGAGTCTACAGAGACAGGCAGGTTTCCTTGAGCTGCTGTGAGCTCCACCCAGTTGGAGCTTCCCAGCAGCTTTGTTTACCTACTTAAGCCTCAGCAATGGCGGGCGCCCCTCCCGCAGCCTCGCTGCTGCCTTGCCGGTAGATCACAGACTGCTGCGCTAGCAAGGAGGGAGGCTCCCTGGGTGTGGGACCCTCCCGGCCAGGTGTGGGATATGATCTCCTGGTGTGCCTGTTTCCTAAAGCGCAGTATTAGGGTGGGAGTTACCCGATTTTCCAGGTGTTGTGTGTCTCAGTTCCCCTGGCTAGGAAAAGGGACTCCCTTCCCCCTAGCGCTTCCCAGGTGAGGCAAAGCCTCGCCCTGCTTCAGCTCTCGCTGGTCGGGCTGCAGCAGCTGACCAGCTCCGATCGTCCGGCACTCCCCAGTGAGATGAACCCAGTACCTCAGTTGAAAATGCAGAAATCACCGGTCTTCTGTGTCGCTGGCGCTGGGAGTTGGAGACTGGAGCTGCTCCTATTCGGCCATCTTCATGGTCCACGTTTTCTTTATCCACTATAGTATGAGTGAGTTTCTAGGTTGATTCCACATTTGCTATTGTGAATTGTGCAACGAAGACCGCAAAAGCAATTGCAACAAAAAACAAAAATTAACAAGTGGGACCTAATCAAACTAAAGAACTTCTGCGCAGCAAAAGAAACTATCAACAGGGTAAAAAGAAAACCTACAGAGCTAGAGAAAACATTTGCAATCTATGCCTCCTACAAAGGTCTAATATCCAAAATCTATAAGACGCTTAAATAGTCCCTTTTAAAAAGTTTATTTTTATTTGAGTCATTTTCTGTACAATTGTCCTGATACTATCTCATATTTCTGGCCAGTTTTAACTCAAGAGGGAGAGGGGTGCTTTTCATGTTAGAAAGGATGATTGCAAGAATTTATGTAGATTTATTTGGGTCTGTTGCTTATTCTCTTGAAGTTCACTTCATTGGTATTTTAAAACTGATTTGGAGCAATAAAATCTACAATAGTATTCAACACTTTATCTGTGCTTTCTCATGAGAGTTGTCTGTCTCACAGAAATTTTCCCAAGACTGCCAAATCCCTTATAATACCCTATACTCACTGTCAATAACTCAATAAAAATTATTTCTGTATTTATTTCTTAATTAATACAGTGCTGTCATGATAGAGGACTTTGAACTGTACAATGGCCACCTCTTGCCATGTTTTCCTAACAAGCACCTCTTTCTCTCCCAATGACCCAAAGTTTTAAAAATTCTCTGATTTTTGGCTGATAGTATTAATTAATTTTCTTCTTTTTTTGTGTAGCAGAGTTAACATATCTCTGTATCTATTGTCAGAGAGAAAAGTCAGAACCTTCCGCTCACCCAGGATAAATCATAGTACTAATGATTGCAGTGGAACAAACTTATCTGAATGCCAGAAAGCAAGAAAGTACCTCTTCTGGGAGAAGAATTACCACCAACCAAGACAACACTCAGAAGACTGATTTTTGAACCATTTTCCAACACTCACGTCTCCATTCCTCTTTACTAAAAGTCAACAAAATCCTGGAGCATATCACCAATTTTCCTTAAAATTGATGTACCTGTTGCTACTAATGTCTATGAACTCCCTCAAGTCCTATAAATTGTCCAACAAATCTTCAGAAAAAGCCATCTCACTATGAGCATTCACTTTTTCACACCAAAATGTCAAGAAATAACAAGGGTCTGAAATTTTACCTTACCTGCCAGTCAACAAGTTAGCCTGCCACAATTTCATAGTTACTGGCAGAAGACAACACCTATGAATCAGAGAGAAAGGACCCCATTACTCACAGCACAGCAATCAGCATGAATATCAACACGCGATTTCCAGGCAAATCTCACAGATTCCAGGCAATGTAGACCCAGTGGATGCCTGTATATGAAGTGGTTTGCATTAAAGAATAGGGGCCCTCCACTTACAAAACAGTCATGACTTTAAGCATGGTCATTCTTTGCTTTGAATTCAGGCACTGCATTGATTGAACTGGAGAGTGAACACATTCACTGTCTGCTATAGAGGAAAACACTATCTCCACATTCTGATCCTACAAGCAAATCTGCCCTTTGCCTCAACGCAATAGATATTTACCTATGTATTACAAACCCATTTAGCATACAGACATCTTTAGAAAGATAGCTCAGACCAACAAGCATAATTGCCTCATCTCAAGATGTTCAGAAATGCAAGACAACCATAGAAAACAGTCTCTCAACAATCCACGCTGGCAATTTGTGTTTAGTTATTTAACTCATATCTCTGCAAACTCAAATAATATTTCTGAAATAGTAGGATTTTTAAAAATGAAATATATACCTATTCTTATTAATAATGTACCATTATACTTATAAACTATAAGGGAACTTCAAAAATACTTGCATAATTTAATAAAATTTCCATGTTATGAGCACAATTAGGCAAATGTTCATTATTTTTATATAAAACCCTTTTATGGGAATAGTTTTTTGTCATTGAATCTATTCTTATAATGTTTTATTTTTCTTACACTTTTTTTTCAGCAACATTACCTAAAAAAATATTTAGCCTTAAGTCATAAGCAACACAAATTTACAAATTACTCAGTGTAAATTCAACTTTTTTAAGATGAGGAACCTGAAGAAAATTTAGCTTAAAAGTGAGGTTGTGTTAGTAGCAGTGAATGGCTAAACATGTGGCCTTAATGTGCGGGTACCTGACTTCCTATGAATTCCTTTGTGAGAAAGAACGAAATCCCAAGCCTCTCACATGACTAAATGGACACCTTCTTGGCCAAGGGACCTAGGAGAAATCGTGAAAACTGAGTTCCCAGCCATGACAGAATGGGAGGTTGGACATACATTTTTACACTGGGGCCCCTCACTAATCGTCATTAGGCTTTCTTGCCTAAGGGCTAAACAGAAAACAGCCTTTTTTTTTTTTTTTTTTTTTTGAGACGGAGTCTTGCTCTGTCGCCCAGGCTGGAGTGCAGTGTCGCTATCTAGGCTCACTGTAAGCTCCACCTCCCGGGTTCACACCATTCTCCTGCCTCAGCCTCCCGAATAGCTGGGACTACAGGCGCCCACCACCACGCCCGGCTAATTTTTGGTATTTTTAGTAAACACGGGGTTTCATCGTGTTAGCCAGGATGGTCTCGATTTCCTGACCTCCTGATCCACCCGCCTCAGCCTCCCAAAGTGCTGGGATTACAGGTGTAAGCCACCCCGCCCAGGCAAAACAGCCCTTTCAAAAGGCTCTGCACAGCCAATTTGTAACAACCATCTAATAATGCAAATTCTTCCCTTTTAGCAGCTTCAATGAAACAACTTACCAGTATTCCTTCCTGATAAGAGACAACCAACCAGGAAGGTGGTTCTCGCCAATCTATGAATAATGTACAGTGAGGATTTTTCATGTCTTCTGCTTCACCTTTTGAGTACAGAGGGCTGGAAACTCCACCGTTGGATCATGTTAATTTTTTGGACATAGGACCCACAGACAGGCATGAAGCTCAACTGTACATGTGCATGTTTCTCCTTTCATAAATATTCATGACTCCTCTATATCTGGCCATCCTGCTCAGCATAAATTCCTGTTCCCTTGCCACTCCCTTGAAATGTCTGTTTCCAGCTTCTGACCAAGACCTATGGTTCCCAACCTGTCAGCATGGCCACACTGTAAGGCTGCAACTTTTTATGAGAAAGAAAGTCCTTCTTTCCAAATTTATTTGGATTTATTATTCAGTTAACACCCATTAGGATTTTTTTTAACATATTTATCCATTTGCATGAAAATATGAAAAATCAAATAAGGAAAAAGTATACATTCATACATATACATACATATTCATATATGTATAGAATAAGTAAAAAATAAATGTTAAATTTATGCCAAAAAGTTAATATATGCAGAAATGTATGCATGCCATTTAGCAGGAAATGTATAGTGACATTAAAAGTTCCATTTAGATGAATTAATGCCACTATATTATTGAAGCTAAGAAGGATCATCTACATTTATAAAACCTCATATCCCAAAATAGCCCTACTTAAAATTGAGTCAAAACGTAGACTGTATATTTATGCATTATGTATATGAGCTAAAAATTGGAAAATGAAGATTGGCAAAAACATCAAGAGATATTCATTTCACATTTCTATTGAATGACAATTGCATGAGTATAAAAATTTAGGAGTCTTTAGAGTATGTATAAAGTACAAGATAAATTATCTTCTCATGAAGAGTTTACAAAATATATTAGGTGAAGAAAAACAAGAGAGACAAATTATCTAAAAATAATAAAATAATATTAAAAGTAGAATAATAGCCTGTAATCCCAGCACTTTGGGAGGCCGAGGCAGGCAGATCACCTGAGTTTGGGAGTTCAAGACCAGCCTGACGAACATGGAGAAACTCTATCTCTACTAAAAATACAAAATTGGCCTGGCATGGTGGCGCATGCCTGTAATCCCAGCTACTCGGGAGGCTGAGGCAGGAGAGTCGCTTTAATCCGGGAGGTGGAGGTTGCAGTGAGCCAAGATCGCGCCATTGCACTCCAGCCTGGGCAATAAGAGCAAAACTCCGTCTCAAAGAAAAAAAAAAGTAAAATAATATCCTAGAAACACCTACATACTAAGAAAGGATTTTTAAAAATAATAGATTTAACTTTTTTCTACAGATGTTGATTAAGAGTGTCTGTTTCTTATCTACTTTACCATCTACTAATTTACACCATCTACTTGACATCATTTACTTTGCCTCATGACTCCATATCTTCTCCTTCCTTTCCTCCTACTTCCCCAACAAACTCTCAACTGACTGCCTCCATTTGTCTTGCTTGACAAAGCCACTACCTTATAGAAATACTATTCTCCTTATATTCAGCACAGTAGAATTTGCCTAAAGACAAATACTTTAAAAATTCAGCTTCATGACAATGAGCCTAAAATGCATGTTTCATCTTGCTAGGCAATCATCACTGGTTGAGTCATCTCTCCCCCTTCCCATGTGACTATTTTAAAATTCCCCTTTCTCCTCAAATGCTCAAAAATTTATTCTCTATCCTTGTTCTTAGCTGATCAGCTTTCAGGTTTTTTTTCAACTTATACGTGTCCATTATGTTCATGATATTCATCATAATGGTCAGAGGAGTGAATTTTCTCTGAGCAAATCTTCATGTTTATTTTATAAATGTTGACTTCTTCCTCTTTAATGCATTTTATTCAATTGTATTGAATGTTCAATAATTATTGTATCTTCACAAGCAAAAGTTTAGTTTATTCATTATTTCATAATAATGGTACAGACAAAGTCATATGGTAATAAAAATTCAGTGAGTTAAGAACAGTAATTTATAAAATTAGAAATATCTTAGAGTCAAAATGTATTACAATTAATATTTTATTTTTATAGTAAACTAGATTTTGAAACAGATTTTTTTTTTTTGAGGTGGGGTGAATGCATAGAAAATTGAGCTTCTATCTTTAGTGTGAAACACAATATTGAGAAATCTGACATTACATAAGAAGGCAGATTCCTAATATTTTACAGAAAGAAAAACTATAGCTGGTATAAAAAGGAACCAGAAGTACATATTTTGCTGACTTTATGAGACAAAGTAAATTATCTGTCCATTTGATTAATAAACTGTGAAACTTGTACTTCATGTTAGACAAAGTGAGGATTTTTTTACTTTGCTTTGTTTTGTTTTGGTTTAGTTTATACTAATGCCTCTGATGCAGGTCAATGGCTATTCTAGTACTAACAGGTACTGTGAGTGTGACCTATTTTGGAAAAAAAGGGCCAAAAAAACAGATCAATATATAGGGAAGAAAAAAGGATAGTGAAAGAAGTGATCTATGTCACTAAAGATTTTCAGCAAATTTCCATTGAAGGACAATTGAAATTGAATAAAGGTATATTACTTTCCTAGGCTGCCTTATACATCATCACAAAATTGGTGGCTTAACAGAACACTAAATTACAGCTAGACATGAGGAATCAGTTCTAGTGTTCTATACCACTGCAATATTAACAATATTATATAGTATCAAAGAGCTAGTCGGAACATATTGAATGTTCCCAATGGAAAGAAACAAATGTTTGAGATGATAGATACATAATTACACTGAACTGATCACTACACAAAATAGATATAAAAAATCAAGACCTGGTCAGGCACAGTGGCTCATGCCTGTAATCCCAGCACTTTGGGAGGTTCAGATGGGCGGATCACGAGGTCAGGAGATTGAGAACATCCTGGCTAACACGGTGAAAGCCTGTCTCTACTAAAAATACAAAAAATTAGTCGGGCGTGGTAGTGGGTGTCTGTAGTCCCAGCTACTCAGGAGGCTGAGGCAGGAGAATCGCTTGAACCCAGGAGGTGGAGGTTGTAGTGAGCCAAGATCGTGCCACTGCACTCCAGCCTAGGTGACAGAGCGAGGTTCTGTCTCAAAAAAAAAAAAAAAAAAACAAAAAACAAAACAACAACAACAACAAAAAAACAAAAAAACACCTTGTATCCTATAAATATGTGCAATTATTAAATTGCAATTAAACAAATTTAAGAAAAAACAAATGTATTCTTTCACAGTTCTGCAAGCCAGTGGTCTCAAATCAACTTTTTCACTTGCTTCTGTCAAGTGTTCCCCATGAAGGCTTTGGAGGAGAATCCTTTTTTTGTCTTTTTTGGCTTCCAGTGGCTCCAGGTATTCCTTGTCCTGTGACGGTATAAATACCATAGACCTCTATCACTTTCTCCTCTGTGTTTTTCTTCTTCTTTTATCTAATAAGAACATTTGTCATCAGATTTGGGGTCCACTTAATCAAATATTATCATCTCAAGATTTTTAACTAAATTTTATCTGTAATGATAGTTTTTCCAAAATAGGTCACACTCACAGTTTCAGTATAGACATATTTTTGGGGAGACCACCAATCAATCTTCTACAGTAGTGATGGTTCTAGGCTGGGCGTGGTGGCTCATGCCTATAATTCCAGCACTTTGGGAGGCCGAGGGGGGCGGATCACGAGGTCAGGAGTTTGAGACCAGCCTACCAACATGGTGAAACCCCGTCTGTACTAAAAATACAAAAATTAGCCGGGCGTGGTGGCAGGCGCCTGTAATCCAAGCTACTCAGGAGGTTGAGGCAGGAGAATTGCTTGAACCTGGGAGGTGGAGGTTGCAGTTAGCGGAGATCGCGCCACTGCATTCCAGCCTGGGTGACAGAGTGAGACACCGTCTCAAAAAAATAAAAAATAAAATAAAGTGATGATTCTATTAATAACTAGTAATTTTAGTTACTCTATTTAACTTATGCTTGTGTATAAACAGATTAAAATAGCATCTTGTTTAGGACTAACTACTAATTTAATTGTAGATGACAAATTCTTATCAATTTAGAGATGATTTCTATTCACTACAATTGAAATAATGAGAATCTTAGATAAGACCTAATTTAAATAAAGGTATATGAATATACTAGGGAAAATCTCTCCAAAATGTACACTGATGGTCCAGAATTAGGTCTATATGCCCAACTATCTGCTGAAGTTTGTCTAAACTATAAATACAGTTTACACTAAAGAGACAAAATTAATCAATTTAAGCCTACGTTATTTATCAGAGTAACTGAAATAAGTTGTTTAGAGAATCAAAAGTAAAGTAATTGATAATGTCCAAAATCACATTTAGTAGTAAAAGTTAAGCATGGTTTGTTAAAAAAAAACAAAAAACAAAAACAAAAAACCCCTTAATTTAGGTATAATTATTTGGTATATAAATTAAGAAAAACAACTAAAACTATATTATTGCAGTGTTGTCACTGATTCTAGGCCCTTTCAGTTGATAGACCTAGTAATTATATAATTACACTAACTCATATATACATACATATCTATAATTCTTTATATATCCATCAACTTGATGAAAGTCAGTTATCTACTGATAGATATCTGAGTGAACCATGTAAATATTCAAAGGTTCTTGCAAGTTTTTACATATACATATATACTCATACACACAGATATATTAAAATAAATATGAGCTCATAATAGTATCTTTGACTCTGATCTAGAACCAGAAAGTTTATTATAACCTCCCTCTCTTGCTTTATTAACTTCTTATTCTGGCAGTGAGAAACCTGGTTCCCATTATCTATAATTTATTTATGTATTTGTACAAACTTAATATACATAGAAAGTAATTTTGAAATTTGTACACTAGACTCCTGCATTCCTGTGAGAAACGAATTTCCCAAGAAGAGTGTGCTATTTATGGCTATTGTTTTGTTTTCTTAGCCTCATAGTTATCCATTCAAATAATTTTTCGAAGTTATTTATCCCTCCACTGTCCTCAATTTAATTATGTCATAAAGTTGGATTCATTTGTCATATTCAGCATTCCATGTGGAGACCTTTGAATCTGTTTATTATTTCTTCTTAATATATGTACAGTAAGTTTCACTCTTTAAATATATTAACAAGTGATAGTCAGTCATACAATACCCGGTAGCCTACAGAAGAGATGAATTGCTTATTTTTAGTAGAGACTATTAGGTGTAGAAATAGGTTAAAAGCCTGAGAATCTTAGAATGAAAGTT
Source organism: Macaca fascicularis (assembly GCF_037993035.2). Taxonomy (NCBI): domain Eukaryota; kingdom Metazoa; phylum Chordata; class Mammalia; order Primates; family Cercopithecidae; genus Macaca; species Macaca fascicularis. The sequence continues at coordinate 54,901,515 of NC_088391.1, read as the reverse complement.
ACTGAAAAATAAAAAGTAATACATTCGATTTCAGAAAACAAAGGACAAAAATTATAATTGGGAAAAGATAAATTATATCAGTCAAATACCACCAAAAATCTTAAATAAATATAAACATTAAAAATGTATAATCCCATTTTATGTAACAAAGCAATAAGTGCTATAGAGTAAAACTGTAGAGCAGATAGGGAATGGAGGTTGTAAGTGAGGTGGGAAGTAGTTGCAACGTTATATAGAGAAGGCAGAAAAGGTCTTACACAAAATGCATCAATTGGACAAAGGCTTGAGAAGATTGTAGAGTTAGGCATGCAAGTATTCAGAGATGATTACTGCAAGTAATCTAGTACTGCACAGTCCACTAGCCACAAGTGGTTATATAAAATCAATTCAATTGAATTAAATGTAAACATTTAATTATGTGATTGGATATCAGTGCTTAGTATCCACATATGATCAGTGAAAATGAGATACAATTTCTATCCTTGCAGAAAATTATTCTGGTAGCACTGGACTTATGTGGACCTTATGTTAGAAGCATATACAAAGATAACATATATGCACATGTACATATACATACACAACGTAAACATGAATGGAAGCGCCATTTGAAAAAACATTATTCGGTTGGCATGGAAAGAGCAAGAGGAAAATAAGTGAGAAATAATATAAAAGAGGAACTGAGTGAGCAGCCACAGATGAAATACTTATGTGAAGAAATGTATTGAGAGAGGCAGTTTGCCACAAGCCCTGAGCATCCCTGCACATTCTTGCTTAGTTTGCCAGAATGCCAGGCTTGTCTTACCTTTTGATAATAGTCTCTATGGCTTGTCACATAGGCAACTAAATAGATTGAAGAAACCACAGTGTGAAAACTTTGAAACTGCATGTTCCCTGATGGGAGGAGGACTGGCTTATTTGCTGCTAACTATACTATTTATGGCTTGCTTGAAAAGTGCTAGGCCTTTGGGCCTGGGTTCCTCTCCAATACAACCTACTGCATGTACAAGTATCATCTGGCTTTCTGCATGGCACCTGAGGGACTTAGGGGAAATGTAAACTTGAGCAAATATGTTAATACAGGTACTGCTTGCTATGCCATGAGTAATAAAATTATTTGTCTCATTAGAGTACCAAATGGGTACCAGCCTCCATGAAGGGGTAACAGGTTAACCCATTAGTTCATGTAGTAGTGAAATAACTCCCACAATTCTCATATTTTGGTTATTCAAACACTAATGCATGTACTGATATGAACACATTTTGCAAATGTAATGAATATTACAGACCTCAAATGGAAACATTATCTAGATAATTCTTGTGGGCCCAATCAAATCCCTTAACGGCAGGGACATTTTGGCAGCTGGAGTCAGAGAAAGAAGGCAGAAGAGTAAAGCAGGACAGATGAAGCCTAAATGGAGGTCAGAGAGATTCAAACAGTAAGAAGGATTCAGTGTACCATTACCCGTTTCGGAAAGGACAGTGGGGAGTGTGATTTAAGTCAAGTCCATGGCCTGTAGTAGCTAAGAAAAACTTCCAGTAGATAACTAGAAAAGAAATGGATATTTCAGTCCTGCAATCATATGGAACTGAATTCTGCTAATAACCTGAAGGTCCTGGAAACCAGATTCTCCACCAGGGCCTTCAGTAAGGAATACAGCAATGCCAATATTTTGACTTTAGCCCAGGAAGGCTGGTGTTACACTTAACCTACAGAGATTTGAGATAATAAATAGATGCTGTTTTATCTGCTAAATGTGTGATACAGAATCGATAGAAAATTCATACGGCTCTTATGTAGAAAAAAAAAAAAAAAAACCTCAGATCTTTCAGAGATCTTGACAAAAATGGTAAAATTTACTGAAAGTCTTAAGAACTCAGGAATAAATGAAAAATCACTTATATCCATGTATATGAACAAGGCCACCTCATTGCCTAATGCCTTGGCACACAATATATGCACATGCAATAGAGTCATCCTGGAAAAAAACACTGACTATGGTAAAGATTTTATGTTTCCTTGGATTAATTTATATAATTAATGCAATCTCAACAGAATTTCTAGAAATATTATTCTAAAGTACATTTGCACAAACAGATGAGAAAAGTAATAATTTGGGAGAGAAATTCAGTGAGGAGTCATACAAATATACTCTAGTTGCAGTATCAGTCAGTACACGATGATCCACAGATCAATAGGAAGCAATTTATCATAAATACTACATTAAGATAGACTTGTAAAAGTGTTTATTCTCACCCACTAAAATGACTACAAAAAAAAAAAAAACTTCTAAGTAATTGATAGCAAGAATTTAGAGCAACTAGAACTGTCATATACAAATAATAGTGTGACTGTAAATTGTTACAGACACTTTGGAAAACTGCTTGGAATCACCTACTAAAGTTGAACTTATGCATTTCCTATGATCCAGTAATTCTACTCCTAGGCATATATCCGTCAGAAATGCATACCTAGGAAGATATGTACTGTCTGTTCATATTAACATTATTTCTAATAGTCACAACCTGAAAATCACTCAAATGTCCACCAGCAGTTGGATGGATAAATAAATTGTGACATACTGACATGCCAACTCCCTACTGCAACGAGAATGAATGGTCTCTCAGGACAGGAAACAATACATGAATCCTTCAAACATACTCTTCATCAAAGAAGGCTAAAAACAACAAAAAATTATGATGTATAATTATATTTGTATAAACCACAGAAACAGATGAATTTTTCTATGCTGTTACACTTGGGGTTAAGGACAAGAAAGAAGGGCAGCAGGGGCCTGAAGGATGATGTTGATGTTCTATTTCTTGGGTTTTTGGGAGCTGGTTACATAGGTATGTTCAATTCAACATATCTAGTTGTGAACTATATGATTTGTTCCCTTTTTATATATATTATACCTAAATAAGTGATTTTAAAATGTGATATAGGATCTACTTTAATTCATGAAGAAAAAAATCTGCAATTTTTTTTGAGCAAATAGAATTGAAAATATTAGTAGATGATGATAGATAGGATAGATAAGATAGATTGACAAATAGATACCCATATGTTAACATATATAAAAGTAAATTCTAAAGATATTAAAGTATTGTATAGCAAAATAATAAGAAATAAATCTACAGTGTAAGACTGTAGACTATCAGAAATAACAAATAATATGATAACTGTGAGATAAAGAGATTAAAGCAGACATAAGTAAATGAATATGAAGCCTGATTTCTCAAGGACCTGGCCACTAATGACCTGCATTAGCAAATAAATAGAGATCATTAGATTTGAAATTTGCTTGTGATATAAATTTTAAATTATATCTATATAGACCTTTGAATTTGTGGCAGATAGTACTCATCAATGTCAATTTCAAAACTGCAGGTTTAGTCATGCATAAAATTTCACAGACTATGATGACCTGATAGATGGAACATTTAACTTAGTCTCTGGGAGAAACATTCCGTGAATCAACAACTATATTCACTTTATCAGCCTTTTGGAGGTGTATTTTTCTTCCACAGCCTTATAGAGAGAAAGATGCTATTTCTACTGTCAAAAAGGGGTGCCATTTGACCAACTAGTAAGATCTCTCTGATCTATTGAAGTTCATATTTTGTAATGATCTCAGATCATTTTATCATAACTTCTGTTCTTTTATATTACTTTGTGTGTACTGCATCCTCACATTAATGCTAAATAACTGCTTCCATATCTTGGGTGAGTCTTTTTCATGTACTTGGTCCTAATTTATATAATTGATCTTATTATATTAATTCCAAACTACAATGTAAAGAGATTTAGCTAGGAGATTAAAGTGTTTTCCCTTCATTTTGTACAAAGTAGAAGCCATTGATTGAACATTTTAATTAATTGGATAACACAAATTAGTGATTTAGAAAAATAAATACAGCAATGCATTAAAAATACAGTGGGATGGTACAATGTTAGGAAAGAGGAAATAGTAGTAGTAGTCTTATTGCTAAAAATAATACCTGATATAGCAGCAAGGAGAGTTGTAAAGAAAAAGTGGAAACACTTTTCCTTGTGAGAAAAATAAATAATATTTGGTGTGTAGCAAATTTGTGGTATTATCAGAGAGATCAAAGGTACCAATGATTATCTACTAAAAATATAAGTACTTAGGTTGATCTAGCAGTAAGCGATCAAGGGTCAAAGATTTAGTTTAATGAGTTAAAGGGATTTCCAGGAGTTCCTTAGGGGCATATTTGGGGGAGGAGATGGGGGAGTACAGTAAGAAAGCTGGTTCTGAAGACATCTATAATTTTAAAAATCTATGTAAACATTAAAATATCTAAAATTGGAAGGTCTTCATATGTATTAACAGTCCTTCATTAAGTATCCATCTTCTTAATGTTTTTGCTAAATTATTTTAATAGGTAATCTAAGCACAAAACAATACATTAGAAGTCTCACTCCAAATTTTTTCTTTAAGCTTCCCAGAGCTTCTTCCCAAATGAAGAAACTTCTACCAGTTTCTTATAAAACATTTCATACATACTGTATGCATGTAGACCTGTACTTAAATATTGACCACAAATAACATATTAAATGCAATTCTGTGAACTTTGTTTTATTCATTTAATAATATATTTTAGAGATTATTGCCTGTGCAAATATGTAAAACTGCTTTATTCTTTTTAAAAGCTTCATAGTATTCCATATATGAAAGTTCCTAGTTTGCATCCAGTTTTTCAATATCAAGCAATGCTAATAAGAATATACCACTATATATGAAAATTCCCTGCCTCAGCATTTGTTTGTAAGATAACATTTTAAATGGTACTTCAGAAGTTTATAGATCTGGAACATATGTAGCATCCTAAAATATAGAATCCAAATGTCACAGGATCCTTAAGGTGACGCTTTTCCAGACAGAAATCTCTATGACCAGTGGGGCCTTTGCTTGAGTTTTGCTTAGGCCCACTGGGCTCATTCAGACTGCTTGGCTCACACTACCAGACTGGATCCCACACCTGCCAAGGGCAAGTCAGGTGTAGAGCGGCAAGTGGTGTCTGAGCGAGTGAACGTGGTGTCCAGACATTCCACTACACACAGCCAGGCGTGCTGCCTGCTGTGGTGGGGTGGGCAGCTCCAAGCGCCAGCACAGGCACCAACTCTGTGCAAGGATCAGATGTACCACAAGTGGCTTCTGCTGCAGGTACCCACATCTGGACCAGGGGAATGTGGTGGCACTCGGAAGTTTGGAGACACCGGGAACCACAGAGCCCCAAAAAAGGGTATCACAGCTCTGGCTTAGGGAGCCCCCAGGTCTGCACTCCCTGAGGGGCAGCAGGTCTTCTCTCCTTGTCACCTGCAATGTGGTGGGGGTGGGGGAGGGGAGTGTATTTCAGGCCTGTTTGTGTTACTACTCTTTCAGTCATTTGACAGGTCCCAAGTTCTTGTCCCATATCCAGGAAAAATGAGACATGTGGACAACTGGAGGGTAGCAAGGCAGAGAGGAGCTTCTCTCAGCAACAAAACAGCTCTCAGGAGACCCAAAGAGAGTAGCTCCTTTCCTCAAGCAGGACATCCTGACCAGTGTCCAGCTCTCAGCAGAGAGGAGACCTGTAGAGGTCTCAATAAGGTTATCCTGATGAAGGAGTGAGTCTAGCTGAGTCTGGGGTTTTTATGTGCTCAGAATGGAGGATGTGCATGCTGATTTGTCCATGGGCAGCCACCAGCAGGCTTGGAAAAAAGCACCATCTGATTGGCTGAAGGTCATCAATGAAGTTCTCTCTCTGGGAGCAGACTTTGTTCAGAATCGGCAGTGCAGAACCCAGGCTTCTGAATGTCCCTGGTCTGAAGGTGGGGTTTCACTAGGGACCCACCCCTTCCCACCTAGGAACCTGTCTGCCTTTAACATGCCATCCATGGAGCCCAGGCTATCTGTGCCAAGAGGTGCCTGGAGGCCCATGCCAAGAAACCTTCAGTGCCTCTGGCTCCCTTCCTGCTGTTATTGGTGCCCAAAGTCCAGAGACGGCCAAGGTAGCAAGGGGCTGGTATGTTAGCACCACCCTGAGGGCACACCCACCCAGCCAAGTTGAAACAGCACCCAGAATTGTCCACAAATTTATTTGGCCCTGGAGTGGGCATCAGGAGCCCAGAAAGGACAGGGAGTGGGAATAGGCACTTTCAGACCTGCAGGGGCAGGGGTCTTCCTGGGCCTCGGAAAACACAGGGGTGCTGGGATGTGGAGCCATGGCTGGGCAGCTGTGGTGGCACCCAAGAATCTAACCTCCTGCCTCACTAATTTGGTAGGGGATAGGGATCTTGCCTATTTCAAGCTCCCACTGGCTTTGCAGAGCATGCAGCCCTGTCCCCGCCTCCCCTGCTGCAGCTGGCATCCTTGCAGCAGTTGTTCTAGATTGGCCTTTGCTGCCATCAAAAATAATAATACGGCTGGGCACAGTGGCTCACACCTGTAATCCCAGAACTTTGGGAGGCAATCACTTGAGGTCAGGAGTTCAAGACCAGCCTGACCATCATGACGAAACCCCATCTCTACTAAAAATACAAAAATTAGCCAGGTATGGTGGCAGATGATATGAGAAGTGCCATGTCCCAGCTACTTGGGAGCCTGAGGCAGGAGAATCACTTGAATCCATGAGGTAGAGGTTTCAGTGAGTCGAGATTATGCCACTGTATTCCAGCCTGGATGACAGAGTGAGACTCCATCTCCAAAATAATAATAATAATAACATATGTTTGAGTAAAACACCTGAAGTTTGAGTCTACATAAGTTTCTTTAATTATAAACTACTCTTAGACCTAAATACGTAGTACAGGAGTAGTTAATAATGTGGACCCTGCAGTGATTTGGCAGTAAACTGGCTATCTTACTAAAAAATAAAAAATAAAAAAAAGTTTTTGGCATAGTGCTTCTCAATTTTTGTGGTGTAAATATTCTCAACATGACCTCATGGCATATTTCCAACTACCAATGGTTTGACCATTGGCTTTCACATTTTCCAGACATTTAATAAATGGCTCTCAAGAATTTGAGCAAGGTCTAATACACCACCATGAGTCAGTAACCTTGATTCATATCTCAGATATGCAGATAATTAGCTGAAATACCCATGATTATTTATTTAATTCTGTAAGCTCTCTAATCATAGTGCTCTTACCTATAATATGGGCTATGTGCGGAACCTGCCTTATAGGACTACTCTTAAAAATTACTTGATGTGATTCTTTTACCACAAGTTTACTCCTCAGCTCAGTATAATGAGTTAAATCCCAACCCCTTTATGAAACAATCCCCCAAAGGTCTTCAGTTACCTTCTACCAGTTGTAATTAATGAATACATTTCCCTTGCTTAACATTTTGCTACGATTTGCCTACACACATATTCTTGAAAGATGTGTCTACCGTGTTTGCCTTTGCATTAGTATCTGTATTTCCTCACATGTCTAACTACTCTTTAATTATTTGTGTAGTTTTTTTTTACTCATTTTCACCTTTCAATATTGATATCCATTAAGTTAAATCTTGAGACATTTCATCTAACTCTAGATAGACATTATGAGTGATCTCATCTAAACCTATCGCTCCAGTTATACCGTTAATGATTATGAGTCATGATTTTATAGTCTGGTAAATTTTTCTTAAAAAAAATTATCAATTAGTTAGATATTTTGCTGGGAACCAGAAATAGGAAAATAAAGTACCTTTGTTTTTTTGTTTGTTTGTTTTCTGTTTTTTTTGGCAAATCCTTTCAATCTATTCAGAGACAACTGGGCAAAAAACAAAATTTGATGTGATATGGCAAGTGCCATGTCTCAATTGTATTGAGTTGCTTCCCATTATGCGTATGTGAGTAAGACACTCTATCAGAATGCCTATTTTCTAGACTCCTCCTATGTCGCTTCCTACTCCACTATGTCCTGTCCTAAATTTAATCTTCTATTTGAAAATCTCTGGCTTCCTCAGACAATATTAGGGAATCTATACCCTGTACTGTTATTATATACCATGAAAACTTTAATAAATTAATTTTTTACTTTTATTTTTATTGTTTTTCAGTGACAGGGTCTGGCTGCATCACTCAGGCTGGAGTGCAGTGGCACAATCAACTCACTTCAGCCTTAAACTCCTGGGCTCAAGCAATCCTCCCACCTCATCTTCCTGAGTAACTAGGACTACACGCATTCACCATCACACCTGACTACTCAAATAAAAAAATAATAATAATGTAGAGAAAGGGTCTCACTATATTGTCCAGGATGATCTTGAACTCCTGGCCTCCAGTGATCCTCTCTCTTTGGCCTCCCAAAGTGGTAGGATTACAGGCATGGACTACCATGCCCTACCTAATAAATTAATTTTATCAATTTATATTTGTATTTATGCTTGTCCTTACCTCTTCATTAAATAACGAGTGTCTAAGGCTGAAACCTTATACTTATCTTTGTATATTTAGAGACTAGCATAGTGCTAGCTTAAGGGGAAGTACTCAATAAATGCAATTGTAATTGACTTTAACTGAAAAGTTTAATTTGATGCTTTTAAAGGAATTCAAGCCCGAAAGAGTGATTTAAATAAGCTTAAATATCCCTTCCAACTCTGAAATGCATTAAAACGATTCTTTGATATCAGAATTATGATCTGGAATCATTTCTAGTGAAGAAGTATATACTGAAAAAATAGAAGTCAAATACTTAGAAAAAGGGGTCAAAGAAGTGCAAGCTTATGTAGGAAATAAATATTTTTCATGCCAATGAAAGCTATCTGTATTTGTATATACATTTCAGTTATCTAACAGGTGAATAAGAGTGGCCTGGAATAGGGATTATCTACCCCTTCCAAAAAATATATTAAGAAAGTGCAACAATATTTTGTTTCAACAGAGGGAAACAAAGAATCAGATTAAAAATGATGCATTGGGAGATGATAGAATAGAATGTAGTAATCATCAGTTTAGGAGCTATAGCCGTAGTTTACAAATTTTTGCTCTTAAGCAGAAATAAATTTAGCATCCTTGTAATAATACCTAACACATGATTGACCCACTGTAAACCAGTACATACTTGTATGTAAAGTGCCCAACATTACTCTAAATGTAATTGACATTATCATTGTTAGTAAGTAAAATTAAATTTAGTTCACATATCAAGGATATTTGTTATTTCCTCTTATACTTTTTTTTATGTTTGTTATTGTTGTTCTTGCTGTTATTATACTTTGATTGCCAAAAAGGCAGTGAATATTTGTTTAGCAAGACCAAACAGTTGTACAGTGAACTAAAAATCAGGCTCTGACAAGAACACATTTTCCCAGTTTTCTGAGAGAAATATTTCATGTGAGTTGGCACCACAATCATTGCTCATGTCAAGAAAGATTGCATCTATTGCTCGCCCTTCATTGATCAAGTTTAGATTAGTTTGATAGGATTTGTACTTTACAAAGCCATTGCTGGTGTTCACTAATTCCAAGGGTAAATTACCTCTTAAAATAGACCAGACTAATTCCCCTATTGACTGGCCAGGAGGCAAATGTGCTGGCAAAAGCAGGCAAGTATTACTCCCTCCAACCAAGAAAATTCCAAAAAGTGCCAATTATTCTTCAGGTCACTAAGCAAATGAACAATAACTCTCAGTTATAATCTTGCCCTTCAGAGTAACCTTTCCTCATCCAGGTACTGAGAAGTTGATTTTATCACACATTTCGTATTTATTTTTTTTTAGCAAAAGACTTAAAGGATCAATAATTTCAAGGGTTATATATTTTCTCTTTCCAAAGTGTGGTCACAACATTTTCCTTGGACCAAAGTATTTTTAATATTTACAAAAATAGGTTGGGCACGGTGGTTCACGCCTGTAATCCCAGCACTTTGGGAGGCCGAGGTGGGCGGATCACAAGGTCAGGAGATCGAGACCATCCTGGCTAACAGGGTGAAACCCCACCTCTACTAAAAATACAAAAAATTAGCCGGGGGTGGTGGCGGGCACCTGTAGTCCCAGCTACTCAGGAGGCTGAGGCAGGAGAATGGCGTGAACCCGGGAGGTGGAGCTTGCAGTGAGTCGAGATCCTGCCACTGCACTCCAGCCTGGGTGACAGAGCAAGACTACACGTCAAAAAAAAAAAAAAAAAAAAAAAAAAAAAAAAAAAAAAAAAAAAAAAAAAAAAAAAATTTACAAAAATATATTGAAACAAACAATATGTTTTACATTGGTTATATGATTTCCTATATTATCAGTTTTAATTCATTTCTTATTTTAGTTTTCTTGTCTATATAACTGTCATGAAATACTTTCTCATATTTTTGAAATTTGTGTCAAATTGTGTTATACTAACAATTCTCAGATTTAGTAAGTAGATAAAAAAAAAAAAAATGATTACTTATGGAAAGAAAGATGTCAACCTCTTGCAGGGAAACTTAACCTCCATAATTTCTTAGTTGGACCAGACTCCTGTTGCAAAAGACAGACTAACAAGAGAAAAACAAAGAAAAGTTTATCAACATGAACATTTTATATATACACAGGAGACACCAGAGAATGAAAAGAGATGACTTTGAATTGCAGCATACATTGTGTCTTCAATAAAGTGCAGAACATTTTTAGAGAAGTGACAAGACAGGGGAAAAGAGTTTGAGTCCCTTGAGGAAAGGCAAATAAATGGCAGATGGAAAGGTAGTTGGTAAATTTTTTAAATGTTCATTCCCATTAGAAAAGAGGAAAGGGTAATAGGTCCAAAGGAAGTCCAAAATCTAACAGGGAAAACAACCTTAAATGTTAAGGGTGGAGAATAATATTCCTTGACTCCATGTTCTGCCTTCCAGATACACTGGGACACCCAGGGTTGGAAACCGAATGTTCTGGGAAACCTGACTACCACAGCATTGTTCAATACAGTACACATTGCAGTTCTCACAGGTTGGAGTCTTCTGCCTGTGTCTCTCCCAGGCTGGAGTTACATACTGGTCGCTCTTCAGTTCTGGGGTCCCAGAAGTGGACCCATGTCCATGGCTCCACTAGACATTGCCCTACTGGATGCTCCCGACAGTGGTCCTTACCCTACAGCTCCACTGGGCAATGCTTTAATTGAGACTCTCTGTGATTGCTCCAATTCCATGGTTCCACTAGGCATTGCACTGGTGGAAGCCCTTTACAGTGGCTCCATTTCTGTAGCAGTTGTCTGCCTGGGAAGAGTTAGCACCACAGGAATGCTATAAAGATTTATTGCCTGTGCCTCCTGGAGGGACAATCTAAGCTGCATCTGGGCATGCTTGAGCCACATCTGGGTTGACTGAGGAGCACTGCACCAGAATGCATGGGGCAGAAAACTGAAGAGTCCCTGGCAACGTATCCTGAGGTACCAAAGGTGCGCTGGGCCCCTCCCTTAAATTTGTTCTACCTTTAGGCCCTGACACACTCTGAAATACCTTTGAGGTTATTATTCTGTAGACTTAATGAATAGCATCCGGCATCTTTCTATTCAAACTCATCTCCTCTTCAGGTGTTCCTTTGGTTACACCCTTGGTATTCTGTCCTAAACAGACTTTCTCCTTTTTTACAACCAGGCCTGGCTGAAAATTTTCCAATTCATTAAGTTCTATTTCCCTTTTAATTAAAAATTCTGTTTTTTTTTTTCTGTCTTGCATTTTCTTATAAACAGTCAAAAGAAGCCATGCCACACCTTTAACACTTTACTTAGTAAATTGTTTCTACCAATATCCTAGTTCATCTCTCTTAAGTTCTGCTTTCTATAGAGGACTAAGACAGGGATAAGTCAGCCAAGATATTTGCCACTTTATAACAAGGATGGCCTGTCCTCTAGTTTCCAATATCATGTTCTTTGTTTCCATGTGAGATCTCATAAAAATTGCCTTTCCCGACTGGGCGTGGTAACTCACGCCTGTAATCCCATCACTTTGGAATGCTGAGTTGGGCAGATCACCTGAAGTCGGGAGTTCGAGACTAGCCTGACCAACATGGAGAAACCCCGTCTCTACTAAAAATGCAAAATTAGCTGGGCATGGGGGTGCAATCCTGTAATCCCAGCTGCTTGGGAGGCTGAGGCAAGAGAATCGCTTGAACCCAGGATGCGGAGGATGCAGTGAGCTGAGATTGCACCACTGCACTCCAGCCTGGGCAACAAAAGTGAAACTCTGTCTCAAAAAAAAAAAAAAAAAAAAAAAAAAAGAGTTGCCTTCCTGTTTATATTTGTATCAAGTTTCCATTGACGACCACATAGATAATCTCTAAGAAGATATAGTCTCTCTCTACAGTTCTCTTCTAAGCTCTCACCAAAATTTCCCTAATGCTTCATTTACAGTAATATAGACCTTTTCTGGCCTGCACTTCCAAATTCTTCCAGCCTGTACCCATTATCCAGTTCTAAAACTGCTTCTACACACCACATCTTGGTATCAATTTCTGTCTTAGTTCCTGCTGCTATAGCAAAGTACCTTAGACTTTATTAAGGGCAAATTATAAACAATAAAAATTTATTTCTTACAGTTGCGGCAACTGGGATGTCCAAGATCAAGGTCACTGCAGATGTAGAGTTTGGTGAGGACCTGTTTCTCATTTTTGGTGTTTTCTCCCTGTTTCCTCAAATGATAGAAGGACAAAAGGACAAAAAGAGACTAACAAATTCCCTCAAGTCCTTTTATAAAGGTGTCAATCCCATTCAAAAGGGCAGACCCCTCATGACCTGATCACCGCCTAAAGGGCCTACCTCTTAATAATATTTCATTGGGTACTAAGTTTCAACTTGAATTTTGGAGGGGCACACACTTTCAAACCATAGGAATTATCTAATGCATATATATTTTCATATTGATGATGTCCTTTTTCTTTCTACACAAATTTAGAAAGTTTATGTGAAAATAGGCATTTTTGTTTATTATATGTAATGTTTGGAATCCCATAGAAAATGCTTGTGCTATAACAAGTACTCAATAAAACTACAGAAACAGCCCACAGAATAGGTCTTCTTTGACCATCTGTTTATTACAATAATTAGTCAACATTCAGAATGGAAGGAGTCATTTCTATTATATTAAGACATTTTAAGTGTTCCACATGCATAACCCAAACTTCCTTGTAACCAATTCATATTCTCAATGATTGCAAATATCTGATAGGTTTACAAAGCAATTAGCAACTGTCTATGAATCATAGACTAGTACTTCTAAACAATTCCCCTTCTACAGCGGACAGCAAAGATACACAGCTTCAAGTTTAGCCCATTAAAAGAGATTCTATTTTTTTATCATATTTTGAGAACACCCTCAAGTGGCGCTTCCATGCTCTAATAGTCTAATCCCAGCTGGTACTAGCATATTATGCAAAATGCATAAATCAAAGCCAATTGTTTCTTCTTCAGGCAAAGATCATAACAAATTTATCCGGGAATCCTAGGTGTGTATTAAGGAAGAAGTGTCACTGAATCAGAAGTAGGTGCGTTGAAAGCACAAGCCACATGTTCATCCAATTTATTAGTACAGTTAAAATTTACTTGAATCTTTCCTTGAAAAGGCAACTTCCAAGTAACAGTAGAATCTTACTACTACATCCACTTATATTTTTGAGTTTCTGTATCACACTGTACTCGATATGGCTAACTCATGTTGCATGCTTAAATGGTAACTTACTGTTAGAAATTCAGGATTGTTCAAGACCTAAACAGTCCAGGAGTTTTTCATAAAGAAAATATGTATTTTTCCAAAGAAGAAATAAATCTAGATTTTTTCTATTTATTTTCTTATTATGCTTATCACTCATCTGCCAAAAGCATTTCAAACACTTTTGGATCTAGTGTGTTATAAAATCCAAGTTAAAAGTCCCAAATGGAAAAGGACCAGCATTTGCATTTATACTTCTTCTTTGCAATAATTATCATCTAATAGGTTATATTATTTCATACCAATCATGTATACTACCTCTCTTCCGAACGTCATGCCTTCATAAAGACAGGAACTTCTGTCTGTTTTTCTGCAATGTTTATATCCCAGCACACAGAACAATGGAATATAGCAAGTACTCAAAAAAGCAACTTGCCTTTGTCTTTACTTGGATACAATAGCCCAACAAATTCAAATTAATGTATCTCCAGAAATGTTTTAGAAGAGCAAGACCCCTAAATTTTCAAAAGAATAACATCACTTTCTTGCAAAAGAGGTTTCCATTAGCATAAGAAGGTCATGAATTGGTAGTCCATGATTGACATCTAGTTTCTTGAAATATATGTCTTGAATAGGCTAAAAGCTGAGAGACTTTATGGTGAAAAGAGAAATGTATAGTTGGTGAAATGGACTGAATTTCTAATTGCATGGAGTCTATAGAAAAATAAATTGTTAACAAGTGACTATGTTCAGGGCTTTTATTGCCATGTGAAGCACAGTCTTGGGACCAAGCACTGTTTCAGGTATTTCTGTCTGCGTGTATCAGTGAATAAAATAGACCATATTCCTATATTTATGGAAATACTTTCTATCTGAAAGAAAATATTGTTATCTATGAAATTCATTACAATACCATTGGGAAAGCTAAAGAAATAAACTTTAGTTTAGATTTTAGAAATGACATTGGGATTATTCTAAAGCACCAGGTAGCTAAGGCAGCTCTGGCACCCTATTTAGGAAGCTGCCATATCAACTTCTGACTACAGAACTATGATTAGACAAACGCAATTTAAGTAAGGCAATTATGATTAGAAGCTACCATGATCAGAAACTATCAGTACTAGGAAGCTGAGAGAAAAGCACTGAAAACTTCCATGATGATCGGTACCTGAAGAAATAACAAGAGTGGCCTACAAAATATTCTTCCCTTTCGTTTGTCGAAATTGCAGGAGTACATCTATCTGGTGTCAGTTAAATCAAACCAAGAACAACAATGCAAAGGACTCTGGGAAATACAGTTTTTAGATTTTGAATTTTGCCAAGGAAGAAGCCATTTTAGAATATTGAAATGGATGGTGGCTAAGAAGCCATATTTTCTACCACAATTTGTTTTCTCAACTGTTTCCACATTTACTATGTGTCAGGTAGATATCTTCAAATTATCATGAAAATGAAGGAGATTGAAACCTAGTAGGTTGAGGCAGATATTTCTGCAAGAATCATGAACAGTAGCAGTAATGAGAGTTGAGTATATACAATCAGATTGGTCAAACAAGTAAATTGATTTAAGATGATTATATAAAGACTTTTCACTGAGAAAGAAGCAAGGCACAAATATGTTAAGAGAGAAATCTAAAACATTGTAGTTTTGGATAGAAATTTGAGATATGAACTTATGGTTTCATATTTTATATATATATCTGTATACATACCTCCATGTCTATGCATGTATATGTAGATACACATACGTGTGTGGAGGTGTGTATATGTGTAAAATATATACAGTACACATATATTTATACATAAGTGTATAAATATATATTATACATCTACATATGTGTACATATATATGTATATATAAACACATGCATGTGTGTGTGTTTCATACTTACCAGTTAATTAATACCATTTATCAATAACAGTTTATAATACCATTCTCCCTTAAAAGGAACCAAGTTTCCTAGGAGAAATGACTGTTTCCAAGGCTGAGTAGAAAACTAGAAAATGGCCTGGAGCATGGTGTGTGTGTGTGTGTGTGTGTGTGTGTGTGTGTGTGTGTGTGTGTGTGTGCAACTCATACACAAGACAGGAAGTAGGACTGTGAAAGCCCCTTCAAGGTAGCTTGTGCCTGACTTTGACATATTTGCATTACAGGTTCCACACACATGACAGGAAGTAAGAATGTGCTCACATGTAATGCAAACATGTCAAAGTCACCGACAAGCTACCTTGAAGGGACTTTCACTCTACAAATCTGGGAAAAATCCAATATCAAAATAAGTAATGATAATAAGGGATTTTTGCCAATAAATAGGCATGTATGAAAACAGACTGATAGAAAGAAATAGGTAAATATTAAAAGTTTGATGAAGAATGAGATAATTCTATAGTCTTAAACTACCTTCCCAATGTTACTTGCCTGATTGTGATGATTGTATCAGGTTTTGTGGGGTAATATTTTTATTTGTAATAAATGCACACCCAAGTATTTTTAGACAATGAGGCATCATATCAGCAACTTACACTCAATTCGCTCATGAATAAGAATGTTATTTGTTCTATTTTGGCAACTCTCTGTCAGTTTGAGATTATTTAACCTTTAAAAATATTTAACAATAAATCTAATTAGGCAAACTAATGATTCCTTTGATAGATATTTACTGGCATGCAACCCTTTATTTCACAGTACTTTTAGTTTCATAAGTATTTATAATCACTAGTGACCATAAATTTAGATTTTATACCAAATACCCAAATCAACTCTAATATTTTATTTACATCAGGGTTACATTATACATTTTTACCTTATTATGCATATCAAAATATAAACAAACAAAAAAATCAACCTTTTAGTGTTATGTATATGGTTCTTTAAAACCATCTGAAAACTTTCTGTCTTTTTATTTGTATGTCTGATTAGTAGGTATTTTATTGCAATAATATTTTCTTTATACATTTTCTATATCTTTTTGAGCCATTTGAGTAACTTGTAACTCTATCTTCTTTCTTAATAAGGTTAAAACATATGTTCCTTTGTGTATAGAATAAAGTCATGTTAGAAATGTTTATTTACAAGTTTGAATCATTTTATGGAATATTAAAACATCATTATGTAAATTATCTACATTTAATTGACATTTTTGAGCCAGAATTTATATTCCAATTTTCTGAGAATGAAAATACAAGCAACAAAATCATACATCTTGTGTATTTTCTAATGTCTTCCTTTCCTTTATTTTTATTAAACTTTCTTATCTGTTGCTCTATATGTTGCATTATTTAAAGACTGTTTGACATATTTACTACTTGTGGAGAGCTAATTCAAGAACAAAATTGCTTTTAACATGCTGTGATAGATTTTCAAAAAAAAAATCAAGTTCAATTATTTATAGACTAATTTTCTGTTTGCTGTCTACTGAATGGCAAAGTGAAAAGTTCACAAATCCAGTTAGATGACACTTGCCTCCACTGACATTTCTTGGTGGACTGACAGTAAATCTTAAGTCCCCAAGCTGCTCATTAACTTTTAGAAGTTGATATAGTAACTTATAAGTTTGATCTCTTTTGGATGACCATGAACTCTGCTTATAGATACTATAAAAAAGTACTTGGGACAGTAATAAATGGTGCCTCAAAGACTAAATTTAACTGTGGTATACTTGGACCATTATCACTAACGATACTTTCTACGAACATCCACAATGATGCTTTAGAGGCTTTAGGGACAACTCTATTTTTCACATCAGATAAATGGTATTTTCATTTCAGACTATGTCATTATCAGATCTATGGGCAGCCATCAATCACCTTGTGATTTCTGAGTCATGCATCACTGTTATTAGGGTCCTGCTAGCATCTAGTTAAAAAAGAAAAAAAAATTAAAAGGTGATAGCATTACTCTTAGAGAAAGATAGTGCACCAAAGAAATCATAACTCAAAATAAATAAATAAATAAATAAATAAATTTAAGAACAAAGTATAGGCATAGCAAATACATTTTAAATAGCATAGTAGATTTATAAAAGATTTCAGATGTATAAACAGGTTTCTTACAGTGACACTTTGTTAGTAATCAATAAATTGTATGTAGTAGAGTCTTTACAGAAGTATAAGTAGGAAAACATGACATCACTTATTGATTTAGAAAATAAAATAATTTAGAAAAAAATTATTCAGTGTTTCTGAATATACATAAATATGTTGAGTGCTTATAGCGTATAAACCTTGGAAATTATTTCTCTGGTGAAATATTTTGTATTTAATCACCTACAAATTGTCCATTATTTCCCCCTCAGTGATTCTATTTAAAAATTAAGGTTAATAGCAAGTCTTCATTCTTTTGTGTTGCTTTAACAAGATACTATAAACTGGGTAACTTATAAAGAAAATAAATTTATTTCTTACACTTCTGGAGACAGGGAAGTCTAATATCAAGGGCCAGCATATGGTGAGGGACTTCTTGTGGCATCATTCCGTGGTAGAAGGCATGGAAGCATAAGAGAGCAACAAGAGGACCAAAATCACTTTTAAAATAACTCACTCTTGGGATAGCAAACCTAGTCCCATGATAATGACATTAATTTATTCATGGGGATGGAGCCTTCATGATCTAGTTGCCCCTTAACAATCCCACCTCTCAATACCATCTCAATGGCAATTCAATGTCAGCATGAGTTTTGTAGGAGACATTCAAACCACAGCATTTCACTCTTGACCCCTTAAAACTCATGTAATTTCCATATACCAAAATCATTCAATACATGTCAATAGCCTTGAATGTTTTAAAATCATTCTAGCACCAACTCAAAATCCAAAATCCAGAGTCTCATTTAAATTAGGTATGGAGGAGGCTCAAGGAACAATTTATTTGAGGCAAATTGCTCTCCAAGTGCAAGTGTGTGAAATATCAAGTTGTGTGCTTCCAATATACAATGGTGGGACAGCATAGAATAGACATTGTCATTCCAAAAGGAAGAGATAGCAAAAAGAAAGGGGTAACTGGTTCTAAGTAAGTCTAAAACTCAACAGAGAAAACAACAGTATGTCTTAAAGTGCCAAAATAATCTCCTTTTACTTCACCCTGGGCACACTAGGGTGAGGGTTTGGCCTCTAAGGCCTCAGGCGGTTCCAACCTCATGACTTTAGTGGGCTCATTATACTCTTCAGCTGTCTCAAATTGGAGTCTTGGGCCTGCAGATTTTCCAGGCTGGTGTTGCACAGTGGTAGCTTGGGTATCATTCTGAGCGTGTTCTTCCTCCCACAGCTCCACTAGGCATTGCTCTACCTGGAATTATCTTCAGTGGCTCTGTCT
This sequence comes from Macaca fascicularis, assembly GCF_037993035.2. Classification (NCBI taxonomy): domain Eukaryota; kingdom Metazoa; phylum Chordata; class Mammalia; order Primates; family Cercopithecidae; genus Macaca; species Macaca fascicularis. The sequence continues at coordinate 54,882,602 of NC_088391.1, read as the reverse complement.
CTAAGTCTCTGCCTGAGCTCCCAAGCTATCCACAACTTCCTTTGAAATGTAAGTAAAGGAAGCCATGTCCTAGAGCTCTTGCATTCTGTTTGCCTGAAGAATTGGCACCATGTGGAATCTGTAAAGGTTTACAGCTTGCATCTCGTAGAAGGACATGTGAAGCTAAGTTACAACTGGACCCACTGGAGCTATGGCTGGAGCTTCCAAGATGTATTGTGCCAGAATGTGAGGAAGCAAATACCCAGGGTGGCCCTAAGCAGTGAGCCCATGAAGAGCACCCTAAGACCATCCCATCCCTCAAAACCATTTTGACTCTTCTAGATCTCTGGGCCTGTGATGGGGGACAGAAGGGATCCTTGAAGATATCTGAAATGCAGCTTTTTATTTCCGTCATTCTCCCACTGTATTGGTTATCTCTTCTGTACATACTAATCTCTTCAGCTAATGGTCCTTTGGTCATATACTTGGTTTGTTTACCTGAAAATGCTTTATTATTATTTATATGGCCATGCTGAAAATTTTCAAAATATGTCTTGTAATTAGAAATTGCATCTTTAAGTAATTTTTTACCCTCTTGCATCTTATAGTTAAAAGTAGCTTCACAGCTGCTTTGATATTTTGCTTAGTAATTTTTACCACCAGCTATACTCCTTCATCACTTTAAAATTCCACCATCCATAAAGCCCTAGAGCATGCACACAATTTAACCACATTCTTTGCCACTATATAACAAGGATGATCTTTACCTCAGTTTCCAATCAGCTATTTCTCTTTTACATCTAAGATCTCAACAGAATGACCTTCATTGTCCGTATTTCTGCCAACATTTTGGTCACAACCACTTAAATAATCTATAAGAATTTTCAGACTTTCCCTACAGCTAGGCTTTTCCGAGCCCTCACCAAAATTGCCCTTAATACTCAATGTTCAGACTGTTAGGTTTTTCTAGCCTACACTGCCAAACTCTTCCATCCCCTACTCATTAGCCAGTTCCAAAGCCACTTTCACATTTTCAAGTGTCTGTTATGGCAACAGTCCCATTTCTTGGTATCAATTTTCTATCTTAATCCACTTTGTGTTATAATAATAGAATATACAGACTGGGTAATTTATAAAGAAAATAAGTTTATTTCTTATGATTGTGGAGGCTGGACAGTCCAAAATTAAGGTATCAGTAGCTTGTGATGGTCTTCTTGCTGCATCATCTAGTGGTGAAAGGCACAAGGCCAAGAAAGCCTAAAAAGCAACAAGAGAAACTTAAACTTGTTTTTTATAGCAACTCACTTTTGTGTTAAAAATACACTTCCATGATGACAACATTTAATCCACTCATGAAGAGAGTACCTTCATAGCCTAATCACCTCTTATTTATTCCATCTTTAATATCATCACAATGACAATTCCATTTCAACTGAGTTTTGAAGAGGACATTTCAATCATAGCAAAGCAGCAATAATAAAATTTCAGCCATTCATTCTCACTCAGTAAAATTTTTGGATGGAGAAAATGGGAAACGCATATTTCACTATTGTCTTTCATGTTGAAGTAATCAATAAACATGTTCTGAAGTACTTCAATACCTAAATATCTTTAGGCTCTTTAGTTGATCTCTACTGACAATCTTAGGTTTAACCCCAAATCTAAAATCTTACCTAAAATTATGCATTTTCATGAACCTCAAAAATACTGAATACTAGATTGCTGGAGAAGCAGTCTGGAAATCCTATTTGATAACTTTTTAATCTGAATATTGAAAACAAAGTACTAATTATTATAACTAATACTTATTGTTTAAACTTAGAATGTAAATCAAGTAATCTGTAGAATATTTTTAAAGGACTCCTGGCTTACAAATTCATCTCTATATCTTGTCATGCATTTAGTACTTCTGACATATTTACTAGTCATTTTCCTAAATCTGCCAGTTTGCATGATACTTCTGCTTTGCAAAGGCCATTTCTACTCTGGGAAGCTTCTTTACTTCCTGTTCGGTCTAATCAAATTTATTTGTCCTTAATATCTCAGTTTAAATGGCATTTTTCTGTAGAAACTTTCTACATAGCTGTTCTCCGTCTCTCAACCCTAATGGAGGTATTCATTTATTCTTCTGAGTATGGGAAGCTCTTTTTTGGTAAAGTGATACTTATAACACCAATCTAAGATTTTCTCTTTTTTTCTCTTATTATCTTCCTTATCATATTCATCAGAATCACTACTGCCTTATAGTTCTTATATCTGTTCATCATGCACTGAGCCAAGAGCAAGATGAAAACACATAAAGCTCTATTTTTTTGCAGTCTTCTGTGAATCTTCCCTTCATCTGTTTTATGAAATAAACTTTATTTTTAGGATAGTTTTATCATCCTTACATAAAAATAAACAGAAAGTATAGAGTTCCCACGTACACTCTGTCTCTTCACATACAGTTTGATCTATTACTCACATGTTGTGTTAGTGTGGTATACTCGATATAATTGATGAACCAATATTGATATATTATTATTAACTAAATTTAATAAAGTTCATAGTTTAGGGTTCATTGTTTGTGTTATACATTCTATGGGTTTTGACAAATATGTAATTGTTATGCCCAGACCGTTTATTCCCCGAAGAAGACCACCAGAGTCCAGAGTCAAAGCTAAGCAGCAAGGATCTTTATTACAGGTTCGAACCTGGAACTCTCCCTCGCTCGTGAAACGAGACAGGCAGGAGAGCTCCCCCACTGAGCTCCGAGCAGTGTTATATAGTCTAAGAAAAGTGGGCATAGAGTTATTATACAAATCAGATATATGATTGGCTAGTGTTTGAACAAGGCGATTTGACTAACTATGATTGGTTCCCGCCATTTCTGATATTTTGGTTCAACCTTTGAGGTGGGAGAGCAGGTTTATGGCAGCAAGAGTTTATCTTACTTAAACACGTCTTGTGACCTTGCCTCAGAACTTACAAAATCTCTGGTACGTGCAGAAAAACAGATACTCACAGAACTTATGAAATCTCTGGTATGTGCAAAACAAAATCTCTGGTATGTGCAAAGATTAGAGAGCAGAACAAAGGGTGTGGGGGGGGCGGGTACACATCTATCTTTGTGTCCTTTCATAATGACTTCTCAATTATCACTGTGTCATACAAAATAGTTTTACCACCCTACACATCTCCTGTACTTCTTTTTTGTCTGTACTCAAACCCCCATACCCTCACCAACCACTGATCTTTTCTCTATGATTTTACCTTTTTCAAAGTGTCATACAGTTGGAATCATACAGTATGTGTTTGTTTATTCATTCATCTCTTGAAGTATATCTTGGTCATTTCCATGTTTTGGCAATTATAAATAGAGCTGGTATAAACATTTCTGTGCATATATAAGTTTTCAACTCATTTGAGTAAATACCAAGGAATGCAATTGCTGGATTGTATGGCAAGAGTACGTTTATTTTTGTAAATAACTAAAAAAAATCTTCCACAGTGGCTGTACCATTTTTCACTCCCACCAGCGACAAGTGACAGATCCTGTTACTCCACATCCCAGCCCTTAGCATTGTCATTATTGAAAATTTTGGCCATTTTAAGAGATATATAGTGATATCTTACTGTTGCTTTAATTTGCAAATCTCTAATGACCTGATATATGATGTTGATCTTCTTAAATGCTTATTTGCCATCTGTATATGTTCTTTGATGAAGTATCAGTGCAGATTTATTGCACATTTTTAAGCTAATTTTTATTGAGTTTTATGAGTTCTTTATATATTTTACATACCAGTCCTTTATCACATCTATTTTGCAAAAATTTTCTCTGACCCTGAGATCTCTCTTTCCATTCTTTGATAAGTATTATTTGAGTTTTAATTTTAATGAAGTTCACATTTTTGGATTTTTTAATGGGTTATGCTTTTGTTTTTGTGTATGGAAAGTGATTGCCAAACCAGGGTATCTAAATTTTCTCCTATGTTTTTTTCTAGGAGTTTTATGTTTTTATATTTTATATTTATATCTTTGACCCATTTTCAATAAATTTTTATAAAGGTATAAGTTCTGTGTCTATATTCATTTAAAGTAATAATTTTGTTATTTATATTATTGATATTTTTATTTATAGTTAAATTTACAATAAGAACAGGCATACAATTATCATCTAAAGTGTCATAGAATTGGAGTTGTACTCAAGTCTATCTGGTTTCAAAGACAAAGAGATTAATTATCATGCAATATAGTTCATTCAAGGCTCAGTCATCTTTGCAAAGCATAATGCCTAGCATACTCTCTGTCTCATAGCAGGGCCTTAATAAATCTTTGATCAAATAATGATTAATAAAGTAACAAATTAGATAAAGTTTTTTGTGACATAATCAAATACCAGAAAAATCAAATTGGTATTTTGTTGTTGTTATTACTGTCAGGCCTCTGAGCCCAAGCCAAGCCATGCATCCCCTGTGACTTGCACCTATATGCGCAGACCGCCTGAAGTAACCGAAGAATCACAAAAGAAGTGCAAATGCCCTACCTCACCTTAACTGATGACATTCCACCACAAAAGAAGTGAAAATGGCCAGTCCTTGCCTTAAGTGATGATATTATCTTGTGAAATTCCTTTTCCTGGCTCATCCTGGCTCCAAAAACTCCCCCACTGAGCACCTTGTGACCCCCACTCCTGCCTGACAGAGAACAACTCCCCTTTGACTGTAATTTTCCTTTATCTACCCAAATCCTATAAAACGGCCCCACCCTTATATCCCTTCGCTGACTCTCTTTTCGGACTCAGCCCGCCTGCACCCAGGTGATTAAAAAGCTTTATTGCTCACACAAAGCCTGTTTGGTGGTCTCTTCACACGGACACGCGTGACAGTTACTGTATTCATTTTGGAGTAAGCTCAATTTTTTTAGTGGATGCATTATTAAATAACATAGACATAGTTTATTGTCCGTAAATTCAAAATAATTAAAATACATGTAGAAACAGTTTAAAAGTTAGATAAATATATGATAAATTATAACAGATCAATAGCCACAGTGAGTTTTGGATTAAAGATATATATATTTTTTAAACACAAAGCCCTATTACTGACATTTAGGAAGACAGAAGAAAATTTTTAAGTGTTTTAAGTACACATTAACTTTCAAATGGAAGATACTTGGCAAAAATAATCAATTTTATAACCTTAAACTTATGTTCTTATAATGATAATTTTACTCAAACAATAATTGTGTTTTTTAGATGGGTTAGCACTTAGCTCATTTGCATCCAGATTTAGGGATCTACAAAATTACTAGGAAATAGCTACAAAAGGAGAAGATGTTTGTCATAAAATTGTATGCTTTCCATGGAAAGTTATTGAAATCGGTAGATATTCTTTTCAGCTCATTAATTTTTGGAAGCTGCATCCTCATTAATCATCTGACAGGCTCACAATAACAATACATGCCCTTCTGATCATGAAATTCAGTATTATATCTTTAAAAATGCCTTTTTACAGAATTTTTATGACACTGTCAATTTGTGCAGGGTCAAGCAGCATTATTACTTATAGAATAGAGAAGCATACTTGAGTTTTTAAATAAACTTTTGTAACATGCATTCATTTTTACGTGTTTAATGACACTTAACATTATTCTTAAAGTACTAATATCTTCAAGTTAGCATAGTTACACTATGAGGGAAAAGATACCAAAAATGTTAATTATCTTTCTAATACTTTATGAGAGAAAAGACATCAAAAATGATAGTATTTTGGCAGAGTGCAATGGCTCATGCCTGTAATCCCAGCACACCATAATCCCAGGTGGATCACCTGAGGTTTGGAGTTTGAGACCAGCCTGACCAATATGGAGAAACCCCATCTCTACTAAAAAATACAAAATTAGCCGGGCATGGTGGCACATTCCTGTAAACCCAGCTACTCAGGAGTCTGAGGCAGGAGAATCCTTTGAACCTGGGAGGCGGAGGTTGCCGTGAGCTGAGATTGCGCCATTGCACTCCAGTCTGGGTAACAAGAGCGAAACCCTGTCTCAAGAAAAAAAAAAAAAAAAAGTTAGTATGTTTTCTAATACTTTGTGAGAGAAAAGACATTAAAAAAGTTAGTATTTTTTCTAATACTTTGTAATTCATATTTTTTCATAGAAAAATAGTCACCTTTTAGGTTCCTTTAAAAATGCAATTTTCCTTATTTTCTACTGTTATAATTGACCCAGCAACTAGGCAATTAGGCAAACTGGATAGCTGTCCCTGATTATAATTGAGAGGTACAAGAGACTTTTCTCAGGGACATCTGCCTTGAAATTATCTAGCTTATTATTTCTACCACTCTAAAATCTTTCTGTAGGATTTAGTTATGTCACTGAGGGAAGACGAGTCTTTCCCAAAATGTTCAATGTTCCTTCAAAGTCCTGGTCTCCAGAGTTATGGACATTTATATTATGAAATAGAGTATGTTTGCTTTTGTATCTCCCAGAAATATTTGTTTCTCACATGCTATAGGTGTTAGGCTTGTAGTCATTGGTTTCCTTAATCTTAAAACCATTTGCTTTCATTCAAAAGATAGAAATCTTTTTCTTATCTCTTTTGACCACTTAAGTTCAAGGAGAAGGGTCATGAATTGATGGAGAAGGTAACTGAATAGCCAAGAAACTTCCAGAGCAATTTAATGAGTTCTCTTCCTATGTAATTACATTCCAAAGGGGATTAATCCCATGTTTTAAATTTGAAAACCCCTCTCATATCTTCCCCTAGAGACGCTTAGTAACATTTCTAAATAATAAGAACCCAGAATCTTTCCCACTGTTTTCCAGAGGAGAATTTGTTTACACTGTGGAATGTTCATCTTTCTTCCTCAGGAAGAGTGAGGGTACGAGGATTCCTCTCCTGAATAAACACCTAGACCCTATTTTGGGACTCTCACAGTACAGTCATAAGTAGGTGTAGCAAGACATCTGGCTTTCATTAGATTACCCTAGGACAAAGGGAAATGACTTAGTCCTGTAGTAAGAAATATTTGGTCTACTTTTAGAATAATACTAGTAAACATAGGCATTAAAATCTTAGGCCATTGCCTCTGCGAATCGTATTCCTCTAACACCTGGAAGTAAAGAAAGTATCATCATTTTCCAGAAATATCTCTGATTCTTACATGTTTCTTCCCAGTTCTTCCTAGCGCAGTCGCCTTATTCCTAGGTCTCTTTGCCTTCATCTGAGGCCCTCTCTGGCACTTCTAATGAGGTCTCCTTATCAAGGGAAAAGAGGAAACCGAAACTTTTGTCTACTCTGACTCAATTCTCAGTAATTTTCCATACCTAGTTCTCTCCTTTACCTTCATCCCCTGAACCGCAAAGTCCTTAAAACTGTTGGAATCTTTTTTGGAGGCTCTCTCCACCGAGCTATGACATGCACATCTGTGCTGATCCACCTGACCCTGCACTGCAATGCCATTCTATGAAAGGAAATGGATTGGAGGGAGTTGGAACTTTTTCTGGTTTTAGCCTCTTGTTAAAGCATGACAGTAAGTGATCAAAAGCTTAACTCTTCTTCATGACTAGTTGCTTCAATTAGATACTTAACACTTGACAGCACCGATCTCTGCATTTCCAGATGCATTTAAGCTTCTCTCAAAAGAAGTGGAATAGTATTTATACTGTGAGCCCAAAATATCTGAGACAGATCTCAGTCAGTTAGAAAGTTTATTTTGCCAAAGCTAAGGATGCACCCATAACACAGCCCCAAGAGGTCCTGAGGACATATGCTTGCTTTGTTAGGGTACAGCTTGCTTTTATACATTTTAGGGAGACATGAAATATCAATCAATATGTTTAACATGTACATAAGGTGGGATAACTGAAAGGGGGAAGGGGACAGGGGGAATTCTAGGTCATAGGTAGATAAAAGATAAATGTTGCATTATTTTGAGTCCTTGATCAGCCTTTCACTGAATACACAATTTAATGTGGCTCAGTGAATCTGCATTTTTACATACACAATAGGGCAGAGGAAGACATCAGATATGCATTTGTCCCAGGTGAGCATAGGGATGACTTTCTGTCTGCAGCGCCTGTGAAGATAGCTATCATTTGCATTGTCCTGGTGAAATTTAACAGAATTGTTTTAGGATAAAGATCTTGAGGCCTATGAGGAATTTCCCTGTGGGCAAATTGTGAGGGTGGTATGTAGCTCTTTTCTCTTTTTAGCTATCTTATTTAGAAATAAAATGGGAGGCAGGTTTGCCTGACCTGGCTCCCAGCTTGACTTTTCCTTTGGCCTACTGACATTGAGATCCTGAGATTTTTCTTTCACAATGCCAAACATATATGTTTCTGTCATTGATCACATAAACATAGATACATTTACTTAAATATTAAAGATTTTGCATAACTCTGTTTATTTGAAAAGAACTAAGTATTTTGATCTCTCTTTCTTCTAAAAGTCAAATGGAATCAGCAAATTTATTAAGAAAAATGAGATTTCAAAGCTGAAACCACCATTGCAAAATTATAACTGAAACAGTAAAAGAGATGTGACCTAACCAACACCATCTTGCTTCTAACCTCCAAGCTGCCCTTGTTCATTCCTGGGTGCAGGCTAAACTAACTTTGAGAGAAACTTAGTTTATAGTCTAGCTTTGAAACAAAGATGACAATAGCCCTTTCCTGAAAAAACCCTTCCTTCCCGGGGACCAGTCTGCCTTTGTAGGACTAACAAATTAGCTACAAGATTAGAAATTACAGTTTAGAGGCCATGCAGGTTCCAGCTGCAAGTTTCTGAACTTCCCCAAATTGCTGCTGGGAATAACGTTGCTTTTGTAAAACCTAGGATCTCAGTGCCTGAGATATTTTGCAGACCCTGACTTCCAATGTACCAGCTGACACCACCCAGACCAATAATATGGACAAACCTGTTCTGTAATCCCACCCAAGGAACAGAAGAGAGCAAGAAATACTCACTTAGACCCCCTATGATTTCATCTCCAACCCAGCCAATTAGCACTCCCCACTTTCCAAACCCCTCCCCACTAAATTATCCTTAAAAACTCTGATCCCTGAATGCTCAGGGAAACTGATTTGAGTACTAGTGAAACTCCTACACAACCGGCTCTGCGTGAATTACTCTTTCTCCATTGCAATTCCCCTATCTTTATAAGTCAGCTCTGACTAGGTAGCAACAAGGTGAACCCGTTGGATGGTTACAAAGCCACATAAAGTCATTTACAGTATTTTGGTATCTTACTATGCCAAAATAGACTGTCTGTAGACTACCTGCAGAGACCATTAATGTTATATCAGAGAAATATTATACTTTACATTTGTAAATTAACATGTTTGTGATGGGAAAATGACAAAATGCAGAAAACCGTAATGGAGCTAAAATCATTCAGATATAAATTCCATCTCTTTGTTATGTGCATGTGTCTATGCATACGTAAATATGCAATGTTTTATACAAGGCATGATTTGGATCACAGTGATATAGTTTGACATACCATGTTACTTAATTTTGTCATCAAACATTTATGAAATGCATTTAATATGCCATTTCCACATGTCATAAAAAATTATTTAGAACCACAATTTTTAAACTGCAAACTATTATCTCACCGGAAAGATTCAACCTAATGTGTTTAAAATTCCATTGTAGAAATAGACTCAACTTTCTCCACATTACAAAAATATTAAATAATTATATTTGAAGATGTGTCTCTACATATTTAACCAAAATAGATTTTAACAGATGAAAATGTTTTATCAAATAATATAAACATATTTAATATTTTGATAAATAATCAACAACTATGCTTACAAATACTTGCACCAATTCACGCTTACAATGAAGGCACAAAAATAATAAAAAATTACTGCCAAAATATTTTTTACTTTACCCAATTTTATATATGAGAATGTTCGTTTCACTGTTTTTAATCTCATTTTTATTAGAAATAATTTTTTCATAGTTTTTTTTTAAGTGTGGTATATTTTATTCACATAATAATCTATGTTCTATTAATGGAACTTCTGGATTTATAAGAGTTACCTATGTGAGTCCATTTTTTCACAATTTTTTTTTTTTTTTTACTACTTGTTAAATCTGTATTTTTTCTCCCAGACAAGCCTCACTTTATGGCACCAGGGAGCTATATGTGGTTGAATGCAAACATATCCTCTGGAATATTAAAAGACATTTCAACCTCAAAATGACCAAAACTCAATTGATTTTCTTTATTATAATTTTGAGCAAAACTGTGAATTTTATATTTTGAAGATTGTCATATATTCATCTACCCATGGGGAGAACCTGATTATTGCCCTTAACTTCTTTATCTTCTTTACACTTTCTATTATTTGTAACTCTTCTTTGTTTATCCTTTCCTTCCTACCTTCATGACAACTGTCTTAAACTATTGTCTTATAAGCTCTTGTTGGATAACTTTGTGTAGCATAATGTCTGCAAAAAGTATAGTAGACATTTAATAAAAATGTGTTAATTTCATTAAATACACAATTAAAATCTTCTTGCATCTGGTCCATTGTTTAATAAAATAAAAGGGGCGGGCCATGTCAAAACTCTGTTTACAAAATGCACTTTTTTTTTCAATGATATCTGGATATGAACCAATTTTTTTTAGCAAAGCTTATATTGCTCGTTATTTTGTCACTGTTTACCTTTCAGCCTTATTCTTGTACACTTTGCCTCATGCATGATATACCTTCAGTCTGTCTGAGATTTTGTCATGTTTCTCTAGCCTGACTTTCCATCTGTTACTCTCAAGCAAATGCTAACCTCTGCTAAATGCTGCTGAGTGGAACACTAGACCCTCAAAGATGCTGAATCTACTGAGTAACATTAGTCACAAAAGAACTGATGGAAACCAGATGAAGTTCTCGAGGGGACTGCATTTCTGAATACATCTTCTGAAATTAGAGCATTCTTAGGTAATAAGACAAGTTAATACATATATGATAAAAATTCATGAAGGAAACAGTGTTAAAAAATACATTATGACATGGAGAAATAAAGGATAAAAGTTAATCTGTTTTATGTTCACTCCCACATGGAACAGGAGCACAGATCTTGCAGAGGTCTATGTCCTCAACTGTAGTCCTCCCTAAATTCTCCACCAGATTTGAGATCTGTCTCCACTCTCCCCAACACACATATAAAATGTAAATACAACTTTATGTTGACTCAATTACTCTATACAGAGAGTGAGTCATTGTGCTGGGTTATTCTGTCTGAAAACAAGTACTTTCTCTTTGAAATGATAGCTACTTTAAAAGCCATAAACATTGTTGAAATTAATTAAAATTGATTTTCTATGTAACTGATAAACAGTGCTACAGAAGCTGAGGTATGAGCATAGTGCCAGAGATACACAAAAGAAGAAATAAGTTTAGGAGTATAATATAAATGTATCCAATCCATTCAACTTGAGCATTTCTATTCTAACATTTCCCCAGCCTTCATTAAAGTTTATGAAATATTTTTTAAACAGCTAGTATTTGCCAGGCACTAAGATGGGCTCTAGGAACAAAAATTCCAATAAAACATAATACATGCCCTCAAAGACATTTTGTGGTGGAAAAGATTGGCAAATAAATATTTAATAAATATGAAGAACTCTAGGATAATTTGAGGATGTTAAAACACTAGAAGAACAAAAGTCATGTGATTCAGAAAAAAGCATACTGATGGATATGATATTTAAGTTGAATTTTTTTAATGAACTGGAAAACCGAACAGCTGGATGAAGAAGAGGTGAAGAGTCCTCCAGGAGGAAATAAAATGTGTATAGACACTAAAACGAAAATGATGACTGGAGTCTAAATCACACCATCATTGTCTTAGTGATGTTGTCACAGAATATCTGAGACAGAGTAATTTATAACAAACAGAAATGTATTGTTTCACGGTTCTGAGGCTGAGAAATCAAAGGTCAAGGTGTAGCAAGTTTGGTGTCTGGAGGAAGATTGGATTCTCACATGGCAGAAGACAGAAGAGCCAGGCAGCAAAACGGATCTGAGCTTGCTCTTTCATAATGGCATTAATCCCACTCATAATGTCATGCTTTCATGGCCCTATTACGTCTGAAATTTCCCTCATCTTAATATTGTTACAATGACAATTAACTTCCAACATAAGTTTTGGAGGGGACAAAACTTCAAAACATAGCAATCAAGTACTATATGTGTATTATGCTGTTAAAGTTGAAGGAAGTTCTTAAAGGTTTATATGCAGAAAGGTCATGATCCAATCTGTATGGAAGAAGACAAGGGTGATAGAATAGACTTAAAAATTGACAAATTTTCAGGAGTTCGAGAGCAGCCTGTCCAGCATGGTGAAACCCCATCTCTACTAAAAATACAAAAAATAGCCGGGCGTGGTGGTGGGCACCTGGAATCCCAGATGCTTGGGAGGCTGAGGCAGGAGAATCTCTTGAACCCGGGAGGCCGAGGTTGCATTGAGCGGAGATTGTGCCACTGCACTTTAGCCTGGGTGAAAAGGCAAACTCCATCAAAAAAAAAAAAAAAAAAAAAAAAAAATTGGCAAATTTAAATCCTAAAAACAATTAGGAAAACATAAATTAGGGAGAAACTGAAATAAGGTAGTGGCAAGAGAATGGAAAGGAAAACAGAGATATTGGCATTATTCAGGAGATCCTCTGCATGGACCTTAGCAGGACACATTAATGTGATTTGTGCTCAAAGATGTTACTTCTTAATCCTATCTCTAGCTTAGAATTTTCTTTGGCTAGAAACAAATCATAAGCAGTTCTCCTTATTAGTTGATGGAATAATGATTATTTACTCTAAACATAATTTCTTAGTAGAAAGATATGGCTTTTTCTTAAGTATAGAGTCAAGTTATTTTTTATAGACCATGGGAATGTCTTATTTCTATATTTCTTTCTGAAAATTTGCCTTAAGAAATGTAAAATGTACAGCATGGTTACCCCCTTAAAGAAGAAAGAGGAAGTAAACTGCACTGGAATTCTTACCAGATAATTAGAGCACCATAGTTTCTGAAATGATTTTTTAAATGTTATGTAAGAAAAGATTTAGAACATGATCTATTCTAATTGCTTGACATTCATACTAAATTCCCTATTTCCCATAGTTGGTATCAGAATGCTTAGAACAAATTTCAGATGATCAATATTTCTGGTCTTACTGTCTGTTTGTAATAGATTTTAAAGGGTCATGAAAGCTATTGTTTGCTTCTGTAAGTCCTTGTCTTTCAATCATATGTTGTTTTATCATAATAAGAATAATCAAAATTATGTGTTTATGGTAAATATTTCAAATTTTCTGTTTTTTAATAAATGATTTTATTATTTATCTCTAAATGTCATAAGAATTGAGATTTAATAATAATTAGAAAAAGTCATCTTAGTAAATATCTGACATTTATCAGTATAATTCAAGGTCTATAAATATTTTGTGTGGTAGTTTCAAGCATATAATAAGAAACAGTAAAGGTCAGGAGATTGAGACCATCCTGGCCAACATGGTGAAAAAAAAAAAAAAAAAGAAACAGTAAAAGTAGAACATATTGGCTTTGTAGATTTCTCATTTTTCATGTATTTGTTTATTTTTTAAACTTGGTTATCAATGATTTCTAGAAAGCATTTACAAAATACTGACTCAATCAAATATGTGCAATGTTTTAGAATATTGCTAATGCCAATAGAGATATTAGCAATATGTTATTTCTGTAAGATAAATTTGCTTTGGGAAATTTTGAAATCATGAGAGTTTGCTGATCTACTTTTATTTTTTCATTTGACGGAAACACACATACATACATATGCAAAAACAAAACAAATGCAGTTTTTAAAAAATAAAAATTGCATGTTAAATGTTGTTCAAATGACTACTAGATATTACAGGATGCATCTACTTATTTTCCCCACTGTATATACTCTTTATTAGTTAATCATCTCAACCTGGGAGAGATTAAGAAACTTACTTTATCTTATCTCAATATGAATAGTATTAGATCAATACATATTGAAATAAGATAAAGTTTCTTAATAAATATGAATAGTATTGATCTAATACTATTCATATCTATTAAATGATATTCATATCATCAAATAGTATTTATTAAATGCTATTCATATTGCCTGGTACTGTTCAGAATGGCCTTACCTGCATTCTCATTGGTATAAAGAAACAGCCAGCGCATGTAACTACACTGGCACCTTTTACTATCCTGAGGTGCCTTCTGATCCACATTCCTCCTATATATGGAAAGGATAGAAAGAAGAGTGAATGTTTTGTTAAGAATACAGAACATATAAGATAACAGATATTACACCATCCTGTTCTCCAACTTGTTTTAAATTATATATTCTAGAATGTGTATTTGTGTGTGTACCATATGAAAACTTCTTTAATCAAGACAGTTGGATGTTTTTCAAAAATCTATTTTCTTTTTGTTTCAGTCTAAATAACATACAGGAAAGAAAAGAAAGTAAAAAATGTATGCAACAAAGAATGCAGAGATGACACAATTACATTTCTTTTCATTTGAATCACAGAACTTAGCCAGTTTACCTTACTTAATATATTTTCAAGTGTCTTGTGTCTTCGTTTCTTCTTGATTTAAGGCAGAGGTCAGCAATTATATTTCTTTAAAGGGTTAGGTGACAATAATGCAGGCTTTGGTGGCATTACAATCTCTGTCACAACTTTTCAGTTCTGCCATGGTAGAGCGAACATGGAGATTACATACAGAGACTCCATATGATTATGTTCCAAGAAAACCTTACTTGTAAAAGCATGCAGTGGACTAGTTTTCCCCATGGGCCATATTTTCTAACTGCCATTTAAGGTAATTTATATCTTTATGTCTACTTCATCTGCATAGTGAAAGGAATAATTTCTTAGGTTCTAGAACCAGACGGGCCTTAGATTAAGTTGGTCACTAGACCACCACTGATAATGTGGACATTTTCAAACTTTACTGACACAACAAGAGCTAGCTGACTATGGCTGAAAAACTCACCTAGCATAAACTACCACAGTCTCAGTATTTGGAAGAGTGATTAAAGTATTCACCTTAAATAAGTGAAGATATTTTGTTTTGAGGTGGGATGATAATCTCCAACCCAACTACTACTAAATAATACTAAAGTAACCATTAAATGCAAACAAATACCTTTGATCTTGTATCTACTGCAAATAGAACTTTCCTTTCATATAATTCTGCTATTTAAGAAATCAAGTATAAAATTCAGCATATATGTCTTTGTTAGAAGACATATTTTCCATTTTAAAAAATATTTATATTCAATATACTTCACACTTGAAATAATTTTTATGCCAATGATGAGCATGTATTTATTCATGTGAACAAAATAACTACGTGGAATTATTGTGATGTTCCTTTCCTACCCTGGAATTATTCCTCAGCTCATTCCTTCTGAAAGTAACTGTTTACTCTTCTCTTTTGAATGACCATCTTCATCTGGGGAAAATATGCTCTCATTCCTTTACCAGTTATTGTTTTGGCTATAGAAATGCTGCTAGTTCAGTCAAGTGACATAGGGAAGAAATGTCTGTTAGGGATATTTCTGGAAAAGTTTATCAATTTTAAAAAGAGTGAGAAGTCATGAATCTTTATATTTTCCTACTACCATGTGCAGTTGAATATAATATCTGGAGTTGTTGCAGCATTTTAAGCCCATAAGAAGATAAATTTTTGGATGAAACTAAAATGCTTAGAATGGCAACACGTAAACTTGGACACACAAGGCTCCTGGCAACAATACAAGTTACTGAGTTAACCCGGGACTACTCTATTTACCCGCAGGCATCTTGTTATGTGAGGTAATAAACTCTTTTGATGTTATTGCTTGAAGTCTTAAACAACTTATCCTCAATCTGCATCTTCAACAAATCAGAAGTCTGTTTTCTTGTGACATTCAGTGTTACATGGTGATGTCATTGGCACATTTATGAGGGCTTTGAATTATAAGAGTAGAACTAGTATCAGATAACGAATGTGGAATAGGAAATAAGCAGTAGAGCTCAGAAAATGGAGATTTTGGAGGAACTTAAAGTACAAATCAAATTATCTAGCTCAATTGTGAATACAATGAGAATGCAGTTGTAAATATGGAAAGGTGGAAAACATATATCTTGTAGTTTTTGATGGCAGTTGGTTACGCATGAACTCACACCCACACCCACACACACATATTTATATAATGCAGATGCACATGAAAAGATGCTTACCATCATTAGTAGTTAAGGAAATACAAAGTAAGCCCACAATATGAAACCATTAGCAACAATTAGAATGTCTTCAATTAAAAGACTGGCAATATCAAGTGTTGAAACTTTATGTGATAAAACTGGAAATCTCCTGCACTATTGGTAAAAGTTATAAATAATACAACCACCTTGGGTAATACTTTGGGAGTTTCACAAAATATTAACATCCATTTACTATGTTGTACTACCATTGTAGTCTTAGGTGTTTGTTTAAGAGAACAAAAATACTCATATAAAAACTTGAGGCTGGGCGCTGTGGCTCATGCCTGTAATCCCAGCACTTTGGGAGGCCAAGGTGGGCAGATCACGAGATCAGGAGTTCGAGACCAGCCTGACCAACATGATGAACATGGTGAAAAGCCATCTCTACTAAAAATACAAAAATTAGCTGGGCATGGGTGTGCATGCCGGTAATTCCAGCTACTCTGGAAGCCAAGGAAGAAGAATTGCTTCAACCACGGATGCGGAGGTTGCAGTGAGCCGAGATTGCACCACTGCACTCCAGCCTAGGCGATAGAACAAGACTGTCTCAAAAAAAAAAAAAAAAAAAAGAAAAAAAAAAAAAAAACTTGAATACAATTGTGCATAGCACTTTATTTGTAGTAGCTAAAACTGAAAAACAATGCAAAGGTAAATGACAAAATAGATTTTGGTATATTCATACAATAGAATATTATCACTAATAACAAAAAATGAGCTATTAATGAAAGCAAGAATAGAGACTAATCACAAAGTAATTATGTGAACCTGTTAGCTTGTAAGTAAATGAACCTCAGACCTTCAGTTTTTTGACATAGACAAGTTGAAGTAAAAGTAAAAATGTAGGGATAAATATCTAAAATTAATATTTTATTTGGGAATAAAGAATCGCAATTAAGAACACACATGCAGACTAGTGCCTTTTGGCATGTTCTAAAAACAAAGAGGCATTTGGAAGTTTTACAAAAAGCAGAAATGTTATATATTGCTCCTTGAGAAAGTTTATTGGCACTAGTAAGGGTCTAGGGAGCTAGCAAGTTTAGATTGGTGAGTGATGGAGGTAGATAAATTAGGCCTACAGTTGTAGTTAGTCATTTCAGCAGCTATTGGGTGAAACTGGTTTCAGATTACAAAAAGCAGTGTCAGCAGCCAGGCTTGCAGATAATTACATTTTTGAGGCCATGTTCTAAGTCCTGAGTGCCTTTATCTTCTGGCATTTCAACTCTGTTTTAGTTAAGTATCACAAGAATGATCCAATGCCTATGATCAACTTTTACATACTAATGTCAAAACTTACACAATTTTGCATTTTACATATGTGCAGTTTGTCAATTAAATCCTGATAAAGCAGTTAATACAAATGTATTAAATGTATCTAGACTTTCAGATGATTCCAAATATTTCCCCAAAATTGAGTTTTCTTAGAAACATTGTTAAAAACTCCCACAGACATATTCTTTCTCAATTCACTCCCTCAAATATATTTTGATTTAAATCTGATATACATATTTTTCTTACAATCAATTTTATCATAGTTAACTAATGACATCAATGAAAATATAGGTTTTGTATTTTTTGACTTAATAGTTTTATTCCAAGGCTCACATGCAGTGTCAGTATTTTCCACTAGTCAACTGACTTAGAACTTGGTTTTATATATGGAAAAAAGTTTAAAATAAATACTAAAAAGCACTCAAGTGCATGCACACATCTAACTCTGTGAGGAAGCGGCTGATCAGTAACCCCATTTGATTCTCCTGGTCTCTGCAGTTTGTCAAATATCTATCATTGCCAGCATGAACAGTTTTAATATATGATAATTGAACTGAATATACAATGTGATGAATATAGACATTTTCCGTTTAGAAAGTTGCTTAGCATATAAAGGAGTAATAAATAAATGAAAATTTGAAATTAAATAATAAGATAAAGTCCTTTGGAGGTAACTTTTCTTTGTGACTAGTTTTTTCAATGCAATAGTTCATGAAATTCTGTGGAAAAATCACTTTGCCCAGCCTTCAGACCTCTTAAGAAAGAACCAACTATTTGTTTTAGACATTTTTACATTTATTATTAATACAAAAATACTAGAGACCATGTTGTGGTCTCTAAAAATGTTCTTTAAAAAGTTGTGTTAATCTTAATGAAGTAATTAGCCTGAAAGTATTATGACATACCTACAATTATACCTTAAATTCATTGTGGTACAGCAACACGGTACAATAGAAGAATAAATCAATTCCCATATGTAGTTTAAAAATGTTTATTGCTACAGTAAAAAAACAGGTGAGTTAATCTAATATAATATAATTTTAAAATATTATATTCTAAGTATTATTATTCTACATAAAACTCATATAAAATGATAAATGAAATAGATGAGATTCTTTTCTTCAAACTGAGTTTCCATCTTTTATTTGGCATTTATAAAATATCTCAATTCAGAGTTAACATTTTATCAGAAGTAGTTCACCTATAGTTGGCTGGTATAAAATATACAACTAAAACAGTAAACTTACATACTCAAGTATAGTTAATATACTTAGAAGTATTGTAATAAATAGATCAAATACCAAACTTTTTATTCTATTGATATTCTCATATACATTAATGGCACTTTTTCTTTTTTTTTAGAATAATTAATCTGGTTTCAAAGTAATAGTATTTTACTTTAAAAACTCTATGCAAGGCTGGGCGCGGTAGCTCACGCCTGTAATCCCAGTACTTTGGGAGGCCGAGGTGGGAGGATCACGAGGTCAGGAGATCGAGACCATCCTGGCGAACACGGTGAAACCCCGTCTCTACTAAAAATACAAAAAAATTAGCCAGGCATGGTGGCAGGCGCCTGTAGTCCCAGCTTCTAGGGAAGCTGAGGCAGGAGAATGGCGTGAACCCGGGAGGCGGCGGAGTTTGCAGTGAGCGGAGATCAGGCCACTGCTCTCCAGCCTGGGCGACAGAGCCAGCCTCTGTCTCAAAAAAAAAAAAAAAAAAAAAAAAAAAAAAAAAAAAACTCTATGTAAGTTAAGGAAATTTACCCATAGTAATGTCAATTTGTTGCAATTAACATTAAATTCAAAAGGATATTGCATGAATTGAAAAGTAAAATTGAAAAGAAATTTTGGGGGTATTAATATCAAAGAAACATTCTTTAAATTTTCCTTGTAGTTGTTGCTGCCATAACACTGTCCCTGTCCTTTACAATTAAAATCATCTGCATGTTGATGGACGTTGGAAAAGTGTATAAAATGATGACAATATATTTATATTAAGAAAGTTTTTATGTAGACATAAATTCTTATAGAGTACTATATGCAGGATGATATTAAGTAAACATCAATCAAAGTATTGTGTTTTTTTGTCTTTGATAATAATTTGGCAACTATTCTTATTGTTTCCATAAAAGCTTAAAGAGGAATTAACTGTAAATTTTTGTAAACTTTTCCACAACGCACCCAAATAAGCATTGATAAGTAAACATAAGATTTAAAAAATATAGTCTTTTTTTTAACATTTCCATAACCTAGCAATTATTCATACCATTTGGATTTATACATAATGCACTCTTTACAACTGCACTCATGATATAGTGTCCATTTCAGAGAACTGAGCTCAAAAGTTTAACATGTACCATGGAGGTAAACATATTCAATAAGAGAATTATCTGTCTCTTGTATTAAAATTCCAGGCCAAATGTTTTTTCTATATAGCTAAAGCATGATCAAAGATAATACAACCTATTTTTACTATGCTGAGACAAAAATGATTGTAAAACATCTGTGCCATGGTTTGATTTCCTATGACACAAATTGATTATATTTCTTCTTAAATCTAGAAGTCATTTGAGACAAAACATATGCCCAACATTAATTTGTCAGTGTCTCATATCATGAACTCAATCTAAAGAAAGTTACATATAATTTTTCAAATTTTGAATCCTTTGATCTATGATATTATTAACTAGGTTTTATATTCTATAGGAAATTAGTTGTTTGAATGCTTAATAAATATCTCTCACTTTTACAAAAAAAGTTGTCTTTTCTCCTACATTTCTAAGATGTATACAATTTAAATATTGAGAGAATACCTCAGCTAAAAAGTGTTTTCTTATTTGTATTTTGCAGCTTTCCAAATTTACAAGCTCAGATTTTGTTTAAAATTAAGAAACTTCTATTTAAATTCAGATTTTAGGTGATGAGTTTTCCTGATTATTTTTTACTCTTCTTATAGAATTCACTATGCCTCTGCAAGTAGTATCTTTTAAGAGTGTCCACTTTATTACCTTTAAATTTTATTGTGCAGAGAAGAACTTTTACATTTTCTTATGTAGCAGCAAATTAATATGCCATTCCTCTATCTCTTTCCTCCTTCTCTTCCTCCTGTACCTTTGTTCTCCTCTTCTATTCTTCCCCTTCCTCTTCTTCTTCTCTTTTTACTTTAATGTTCCTGGTAATAGTTTCTGCATCTTCACTTGATTCTGCCTCAGAAGTATAGATCTATTTTAATTTTTTAAAATGTTCATACTTAATTTGTAAGCTAAAAAAATGAATTAAACTATATTATGTTTTAGGTAGACTAGCAATCCCCCAAAATGGCCATGTCCTAATCTCCAGAACCTATAATGATATAAAGTTACATGGTATACTCGGGCTCCCCAAGACTATTCTCCCTTTCAGTAACCATTGAGAGTAAGACTCATGGGACTCATAAACTGTTATGCTCTTACTTACAGTTGATAACAGGGAAAGAACACAGATTAAAATCAGCGAAGTGAAAAGGTGCAAAAGGTATAGTTCAGAAGAAACCAAGCGCTAGGTTCCGGGTGTCTCTTCACAAAGGAGTCTCACAAGGACACACTTAATCCACCCCACAATGATGGGTAGCTACACGTTTTAAATGTTGCCCACAAGGGAAGCTCACCTGAATCTCGAGTCCAGGATTTTTTGCGGAGAGGTCACTCACATTGGCGTATAGTGCCTGCATGACTGACCTCATCTGCTCAAATTCCTGACCCCAGAGCAAAAATAACTGTTCACCATAAATGCACATTTTTAGTATAAAACGTGATCAAATTAGTATAGTGTGAGCCAAGGTCACAATCATACAAAAACATTCATATCGTGTAGAACAGTCCATGGAATTCAAGAGGTGTTTCCAGGAGCCAGTCAGGGATCAATTCTTAAAACAAGTCTTTCTTGATAATGTGCAGGCATGTGTGCAACCCAGGCTGAGTTTATCTTTTCCTGTATGTATGATAATAGGGAATTAAGGTAGCAGATGAAATCAAGGTTGAGATATAGGGATTATTGTCTATTATCTGGGTAAGCCCAAAGTAATCACTACTGTTCTTCAGTAGAAAAGGGAGGTAGAAGAGAACCAGAGAATCAGTAGTATGGGAAAAACTGATCCTAATGCTGCTGCCCTGGAATATGGTAGAATAGAGTTGTGAGCCAAGGAATGTGGATGCCTTCTAGAAACTGAAGTAGGCAAAAAAAATAAATAAATAAATAAATGGATTGTGCCCTGGAGACTCCACAAGGAGCTTAACATCACCGACAACTTCACCACAGCCCAGTGAGAGCCGTTTTGGACTTATGGCCTCTAAAACTGTAAGACAATAACTTTATGTTATTTTCAACCATGAAGTTTGTTGGCAAAGCAATGTAAAACTAATATAGAATATAATTAAAATAAGGGGTATTTATTTATTTATTTTGAGATGTTGTCTCACTCTGTCACCTAGGCTGGAGTGCAGTGGCTTGATCTCGGCTCATTGCAACCTCCAACTCCTGGGTTCAAACAATTCTCCTGCCTCAGCCTCCCAAGCAGCTGGGACTACAGGCACACACCACCACGCCCAGCTAATTTTTGTATTTTTAGTAGAGATGGGGTTTCACCATATTGGCCAGGCTGGTCTCGAACTCCTGAACTCGTGATCCACCCACCTCCCAAAGTGCTGGGATTACAGGCGTGAGCCACCACACCCGACCAGTAAAGGGTATTTAATTTAAAATTTTGATTTGTGTAGGTATCGCTGTAATTCACGCTGCCTACGTGAAATTTCAAATTAGTTTATTAAAATGTTACATCATTGTGCAGGAAAAAAAAATCATTCTATATGAATCATTTTTTTCTGACAGCAACTAGTTTAGTGAGGTTTGTGTTAAAAAATTTGGTTTCTCAATAGTAGTAAGCGCAAATCAAGTGCTCAATACCTACATGTGGCTAGCTTGCAACAGTATTAGTCAATACAGTAGAGTACTATAAGGAAAAACCATAAAAGTTTTTGAAATGGACCAAAGAAAATTACTGGTAACTAGTTAGACATGTAGGCATTGTCTAGGGCATCCTCTCAGGTTATCTCTGCCTTTCATTGTATGAGCTAATTTACAACTCTATGAATTCTTTAAAACACAAACAATGCAAATGCAAATGAACTTTCCTGTGGAAAGCAATTTTATAGTTTTGCATCTATTTCTAAATTTATGTCAGTCTACATTTTTGTTAAAGTACATGTGGCTCTTTGGATTATCCTTTGAGCCAACTGTGATATCTTACTGGTGCCATCACTAATTAATGAAATATATAATGTTTTTGAAGTAAAATTGTATATTTTTATGAGTCATGATTTTTCTTTTAAAACATCCTTTTACTGATATATAAATGGAATTAGAATTTACTTAGAAAAATAATGACAAAACATGAATTTAATTCATTCTGAACTGTCCCAAGAAATAACTATCTTTGAAGCCAAGATAAAGCTCGATGTATCTAGCCACAATTAAAACATGACATTTTCTTATTTCTCATACAGAATGATAGAGACCTCTTCAAGTTCAATACAACCAAAAGAAATAGACTTTTTTGAAGAGTGGAATCTTCTGTGTAATGAGCACTGATATTCATAAATATAGCAATGTGTTTTATTTCCTGTTACAAAGAAGCATAATTGGTGCATAAAACTTTAAAGCATAGTGTATTCATTTCCTAGGACTGCTGTAAAAAATAAATTGCCACATACCAGGCAGCTTAAAAAACAGAAATTTATTGTCTCACAGTCCTGGGGACTAGAAGTTCAAGATTAAAGTGGTGGTTGGTTTTGCTCCTTTTGAGGTTTGTGAAGAAAAATCTGTTCCAGTCCCCTTTCCTAGCTTCTGCTGCTTTGCAGGCAACCTTTGGCGTTCCCATGTTTCTGCTGCATCATTCTGATCTCCATCTTCATCTGCACATGGTGCTCTCCCTGTGTGTACTTGTCTCTAAATGTCCCTTTTAAAATAAAGTCACAATTTGTGTTGGATTAAGGGCTCAACTATTGAGTCATATAGAATATGACTTCTAGTCATATTCTAGTATGACTTCATCATAACTAATTAGTTCTGCAATGATGCTATTTCTAAATAAGGTCAGATTCTGAATGAAGTACTGGGAGTTAAATGTTCAACATGTATCAGTTTTAGGGGGATGTATTATTCCATTCTCACATTGCTATAAAGAAATATCTGTGACTGGGTGATTTATGAAGAAAAAAGATTTCATTGGTTCACAGTTCTGCAGACTGTATGGGAAGCTTCATGCTGGCATCTGCTTGGATTCTGGGGAGGCCTCAGGAAATTTTTAATCATGGCAGAAGATGAAGCGGGAACAGGCAAGTCACACAGCCAGAGAAGGAGCAAGGGGTGGGGGAGGTGCCACACTTTAAACAATCAGATGTTGCAAGAACTCTCTATCAGGAGAACAGCACCAGTGGATGGTGCTGAACAATTTATTAGAAATCCACCCCCATGATCCAATCGCCTCCCACCAGTCCCACTTCCAACACTAGGGATTACAATTCCTCATGAGATTTGGGTGGGAACACATATCCAAACTATATCAGGGGATGCAATTTAACCCACAATGCATTGAAACATAGAAGAGGCTACCAAATATTCACCTGCATATGATAAAAACTCATCAACAATCTATCAATCAAAAAATAATTATTGTTGACATATGAGTTATTTCTTTCTATTTTGAGTTGTGCTATAATATATAAGTGTTACATTAACCAAAGATATATATATTTTTTCTGTATGTGCTCTTTATGGCCTTTTAAAAATGCAGTACTGCAGCACTTAAAAAACTGTTTCATGAAGATACTTTAATGGCTCCATAGACGTCTTTGTTTAGCCATTTCCCCATTGCTGAATGTTTTTGCTGTTTCTAGAATTTGTATTATATAAATATTATTCAAAACTGCATTATTTATATATTTCTGTGATTATCTGGGATAATTTTCTCAGGAAACCATGACCAGAGAGTAGAATGACTAGATACTAACATTTTAGAGTTTGTGAATATTATATGACACTTACTGAGTATATCTGATAGGCCAGGCTTCAATCTAAGCACTTAATGGAAATTAAAGCATTTAGCATCATAATGTCCCCATGAGGTGCATAGTATTATTACCATTTCAACTCCTCAGATGTGGAAACTGAGGCAAATAGGAGGGTCAATAATTTGCTCAGGATCATGGGGCAAGTATGCAACAGTGTTGGACATTTTTTGCATCAAATCCCACCTATTTCTAGGGCATTCAATGCCTTTGTTGATGGCATGCATATTGCCAGGTTGTGCTGATGACTGTTGTGAAACCTCAGTTCTTGTCTTCTTAGTTTAAAAGAATTTTAGAGACACAGAGCAAGGAGATGCAGCATAGAGAAATTTATTTCAAAGGAAAAAGAATACTCTGAAAGTTAGGTGCAAAATAGACAATACACTCTGAGAGATGATTCAAAGCGCATTGTTCCTAAAGATAAGACAGCGTTAACTGTTTCTGGGGAAACTCCCTTTATGTGAGTCTTACACGATTATACATAAGAGGGTGAAAATAGGTGTTACTAGTAAGCATGTTTTGAGTGGTCCTCTGGAGGCACATGCACAATAGCTATACATGCTTGTTCATACATTGCACGTCACATTAGCATCTCAAATATCCACCCAGTGATGTGTTTTTTTACTATTATAAGAAGCAAAGCTTCAGTCTCAGGACAGGTAAAATCAAAATGTGTGTGCATGCTTTCTACAGGGGAAACTCCTTACTGGAGATAACTTTGCTTGAATGAGGTTGACTGTGATGCAAATGCTGGGACTTTTGCAGTGATGGTGTGGTCTCCATGATTGCCATGTCCTGAGCACATCGTTGACTATCCTGCCTCAGTTTCATATTAGAATATGTATTGAATTACTTCTCTGTTAGGAAAGTCCTAGTGACCAATTTTTTCAGGCATCTTCAAAAAAGTTAATATACTTTATAATAATTGTCCATTTCAAGGGTAAAAAAATCATATCATAGTCTTCATTTGCATTTCTTTGATAAATTTTGAAAAATTTTTAAAATTGTATACATTTATATAACTTATATATTTCAATTATCAACTATCAGTTACTGGCTTGCAATTTTTATAATGTCATACAATTGTAGAATGAGACAAGTTTTTTTAAAAGCACTTATTTCATTCTCAAAATTTAGTTTTGGCTGCTGACTAACAATTATCCAGTTGTCCTCAGGCCAATTTCAGGTTGCAGGGAGCTTATAAATATCAACTTTTCTTAAAATTTACATCTTTACCATCTTTCCCACAAAAATCCACATTTTCTGTTTATTCTCTTCTGCCTCAGAATCTTATAACCAGCCAAATATAAAGCAAAGCAGAAAGACTAGTTCCCTTTTAGAAGACTATTCTGCCAGCTACTTATCAGAAAGGTTTTTTTATTTTTATTTTGTCAGAACTGAATTTTTAGTAATGATTTTTCATTTAGCAGCCACCTATTTTCAAGGGATATTTTGAGTACAAGATGATCTACCAATTGTTATCTAAATGATAAAAAGTAAAGAATAATATTTGCTTACTCTGTTCATGCATAAAGGAGTTCTACCCAGTTCCACATACGGCAAAGTACACAGTATCTTCTACCCTCAAATCTATCCAAAGATTACGTTGGTAGTGAGAACATAGTGTACCAGTAGTTCGATCAATGTGTGAGTGTCTGTCTTAATTTATTATGGTATACCAGACTTCAAACAAATGCTTTTTGAATGATGAGTAAATAGTGCAGAAATAGATTTAGGTTCAGTTGCTATAATTTTCTGCATCACAATACAAGTCTTGTAAACATGTTTGAAGACCTGAAAATAAGGCAAATCACCTCCAGGCTATATAGTCCAAAATATCAATGTCCATGGACAAATTTCTTAATCCAAAATTATCAGATATAATATTCAAAATACACTGAGTTATGAAATGGAGTGATGCAGGTTACAACTATTTGGTCGAATATAGGTGTGTATATATATAAAATCCCATTTTGTGATGTGTATTTGCTGCTGTACCTTACAAACTGTATTCTTAAAGCAAGAAATATCAGTGGGTTTGCTTTGTCACTGGTCAAACTTTAGATAAATTTAACTGTAATTATGAAAGTTAGCTTCTAGTCTTTTGCCTACAAAGCAGTCTACAGAAAAGTGCAAGATCTTCTTTTAATTGCATACTTGGAATTGAATAGCTCTCCTGTGAAGTTGAAAACTGCAATGTGTTGAATGAATTTCTACCTCCCATTTCCTGAAAATGATAAAATGAGGTTCTTTAAAAACTCACCAAAGGCAAACATAATTCCAAAATCTCATTCATCAGTATCTGGATGACCTTTATCACTATAGTGCACCCAGGGTACCATTTGGTAGCAACTTAAAAATAATTTCTTCAGTCATCCCTCTTGCTCAATTTTTTCACATCTGTGGAGCCCTAGGTAAAATTTACATGATCAACATTTTAGCCTCACAGAGGAACTGACTATAATTCACTTGGGCAGGCAAGGTTTTCTTACATCTTTATCAATGTTTCATTTTATTTTACAGTGAAAAACTTTGTCCCTGCTGTGGTATGCAAAGAAATCCTAGAAAATAACCCATGTGACTTTTTCTTAAAAGTACTAAAATTAAAAAGGACACTTTTCATATGTTTTGATCTCTTTCTTGGCATTGAATATACCAATGAATATACCAATGACAAACCAATGGTTTGTCCCATGGGGACATTATCTAGAAAGGATATGTCACTTACCAATCTCTTCTTAAAACCATTATGTCTAAGTGAACCACGGTTATAGATATTTTATCACTTTGCATCTCCTAGATTGCCCCCATACAACAGAAAAATGGAAACAATTTGGTTATATTCCAGAGAATGCACAGGCTTTCTGTTAATTGAAACCTTCATGATAATCTGTTGTTATCCTCCAAGTAAATAAGTTGCAGCAGTATGTCTACTACTGAGAATACATTCACAAAAATAGTGTTTATCATGTTTCAGAAAACAATTCTCAGTTATCAGGTTGCTTTTTTTTCCTGATAAAGCAACTAACCTGGCTGGCATCTGACAGATATAAAGTATTGTACATGTGCTTCTCCATGGGATGCCTGTCAAAATCCCTCAAAAATATTGGTTTCCTCCAGCCCTTTTGTTTATAATTCCTCTAACACAAGGCTATCAGGATAGCCTATACTCTCCTACAGACAAACCAGTAACTAGATACATTAACTCTTTCTGGAGTTGTCTGAAGGTTTCACTTACTGCTAAATCCACCCAAGGGCAAACAATAGCACTTTACTTTCTCAATTTAAACTGTTTGCTGTGTTTTCTCCATGAACTGTTCATCAGTGAAAGAAAAGCAGCAATCTTGAGAGTTTATATATCCTGACAATCTTATTAAAATTCACATATGGATCACTATCAATCTCAATAACAACAAACTCTCCCCTCAAAAATGGTAACATCATAAAATACAAGAGAAAATATAGAAATCTGTAATTTTCAAGATATTGCTAGTTACTTTAAAGCTGATTTTGTCATTTAATACTTGTCCAGGGTTAACACTTAAATCAGTGTTATCACTGAAAATAATAGACCTATGTCAACAGAAGAATCAGCCTAAACATTTTAGCAGAAATGGAGCCTAAAACATTTTTTTTTAATTAAAAGAAAACAAGTTTCTCTTTTAAAACCATTTTATTGGTATTTTGTCCTTTCTTAAAATAATCTCATAATTATACCAAACAGCAATCTCAGAAAGTCCTTTTTAAGGGGGTATAATACCTTTGCCCTCTTTACAAATTTACTGATTAAGTAAAATAATTATATAGCTTTTAAAGCATTTCCAATAAGTAGAATTTAAAAGGTTTAGGAAATTTTATTTAAGTAGAATAAAGTAAAATGACAGTGACCAGTAAGTTAGACCTAAATGACAAACAACAACAAGTTTTTGGTACCATTTGAGTTCCCAGATATATCACTTTGTGTCAAGAGGGCATGTAATGTGCTTGTATGTTGACAGCACTTCTAGGTACTCACTAATTAGCTGAGCATTTGGAAATTCCAGGAAACAAGGGTAGGTTGAGATGAGCCTCCTTAGAATAGTTTATGTGTCACTTCTGCTCATAATTTGATAGCTCCCTGTGTCAAACATCCAGGTAAAAATCGGACAATTTAGTCACCTTTCCAGTTCTTTCTCAATTTCAAATACTTTGATTTCTCATTTTATATCAGAGTAATCTGAGTTCCCTTCCCTTTTTGTTCTCTTCCCTTCCCTTCCCTTCTCTTCCCTTTCCTTCCTTTCCTTTCCTTCTTTTCTTTCTTCCTTTCTTCTTCTCCTTCTTCTCCTTCTCTTCTTCTTCTTCTTCTTCTTGAGACAGAGTCTCACTCTGTCACCCAGGCTGGAGTGCAATGGCTTGATCTCCTCTCACTGCAACCTCTGCCTCCCAGGTTCAAGCAATTCTTCTGCCTCAGTCTCCAGAGTAATTGGGATTATAGATGCCTACCACCATGCTCAGCTAATTTTTGTATTTTTAATAGAGACGGGATTTCACCATGTTGGTCAGGCTGGTCTCTAACTTCTAACATCAGGTGATCTACCCTCCTTGGCCTCCCAAGGTGCTGGGATTACAGGCATGAGCCACCATGCCCAACCCCGGCATTATTTTTCTATAATTTAATATTTTTTGATATTAAAATCCTTGAAATCCTAGTACTTTTTTATGCTTGGAATTATAATAAGTGAAAAGTGATAAAATATAGGGAAGATATGTTAGAAAACAATAATAAGAATAAAGTTCACAGTAAAGGGATGAAATGGAAAGAATGTCTTATCTTAGGACATTTAAATATCACTAGAAGTCACTAGAAGACAGCTATGGCTAATATGTAGAATAAAAGCATCAATGAGACTTTACACTGATGCATTTATCTTGTATATATTTAAGTAATATAATAGGTGTATTTAAACAAACAGATGAGTAAACTAGAAGTCAGAGAGGTTAACTAATTTCCACAAGGTTATGTAGGATGTGAAATTAAGTAGTATGACTTAAGATTCCTGGCATTGAACCACTTCACTGTATTGGCTGCAGGTGTTTCTTTGGGTAAATCTATCACTGACTTATTTCAAAAGTACTGTAAATATATCGTCAAATAAAATATGTGTATTATTGCTGAGAGTAGACTGCAGAATTAAACTTAATAATAACAAATCAAAAATGCATCCCTGGAACTATTGAATTAACATGAATATAATTGTCAGCTCTGTAAAAAAGCAGTTTTGGCAGTAATTCATAAGGTTAAAGTGTGTTTCTTCATCATCAGATACAGGGGTACCAAGACCTCGTTGAGTTAATATTTTTTTCATTTTTATGTTCATCTTTTCTTAATTATTTTTTTGTGTGATTTCTTTTTTGGTGCATGGATTATTTAGTAGTTTACTGCATAATCTATAGACTAGTGAATTTTTTTGTCCCTTATTTATTTGTAGATTATGTTTTGAACCTGAAAAAAGAGCATTCAAGTACTGTTCCTTATTTTTCCATCCTGAAAGATTTTGTGTATGATTTAATAATTACATCAACTTGGCAATGAAGCTACTTGTGTCTTATTTTTGATAGACAAAGTTTTTGATTATTCATATTTGTTATATAGAATTATTCAGTTTAAATTTTCACTTGAATTCATTTAATAAGTTATATATTTCTAGGAGTTCATGCGTTTATACAAATATTGAAAATTTAAAGTCTCCCATAACTTTTTAATTAACTTTTGTAACACTTGTCATTTTCTTGAGTATTATCTTTCATTAAATTCTGATGTTTATGTTTGTATCTTCTCTCCAAACTTCAAAGAGCCACATAATAAGTTTGGGGATGAACAGAAGTCTCCCACAGTTAGAGTCTGCAATGCAGGGGTTGGGAACTGAGCAGTGGCTCCCTAAAATCTCTCTCTTGCTAAGTCCCCTTGTTTTTCTTATTCTTTCTCCGAAATGCTTTTCATTTTTGTTAGGCATTAAAAAAAATGAAAAAAATTCTACTTTTTTTCTTATTGACTATCTCTATTATTATTATTTTTTCCACTATTTTTTCTTTTCTATTTATTTTCTTTTCTTTGATTTTTATTTTTAAAAATTCTCTTAATGAAGATCAAGTTTAAGATATTTGTTATTTTTATATTTTTATCTAGATTTACTTTACTTGAAAAAATAAATGCTTAATTTTATCTTACTCTTTGATAATCTTTGAAATCTTTCTAAAATTGTAGATAAAAACAGTATTTTTAGTAAGAGTACACATTTACCTGCCTCCTCTGTGTTTTGATGTGTGGTGTTGCCATTAATAGTTACTCAACAATATTTTTAGAATTTTATTTATATTTCTTCTTTGATTCATGAGTGGCTTATAACTATATTTTTTATTTACCCAATTATATGGCTTTTATCTTTCTCATACTAATTTATAACTTGATTATATTGTAATCAGAAAACTAGAAATACTTACTTTTAATTTTTTAAGTTTTTGGTTAGATTCTATTTATGACATAGTACATAACCAATTTATGATATATTAAATGTATTTACAAAATAATTGTTCTGCTGTTGTGTGCAGTTCTATGCATGTCCATTTTGTCAATTTCCTTAACTGTGTTGTTCATAATTTAAATATCTATATAGATTTATTATGTGCATTTACTATAAATTACTGAAAGAATTTAGTTGAAATCTTCCACTTTGAAGAGTTTCCTGCTTTTATTTTTTAAAGTTGTTTGGTTTCTTTGATCTATTAGCTATCCCTCATGCAAATCAGTTAGCATGTTTTTGTTACTTAGAATTTTAACATTTTTATACTTTCCAGAAGAAAATCCCTGTGGAAGGGAATGGGTGGAACAGAGTGATGAGCAGAAGAAATCCAACTCTGATATAAGCCTGTCATTCTCAGGCATCCCCTCAGGTAGTCCGGGAGCTGAAATGGCTCAATTTATGCCAAATCCTCTGAGACTTACTAACTCTGCCTCATGTAGTCATTTGATGTGGCTGCTCTGGAAAGGCATTATCATAGGGGAGGTGGCTGTGTGTCACTGAAGCCATTCCTGAGTTCACTGAGAACTGAAAACTGTAACCTGACAGCATTCTCAGCAACCAGGGCAACAAGTCATTCCTTGAAGAGAGCTCTGGGTTAAGAATCTCTGTGTTCACCACATAGAGCTACAATGCTTTTCCTTTCATTCATTTCTGTATAAGTCATCTCTTTGCTCAACGTTTATAGCATATCTCTATTTTTCTCATATATTTCTATTATTGTCTTTTAACTAGAACATTGAGTATAATCATATTTAATTATATTATTAACCTATATGAAATGCAATTGTAGTTTTTTAAAATTTAAGATGTATTTTTTTTTCTTTTTTTTTAAGTTGGGATCTGAAATGACTTTTACCACTCATATGATTTGGCTTTGTGTCCCCACCCAAATCTCATGTCTAATTGTAATCCCCATGTGTTAGAGAAAGGACTTGGTGGGAAGTGATTGGATCACTGGGGCAGACATCCCCCTTGTTGTTCTGGTGATAGTGACTGAGATTCCGCGAGATCTGGTTGTTTGAAAGGTGTAGCCCCTTCCCCTTTACTCTCTCTCTCTCTCTCTCCCACTGCCATGTGAATATATGCTTGCTCCCCCTTTTGCCTTCTGCCACGATTGTAAGTTTCCTGAGGCCTCCCAACCATGCTTCCTGTACAGCCTGCAGAACTGAGAACCAATTAAACCTCTTTTATAAATAAATGATCCAGTCTCAGGGAGTTCTTAATAGCTGTGTGAGAACAAACTAATACAATCATTTTAATACCTGAGAGGTATTTTCACTGGAGTATAAATTCTAGGGTGGCATTTATTTCTTTTAGCACACAAACAATGTTATTTCATAATCTCATGGTTTCTATCGCTGCTCATAGGATGTCAGGTTACACACAACTGTTGCTTCTTTGAAAGTAATTTAATCCTCTCTCACCCCAGATTTTTCTAAGATTTGGTAACTGTCATTTCTTCTCTATTGTTTAAATAAGATGACTTAGGTGTTTAATTTATTGATAGTATCTTTACAGGGATCCATAGGACTTAACATTTGACTATGTCTTTCACGAGTTGTCTTTTTTACATATGCTTCTCCCTCATAGGGTCTGGTTTGTACCATCTATTAATAATATATTTTTCCCTCACTATAAATATTAACATGCTTCTCCTTCACTATATATATATATATTTTTTTTCATTGTGGAGCAATATGCAACTTTGAATGGAGTTACTCTTTCCTGAGAGATTTTAAATTTGCTTTGACTAATCAGCTAGAGATATAACTAGCCTGGAATCACCTCAATTCAAGTGAAGACTTGATTATCCATTGGTTAGGAAGGCATTTAAAGCCTGTTTTTTTTTTTTTTTCCCACTAAGACTTGACCACTTGTATTGTTTCCTTAACTTAGATGGATCCTTCTTTTGTGCAGTGGGTCTTCTGTTAGAGTACCACTCTCTGTGGCTTTTATTTTGGTCTTCTAAAACAATTTTGCCCTATTTCTACATGAGAAGGTAAGAAAAAATATATACTCCAGACCAAGAGTGCATACAGGTTGTTTTGCTCTTTGGACATTAATATTTCTTACAATTCATCTTAATAATTTATTACTATCTTGATAGCTATTAGATGCTTTTAAAAAGATTTTAAAATATATATTTTATCCAATTACCCTAGTTATTTCCAGCAAAAGAGTTTTCCCAGATAACTTAGCCCATTATTTCTGGAAAATGGAAGCTCACACATACACATGAACAAAGCCAAACATGTGGTTATTGATTGTTAGTGTGACCTATTTCTCAGAGCCACAGGACAGCAAAGGATTTGTTCCTTCCCCAGTAAGTGATGAATGCTTTTCTCAACCTCTAGTAATACTTAAATACAAAGTTAAAATTTTCTTCTTGATGTGATTAACAGTACAATCCCATTTCCCTAGTCAATCATGAAAGTTCTAAAAGATAGTAACTTGCTATGTACATATTGTAGTTAAAGAGGATTTTTGTGTGTGCTTGAACTGTTAATTGGTAATAAAGCAACTGCCTTTACACAGTTCAATGTTGGTGAAACATTTGGTAGTCTATTATGCTGTACATTTATTTAATATGGAAGCATTTAAAGACATTGATGGAACAGTTTTAATTGAAACCTAATTGTTTATGTAATGGCTACACTATACAAAATTAAAAGTGGCCACAATATCAGTCAGTAATAATACGCATTCATGCTGAAAAAGACTCTTTCTTTATAATGATAAGAGAAAGCATTTTCAGTAATTTCATAAGTTTAAGATCATTCAATCTTTTTACTCTCAGACAAACAACAAAGAAGCAAATGTGGAAACAAATAAACGCATTGTAGCTGAATCTGTTTCTCTTTAATGTCAAGACAGTGTTCAGAGCCTTTCACTCCTATCACTTGGATACATCTGTTACAGACATAAAAGAAAGTATGGAATTATTTCAACATACTTTGAATCTTACTCTATTAAATCTTCTCAGGCATATTCCTTTTCAAAAAAAAAAATCAAAGTCTTTTTAAAGACAAGTTGCAAATCTGTTCTCCATAGTAGAGTCATACATATTAAATGTTAATCACAGCCAAATAAATATTTACAGTAGTTAGTGCCAAAATGAAACTGTATTTTGTTTTTGCAGTAAATTTTCTATATTGCTCTGTTACTTGAATGATCTGAGTTAGGACACTGAACATGAAATAACAAATTCTGAAGTCATTCTTAATAATGCTTTGTGTAATAGAGTATTCATTCTTAATAAATGCTCACATATTCCTCTGAAATAACAGAGACAATTAAAATAATTATTAAATTTACTTAAAATCACACTGTTGTAGTCTCATTTATTCAATATGTTTCTTTTCAGAGAAAAGTTAATATTCAGATTTTATTATGTTAGTTCAGTCAACTAAGAGATTGTTCTAGATTAAATGGCAAACTTGGATTATAAAATGATCTCCCTTCTCATTACATTAAATCACAAATTTTATGTGAAAATTGAGACATTCTATTATTGCTGTGGTTGTGCATGTGTCTCTGCCTGTATTTTCCTATTACCCTGTACTCTGTTTGCATAGCCCTTGCACTGAAGTGTAAACATGGTATACCAATCTTATACTAATTTATGGTTAGATCTAATAATTGCACTTGTTTTCTGTTTTTTTTATTTACATGGGGTACATTTAAAAAAATATTCTATATATATATATATGCCTGTATTTTCCTATTACCCTGTACTCTGTTTGCACAGCCCTTGCACTGAAGTGTAAGCATGGTATACCAATCTTATGCTAACTTATGGTTAGATCTAATAATTGCACTTGTTTCTGTTTTTTTATTTACATGGGGTACATTTTAAAAATATATATATATATCGAGAGAGAGAGAGAGAGAGAGAGAGAGAGAGAGAGAGAGAGATGGCCTTACTCTGTCACCCAGAGTGGGGACAGTGGCTTGATCATAGCTCACTGCAGTTTCAACTTCCCAGGCTCAAGTGATTCTCCCATCTCCTGGTCCCTAGTAGATAGGACCACAGGTGCACACCATCACATCAGGCTATTTTTACTTTTTTTTGTAGAGATGGGGTTTGCTATTTACTCAGGCTGGTCTTAAACTCAGGGACTCAAGTGATCTTCCTCTCTTCTCCTCTCCAAATGCTGGGATTATAGGTATGAGCCACCACTCCCTGCAAGGCATATTTTAAAAATAATCTTCTTTAAAAGAAATCTAAATTGAATACTAGGTGGCATTTTTCTACATTAGCAATGGCTATCTCAAGTTGGTTTTGTAGGACAAAGAAATTTTAAGCACTAGTAATGATGTCTTTTTCTAACTTTTATGAAAATTTCGTCACCATATTTTACTGATTTCTATTTTGTATTCTATTATAATCAATTATGCAGATAGTTTGAATCAAACACTTTAATTCAAAGCAGAAATGAACTTAAATTCTTAGTTGTTTTTCAAAAGTCAATCCATTCAAACAAAACATAAACAATACATGTAATCTTATAATTTTCTATTTTATTTTCTAACTTTTTGTTCTTTATAAGTATGGCTTTTTTTTTTTTCTCTCTTCCCACTCAGGTACAAAAATAGTCACTAACTGTTTGGGAATAAGTTTTCAATCCCACTGTGAAATTATTCATAAAGGCATCCTGCCTTCACTAGTAAATTGAATCATACTGTGATGACTATGAGGAGCAGCACTCCCATCAATTAGACGAATTTAATCTTTAAAGATAAGTTCAGTTTGATAACCATTAAGTGCACCTTAAATTAAAACAAAGAATATACCTTTTGTCTCAGCAAGAATTAATCCAAAATAGATTATTAACACAATATATATACCATAGTTTGGTTTGAATGACATGTATAGATAATCTGTTGAAATCCACATGGGCAATACATGTGTGTCATTAATTAAGTGGATTGCCTTCTCCATTCAAACTATGTTAAAACTTTGTAGGTTTGCTTCAATTAAGCATTTTGAAACTGATTGTGTGTTCACTGAATATAATACACAAATTTAAAATATACTTAGAAGGAGTTACATTAGTTTAATAAAAATACAATAAACAGCATTGAGAAAGGAGTCCCAATATAAACAGGTTTTAATAGTTTTGTTGGTCTGAAATTTACACTTTTTTCTGTATCTCTTATTTAGTGAGACATTTAATGTATATCACAAGTACTCAGGCTTTCTTTTCCACTTTTTTTGTTCTGGTCAAACTAAAGAAAATCTTTAAGCTTTACTGAGGAAAAGAAGAAAATCACCCAGAGACTATTATATTCCCAACAAGATAAGGACCTAAACTAGGTGGAACTGACAATCTACAAAGTGATACTGTGCAATATAAGTAAAAGTTGATCTGAACGGAATGTTTGAATTTTAAATGCCTAAACTCAGCATTACATCTCTGAGTGTGTGTGCATTTGTATGTGTGTGAGTACATGAGTGGGTGTATATATCCCACATCTGGGATTCTATCCACAAGCATTCTTATTTTAAATGTACATATTACATTAATTTTTGCAAGCCCACCAAAGATTAGAACACTGCTATATGCCAAATCAAATTAGAGTTCACATTTTCCAAAGGCCTTCTCCCATCATTTTTACCAAAGTGCAGTTTCTCTCGACAGCATGTAATGCATACAAAATGGCATCAGACTCACTTCTGAATACATTAGCTTAATGTCCAACTAGCCATTGCTATCCAACCAGGATGACCTTTACAAGTAAACTATCCCTTTCCCAACAGAGGCAAAATATTGTATGCAATTTATTTACACTACTGAATATTACTAATGATAACTTAGTCAAACCTAAGAGATATATGGTCTTGTTTTTTTAAATTTTTTTCCACAATCATGGAGGGTTCAGAAAGCACATGGTACTAACCACCAAGACATTTACCTTCAATAACAGATAATATTGATAATAAATAATAATATGAAATACAACCCCACATTTCTTATAGAAATATAAATATCATAAGAATTGTTAGAAACAAAAGCTCATAATTATTTTAATCTACTTATCTGGTTTAATCATCTATTACTTCTTTGAGGACCTTATGCCTTAGTTATAATGCAATATTTCAATGTTAGTGTCAATCTTTCACACGTATTTGCATTTACAACAACTTTTCATTTACTGCAGAATGGACTTACATCTCCTTCTCTCCCTGAGAAGTTTTATTTTTCAAAATTAGCTGAACATTCTCCCCTTTAATATACTCTTTGTCTTCCAGAAATTAATCTTTAAAACCCTACACTATTCTTTCAAATCACATTATTCTTATAACCCTTAATACATTGCAATATAATTATTTGTTCAAATATCCCAAATCTGTCACCTCTGCCTGCCTTTCAAAGTGCAAGCATCAATTCCCACATTTACTTTTGATTTCTTTACAGTCTGAATCTCTTACTATTTTTTACCCCCCTTTCTACCCAATTTCCACTTTGTACTGTGGTACACTTTAGAAAATGCAAACTCTAATTTGATTTGGCACATAACAGTGTTCTAATCCTTGGTAGGTTTGAAAAATTGATTTAACATGTACATTTAAAATAAGAGTGCTGTGGTAGAATTCCATATGGGGGATACATACACTTATGATTTACGATGAATGAAGCTATACTATGAAGAGGTGATCAATGTTAGCAAGTGGATGATTGTGTTGTTTCTGTTTAATGTAATCTAAGAATATTAATTATGAAAATAACCTCCAGTGACACAAATACTTCATGTATGTGGTATCTTTAGGCAAGAAGAGACTAGGATAGAGTAAGCGATGTGAATAGGTAGAAATAGAAAGGCTAATGAAAAATACAGAAATCGAAGGAGATCAAAGAGTAAAACAAACCTGCAGGTGCTTATTTGAGTTACACTGTGTATAAACTGATGGATGACCTACAGGGACAAGAAATAGAATGTGGCAGATAGTATAATTTGTCTGCTCAAGGACCATTTTCTTCTCTTTTTATGGTGGCAAGATTTCAGTGGTAGTCTCATTCTCATTAACAGATGGAGTTAGAAGAGGACATACAATTTGACTCTGGCCAGAGTCATAAGAGACATTTTCCAGTTTCTTTGGCAATGTTTTTATTTAGGTTCATAAAAATAATTTCAAATGTTATTTATTTCTGTTGTACATTTTCTGTTGCACATTTGATTATTTGAGGCAAAAATTGGTAAATATTGTGTGTATTGTTTTTCAAATATTACTTCCTCTTTCCCCTAGAACTCCAG
Organism: Macaca fascicularis; assembly: GCF_037993035.2. Taxonomy (NCBI): domain Eukaryota; kingdom Metazoa; phylum Chordata; class Mammalia; order Primates; family Cercopithecidae; genus Macaca; species Macaca fascicularis. Next base: position 54,844,172 of record NC_088391.1, on the reverse strand, counting down.
TTAAACATATTTTAGGCTTCTTGATGTCACGCAAGTCACTGAAGCCCTGTTTAATTCTTTTTATTTTTCTGAGCTACAGTTGTCTTGTCTTCAAGTTCACATTTTTTCTTATAAATTTTTAATGTTCTATTTATCTCATTCTACTAATATTTTATTTCTACTATTGTATTTATAGCAAAAATCATCCTTATTGATACAAACTAGGGAAAATGAAAAAACACACTCACATCCATGCACACATGCTTACACATACACACTTGAGGTTCTTATACACTGCATGATTCTAAAATTTAAATGGGTAATTCATTTCAACACTGCCCTCTCATTTCCTTGACCTTCTCATTTCTAATTACATTCTTTTTTTAATCACCTTTCTTCTATTTTCATCAGTACACAATGCATATTCTTTCTACTGGAAATATACTATGATTTAACTGATTAATAAACTCTCAAATACAAGCCGTGGCTTCTATTTCAATAATTACCATTAACTTTTTAGTCTCAAATGGGTATACCAGGGTGTATCTGTTGAATTCATATGTATCTACTTAGTGATCTGTTTATTTATCTATCAACCTTTTCTGTTGCACATGTTTCCATCTCCAATTTTAAGTCAAGGGTCTGTTGCATCACTTAGAAATTTCTGTTATCCATTTCCTTTTTCCTGTATTGTGCTATTATACTAACCTTGAGTGTGGACATGGAAATTTGGAAATTTAAAACTCAGCACAGTGACTTTCTCTATATTTGCGTTTATATTACTGAATAGAGAGAAATACAAAAATCACAGAATTATGCAGAGAGAAGTGACCGCCTTATCCGAGTCCCCTTCTAGCATAACTCTTATGTTTATATTTTCTCAAAGAATATCCAAAGAAATATAACATTTTATGGGAATGTTTGTCTAATTCTTACAACATTTCGTTTATGAGATCATGTGCTTCTGTTATGTGCTCTCACACTACCACAAAATTGCTATCTCATTTTAAAATTATTTTTTAATCTGACGTTCTACATGCAAATATAAACTGAAATGAGGACAAAATCTGTCCGTATTTTAAAGCACTCGTGGCCGGATGCGGTGGCTCATGCCTGTAATCCCAGCACTTTAGGAGGCTGAGGCAGGTGGATCACCTGAGGTCAGGAGTTCGAGACCAGCCTGACAACATGGTGAAACTCCGTCTCTACTAATAATACAAAAATTAGCCGGGTGTGGTGGTGGGCGCCTGTAATCCACTACTCAAGAGGCTGAGGCAGGAGAATCGTTTGAACTGGAGAGGCAGAGATTGCAGTGAGCTGAAATCATGCCACTGCACTCCAGCCTGGGCAACAGAGCGAGATTCCATCTCAAAAAAAAAAAAAAAAAAGACTCTCTCAAGTGTGTTGAATAATACCAGTTAAATAGATGGTAAACTATAAATAGCCTTTTTTATTCATAATATGTATAGTCTCTATATTACATATATAGACGTATATATTACATTTTTGTACCTAACAAAATGTAACCTATATATTACATATATAGACTATACATGTTTATATATACATACTTGTGTGTATATATACATACACACATATATATTATTTACTCTTTATTGTAGTGTGAGACAGAATAGTGTAGTGACTACCAAGGTTGTAGGCTCACATTCATACTGCCTAGGTTTAACTTAAGCTATTCCACTTTTAAGTTTTATGACCCTGGACAAATTCATCAATGTTTCTTCGGCTTCACTTTATGAAAGTTGAATATAATAACATAACTTTTTCTTCTTCAAAAGTGATTTAGACATTTTTAAAATATTTCTGAGGATAAAATTTGTTAAATCTACAAAGAACTTAAAATAAAACCAGCATCATGTTGCCTTAGCTCTCATAATTACTAAATATTATTATATGTTAAAGAGATGAACATATATAAAAATTAATTTCAAAATGAAAAGAATTAATTTCTCAACCAGGCATTGTGATTCACGCTTGTAATCCCAGCACTTTGGGAGGCCAAAGAGGGCAGATCACTTGAGGTCAGGAGTTCGAGACCAGTCTGGGCAACATGGTGAAACCCTGTCTTCACTAAAATTACTAAATTAGCTGGAAGTGGTGATACATGCCTGTAATTCCAGCTACTCATGAGGCTGAGGCACGAAAATGACTTAAACTCAGAAGGCAGAGGTGGCAGTGAGCCAAGATCACCTCCAGTCTGATGAGAGAATGAGACTCTGTATCTGGGAATAATAATAATAATAATAACTTTTCAAAAAAAGTAACACTGATACATAGTTTGTCTCAGACACTTGCAGCATTTACTATACTATTTGGGACAATGTTGGTATCGCATACATGTTAGGTACGAAAATAATGTACTATATTTAAAATATAGAAACTCAGTAAATTGAAATTAAATTTATTGTATTGGAAATGGAACAGAATAGCAGTTCTGCCAGAATGAGTACAAGTTGGGATGAAATGTAGTAAAGTAGAAGTAGTTGTGGCTTTACAGTTTTAAGTATGAGGTAAATTCTGAATATGTAGCTAAATAAGTAATACAGACCAGGAAAGATATAATTTTTGACCAATAATTTAAACATCTTGTTCCAAGAGCAAAATAAACATCTATATCCAATAATTTAACACATATTTACCTTACTAAATACCTCCAATGACTTTTCAGTTTCTCATTCAACTGTATGGCAATGTTCAGTTCTTTAACAGAATCGGCAGTGTCATACATGATCTGTCTCCAATTTGTTATTCCAAACTCACTTTTCAGGGTTTCTCTACATGAACCGTGACCATCAAACATTTTGAGCCATTCACTGTTCCTGAAAGCTCATTCACACCTCTGTGTCGTGGCACAGTTTGCTTAGTTTTTTCATCAACTCTCTTCTATCAATTACTATTTTTCTTTTTAAGACACAAAAGTTTAACATTATTATTAAGACTTCTTTGCAGAAATATAATGGGCTTAGGATGAGAAGAATGTGGACGTATCATTAAAAAAAATTAAGTTAGAAATAATGTGCGAAGACTTCATCTCCAGACATGGCTTTAATACACTTTATATCTCAATGCCGCCAAAGTAATATTATCAGTTGAGTTGCCAAAATGCATTTCACCCTTGTCAAGCCAACTGTCCCTTGATATATTTCACATAGCTCCAAGAAACATCAAACCCAACAAATGCAAGAGCAAGTTGCTGGATTTCTCCCAATACATTTTCTCTTATGAAACCAACATTTTTTCTTTAAAATATAAAACTGACTTTTCATTGGGCTCATTAAAAATGTTTAAACACTCATCAATGGTCATAGAATATATGCCAAAATCTTTGGCAGGGTCTTGAATGCACTGGCCCCTCTCTCCTTCTCCAACTTTATCTCATGTCATGTTTCTTTTTGTTCTTGGTGCTTCAGTCACACTTACCATTTTACTGTTCTTCATGCACATGCTTATTTATTTATTTTTTGAGATGGAGTCTCTCTCTCTTGCCCAGGCTGGAGTATAGTGGCATGATCTAGGCTCACTGAAACCTTCACCTCCTGGGGTCAAGCAATTGTCCTGCCTCAACCTCCGAAGTAGCTAGGCTTATAGGCGCCCACCACCACATCCGACTAATTTTTGTATTTTTAGTAGAGACAGGGTTTCACCATGTTGACCAGGCTGGTCTTGAACTCTTGATCTCAGGTTATCTGCCCACCTTGGCCTCTCAAAGTGCTGGGATTTCTGGCATGCACCACAACGCCTGGACAAAAGCACGTGGTTATTTATGCTTGAAGAACATTACACAAGCTATTTCCTTTGAAAAAGTTTTTCTTAATATAAATGACCATTTCTTAATCTTTCAGACAGCATCACAAGTAGCTCTTCCTAGGGAATTCTTTTGCAGATTTTAAGCCTAAGTCATGCTCTTCGGTTGATAGTGTTTATAGACACATAATACATTTGCTGTTTTTTCAAAGCATGTAACTTGTTTGCAGTTTATTAAAATTTTTTAAAGACTTTTTTCTACATTACAATCTCATTGAAGACCTAGACTCATCTATTTTTGCTCATCATTGTACTACCAGAACTAAGCACAATACCAGGTACAAATGGGTGTTTAATTAATGTTTGGGTGTGCCTAAAGAGAAACCAAGAATAAAAGAGTTTTTCCAAATATGCAATTATGTCCAAAGAAAATAACATTTTATGAATTTAAAAAATTTTATGAAAAATATTAATTATGTAGGCACTGGTATGAAGTACACAAAATATTAACTTTAGGAATAATTTGAGACTTGGTAAATGGAAAACGCAAAAAAACACAGCACTCCCAAATTCTCTTTTTCTGCTCACTCAGTAGTGAGCACTGTTCATTGATTATAATTCAACAATATTTATTTATTTATTTATTTATTGAGATGAAGTCTTGCTCTGTAACCAGGCTGGAGTGCAGTGGCGAGATCTCAGCTCACTGCAGCCTCTGCCTCCCACATTCAAGCAAGTCTCCTGCCTCAGCCTCCTGAGTAGCTGGGAGTACAGGTGAGCATTACCACGCTTAGCTAATTTTTGTATTTATAGTAGAGATGAGGTTTCATCATGTTGGCCAGGATCGTCTCGATCTCTTGACCTCGTGATCTGCCCACCTTGGCCTCCCAAAGTGAGATACTGCGCCTGGTCAATATTTTCTTATCTTTGAAGATACATGTCATTACAACAAAATTCAGTGAATGTATTGTCAACAAAATATGAAAATGATACGAGAAAGCTAGAGTCTTCTTTATTAGATCTCTTAGGAGACTGCTCTGTCTGTACTTAAGATCAGGAATCATTTTGTTTCTATGGCATTGTTTAGTTAATTTCTGTGAATCTTATAACTGATCAGGTTTTCTCTTTATCTTGGTTAATGGAAAAATATATGAGCAAATTTTTGGCTACATCAAGAAAGTATATACATTTTTATGAAATGCATATGTTTTTGGTGCTTCAGTCACACTTACTTTTAGTATTTGTTTTGTTGTTGTTTTTTGAGACGGAGTCTTGCTGTGTTACCCAGGCTGGAGTGCAGTAGCACGATCTCGGCTCATTGCAAGCTCCGCCTCCCGGGTTCACGCCATTCTCCTGCCTCAGCCTCTTGAGTAACTGGGACTACAGGTGACCTCCACCAGGCACGGCTAATTTTTTTTTTTTTTTTTTTTTTTTTTTTTTGGTATTTTCAGTAGAGACGGGGCTTCACAATGTTAGCCAGGATGGTCTCGATCTCCTGACCTCATGATCCGCCCGCCTCGACCTCCCAAAGTGCTGAGATTACAGGCCTGGGTCACGGCGCCTAGTCCTTTTAGTATTTTTGTTTGTTTGTAGCCTTGGTTTTTTTACTCTTATTTTTTCAATATGTTACATAGCACATTATATGTTACTTTAAATTCTTTCTGGAACAAGGTAGAATAAACACAAACATATGTGTGTTTGTGTGTGTGTGTGGCAAATAACAATTAATTTAAAAAAGATAACTGGACACATTAATGAAGATATTGCATCACAATTGGAAACCAAATACAATCAATTCTGGTGGCTTGAAAATGACAGCATGCAGTGTGTGGACATGAGGCATTAGGAGATAAGATATCTCTGAACAAAAGGGTTACTTTGATTGTGTTACAATAATGGCAAGTACATAGCAACAAAGCCCACAGAAGGAGTAGTAGAGTATTTGGCATTTGGTTCTGAGACAAATATGAGCCATGATCAACATCATTATATCCATAATCACTTCTGCTCTGTTATCTTCATGTAAACAATGTAAGAATACATAGAAAATCTTACATTAACATGTAATCATAGGTACCCTAAAATTTGTAAAATAATGCATAACTGATACTATCTTTTACATCTTTTTTATTTTTTATAATTGGTTATGATATCATGTAACATTTAAAATATTACCTTATTTTTAAATTATATCTAAACTTACCACCAGATATTTGTCTACCTCTTGTTCTTTTGTTAGCTTATAACTTTTCCCTCCTCTTTCTAGTTCTTTTTTTTTGTTTGTTTTGTTTTTTGAGACGGAGTCTCACTCTGTCGCCCTGCTGGAGTGCAGTGGTGTGAACTTGGCTCACTGTCACTGCAAACTCCACCTCCCGGGTTCCAGCAATTCTCCCGCCTCAGCCTCCCAAGTAGCTGGGATTACAGGTGCCTGCTACCATGCCCAGCTAATTTTTGTATTTTTAGTAGAGACAGTAGTTCACCATGTTGGCCAGGCTGGTCTGGAACTCCTGACCTCAAATGATCCACCTGCCTCTTCCTCCCAAACTGCTAGGATTACAGGCGTGAGCTACCCTGCCTGGCCCTCCACTCTCTAGTTCTAATCTTGCTTAATATTCCATATCCTTACCCTGCTCTGAATATTTTGTTGTATTATCGATATAATCTAATCAGAGATGTAATTATGCCATTACTCTTTTCAATATTCTCTAATAATTACCACTTGCCCGTGGCAAACACTTGACCCTCTAGGGTCACTCTAGGCCCTCTTGGCCCTAGCCTCACCTTTTCCTTTTAATATTCTCTATATTTCAAATTAGATAACAATAGATTTTAAAATATACCTCTAACCTTTCCATTATTGAATTTTAATGCATTTTTTTTTTTGCTTATTGTGCTATATCCTCAAATTTTAAGGGTTCTGATATATAATGTAGATATCACTTTTATGACATGTTCACACATTTGCCTATCCCTCTTTAGCCATATCTTTCTCTCTTATTACCAAGGCACCATCAGGCTGTGAGTATAAATATTTATCTCTATGTCTTAATTTTCTCATTTTTTTTGTTAAGTTCTTTCAATAAATTATGAGCACTTAACCTTTTTTCATTTCTCATAGAGAGAAAAATAGTCTCCTATACAAAATAGACACTCAACAAACATATATTGCATTAATGGTGTGATACCTATAATGCCTGATTACAGTATTAGAAAATGTTGATGTGCATTAATTGCATCTCAGGGGTGATATACATCATTGTTATTTTTTCTACTAAACTCTGCTGAGAAAAGACCACAGGAGTGTCCTGGAATAATGTAAAGAAAATAAAAATTTTGACCAGTGGAATTTTAGGAGATTTCATGAACATGTGTTGCCTCTAACACCAGGAGAGTCATGCAATGATTTATAGAGATAAGTTATCAAAATTTACATGTGACAAAGCTTTATAAGGATTTTACCTATCACCTAAATTTTCTCCTTTAAATATTAATTTTAAAGAAATGGAAGAAATCCCCAATAGAATCTCATCGGGGACCTTGTCTCCTTTGATATTTTAAGATGGAAATCAAAGCCAATAGTTTGGACAACGTTCTTTAAACCAGCAAATTACATGAATTTTACATAATGGGCAGCTGGATTTTCTCAAGGGAATAATAGACTAGAAGTGGTGCTCTCATGTAATCAGTTGGGGTAACAAAAAGGAAAAGGAAAAGCTATTATACAAATACATGGCTAGGTATTGCTAATCTACTTTGAGACACTTTAATGTAGGATATGGGAGAACTGTGGACTGAAACATTTTCTGCATGTGATCCAATTTTATTATTTTGAGGGTAGACATCTGTATGAAAACAAATATTTCATAACATGGTAAAATATTATACAAGATTATCAGTAGATGACGTAGGTGAGTATGTATTATTTCTCTGTTGTGTTACCACCATGCCCTAGTCATTTCTAATGATTTCTCACTGTGGAGGCATTAAAAGTGACATTTGTCTCTGAGGAAATTTTGGCATGCATATTTCTAAATCTTAAATTCTATTATTTGAAGTTAAGGTAACAAATCAATAATTAAAACTTATAAATAATGAAAATTAAATAATATATATTCCAGTGCTAAATTTACAATGTGAATAAAAAGTTATTAAGTATTGTATAATATAAAGAGGGTAACAATCTGTAAACAAGTAACAATCTAGCAAAACAAGAGGTATCTTAAATAAAAAAATTAATGTGATTGAATGCATTTGCAATTCAGAAAAATTAATTTAAAAAATTATATGTCTTAAAATATGGCTAAATAATACAAGTTCACATGGATTTACATTCCTAGTTTTACTACCTATGGTTCAATATTAGACTCAAAGTCTTCTACAAAACTAAGTTATAGACACAAAGTAAGACACTCCTTTTAAGGCACTCTAATTTTTATTATCCTACACAACTGTCTTGACAGAAATGTAAAAGAAGAAACGACTATGACTTCCAAAATCAATGAGCCATTGGAACTGGAGGTGACAGCTTGAATACGATGAAAGTTTAGGAATGATGATTAAAACGAAGAACTGCACCCAGTGAATAACATTACTGCTGCCTCTTCAGAAACTAGCACTTCAGCATATTTAGCAGGAGTAATGGCTCTTAAAAGTATTTTTTTTTAACATAAAAAGTAGCATTATATTTTCTGTAAATTATCTTTGAATCTTTATAGAAATTTTATTGACTTTTTTCCAAAGGCATCTAAAGGCTATAAACTGAATAGAAAACATAAAATAGAACATTCTCCTTTTCCCTGGCATTTTTCCAAACTCATACCAGATCAGAAGCAACTGAAAGTGTCAATAGTGGGAGTGAAAAATTACCCAAGGTTGTGAGTTATTAGCAACAGTTACAGAAAGTTCTGTGAAATTCTAATCTATAAGCATTCTAATAACATCTAATTACGTAGAGAAGCCTGAAAATAAAAGGCCAATAATTATGTAGAAAGCCTAATATTGATATACTCATAACAGAGAAATGGGAACTAGAAAAACCATTTTCTCATTTTTATTAAATTATTTACCCAAAGGTATAGTAAAAATAGGCGAGTTTGTCATGGAAAGCAAGCAAAAAAGGAATCTTTGGATTAATTAAATAGGGCAGAAAAATAGTAATTCCAAACTCACATCATTATAAAGTGACTATCACCACCAATTATTATTAATTTAAATGTAAATGAACTATTTTAAACAAAGATTGAAAACTCTTTGTGTTCTACAGTGAAGGGCATAGATACAAAATAAATATAATAGGTTATATTGTCATTATGAGAATATAATAATCTAACTCAATTCAAGTCCATAGAAGACTGTCTCACACATATATTCAATGCATATTAGCAATTATCAATATTATTCTTGTTTGTATTATTAAGTTTCTATTGCGGTTTTGCTGTTGTTATCAGTTGAACTTATTGCTAACAGAGAAATGTAAAATCTATATTCGTTAAGAGTTTAATAGTAGTAAAATAAAATGTAAAATTCAATTTTCTTTACTTGCTTCTTCATTAAATCCCTGCCTTAACTTTACCTATTCTCTACTCTTACAATTGTCTTAGAGAAAGAGGTGTCCTATGTCTTTCTTGGGCAAATTTTAATATCTGTGTTTCCAAGTCTTGCCTCCTACTGTTTATTGGATCATGTTCCATTAATTTTCTTGACTCTGTCTTGAATATTCAGTTTCTCCCTATTTATCCCTTGTGTATATGTCATGCCAATAAAAAACATTAATGTAAACTTCATATACAATTACAGTTGTATAATATTTAGAGAAAGAGATATGACAATTGTGTTCTCCTTTAGCCAGATAATTTAATCATTTTATGGGAACTCTATTTTAAGGGAAACACAGAAATATGCAAGAATGGAAGCTGAAGAAAATATTTGTTATTAAAGCAATTTAAATCAGAATCACAAAGATTCAACTGCTAGAAGAAATGTGTGCCAAAGACAGTTCTAGAAACATGGGATAGTCTTATACAGAATTCAGAATAGCCTAGTAGATGAAACTTCAAAATTTTAGTGGATAATAATTAAAAAAGAAACAAACAAATAAATGAAAATGTCACATTGAAATAGTGACAGATAGCACAACTTCGAAAATGAGAACGAGTGACTGCGTAGTACACGGAGGGAATGATCATCTTCAAGTTAAATAAACAAATCTTTTATGTGAATACAAATTTTTAAGAATGAATTATCTTTGTGGAATTAGAAGAAATAAGGGTACTAAGTTAATTGAAAAGAATGGACTGGCTGAGTGTTCTTTTCAGTTCCCCTAGGTTTCTCTTTTTAATCTAGAATACTGATCACATAAGTAAATATTTAGCTTGAGGAGGCTATAATTTAAGACAAAATAAATAACTTTCTTCACACTTTTAGAAGACTGTAGTATAGAAGAGACATTAGAGTTATCCCAAACTAAAAAGAAAAAACGTAAAATGGATTTGGTTTCACTGTAATGTATTCCCTTTTCAGAACAGACGCTCCAGCAAATATGAGCTTTTTTAAAAGGTGGCACCATTTTTATAACACTTAGGATCATTGTGTGGTTGCTATAAGATGATTTTAAGATTTTACCCACAAAACAATCCTATCAGGCAGGTGCAATTATTTTATCCAGTTTTTGAAGTATATGAAGCTTTAGAAAGTTAAGTCCACCACACAGCTACTAAGAAAGAGAATTAGAATTAGGATTCAAACCAAGTTGTACATGGTGTAATGAACTCTGCTTTATTGATATATTAGTATTACCATGAATGAACACACAGAAGGGATGGAGAGTAAGTTTAAACATTGGCTAGGTGGTTGAATTGAAGCTCTCAAAGTGCGGAAGACAACATAATGTCAAGAGAAAAACAAATAACAAACCACTACTGTGACTACAAAATCCTAGGGCTTTCAAAATACTTTTAACTGTATTTAAGAACAATATTTATATTTCATGATTTACTGTGTAAACTTGGGAAAATCACATATCTTCACCCGTATACTTCACCTGGAAACAATAAAAAAAAAAAACTCTTGCAAATAATACTAAATAAAATGAGATAACCTTTGATAAATCGTTCAGCCCAGTAGCACAGACTAATTATTCAAGAAAATTAAATAATTTGCCTTGACTTGTTTCATCCATCTACTCATTTGTTCAAAATATATTTATTATACATCTGCCTCATGTCTAGATCTGTTCTTCACTCTAAGAAAAAATAACGATGACAGATATGGTCCCTGTTCTCTAGCAGCTTATGGTTTCAAGGAATGCTTAAAGTCACTTTTAATGGTATAATTCATGAATCTTCCTTTCTTATAAAATATATTCAGATCTCTTTAATTAAAAAAAAAACAGAAACAATAAGTCATGTTTCCACAAACATAAAATTGACCAAAAAGCTCCATACTCTTCACTCTTCACAAACTCACTTATTATTGAGAAAATTGAAATAATTCTGTCTAATGACTACCTCTAATAGTATCATTCTCTTTTATCCCATTTGCATATCTTAGCCCCCACGTGTTTATTACAGATGACATGCGGCTCTGCGAGTCGCATCTCTCTCTTTGCACTCATTTTCATTACATGTGAACTGTGAGTCCTTGTTATATGAAATCCTATATCAGGTTTTCAAGTAACATTGAATGTCACAGCAGCATAAACTCTCTAAGATCTAATTCAGCCTATCAGTCTCATTGTACTGATATTTTTACTTCTTTTTTTCCAGAAAAGAAAAATATTGAAATGAGATCTATAGTTAGATATATACCTGTAATGTTACTTATACATTTCTCTTTTTTTCCTTTGGGAAAAAAAAACTTTTATTTATTTATTTATTTTATTTATATTCTTTCCAACTTTTATCTCAGATTCGGGGTGGGGGGTGAATGTACAGGTTGGTTACATGAGTAAATTGCATGCTGCAGGGATTTTATGTACAGATTATTTTGTCACCCAGGTAATAAGTATAGTACCCAACAGGTAGTTTTGTTGTTGTTGTTGTTGTTGTTTGTTTGTTTTTCTTGAGATGGAATCTTGCTCTGTCACCCAGGCTGGAGTACAGTGACACAATCTCCGCTCACTGCAACCTCTGCCGAGTGGGTTCAAGCAATTCTCCTGCCTCAGCCTCCTGAGTAGCTAGGGTTACAGGTACCCACCACCACACCTGCTTATTATTATTATTTTTAAATTTTTTTTAGTAGAGACAAGGTTTCACCATGTTGGCCCGGCTGGTCACGAACTCCTGACCTCAAATGATCCACCCGCCTCAGCCTCCCAGAGTGCTGGGATTACAGGCGTGAGCCACCAACCCGGGGCCCAAACAGGTAGTTTTTTGATCCTCGCTCTCCTCCCGCCCTACACCCTCAAATAGGCTCTAGTGCTCATTGTTCCCTTCTTTGTGTCCATGTGTATTCAATGATTAGCTACCGCTTATTAGTGAGAACATGAAGTATTTGGTTATCTGTTCCTGTGTGAATTCACTTCAACCCTATCCATGTTGCTGCAAAGGGCATGTACATTGTATTTCCAAAGAAAAAATAACATATAACATCCAGACAGAAAAATAAAATTAGTTTTTTAAGTGTCAGGAATAAATCTCATCTTTAATTTCTCAAGAAGACCATCTCTAAAGGGAAAGTTGTGATTTCTATAAATTCTTGTAGCAAGTTAATTTGACCTAAATTTGAGAAGGTTACAGACGTTTCACAGATACTGCTAGAAAATACTACTTGAAAATAAAGTACAGTTGGAGGGGCAAGCCACCCCTCCAACAATTAGCCAAAAGATGAATCAAAATTAAGAATGGAAGAAAAAAGAATTATTGTGTGAAATAATTAGAATGACAGAAGAAAACTAAACATTCTCTAATATTCAGTCCCCTTATTTTACATTAGTTAAGAAACACACACACACACACACACACACACACACACACATAAGTAGGCACATGCCAGCTCAAAAAGAAGCCATATTTTCTAGTTTTTCTTGCAATAAATTTAATTTTGTGAAGCTATGTGAATTCTTGCACAATGGAGTGTGAGAATAAATTACATTTAAATGTTGATATTATATTCTCCGAATAATTAGTTTGCCTTCTCTACCCCTCTTCTCCTTTCCTGAGGGCTGGATGTGACTGGGCTGGTGACCAAATATCAAATATGCCAATGTCAACAGAAATCAAAGAAAATTACATAAAAAGAACCCAAGGCCCATAATTTCATGAAGAGTTGCAATCCCACTGTGGGACACTTACTTATGCATAGATTATAATATAACAGACATTTAACTTCTATATATTTTTGAATCACTGTATGTTTGAATCTCTGTGTTATAGTAACATAACCTAAAGCCTAACGTTTACTTTTAGAGAATGAATAATGTTTAAATAGAGTTAAAAGCCTTAATCCATATTTAAAAAGCATTTTGAAAACAAAAATGTATCATATAAATGGTAGCAATAAAGGTTTATTGTGTATTTATTCATAAACCTTGTTTATTATTTATGAATAACAGTTTTATAAAATTAACTGGGTCTATACATTTAGATTTAAATGCAGGAAGTGTTGATGTAGATTTGAAAGTAAAATTATTTCAATGACTTATTTTATATAACACACATTTAATATGTTTAAATTCATAATAAAAATAAAATTAAAACTAGCTAATATTTCTACCACCAAATATATTAAAAATCTCTTGCTACTGTATTCATGTCTGTACTAACTATTCTTTGAGAACCACTCTTACAAATGACTGAGACTTCAGAGCCATATATGCTCTACTTAATGCATCTCTTGGGACAATGCAAACAGGCCAAGTTTTAAAAACTTGGTCAAGACTGAAACAATGGATAATCTCTTCCAGAAATCTGAAATTGGTCTGCATTAATGACTAGAACTGAAGATCATTATGGAGTGGAGTAAGCATATTAAGTCATGTGTACATAAAGAATGAAAGAGAAGAAGACGTAAGTGACACACAGGTTTATGGGGAAAAGGAGAGAAAAGAGACAAGACCACACCACCATGAAGAGGTCCTAAGAAATTAGCTGCCTTGGGTCTTATTTCTAGTTCTAGATTTTGATCTTCATTTATGAATGCTAGATGCACTTTCTGCCTTGGTGTGGAAATGCAATCCTACATATTTTAATAAACAGCTGGTCAATCAAGCATACTTAAAAAATATGAACCATTCTTTAATACACAAACCCTTTCTGTTATCCTGGACAGCTGCTAATATACTAATGAACTTAACTCAGACACATAGTTGAACACAAACAAATCCTCCAAGATTAGCTTTTTAGTATAAAGACAAAAAAATTAGAGATGGAAACTTTACAATTTGTATCGAAAATAATTATTTTGCATAAGATCATTCTCATTGTAGAATGAATTTTTTTTTCTTTTTAGACAGTCTTGCTCTGTTGCCAGGCTGGAGTGCAGTGGGTGCGATCTTGGCTCACTGGAACTTCCATCTCCCGAGTTCAACTGATTCTCTTGCCTCAGCCTCCTGAGTAGTTGGGACTACAGGGGCACGCCACCACACCCATCTAATTTTTGTATTTTTAGTAGAGACGGGGTTTCACCATGTTGGCCAGGATTGTTCCAATCTCTTGACCTCATGATCTGCCCACCTCGGTCTCCCAAATTGCTGGGATTACAGGCATGAGCCTCCATGCCCAGCAGACATTTTTTTCCTTATATGTACAAATTCTTGATTGTTCCATGAATTAGTTACAGACTATCAAAAAACACTGTAGTAAAAGATCATTTGAAAAATTCTGTTGAAGAAAAGCACAAAAACAAAATGGATTCTATTTTAGATTGAGTCATTATGGAAGGGCTCTATAAGTAGGTAACATCTAAATTATAAGCAGGATCTGGCTTTGCGGGTGTTAGAGTAAAAGGCACACAGAGGCAGAAATATGTTTGCATTTTTGAGGAATTTTAAAAAGAACAAAATATTATAAAAAAAGTGAATAATAGGAAGTGCTAAACAGACAATTGTGGGACCCAGTAGGTCAAAGTAAGTATTTTGTATTTCAATTGATTTTTAACAGGAATCCTATAAGCAGATAGAGGATATGTTCTATTTCACACTTCAAAAGTCTTGCTGTTATATGGAAAGTCGATATGAAGGGACAGCATGGAAGTAGTGAGATCATTTTGAAAATTATTGCAGTAGTCTAGGTGTAAGATCATGGTGGTTTGATTTGGGGCATTAATAAAGATGATATTGAGAAATAAATGGATTCAAGATATACTTTAAAGTTAGAGCCTCACAATGTTTTTTCAATTGATTAAATTAGGTGAGTGGATAGAAAAACAGACCTCAAGACTGGCTGTTAAAATTTTGCTCTGAATACAAGAGCATGGCACTAATCACTTCCACAGATGGAGGAGAGTGAAGGAGGAATCTTTTTGAAGGTTAGATATGAAGGGTTTTTATTTAGACATTTGAAATTTGGAAAGCTATAAGGTATCCAAATCAAGTTTTCAATGAGATTATTGGATGGATGACTCTATACCTTAGTTGAGAGATCAGAAAAAAAAATTATATTTAGAAATCATTGGTATGAATGGCATATGTATCCATGTTACTGAAAGAGAAAAATACAGACATAATCTGTAGATTGAGAAGAGAAGAGGAACCAGGAGTCATCCAATAAACAGGTGTTATTTGGAGGTTAAGTGGAGTTAGAGCCAATAAAGGGAACTGAGAAGAAAAAAAAAAAATGAGAAGAGTATAAAGAAATAGCCAACAATCAAGAGAATCACAGAATAAAAACAAATAAAATGCTTAAGACCTAAGAAGCAGCCTGACAAGATAACAGAAAGGGAGGAGATAAATCAGAACTAAAATTAGTAATATGCAAATCGTTAGCTAGAGGAGAGTTGGAAATGGATTAATTCAATGTAATGTTAAATTCACAGTTGAGATCTGTGGTTAATCTTGGTTATGCTATTTTTCTACAACAATTCAAGCTACTTGATTGTCACTGTGAAAGTCATTAAAAGTAGAGAAGCAATTTGAGTTGATGAAAATGGCAGCAAAATGCATAAAATGGCATATGACAAAACCCAATCAAGGTAAATATAGAAGTGGAAGCATGAAAGAGATCCTGGATTTTTAAAAATTGATAGAGAAAATGAACTGAAGTTGCTAATGAATTAAAATAATTATAAGTGTGGGATTGCAAGAGCAGCTAAGTTGTAAAGAGGGGGATGGTGGTTAGAGAATTGTGTGATTGAAATGCCGATTTTGCAAGAGTTGAAGCTATCAAAGATGATAAGAGATAGGGCATGATTAAAATAAATGGAGATATGAAAGAACAAAAGCCACGACTCCTGGTTGGAATGCAGCTAGCTAAAGAAACTTTCACTCTCAAGAGAATTAAATCAAAATGGATAAGCTAAAGGATCCTAGACTTAAACAAAAATTAAAGAGCAGAGAATGCAAATAAAACTAAATGAACTAAATTTTAAAATAGGATGTGCACTGTGGTCCAACAGTGTCTTTGATATGATTACAGTTTTTTTTTTTTTTTTAATTTGCTAAGGATTGCTTTATGGCCAATTGTGTGACCAATTTTAAAGTGTGTGCCATGTGCAGATGAGAAGAATGTATATTCTGTTGCTGTTGGGCAGATGGTTCCGCAGATTTTTGTGAGGCCCATTTGATCAAATGTCAAGTTGAGGTCTTGACTATCTTTATTAGTTTCCTGCCTCAGTGTTCTATCTAATACTGTCAGTGGGTTGTTGAAGACTTCCACTGTTATTGTGTGGTTATCTAGGTCTCTTCATAGGTCTCTAAGAAATTGTTTTATAAATCTGGGTGCTCCTGTATTGGGTGCATATATATTCAGGATAGTTAGGACTTCTATTTGAATTGAACCCTTTACTATTACATAATGCCATTAGTTGTCTTTTTTGAGTGTTGTTGGCCTTAAAGTCTGTTTTATCTGAAATTAGAATAGGAATTCCTGCTTTTTTCTGATTTCCATTTGCTTGGTAGATTTTTCTCAGTCCCTTCACTTTTGACATATGGGCATCATTGCATGTGAGATGGGTCTCTTACAGACAGTATAGAGTTGCGTCTTGCTTTTTTATCCAGCTTGACACTCTCTTCCTTTTAATTGGGGCCTTTAACCTGTTTACATTCAAGGTTAATACTGATATGTGTAGGTCTGATCCTGTTATCATGTTGTCAGCTGGTTATTATGCAGACTTGATTGTGTGGTTGATTTATAGAAATCAATACTAAGCAAACAGGTGAAAACTATACAGTTACATGGAAACTAAACAACCTGCTCCTGAATGACTTTTGAGTGAATGATGAAGTTAAGACAGAAATCAAGAAATTCTTTGAAACTAATGAGAAGAAAGACACAGCATACAAAAATTTTTGGGAAACAAATAAATCAATGTTAACAGGGAAGTCTGTAGCACTAAAATAAATGCCCACATGAAAAAGCTAGAAATATCTCAAATTAACAACCTAACGTTAGTCACAGAGGAACTAAAGAATGAAGAGCAAACCAACCCCAAAGCAAGCAGAATATAAGAATCTTAATCAGAGCTGAAATGTAGAAAATTTAGATGCAAAAAACATACAAAAGAGCAACAAATCCAGGAGTAGGTTTTTCAAAAAAATAAATAAAATTGATAGATCACTAACTAGACTAATAAAGAAAAAAAAGAGAAAAGATCTAAATAAACACAATCAGAAATGACAAAGGGGATTATACAATTGACCTCACAGAAGTACAAACAATTCTCAAAGGCTATTACAATCACATCTACGCAGAAAAACTTGAAAATCTGGAAGAAATGGATACATTCCTAGACACATACATTCTCCCAAGATTGAACCTAGAGGAAATTGAATCACTGACCAGACCAATAATGTGTTCTGAAATGCAATCAGTAATAAAAAGTCTATCAACAAGAAAATGCCCTGGACTAGATGGATTCACAGCTGACTTCAACCAGATGTATAAAGAAGAGTTGGTATCATTCCTACTGAAACTACTCCGAAAATTAAGAAGTAGGGATTCCCTCCTAATTCATTTTATGAGGCCAGCATCATCCTGATATGAAAACCTTAGAGACACACACACAAGAAATAAAATTTTGGCCCAATATCCTTGATGAACGTAGATACAAAAATCGTCAAGAAAACATCAGCAAACCAAATCCAGCAGCACATCAAAAAGCTAATCCACCACAATCAAGTAGGCTTTATCCCTTGGATGCAAAGATGGTTGAACATATGCAAATCAATAAATGTCATTCAGCACATAAACTGAACTAAAATAAAAAAACCATGTGATTATCTCAATAGATGCAGAAAAGACTTTTGGTATAAATTCACATCCCTTTATGTTAAAAACCCTCAACAAACTAGACTTTGAATGAACATGCCTCAGAATAGTAAGAGCCGTCTACAATAAATCTACAGCCAACATCATACTGAATGGGTAAAAGCTGGAAGCATTCCCTTTGAGAACAAGAACAAGACAGGGATGCCCTCTCTCCTCACTTATATTTAACACTACTGGAAGTCTTAGCCAGAGCAATCAGTGAAGAGAAGAAAAATGAAATCCATTCAAATAGGAAGAGAGGAAGTCAAACTCTCTCTGTTTGCAGACAATATGATTTTATACCTGAAAACCCCATAGTCTCTGATAAAAATCTCTGTGATCCGATAAACAATTTTAGTAAAGCTTCACGATACAAAATCAACATACAACAATCAGCAACATTACTAAACACCAAAATCATCCAAGCTGAAAGACAAATCAATAATACAATACCATCCACAATAATCACAAGAAGAATAAAATACCTAGGACTATAGATCACCAGGCAGGTGCATGACCTCTACAATGAGAATTACAGAACAGTGCTCAAAGGAATCAGAGATGACACAAACAAACAGAAAAATATTCCATGTTCATGGACAGGAAAAATCAATATCATTAAAATGGCCATACTGCCCAAAGCAATTTACAGATTCAGTGCTATTCTTATTAAGCTACCATTGAGATTCTTCACAGAATTAGACAAAACTATTTTAAAATTTATATGGAACCAAAAGAGAGCCTGAATAGCCAAGACAATACTAAGCAAAAAGAAAAAAGTTAGAGGCAACAGGCTACCCAGCTGCAAACTATACTATGGGGCTAGAGTAACCAAAACAGCATGGTACTGATATAAAAAAAAAGACACATAGACCAATGGAAATGAATAGAGAACCCAGAAGTTCTCTATTCAGAACACCTACAACTATCTGATCTTCAACAAACCCGACAAAAACAAGCAACAAGGAAATGATTCCCTATTCAGTAAACGGTGCTGGGAGAACTGGCTAGCCATATGCAGAAGATTAAAACTAGACCCCTTCCTTACACAATATGCAAATATTAACTCGAGATGGATTACAAACTTAAATGTAAAACTTAAAACTATAAAACCCTGGAAGATAAACTAGGAAATATCATTCTGGACGTACACGGTGGCAAAGATTTCATGACAAAGATGCCAAAAGCAATGACAACAAAAACACAAATTAACAAATGAGGTCTAATTCAACTAAAGAGCTTCTGCATAAAAAGTTACCAACAGAGTAAATAGACAACCTACAGAAAGGGAGAAAATATTTGCAAGCTATGCATCTGACAAAGATCTAATATCCAGCATCTATAAGGAACTTTAAACAAATTTACAAGCACAAAACAAACAACCTCATTAAAAAGTGGGCAAAGGGCATAAACAGACACTTTCAAAAGAAGACATACACCTGTCCAACAATTTTATGAAAAATTGCTCAACATCACTAAATATTGGAGAAATGCAAATCTCAATCACAGTGGGATACCATCTCACCCCAGTCAGAATGGCTATTACTAAAATGTCAATAAATAACAGATGCTGGCAAGGTTGCAGAGAATAGTGAATGCTTACACACTGTTGATGAGAATGTAAATTAACTCAGCCATTGTGGAAAGCACTTTAGTGATTTCTCAACGAACTAAAAACAGAAGTACCATTCAACCCAGCAATCCCATTTTGGGACATATACCCAAAGAAATGTAAATTACTCTACCATAAAGACACATAGTGACGTATATTCATCACAGCACTATTCACAATAGCAAAGTCATGCAATCAACCTAAATGTCCATCAGTGGTAGACTGGATAAAGAAAATGTGATACATATATATCATAAAATACTATGTCACCAGAAAAAAAGAATGAGATCATGTCATTCGTAGCAACATGGATGGAGCTGGAGATCATAATCCTAAGCGAACTAATGCAGGGACAGAAAACCAAATACTGTTTGTTCTCACTTAATAAGTGGGAGCTAAACGTTGAGTACACATGAACACAAAGAAAGAAACACAACACACTGGGGTCTACTTAAGGGTGGAGGGTGGGAGGATGGAGACAGTTGAAAAGCACCTAGTAGGTACTATGCTTATTACCAGAGTGACAAATTAATTTGTACAGCATACCCCTGTGACATGCAGTTCACCTATATAACAAACCTGTACCTGTACCTCTGAACCTAAAACAAAACTGGAAAAAATAAAGTAGGATGTGGCCTTCATAGAATTGAAGAGACCCACAGCTACTCCTTTCTCTGGTGGAATAGCGGAAAAAATGAAATATCTGACACGAATGGGACCAAGGAGAAACTAACTATAATTAAACACCTTTTTAACAGTTATTTGTGGGATGGTGTAACAGATTATTGTGTCAAGGAAGCCCAACCACGGTGTGCGTCAGTGAGAACAGGCCACTTTGATCCCAAGACTGTTCACTGAGCATGCTGAACAACTAACTAACCCAAAAGTTCTGCATAGGGTAAAAGAGGTTGTGAAGGTCATGTAAGGCATCTGGCATCTATCCCAAATCGAAGATATCTATACCTTAAGGCAAGTTGGAAGGAAACATTTTGGAAAGTAAAACAGTTTAAAAGAGGTGATATTATAAATAGCATGAAAAGATATGAAATATATAAGATATATGGCAGGGAATGAAAAAAAACAAATAACTTCTACTTTGAAGAGTTGAAAACAAACAGTTTCCATCCTGAATACTCAGTTTGCAACTAAAAAAAAAAAAGACGAAGCACTCCTTCAGGGAAAAGACTGAAGATATTAGGAAATTGTAGATAATATCCTCTAATTTCAAGACAACACAGTTTAACAGTTTGAAAGAATGGGAAAAGAGAAATATACAGTCTGAGCAGAGGAGATACTGAATAGTATGAGAATATACATGTAGGTAATCACGAGCATCATTCTTGCTTTTCTTAGATTCCTTGTGTAAATAAGTTAACCCGAGACTCCAGGTATAACATTTGTCCTAATAGTCTCTTAGCAGTTAGAATTCATACTGTTTAGTTCACTGGGCATCTTTTATGGACTTTTTATGGGCTCACTAGGCATCTTTTCCTTTCTTTATTTTAAAATACTGTGTTTACTGAAAGGTGGTGGAAAATACTTCAAACTCAACCAGTTAGGGGCAAGAATATTCAGAAAATATTCCAAGAACAATCCAATTATGTACTGTAAAGTTTAGCATAAAAAGTTCTGCAGGTTCCATCTGTCTTTTATTTATTTATTTATTTATTTATTTATTTATTTATTTATTTATTTCTGACTTCCCCTGCAGTCATCTGAGTTCACCTGCAGTCACATGCACAGTTTTCCACCTTACGCATCTCTCTCTCGTCTTCTCAACCTGAAAGGTTTCCTTGGCAGTTTGGCTTTTTTTGGGAAAATACTGTGGCTGTTCCACTTTCAGGGAACATATATCTAAAATAAAATAAACATAATTCAATCCACACTAGGAGGATCTAGCCCTAGATGTCCATAGATGTAAGTGATTCATCAATACAGCTTTTTTGGGGGGCTTTTTATCCTTCCCATGTATCCCTGTTCCCTTTTTGTCCCTTGACTTCCTGGATTCCTTCTTAAATGATCTTACTTGTATGAAATTCCTTTTCCCATATTTGTTTTTTCAAAGAGCGTAAAGGTTTAAATTAAGAAAGACCAAATCTTAAAAAAAAAAAAAAAACTAAGATATAAATTTATGGCAAAATGAAATAGAATAAATAATTGTCCATTAAATATAAGTATATATTAGTAATATTAAAAAATTATGTGTTTAAAACATAGAATTAATTTATACTAGTAAAACACTGGAAACTTACCTCAAAGAATGTGAACTCCTTAATTAGAGATGAGTAAAAGTACTTAAATATGAAAAAATAAAACAGTAAAACAAATTATGCTAGAAAATGTTTAGGAACTAGAGGACCTTCTGAAAATAGAGATGGTGTCCAAGAAAAAGTAGGTGCATTCGACCGCATAAATTTCACGTTTATATTAAAGTATATAAATTAAATTATACATTATATAAGTTATAAATAAAAAGTTTATAAATTATATAGGCTTGTATATATTTATTTGAAAACTATGTAAACAAAATCAACAAGCAAATCGTATAGTTAGGGGGGATGGGGCGTCCAATGCAGGCATTTAAAATATCTAAGGAGCTCTCAAGAATTAACAGGAAGGTGTAAATATCCTAAGATAAAAAAATGACAACAGATATAATTTTGAAAAGAGAATGTCCAAATAATTGCAAATGTTCCCCAAAATATTAATAGTCAAGGAAATCCAAGTTAAAGTAATGAAGTTTTGCTGTACGCACAGTAGAATGGCAATTGTTAAAATGTAGCATGAGCTTTCGTGCCACACTGATGTGATATGAAAGCTATTATTACATGATGGTAATGGAGATATGAATTACAGAGTGGGGACCTGTATTGAAATGTAGAACACATATGTGTTGCTACATGGTCATTCCTGAAATCTACCCATAGAAATATAATTTCATTAAATAAAGAATAATGGAAAAAAGTATACTTGCAGCATTTTTAGCAGAAGCAAACACACTCAAACACACAAACAAATTTGCACATGCTGGATGGAATACCCATCTACAAAGAAGGTGTTGAGTTAATGGTGATTCTTTTGTGCCATGAAATATTATCCAGCCATTTAAAAAAATTATTGATTTACATTAGTTCATATGATAATTCATATTAGATTTATAAATAACAGTTATATCAGAAAGTAGTATTTATTCAATGAAAAATGGAACAAGGAGAAAAGAGCATACTCTATGATTCTGTTTTTGGAAAGCATTTAGTAAAAGTAACAACAAGAGCAACAACAACAACAAACCCTGAATTTGTAGCATAGGAAAAGGAAACTAAAATTCTATATATATATATATTTTTTCCATGGGTTTAAGGATATGTTAGTGGGATCTAAGATTTGAGAACTGGAGAATCTTGAGAAGATATATGTTCTATCTATCTATCTATCTATCTATCTATCTATCTATCTATCTATCTATCTCTCTATCTATCTATCTATCATCTATCTCTGTATCTCATCTATTAATCATCACCATCTAACTAACCATATAACATATATGTCATATTCACAATGACATTTTTAGGCAAAGTATGGGAATGTGTATAAATACATTAAAAATCATCTCACTTTATTCCAGTCGCAATCACCTCTATGCTACTATTGGAACCTGCCAGGACTCAAGGTCTTTGCATACACTATTTCCACTACCTTTACCTTTTTTATTCCATATGACCATGTGATTCTCTTACAGTTACCTGCTTAATTGACTTTTCTTCTTTACTTTTATAGCATTTATTATCATGAAATATGCAATATATTTGATTTATGTGTTTATCACTAGTTTATTCCTAATTAGAATGCAAGTTCCATAGTAACAATCATTTTTATCTAATTGATTCACTACTGTTGTCCCAGAATTTATCACAAAGCATAATATGTGGTACACACTCAAAAACAGTGTTAAACAAAAGAATGACCTTGCCTACTGGACTTTGCAATTTGAACCACTTCTTTTCTTTTCTTCTTTTTTTAGTTTATTTTTGTTTTTTTGAGTTTTTGAGTTTATTTAGTTTTCTTTTCTTTTTTAGTTTACTGAGGTAAAATGTGCATGTCATAAAACACTCTTTTGGGCCAGATATATGAATTTTGAGAAACATGTATAATCGTGCAGCCAAACCCACAATAAAGATATAGAAGAGTTCTTTCTTGTTACTTTTTAGTCAATCCCTCTCCCTCACTCTCAGCTCTAAGCAAACATTGATTTGTTTCTGTCCCTAGAATTTTGTTATTTCAAGAATAACCTATAAATGGAACCACTCAGCACAATGCTTTTGAGATTATTCCATGTCATTGAATTTTTAAATGGCAAATAATATGCCAATGCATGTATAAGATACAATTAGCTAATCTGCTAACTTGTTGATAGACATTTCATATTTTTCCCTCTTTTGGTGATTATGAATAAAACTGCTATCTGCGTTCACACATAAGATTTGTATCATCAATGCTTTTGTTTCTCTTGGATAATGCATAGGAGTGTCTGTGTCATACATTATATAAATATATGCATAACTGTATTAGAAACTGCAAACAGTTTTTTAAAATGTTGCACTATTTTGAACTCCTATTAGCACTACATAAGATTTCTAGTTACTCTACAGCTTCACCTTCCATTGTGTACTATTATTTTTAATGCTAATCATTTCATTATAGTGGGCATTTCGTGAAATATTAATGCGGTCTTATTGCATTTCTCTGTTGACCAGTTATTTAGCATGTTACGTTTTTGTTTGTCCTCCATCTGTTTATATTTATCTTCATCTATTTAGATTTTGTTTAAATTTTACTAGATTTTTGTTTACTTGTTATTGAGTTAGGAGAGTTTTTTATATATTTTGGATAGCAATCCTTTAACATATATATGCTAAAGGATATATATATATATATATATAGCATATATAATAGATAATAATATAAGTAAATTGTGTGTGTGTGTGTGTGTGTGTGTGTATTTGCATTTTTGCCTAGTCTGCGATAGTTTCATTTTTCTGTCTGAAAGCAGAAGTTTTACATTTTGGTGATGTCCAATTTATCAACTTTTTTAATGGATTATGTTTTTCTGCAGCCAATCTAAAAGCTTATTCTCAAACTGAAAAACTATAAAAATAAAAATGTACAGCTAGCAGAGCGTGGTGACTGATGCCTATAATTTCAGCATTTTGGGAGGCCAAGGCAGGTGGATCACTTGAGGTCAGAAGTCTGAGACCAGCCTGGCCAACACGGTGAAACCCCATCTCTACTAAAAATACAAAAAATTAGCCAGGTGTGGTGGCGCACACCTGTAATTCTAGTTACTCAGGAGGCTGAGGCAGGAGAATCGCTTGAACCTGAGAGGCAGAGGTTGCAGTGAGCTGAGATCACACCACTGCACTCTGGTCTAGGGGACAGAGTGTGAGACTCTGTCTCAAAAAGAAAAAAATAAATAAATAAAAATAAAAAGCACAGTTAACACACTAACATAGTTTATGGTGAAAGATATAATATCCCCTCCCAAAATTGGAAATAACACAGTGGTATCCATACTTATCATTTCCATTCAGCCTAATAGTAGATGTTTTAGCCAGTGCAATAATAAAAGAAATAGAAATACAAAGTTTGTAGATTGGCAAGAAAGAAATACAACTGTCTTTATGTGCCGAAAAAATCTATAATTATCTACATAGAAATATTGCAAATAATCTATAAAAGGTATTTCTAATAAGTTAGTTTAGCAAAATTTTAGGATATGAGGTACATATTACACATCCATAGTACTTCCATAGATTAGCACTAGAAATTGAAAATTGAAATTTTTTACAGAGCACCAAAAACATGAATACTTATATACAATTCTAGGAAAGTATGTGCATGTTCTGAATACTACAAAACATTGATGTGCCTTGTTAAACAAGACCTAATAATGTGTCTTTTTTTTTTAAATTTATTATTATTATACTTTAAGTTGTAGGGTACATGTGCATAACGTGCAGGTTTGTTACATATGTATACTTGTGCCATGTTGGTGTGCTGCACCCATCAACTCATCATTTACATCGGGTATAACTCCCAATGCAATCCCTCCCCCCTCCCCCCTCCCCATGATAGGCCCCTGTGTGTGATGTTCCCCTTCCTGAGTCTAAGTGATCTTATTGTTCAGTTCCCACCTATGAGTGAGAACATGCGGTGTTTGGTTTTCTGTTCTTGTGATAGTTTGCTAAGAATGATGGTTTCCAGCTGCATCCATGTCCCTACAAAGGATGCAAACTCATCCTTTTTGATGGCTGCATAGTATTCCATGGTGTATATGTGCCACATTTTCTTAATCCAATCTGTCACTGATGGACTTTTTAAACAAGACCTAATAATCGTGTGTTCATGGGTGTGAAAACTCATTAATGGGTAGATTTCACTTCTTCCCAAAATGATCTAAACTGAACTATCAGAGGAAATGTTTGTTAAAATTTACAAACTGATTTTAAAATGTAAAAGGAAATGTAAAGGATTTAGAATAGCTAAGACAATTCTGAAAAAGGAAAACAAAGTTAGAAGTCTCATACCACATGATTTCAAGATGTTTTTTAAAATGGTAGTAATCAAGGTAGTATGGTAATGGTGAAAAAATAGTCACTTAGGTCAAGGAAACAAAATGGAGAACTTCAACACTGGCCTACATATGCATGGTAAATTGATTTTGGAGGAAAGTGCAAATGTAATTCAATGGAGAAAGGATACTCATTTCAACTACTGGGCATGCATGTTGAAAGACATAAACTTCAACATACCTCACAGCATATACAAAATTAATTTAAAATTCATAATAAATCTGAATGTAAAACCTAAAACTTTAATACTTCTTGAATAAAACATAGATTAATTATGTCAGTTAGTTTGCATTAGCTTTCTCTAATTACTGAAAATATTTTAAACCAAGACAGAGCCTTTAGTGGCACTTTGCTTCTTTTCTTTTACAAGGTGACAGTTTTTGCCCCCGTCCACCTTGTCTTTGTCATTAAATCTTTCAGAGCACAGGGTCCCCCTTAATAAGGAGAATAACCAGGTATTATAAAAGAGTTGCATTTTACATGACTGTAAATGTTAAAGTCAATATATAGTTGCACATTCACATATGCTTAAAATTATCTATAAATAATCCGTTTAGTCATCCATAAATTTCACTACTATATTGTGTTGAACAGTAAGTTCAACACAGTCAGATTAATTCTTTACGAAGGAACAGATGTGTCTCAGCTCATATTTACTTGGGAGACTTACTATATTTACATTTTTATTTTATTCCTTCAAACATTATTTTCTCTGTCCTTTTACCAAACTGTAGTAATTGAATTTGCATATAATGCGTGTAGAATTGATGTTACTCCCCCAATTTCTATTGCGTTCCATTTCCTTTGAGTTAATGTGTTCTTGATCTTATAGGGAAATTACACCAATTTCTAGATTCAAATGCATTGTTTGTCCTGTATTTCTATGTATGCACCTACCCATCAAAATGTACCTTATTAAGTGTACTTGTAGAAATATGCTTGCCATACATTCAGAGGGGGTTGGGTTATATGAGTTTTTAATGTATTGAATATTTCCTCTTGGAGATTTAAAAATTACATTACCATATTCAAAGTTCTATGATGTCCTCCATTAACAAATTAATATAATTTTGTATAGTTCACTTGTGAAAACATGTGCCTTTGGAAAGTGTAGAGTAAGGTTATAATACTAGAATTACAGGATTTCAAGTTTATCTGGAAAGCCACAGTAAAGCAAACAGTATGGAATTAGCCTGAAGATAGTCATATTGGTCAATGAAACTAAATAGAATACAGATATAGGTACATATACATAAAATTTAATTTCTGACAAAGACAGCAATGTAAGTTAGTAGAGAAAGCATGGTCTTTCAAATAATTATTCTGTATAAAATTTAAAAATAATCATCAGTGATTTCTACACAATATGCAAATAGGATATTTGGAATATTAATAGATCAAGAATATAACTGCAAAGCTAAAAATAACAGAATCAGATTAATTCTTGGTTGGAACTAAAGGAAGAGCAATAAATTGGCAAAAGTCACAGGAACCTTTTTGAGGGGATGGAAATGTTGAATATATTAAAATGTTGAATATTGTGTGTGTGCATGTGTGTGTGTATAATCAATAAAGTCTATCTAAAAAGAAAAATCTATTTAATCAAAGAATGCTTTTTCACCTGATACCTACCCTATATGCGGAAAAAGATCTCAGTCAAATATACACAGAAAAAAATACAACAAAAAATGATCTTGTTATGCCTTTTCTGTAGTAAAATGTAAGGTCTTACACATCAGCATCCTGATTATATATTTAGACTTTCTTGTAAAAAGTAAGCTGCCGCATCTTTTACATAATTTTACCATATTATAAATTATGTATTTAAAGATCTATAACATTTCATACATCTGGATCTGTGTGTGCATAGTTTCTTTCCACAGTGTCTCAGAAACTTCCCCAAATGAATGAGGAATTTACAAAGGCACATAATTTGCCAAATCTACTCATATTACTAACAAATAGCATATATCTACGTACTATTTATATGCATCTAAATGTAATCTTTCTGATTAGTCTGAAGAAAAGTATTTGGCCAAATCCATAGCACAATTCCTAAGTCCTGTCTGGTTCTCAGTATAGTTCTGTGTCAGCACAACTTTGACCTAACAGCTTAGCAAGATCTCACCGGAGTCAAACCACGTTCCTGTTCAGCTTTTCAATCATGCCCTCACTAACCCTGGCCACTATGATCCAATTTCTTCTTTACAGCATTATAGAATTTTGAGCCATGATTTTTCTACTTCAACTAGTATTGAGTGTAAGATAAAGTTTTCAAGGGATCACCACAAACAATTTTATTTAGCTTATGAAAGGTCAAGAGTCATGAGGTGATTTCTCACTCTACTGAATCTGTTCTTAGCCAGCCTTAAGGAGTTAGCCACAAAACAGAGTAGAATTTTCTTGTTAAAAAAAATTTTTCTTGCTGAAATTCAAGGAAAAAAGAAACCTAAAACCAAAGTAACATTTGTAAGTTTGAAAATGTTGTCATTAAAAAGAAAAGGATTTACTGTTTCTTACACTTATAGGAGATGGTTATCTATTATGAAGTCTAGTAGTCTATTTCTATAAGTAATATAATATCTAAGTCATGCAAAGCAACTTCAAAAACAATTTATAACATTGTGTTAAAATAAATAGCATAAATAATATTTGCTATATGTTTTAATGGAAACTAATGTGCTTGCACGAAAATGTCATACCTGTTATTTCTCGATTTGTATTACATTGGCTCAATCTCACAGCTGGGGAATTTTAAAACCCAAGAAATGTCTCAAAATTAGAATTAAAACAAGAATAAAAAACTATTAGGAAGTTTATGGAGTGGTTTAGATTATTCACATAACCTCCCCATTCAACACAGTGCTTCATTCTGAAATTAAAGAACTTTGGTTAAGATCTGATTATGATCTTATAAATATGTATTTCAAATTTACATATGAAAAAGCACATAGAAATGTGACTCTTTTGGACACTATACTGTGCACTGATCATCTGCAAAAATAATTATACCTCTTACAGAAGTATAATACATATGTTCTTGGATTATAATTTTGAATGTAAACTTAACCACTCATAAGACACTGTATGCGAATAAATTTGGGGTGTTGAGATCTTTATTATTGTTAAACTCAATACTAAGTTGAGTGATGTTTTCTGACTGACTAAATAGACTTGCTGCTTTATGATTTTCAAAGTAAATTTGTAGGCTTAGATAACCTTTATTGGAACTCAGCAACAAGTTTGCTTCCCACACAGTCTCAATTAATATAATTGAATCTCTGAAATTCCCTAGAAACAATGAGGCATATTTTGAATAAATAAAAAATATTTTATTTACATAATTAGTTCTTAAACTTTCAGACATAATCTTTATAAATTAATATTAATTACATAGTTTGAGTATCAGTATAAAAAGTCAATCATGAGGAAAAATGTCAATGAAGAAATCCAGCAAGATTCCTAAAGTTTTTTCTCTTCCTCCTCATTTTATTTTAAAGTTGAAATAAAAATATAATTTAATCCTCCATGCAAAATCCAAACTCTTCAATTTTTTAATGTATTCTACATATATGTATTGTATATATTATTTTAAATATATTTTATAAAAGATTATATATTTTATAAAAATTCATGAAATAACAAATTTTCCATTTTAGTCACGCTTTAAAAATAGAGGAAACACTTTTTGGACCAATTGATTTCAATTGACATCCAAATCTTACAACTTAAAACATGGAGTGCTTATTGATACATAAAGAACTGCATTTTGCATTTTAAATATTTAAATCAACTTGTTAGGATATTTTTTATATGACTGTAAGGTCTAATTTGAGTGGAATTTATGCATTACTACAATAGAAACAATATACGCATAATATTCAGGCTTGAACTTTAATTTTTTCTTTTAGTCTGATATAAAAAGTATTGATATCCACACAGGTAAATGAAATACCAAACTGTATTCATGTGTACTTTCATAGTATAATAGTCATTACCTGCATGTTCATTTAACTCAGCTCAAAATTAAATAGCCAAAATTCTTAACTATCGAAGCACAAATTCCACAACAGTAAAGGTGACACAAAAGAATATAATGTATAGTAGGTCAATTTTTATATATACTAGTTTTCACATTTCATAGTATATATACCAATTTGCATATTTACAACATTTTGTTTAAAGTACTTTTATATAAAAGTATCACTACATGCATACTCATTAGAATGAATAGAGCTCGTTTTATTTTTTTTAATCTTATTTTAGAGTATTTGCCTTTATTCTTTACCTAATGTGTCTAGCACCATTTATAATCTGGGATCATTTATAATACAACTAATGTTAGACTATGGTAATATATACAAGATAGGCTAGAATTTGACAATTTTTTTTCCTATGAAATGTGAAAATCTGATTTTCAAACAATCCACTTGCATGCTACACCAGAACACCAGTTTCTTTCTCTTCTTGTCCTTCTACTTGAAAACTCACAGTCTTTAGCAAACCAAGCTATGGAACAACAGTAAAGATAAAGACTAGTAACTTAGATGGAGGAAGAATAGAAAAGAGATGAAAAAGGCCAAGGAAAGAGTAAGTCAAAAGTGAAAAATGTTCTAGACAGACCACAGTGGATAAGGTCAAAGGTACAGATGGGAATTGGATGAAGGATCCCTAAGAATGGTCAATTACAAACATTGCATCCACTAGGTGATCTGGCAGAATAAGCTGTTTAGAAAAGCCAGTCTGAATTTTCCAAGTAACTTTCTGAGTTCCAGATGAATAGTAATATACTACTCACACTAAACACTGATGGGGTTTGTCTATATGCTTTACCAGTTAACACAAGAAAGTTTGGAAATATACCATCAGGTATTCCTTTCTGTGCCTGTAAAACTAATATTGGGTGAAGTTTCTTGGGTAATATGCATATCAACATATTTTATATGCTTATGTATTTAGATGTAGTGTGTATGTGCCAGCAAGTTAAAAATCAATAAGAATTAACTCACATTGAATAATTCATATACAAGATTTTGGATGACTTATTTACAGTGATTTATTTTCCTATATTTTGGAATTGTCCACAAACATTGTCTAATTCTAAGATAAACATTTTTTAAAGAAAGAAAATTCTGTGGTTCACATTAAGCCAAAAATAAAGGTAAATGTTGAAATTCTAAATTCTCCAGTTATTTAAAATGTTAGGGCCAATCATTATGACTTTCCATTACAGCTAGAGCCCTTTATCCAGCAGTACATTCCAAATACTCATATCTGAGCTTTTGGAATTATTGCTCTTTTAGTCTTTATAAACTATCAGTAGGTATGTTAGTATACTACACAATCCTCCAGGTTCAAACTATTCTCTTTCCAGTCACTACTGTTTAGCAATGACACTCTCTTTAATAAAGCCTGACAATCAGTCTAACCTGCCTCTCTATCCTTTTATTCCACTATCGTCTTGGCAGGAATTTTTCAAAATGACCAGGTATCAATCTCAGCCATCTTATTGGGCTCCTAATTATATTCTATGATCTAAATTTTTCTCATTTGATTATGAACACGTCTAAACAGACGGAACCCTGAACATGAAGATTATGGACATTTTTTAAAGTGAGTCATTAAATCCATTATTTCAATACATCACCTGTACTTCTACTCTTTGTTAACTTTAAATACATAAATGCACAACACACACACACACACACACATAAACGTGCGTGTGCGTGCACAACTGCAGAAGCAGCACCATATATTTTTCATTGGTTCAATTTATACTATTTTACCAGAAAATATTATTAATATTATTAATCTCATAGTTTTCTGTTAATCTGTTGTTTTCAAACAAGTTTACATGTTAAAAACTATGAGTATTCTTTATATAATTATAAGGGCACCCTTGAGGATGATCATAGTGGTTGGCAGAGAGCATAATAATAACATAGATAAGAGGTTTGGGACTGTCTGTTTTGCAATAGTCTGGTTGTTATCTTGAACCTGTTACTGCATATGCTACTTGCACTTCATGATGAGGAATAACTGAATAATCTCAATTAACGACTAGATTGGCCAGACAGTACTTAAGTCACAATGTCTGCTAAAGTTGCATGGTTCCCAAGTTTCCCATTGCTAATCATTTACTACATAGCAAAGCTCTGTAGTTGCAAGAAAAGAATAATTTTTAAAGAAGTACATTTACTTGCTGAAATTGATATGGGCTTATTCATGAAAACTTGAGCTTCTGATGGGATTCCTTTTAGGGAAATTTTCAGACTTCATAAAGCATCACAATGAAGCGTACCCCAAGTCCATTAAATCTTACCAGCCAAAAGCATCAAATGGTGGAGAAGTTTACCATATATGGGGGGTCAGCTATCAAATAATTCTAGTCCTCATCACCAGGCACAGCTGGTAGTATTTTAGGTATAAGAAAATGAACAAGAACAAGACAGTGGAATGCCATACACTTGTCTCAAAAACTCAAAGAGATTTACCAGTTGTATTTGACTCCTAATTTTTGAATATTTTATGTTTGTTCCTCTTAATCTACTCTCCACTCATATATCACCCTATTTTGTGTCACAGGATGCCAAACGTTTTGGAATGAATCAATGAGTTTCATTGCCCTCCAGTAAGTTTGCAGACACATAACTAGTTCCCAATGCCAGGGAGTTGTCACATTGTCCAAGAAAAGAGACCACATCTGGAATAGCAGCTATAATTGGAGTTACTACCCAATTAATTTCCTTATTATCTATTATCTTTTTTCAATATGTGCCAGACTGTTGTAGTTCAAACCAGGGAAATTAATGGGTAAACATCTTCAAAAGCTGCATCATTCAAAATTTTGTCCACGGCATTAATCTCTGTGATTCCCACAGGGATGTATTATTCCATTTGAACTGCTGTTTTAGTAAGTAGGAAGAGTTCTAATTGTTTCCACTTGGCCTTTCCTGCTAATGTGGCTATTATGCCAGCTTACAAATGTATTGATTTAAATTCTGCAAACAAGTGAAGGTGAAAAACAAAGAATACCAGTATGAAGCCTGTAAAAATTACACTTAATTTCAGCTGCATATAAAAGCAATGGTATTTTTTTAAAACTTAAAAATATTTAGACATAATGATTTTTTTTTCCTTTTTTGTCATAAAATTTAGAAATGAGACAGCCTATGGAAAGTTTACTTTCAGATTCCTCAAGGACCCAAGGTGTTTAATCTCTATCACTCCTGCCCTTGACTTCTTTCCTTCTACATGCTCCAGGCTATAGGATCTCTAGAAACACCACTGAGTTGGCACCACTCACCATGGATGATATGGTTAGGCTTTCTGTGCCAACGCAAATCTCATCTTGAATTGTAATCCCCATAATCCCTGCGTGTCAAGGGAGAGATCAGCTAAAGGTAATTGAATCATGGGGGCAGTTTCCCCCACACTGTTCTCATGATAGTGAGTGAGTTCTCAAGAGATATGATGGTATAATAAGGGGGTCTTTCCCCTTTGCTCAGCACTTCTCTTTCCTGCTACCTTGTGAAGAAGGTGCCTTGCTTACCTTTTGCCTTCCGCCGTGATTGTAACTTTCCTGAGGCCTACCCAGCCTTGCTGCACTGTGAGTCGATGATCTTTCCTTTATAAATTATCCAGTCTCAGGGAGTTCTTTATTGCAGTAT
Source organism: Macaca fascicularis (assembly GCF_037993035.2). Classification (NCBI taxonomy): domain Eukaryota; kingdom Metazoa; phylum Chordata; class Mammalia; order Primates; family Cercopithecidae; genus Macaca; species Macaca fascicularis. The sequence continues at coordinate 54,810,118 of NC_088391.1, read as the reverse complement.
GAAAATGGACCAATACAATAGATTTTTGTGCTTACTCTCATGTTTTCTGACAAACATGAATCTTACTGAATTATCTGGTGTTACACCTACCTCCAAGCCACTTCACTGTTCCTTTTGATGTTTGCTACCTAATATGCTTTAATAAATCATTTTATGTCCAAACTAGAAAAAGAGAGACTTTTTTTTCTTTCTTTGATTTGCCTTTGGAAATTCTACCAATATATAGAATAACCTAATACAAAGTGTGACAAATATTTTGGCAAATAATCACAAAAAGTCAAAATTCATTATGTCTATAGATATAAACAATTAAAGAGAAATAAATACAGTGACAGAATCACTGAATTTTCAGTCATGGTTCAAAATTCCAGGAATATAAGAAAGCTCAATATTGGAAAACTATAATTTCTCTTTGGCATGGTAATATGAATTATATGATGAATTATATATAAATAAAATTTTATAATTATTGGAAAATGATTTAAACAAAAGATCATATTAATGCTTTCAGGTGTCTGACCAAAAATCAATAACTCTGTTTAATTAATACTAGGCAGAATCTCACCTGAAAGTGTAAAAAACAAAAATAAATTTGTCTTCATTTATTTTTTATTTTTATTTCTTCTAAAAAAAAGGATACATGTGCGGAACGTGCAGGTTTGTTACACAGGTATACGTGCACCATGGTGGTTTGCTGTACCTACTGATCCATTCTCTAAGTTCCCTCCCCTTGCCCCACAACCCTTAAGGCCCTGCTGTGTGTTGTTTCCCTCTCTGGATCCATGTGTTCTCATTGTTCAGCTCCCACTTAAGAGTGAAAACATGTGGTGTTTGGTTTCTGTATCAGTTTGCTGAGGATGATGGCTTCCAGCTTCATTCGTGCCCCCACCAAGGACATGATCTTATTCTTTTCTTGTGGCTTATCGTGTTCCATAGTACATATGTACCAGATTTTCTTTATACAGTCTATCATTAATGGGCATTTGAGTTAGTTACATATTTTTGCTATTGTAAATAGTGCTGCAATAAACATTCGTGTGCACGTGTCTTTAGAGTGGAATGATTTATATTCCTTTGGGTATATAATCAGTAATGGGATTGCTGGATCAAATGGTATTTGTGGTTGTAGATCCTTGAGGAATCGCCATACTGTCTTCCACAATGGTTGAACTAATTTACATTCCTACCAACAGTGTAAAAGCATGCCTGTTTCTCCACAGCTTCACTAGTATCTATTGCTTCCTGCCTTTTTAATAATTGCCATTCTGACTGGTGAGCTATGGTCTCACATTGTGGTTTTTATTTGTATTTCTCTGATGATCAGTGATGTTGAGCTTTTTTACATGTTTGTTGGCTGTATAAATGTCTTGTTTTGAGAAATATCTGTTCATATCCTTTGCCCACTTTTTGATGTATTTTTTTTCTTGTAAATTTGTTTAAGATCCTTGTAAATTCTGGATATTAGACCTTTGTCAGATAGGTAGATTGCAAAAATTTTCTCCCATTCTGTTGGCTGCCTTCAGTCTGATATCATTTCTTTTGTTGTGCAGAAGCTCTTTAGTTTAATTAGATCCCATTTGTCAATTTTGGCTTTTGTTGCCATTACTTGTGGTGTTTTAGTCATCAAGCCTTTGCCCATACCTATGTCCTGAATAGCATTGCCTAAGTTTTCTTTTAGTATTTTTATGGTTTTGGCTTTTACATTTAAATCTTTAATCCATTTTGAGTATTTTTGTATAAAGTATAAGGAAGGGATCCAGTTTCAGTTTTCTACATACGGCTAGCCAATTTTCCCAGCACCATTTGATTAATTGGAGATCCTTTCCCCATTGTTTGTTTTTGTCAGATTTGTCGAAGATCACATGGTTGTAGATGTGTGGTATTATTTCTGAGGTCTCTTCTGTTCCATTGGTCTATATGTCTGTTTTGGTACGAGTACCATGCTATTTTGGTTAATGCAAACTTCTAGTAGTTTGAAATCAGGTAGTTTGATGTCTCTAGCTTTGTTCTTTTTGCTTAGGCTTGTCTTGACTTTATGGAGTCTTCTTTGATTCCATATGAAATTTAAAGTAGTTTTTTTCTAATTCCGTGAATAATGTCAAAGGCAGTTTGATGGGAATAGCATTGAATCTATAAATTACTGTGGACAGTATTGTCATTTTCACGATATTGCTTCTTCCTATCCATGAGGATGGAATGTTTTTCCATTCCTTTGTGTCCTCTCTCATTTCCTTGAGCAGTCTTTTATAGTCGTCCCTGAAGAGATCCTTCACATACTTTGTTAGCTGTATTCCTATGTATTTTATTCATTTTGTAGAGGTTGTAAATGGGAGTTAGTTCATGATTTGACTCTCTGCTTGTCTATTGTTTACATAAAGGAACGCTTGTGATTTTTGCACACTGATTTTGTATCCTGAGAATTTGCTGAAGTTGCTTATCAGTTTAAGGAGTTTTTCAGCTGAGATGATGGGGTTTTCTGAAGATAAAATTATGTCATCTGCAAAGAGAGACAATTTTACTTCCTCTCTTCCTGTTTAAACACCTTTCTTTCTTTCCCCTTCCTTCCTTCCTTCCTTCCTTCCTTCCTTCCTTCCTTCCTTCCTTCCTTCCTTCCTTCCTTCCTTCCTTCCTTTCCTTCTTTTCCGAATCTCTCTCTGTTGCCCAGGCTGCAGTGCAGTGGCACGATCTCAGCTCACTTCATCCTCTGCCTCCTGGGTTCAAGTGATTTTCCTGCCTTAGCCTCCCAGGTCGTTGGGACTACAGGCACCCCCCACCATGCTCTGCTAAATTTTGTCTTTTTGGTAGAGATGGGGTTTAACCATGTTCACCAGGCTTGCCTCGAACTCGTGACCTCAGGTTATCCACACACCTCTGCCTCCCAAAGTGTTGAGATTCACTGCACATGGCTACTTTTTATTTCTTTATCTCATCTGATTGCCCTGGCCAGAACTCCCAATACTGCGTTGAAAGGAGTGGTGATAGAGGGCATCCTTGTCTTGTGCGAGTTTTCAAAGGCAATGCTTCCAGCTTTTGCCCATTTAACATGATATTGGCCATAGATTTGTCATAAATAGCTCTTATTATTTTGAAATATGTTCCATCAATACCTAGTTTATTGAGAGTTTTTAACATGAAGGATGTTGAATTTTATCAAAGGCCTTTTCTGCATCCATGGAGGTAATCATGTGGTTTCTTTTTTTTTTCCTTTAGTTCTGTTTATGTGATGGATTATGTTAATTGATTTGTATGTATTGAACCAAGCTCACATTCCAGGGATGAAACCAACTTGATTGTGGTGGATAAATTTTTTGATGTGCTGCTAGATTCAGTTTGCCAGTATTTTATTAAGGATTTTTGCATCCATGTTCATCAGGGAAATTGGCCCGAAGTTTTCTTCTTTTTGTAGTGTCTCTTCTTTTGTAGTGTCTTGGTATCAGGATGATGCTGACTCCATAATATGAGTTAGGGAGTTATCCCTTCTTTTCAATTGTTTGGACTAGTTTCAGAAAAAAATGGTGCCAGTTCCTCTTTGTACTTCTGGTAGAATTCAGCTATGAATCCCTCTGGTCCTGGGCTTTTTTTGGTTGGTAGGTATTAATTACGGCTTCAATTTCAAAATGTGTTATTGATCTATTCAGGGATTTGACTTCTCAGTTTAGACTTGGGAGGGTGTATGTGTCCAGGAATGTATCTGTTTCTTCTAGATTTTCTAGTTTTATTGCATAAAGGTGTTTATAGTATTCTCTGATGGTAGTTTGTATTTCTGTCGGGTCAGGGTGATATCCCCTTTATCATTTTTAGTGTGCCTATTTGATTCCTCTGTCTTTTCTTCATTAGTTCAGCTAGCAGTCTATTTTGTTAATTTTTTCAAAAAAACAGCTCCTGTAACCATTGATTTTTTGGAGAGTTTTTCATGTCTATCTCTGTCAATTCTTCTCCGATTTTAGTTGTATCATTTATTTTGTTAGCTTTTGTATTAGTTTGCTCTTGCTTCTCTAGCTCTTTTAATTGTGATGTTAAAGTGTCAATTTGAGATCTTTCTAGCTTTCTGATGTGGGCATTTAGTGCTATAAATTTCCCTCCTAACACTGGTTTAGCTGTGCCCCAGAGATTCTGGTATGTTGTCTCTTTGTTCTCATTGGTTTCAAAGAACTTCTTGATTTCTGCCTTAATTTCATTACTTTTCCGGGAATTATTCAGGAGTAGATTGTTCAATTTCTATGTAATTGTGTGGTTTCGAGTGAGTTTCTTAATCCTGAGTTCTAATTTGATTGAACTGTGGTCTGAGAGACTGTTTCTTATGATTTCCATTCCTTTGCATTTGCTGAGGAGTGTCTTACTTGCAATTATGTGGTCAATTTTAGGATAAGTGCCATGTGGCACTGAGAAGAAAGTATATCCTTTTGATTTGGGGTGGAGAGCTCTGTAGAGTCTATTAGGTCCACTTGAACCAGAGCTGAATTCAAGCCCTGAATATCCTTGTTAATTTTCTGTCTCGTTAATCTAATACTGAAAGTGGGGTGTTAAAGTCTCCCACTATTATTGAGTGGGAGTCTATGTCTCTTTCTATGTCTCTAAGAACTGGTTTTATGAATCTGAGTGTTCCTGTATAGAGCACATATATACTTAGAATAGTTAACACTTCTTGTGGAATTTTTCCCTTTATCATGTAGTGCCCTTCTTGTCTTATTTTTTTTTTATTTTTGTTTAAAGTCTGTTTTGTTAGAGAGTAGGATTTCAACCCCTACTTATTTTGCTTTCTATTTGCATGGTAAGTTTTCCACCGTACCTTTATTTTGAGCCCATATGTCTTGGCACATGAGATGAGTCTTCTGAATACATCACACCAATGGGTCTTGGCTCTTTACCCAATTTGCCTGTTTGTTTATTTTAATTGGGGCATTTATCCCATTTACATTTAAGGTTAGTATTGTTACATGTGAATTTGATCCTGTCATCATGATGCTATTTGGTTATTTTGCACACTAGTTGATGTAGTTTCTTTATAGTGTCATTGGTCTTTATATTTTGGTGTGGTTTTGCAGTGGCTGGTAACAGTTTTTCTTTTCCATATTTAGTGCTTCTTTCAGGAGCTCTTGCATAGCAGGCCTGGTGGTAACAAAATCCTTCTGCTTCTGCTTGTCTGGGAAGAATTTTATTTCTCCTTTGCTTCTGAGGCTTAATTTGACTGGATATGAAATTGTGGGTTGAAAATTCTTTTCTTTAAGAATGTTGAATATTGGTCTCCAATCTCTTCTGGCCTGTAGTTTCCGCTGAGAGATCTGCTGTTAGTCTGGTGGGTTTCATTTACATGTGGCCTGGCCTTTCTCTCTGACTGCCCTTAACTTTTCCTTCAAATCAACCTTGGAGAATCTGATGATTATGTGTCTCGGGGTTCCCCTTCTTGTGGAGTATGTTAATGGTGTTTTCTGAATTTCTTGATTTTGCATTTTGGCCTGTCTTGTTAGGTTGGAGAAATTCTCCTGGATAGTATCCTGAAGTGTGTTCTCTAGTTTGTATCCATTCTCCCCATCTCCTTCTGGTACTCCAATCAATCGCGGGTTTGGTCTTTTTATGAAATCCCATATTTCTTGAGACTTTCTTCATTCTTTTCATGGTTTTTGTTTCTCTAGTGTTGTCTGCATGTCTTATTGAAGCAAGGTGGTCTTCAAAGTCTGATATCCTTTCTTCCACTTAGTCAATTCAGCTATTGATACTTGTGTATGTTTCACAAAGTTTTTGTGGTGTTTTTTTCATATCTAGGTAAAATTGACTAATTCGTTAAAAGATAAAATCTGTGAATACTTACACAAGAAGAAATACACAATCTGAATAGGTCAATATCTATTTTTACAATTAATGAATAATTAATAACCTTCCTAAACAGAAATAGCCAGGCCCAGATGGATTCCTGGGTGAAATTTATAACAATTTTAAGATATTTTATCAATTCTCTACAAACTCTTTTAGAAGATAGAAGCAGAGAGAATACCTCCTAACTTATTCTATGGCCAGCATCATCCAAATACCAAAACAAGACTGAGACATTACAAGAAAAGAAAGCACAAAAAATCTACAAGTAACATCTTACTTAATGTTGAGGAACTAGTGTTTTTCTAGCAAGATAAAAGGCAAAGATATCTCTTCACTAATTTTTTTCAACATCATATTGGAGGTCCTAGTTAATAACAGAAGGCAACAAACATTAATAAAAAGGTATACTGACTGGGAAGGAAGAAATAAAATATTTTTTGGTTACAGATGACATGACTGTGCAGAAAATCCAGAAAGCTCAACAAAAACTCCTGGAACTAATTAGTCACAGTGTCCAAATTGCAGTACACAAGGTTAGTATACGAAAGTCAATCACCTTTTATATACTGCCATGAACAAGTGGAATTTAAAATTAATACCATTTACACTAGCACTACAAAATATGAAATATTTAGGTTTAAATCTAACAAAATAGGCACAAGGTCTATATGAGGAAAATTACAAAATTCTAATGAAATAAATTGAACAAGAACTAAGTAAACATAGATGTATTCTTGGTTGAGATAGAAATACTCAATATTGTGAAGCTGTCAGTGTTTCCCAACTTGACTTATTGATTCAACGTAGTTCCAATCAAAATTCCAGTGAGTTATTTTGAGGATATCAGTACCTGATTGTAAAGTTTAGAGAAAGGGGGGGGGGGAGAGAGAGAACAGAATAGCCAGAGCAATTATTGAAAGAGATGAATGAAGTTGGAAGATTGATACTATCCAAATTTAAGACTTACTATAAAGCTACAGTAATCAAGAAAGATGACATTTCCAAAAGAATAAACAAATATATAAATGGACCAGAATAGAGAGTCCAGAAATAGACCCACATCAATTTGATCAACTGATTTTTGACAAAAGATCAAAGGCAACACAATGGAGCAAATATAATCTTTACATACATGATGCTGAAACAACTGAACAAACACATGAATACAAATGAATCTAGACACAGAACTTATAGTTTTTCACAATAATTAACACCAAGTAGATCACAGACCTAAATGTAAACAAAAAATAAAACTTCTATAATATAAAGTAGGAGAAAATCTAGATGCCCTTGAGTTCTGTGGTGACTTTTTGGAAACAATACCAAAGTGACTGTTCATGAAATAATTGATAAGCTGTACTTCACTGAAATTAAAATATCTGCTCTGTGAAAGACAATGTCAAGGACATGAAAATACAAGCGATTTACTGGGATAAAATATTTGTAAAACACATATCTGATTAAGGACTCTTATCCAAAATATACCAAGAACTATTATAACTTAATAATAAGCAAATAAACAGTTCAATAAAAAATGAACAAAGACCTTAACAGACATCTCCCAAATAAGATGTATAGATGGTAGATAAGCACATGGCAAGATGGTCCACATCACGCAGCATAAGGGAAATGCAAATTTAAACATCAATGAGATACCAGCACATACCTACTAGAATGGCTAAAATTTAAAACATGACAACACCAAATGCTGACAAGAATATGGAGCAAAATTCCTTGCTAACGGAAATGAACAATGGTAAAGACACTTTGGAAAGCAGTCTGGCAGTTTCCTACAAAATTAGATATAACTCTTACCACATGATTCAGTAATCATGCTCCTATGGGTAACCCAAGAAGTTAAAAACTATGTCCACAAAAGAAGTACAGATGGATATTTATAGGAGTTTTATTCATAATTGCAAAAATTTGGAAGTGACCAAGAAGTCCTTCAGAAGGTTAATGCATACGTAAGTTTTGGCAAATTTAGACAATGGAATTTGAATGCACACTGAAACTAAATGAGTTGCCAAGCCATAAAAAGACATGGAGGAAACTTAAATGCATATTACTAAGTGAAAGTAGCCAATCTGAAAAGGCTATGTACTATATGACTACAACTGCATGGCACTGTGGAAAAGGCAAAACTGGAGACAGTAAAAAGATTGGTGGTTGCTAGAGGATGGGGGAGGAAGGTATAAACAGGCAAAGCACACAGTATTTTTAAGGTAGTGAAAAAGTATATGATACTATAATGACAGACATACTCCATTATGTATTTATCAAAACACACAGAATGCACAAGACCAAGAGTGAACCCTAATATAAATTACAGACTTTGAGTGATAATGATGTGTCAATGTAGGCTTACTGATTGTAACAAATGTAGCCCTATGGTGGGAATGTTGATGAGGGAGACTATGTATATGTGGGGCAGGTAGTATATGGGAAATTTCTGCACCTTCCACTCAGTTTGGCTGTATACCTAAAAAATAAAATTTATTAAAAATACATCTTAAACACTAAAAATGTTAAAGAATTACAAACATAAATAAAACAATTAAGTCCTAAATAATTAACGTGTCATGTAAGTATGTTAATATAAGAAAAGACTTCTTTAGAATAAATGTATTCAAAGGAACAGAAGAGTAAATATAAGCTAGACAAGAACATTCACTAAAATTTATGCAAATACATCTTAAATCAAGGGCGATAAAGTAAATGTCAATTGAAAGTAATTATTTTTCAAGCACCAAAATAATTGATATGTAACATTATTGGGATGGTTATGAAAGAACAAATAATACTCTAGCTTTCAAATAGGAACATAAACTGATCGACATTTTAGGACTGTAATTTTTAAAAATGTATTTAGTATATATTCCTTTTAACTTTAAAAGTCCTCCTCTGGTAATTTTCTTAAGAAAATAATTGAGCAATTGTATAACGATATATATAATGTTATCTCTTATTAGTTTTGTTTATTTTAGTAAAATTCAGAGAGAAAGGAAAAAATCTATTAATAGGTGGATCATATAATTATATAACAACACAATGAGTACTGTTTAATCATTATTAATAAAGATGAACATCTGCATATGTTGACATGGAAACAATGCCTTCAATATATTGTTCTTTAAGATAAAGATGACTGGTAAAATTAGTCCAAAACACAAAGAGGAAAGAAAGTACTAATTAGGATACATTGCAAAAAATTGCATATTGTTAAAAATATATAGAGCAAAATCCCTACGTAATGAACTGGTCATCTTACAGTGCTGTGCTTATGAGTGACTTTTATATTTTTCAAAATATTTCCTTAGTTTATATTCTGTAAAGACCATACTCATCATTTTATAATAGATAAAAATTATCTATTGCCATTGAGAAAAAAATCATAATTTCAATTATTTTCACCATCATACATTAAAAAAATTTAACTATGTTCACTTTTCATTTGAAATGTTTTCAACTTTATACTCATATGAATTTATAATTTAAAAAAATCAAAATAGTCATTTAAACAAAAAGGAGTAAAAATGAAGACACTGGTAAGATGAAAACCCAGGAAGCTTTAGGCTTATATGCCCCAGTAGATGAATTTAGATTAAAAAATAAATAAATAAACAGATTAGAGTAACTTTGTGAGAACTAGTTGGACTAGTTGGAAAGCTATAGTACCCAGGCCAACATAAAATCAAGAAAGGTTCCCAGAAAACGAGGTAAGAATATTTGTGATATTTGCATGCCTGTCCATGCACCTCATTTGATGTGTCATAGTGAGGTGCAACCGGGAGGAAACTTCTCATACCAGGAATCCTCCCTTAGGATATAAAAAAAAGTAGAGTTCATTGAGCTCCCAACATTCTGACTTTACTGGGAGCTGCATGAAGGACAGGTTTCTGTCTCACCTGACTTAGTCCACAACAGTTTGGAAGCTGCTGAAAACAGGCAATGTAGCACATTAGAGCTGCAATTAGAGCATGTTAGAGCTGCAGCATTACATATCTAATTAAAATAAGAAAAAATGTACACATATAAAATGAGAATATCAACAAATAAAAACTATTAGAAAAGAACCAAATGAAATATAGACCTGAAAACTACAATGACTGGTAAAAAATTATTTGCACAAAATAATTTACTTTTTAAAAAAATACTATAACTTTTTTAAACACAGTTAAAGTGGTTAAAGTGGTAAAAACAGATTTTATTCAGAAATTTCTGACAGCAGCAGCAGGCAGAGATTTTAATGGTGTAGGGAGCTGGAGTCATTTTAGGAACAAGATCTTTTGTTGCTAGAAACTATGCTAGACCTTGTTCAAGTCTCTTAGCACAGAGTTTTGGATAGAGTTATCATGTGCCAAGAGTTCTATAACACTCAAACTGAACTAAAAAATTCACTACAGAGATTCAACAGTAGACTTGATCAGAGGAAAGAACCAGCAAACCTAAAAACAGGCCATTTGAAATTCCTAAATAAGAGAAACAAAAAGAAAAAAAAAAATGAAGAAAAATAGAGTGTACGGGACTTATGGGACACTATCAAGCCAACAAATATAGTCATTATATAAGTCCCAGATGGAGAGAAAATAGAGAATTCATAAGAAAGTTCATTGGAAGATATAAAAGCCAAAGAAGTCCCAAGTTTGAGTAAAGAAATGGTCATAAAAATTTAAGAAGCTCATTGTCATTTAATTAGAATAAAATTGATGATCCCCACATAAAGACATATTATAATCAAATTATCAAAGACAAACAGACTCTTGAAAGCAAGATAAAAGTATTTCAGTATAAGGAAGCTTCCAAAAGATTAAATATATTAACCCTCTCCTCTCTGTATCCCAGCCCGCGGGATAGTCAGAGCAGGCCCTGGAGGAGGGGGTGGGAATTTGGGGAACAAGAGACATGAGAAATGGAGACAAGACAGTGCTCTGATCAAGTCTCATTTAATGGCGGTAATGCACTGCCTTATATACACTTGGAAGGGAAGGGGTTGGGCTAAGGCGGAAATGATCTCATTGCCGAGGGCGTGGCCAGGTTAGTTTCGGTTTCTCCGGTCGGACGTCATGTTGCGCTTGCGCTGTTAAGTAACAATTTTCCCCGGTGCGGGAAAAGTGAGTGAAGAAGAAGCAGGAAGAGCGCCATCTTTAATGAGGTATTAGTACAGTGGAAAAAAGGCAAAGATAGGGAGAAGGTGTGGGGTGGAAATGAATATAGCTCAGGGGTTTAATCCTCAATTATTATTTGCTATGGCCGGGGCGTGCAGCTCCGGACAGGTCCCCCTTTTTATATTTTTATGACAAGAAAGCCCCTTGGGAACTGCGCCTGTCTTAGGTTGGGTCAACTCACCCCCACCTTCTAGGCCCGTCATGGGATAAGGCAGCAGCAAGGGCATCCCTCCTGTCTTAGGCTCCGATGGAGATAGTGTCCTCTTACCCATCATTGACTGTCCAGTTCAGCACACAGGGGAGGTGGTCTTATTAAGGTAAATAAGACTCACCATTTTCAGTCATCTCAAGGCGATGATAATGGACCTGTATAGGTTTGGCCTGGAAGGCCTCAATTTGTTGTCTGACAAATGCCATAAGCTTATTAAGGATTATAGGCCCGAGAGTGAGGAAGAGTAAAAGAGTGAGTAAAGGACCAAGAAATGGCAGGAGATAGGGGAGAAGTCCATCGAGTCCAGTCCATAGTGGATTGGTGGCCAGGCCTTTTCTGCGCTTTTCTAGTTCTTCTTGCAAAGTTTTTATCTTATCTCTGATGATTCCGGATTTGTTGGCGTAAAAACAGCACTTTTCCTGTAAGGCCAAACATATCCCTCCCTGTTCTGCCGTTAACAAATCTAGACCTCTTCTATTCTGGAGAACTACTTCAGCTAACGAGTCTACTTCGTCTTGTAAATCTTGTATAGTACTGGATAAGGTCTGTACATCTGAGATTAATTGATTGGATAATTTAGTATATTGGGTTAGTGAGACTCCTAGGCCTGTGGCTCCTGTAGTAAAAGCAGTGGTGATTCCTAGTCCAGCCAACAAGGGAATAAATTGTATGGCTTGTTTCGGTCTATAAATAAAATGTTCAATAGTGGGGATGGGGATAGGTTCATCTCCAGGGATGATATCAATGTCGGGGAGAAGAGTGGCCAGAACACAAAGCCCTGTCCAATTTGTAGGTAAATACGTATATGCCATGTTGTTTCCACAAACGAAAACCGAGCCATTTATAGCACACAAAGGGTTGGTGGCATTGATTATGGAAGTACAGTTGCCAAACACAACATAGCCTAAATCAATTTCTTTAGTGTTATTATATGATGGTGAAAAGAGGCAAAAGAAATTAGAAAACGTCATCGGTTGAACTAAGGGGGGGGGGGTAATAGGACAGGAATTATTTACTAAGGATTCATTTGAGTAATTGACATAGGGCAATGAAAGGTTAGGTATGGCTAGAGGAATAGGGGGGCCCATTTTAAGACAAAGCCAACAATCGTGGGCCAGGCTTGTATTGGACATTTGAAGTAAATTGTAAGTAGCATTGAGGATATCAAAGGTTTGGGCATCGAGCCTAAAATTACCTCTAAGCTCAGGCAGGGCTAAAGGGTGATATTGAAGTTCAGGATAAGAAGCTTTATGAATTTCTTCTAATTTTTTCTGGACGGTTTTAATTCTTGTAATATCTAATGGGCCTCCTCCATCAGAAATGTGAATGGGGGCGGTAGTGCTCCAACAAACAGGCTTTCCTTTTTGGCCGTTACAAGGAGATTGTACAAGTTTATTAGTGGATCCTAATACTTGTACGTCATTAATGCCTCCAGTTTGTGTTTTTAGTAACGTGGCTGTATAATATGTTCTATTGCCTGATTTGCATTGTTGATAGGAGGTATAACAGGAGCTATGTACAGAAGATTGGAAAGAGCTACAAGGGCATTCTAGGAGCGGCCCGTTAGGTGAGGTTTCTCTTGGGGTAGACTTACATTTCCATAACTGGTTTGGCATTAGGTAAGCTGTCTTGCCCGTGCAGGTCACCTGGGTGATTCTATCTGACGGAGGTTCAGATATTTGTCCTTCTCTGCAGTCACAAGGCTGGCCGTATTGCTTTCGTAATAATTCTCTTGCCTTACAAGGGTCACCAAAACCTGCATAGACTGTCACTATGTTATATAGAGTGATTATTCTCCAAAGGAATTTCATGTTAGGCTTCATTTTCTGAAAAACAAGAAGGAAAGAACTTCTCAGGGAGATTTATCTTCCCTGGACTGACAATGGTTATGATTTATTTGTCTTACCAATCTTTCAGGCAGCCATCTGGCTGCATCATTTTTTTGTGAGAAGATGCATACTGAGCCTCTTCCCCAAATTAAAACTGGATCGGGGCCATGCCATGAACTATCGAGTGGATCTTTCCATTTTACCATTGCAAACTGTTTTTGAGATTCAGGATGCCAGAAACGGTCGGCAGCCGATTTTCCATGACTGTCCAAATTTAAAAAATTAAGGGTAAACAGGGCATGATTGAGTATGTTTCTGGGGGTACCCTTCACAGGGTACCAGCTCCCCCCTTTTAATTTTGTGATAATAGTTTTTAATGACAGATGAGCTCTTTCTACTATACCTTGTCCTTGGGGATTATAGGGAATGCCTGTAGTATGTTTAATTTGTAGGGTATTACAAAATTGTAAGAAGGTTTTGGATATATAACCGGGGCCATTATCTGTTTTGATTTGTTTGGGTATTCCTAAAATAGAAAAGCAGTGTAATAAATGAGCTATGACATGTTTGGTGGCCTCTCCTGTTTGGAGAGTTGCACTGATGAATCCACTATAGGTGTCTATGCATACATGGATATATTTTAGTTGACCGAATTCTAAGTGGTGAGTAACGTCCATTTGCCAAATTTCGTTGGGGATGAGTCCTCGGGGGTTAACTCCTAGATGGGGAACAGGTAAATATGTTATGCAGTTGGCGCATTGTTTAACTATTTGTCGAGCTTGCTCTCTGATAAGTTTAAACATAAGTCTTAAGGTTTGGACGTTTAAATGATGTAAGGCATGTGCTTTTTGCGCTTGTTGCAAATTGTCTGTGGCTATGGTTTTTGTTGCCGTGTCAGCTGTTGCGTTACCTTGTGTTAGAGGTCCCGGTAATCCTGAATGTGCTCTAATATGCCCAAGAAAAAAGGGAGTAGTCCTTTTTCGGATAAGTTGTTGACATTGTAAAAATAGGTTAGCTGTGTCTGAAATATGTTTAATTTGAGACACGGTCTCTAAGAGGGGTATTGAATGAGCCAGGTAGGCGCTGTCTGTATAAATGTTAAGTGGCTGACAAGGAAAAGCTGATAGTGCTGCAATTATAGCTTGCAATTCGACCAGCTGAGCTGATGTATAAGTGGTCTGGAATTTAACGACTACATTATTGTAAGTGTAAGCGGCAAGTCCTGTGGAAGATCCATCAGTGAAAATTAGTAATGCGTCATTGAGAGGTTCTTTACTGGTAATATGGGGAAATACAAATGCATGAAGTTTACAAAATTGAATAAGTTTGTTAGGTGGGTAATGGTTGTCAATCACGCCAGTATAAGAAGCGCAAGCAATTGGCCAGGCTTCCGTATTTTGTAACAGCCAATGGATGCGTGATTGAGTATAGGGCTGTATAATGGTAGAGGGTTCTATTCCAAAGTATTTTCTACTGTTTTCTCTTCCCAAGATAATTAGATCAGCTATGGCATCATAATAAGGCAACAAAACCTTTTTAGGGGAGGAGGGCAGGTGTACCCACATAATGGGATTGTTCTGCCAAAATAGGCCAGTAGGGGTTATTGTTGTGTTAAAAATAAGGAATATTAATGGCTGAGAATAATCAATACCGGTAACAAATTGTGTTGCAATGGCATGTTCTACCTGTTGGAGTGTTATTAATGCTTCTTTAGTAATGGACCTGGGGGATTTTGGATTAGAGTCTCCTTTTAATATATCGAAAAGAGGTTTTAACTCTCCTGTGGTGAGCTTTAAGTACGGTCGAAGCCAATTTATGTCTCCCAGTAATTTTTGGAAATCATTTAAAGTTTTTAAATGATCACGACGTATAACGGCCTTTTGATTAATGATTTTGGGTCCATTAATCTGGAAACCAAGATAAGTGTATGGATCTTGTAATTGTACCTTTTCTGGGGCTATCTGTAGTCCGGCTGCTGTTAACTCTTGTTTGAGTTGGGCGAAGCACTGTAAGACTTGTTCGCCAATTTCTCCTGCTATTAAAATATCATCCATATAATGTATAATATACATTTGTGCCCATGTTTTTCTGACTGGCTCTATAGCGGCAGCTACATATTTTTGACACAAGGTAGGACTATTGGCCATACCCTGAGGTAAGACTTTCCATTGATAGCGCTTCATTGGTTGTTTAAAATTTGTAGATGGAAGACTAAAGGCAAATCTTTTCTGGTCAGCAGGGTGAAGGGGAATTGTAAAAAAGCAATCTTTAAGGTCAATAATGATTTTAAAATATTTTTGAGGAATCGCAACCGGTGAAGGCAATCCTGGTTGTAAGGCACCCATAAGGATCATAGTGATATTTACTGCTGTTAAATCTTGTAAGAGTCTCCATTTACCAGACTTCTTTTTAATAACAAAAATAGGTGTATTCCAAGGGGAATTACTTTCCTCAATATGTCCTGCTGCTAGTTGTTCCTGCACTAACTGTTGGGCAGCACTTAGTTTATCATTGAGTAAAGGCCACTGATCAACCCAAACGGGCTCATCTGACTTCCAAGTAATGGGGTCAGCGCACCTTTGGGGTGCAGGTATGTCAGTGGCCTGAGCTAAAAATTTCCAAACCCCTTTTTATCAAGTTGTCCTGAAACCAGTATAGGCTGTGGGATACCGTTCTCTCCTTTTCTAAGACCTTTACCAGGGGTGTATCCTTGAGTTAACATTTGTGCAGTAACTATATCATTTGGACTACACATTATAATTTTCATTTGAGAGAGTAGATCTCGCCCCCAAAGGTTAACAGGTAGGTAAGGGATGACAAATGGCTTAATGAGGCCTGAATTGTTTTCTTTATCTGTCCATGTTAGGTATTTAGAACTTTGTTTAGGATTACTGCTTTGTCCAATTCCTCTCAAGTGAGTTAAAGTTTCTGTAGTAGGCCAATGAGAGGGCCAATCTTCCTGTTTAATGATAGTTACATCAGCCCCTGTGTCTATTAGTCCAGTGAATGCCTTCCCGTCTAACCATAAGGTTAGAGAGGGTTTTTGATTTGTAATTGGTTGCACCCAATATACATCTGATGATCCGAAACCTTTTATATTTCTATTAGAGTATTGGATATTATTATCTGTTTTAACCAAAGGTAGCAGGAGTAACTGAGCTATTCTAACTCCTTGAGGGACAGTAATAATACTATCAATAGCTCTGGCCATAATTTTAATTTCTCCTTCATAATCATTATCGATAACTCCAGGGAGGACTTGTAAGCCTCTCATGGTGACACTACTTCTTCCTAAGAGTAGCCCAAAAGTGTTAGGTGGTAAGGGTCCATATATTCCGGTATTTAAGGTTTGCGGTCCCATTTCAGGTGTTAGTATTGTGTGGGAGGTGGAACTGAGGTCCAATCCTCCACTTCCTGGGGTTGCTCTACTAAGCTTTGAAATGGATTGCTGTTGCTGGCTGGAACAAAGCTGACTGCCCCATATGCTTGTTTCGGGGCCTGAGGCTGGCCCCTCATCCCGTTTCCCTGCCTGGGGGGTAAAGGATTTCCTTGACTGTCAGTTTTAGATTTACATTCGTTTGCCCAGTGCCTTCCTCTTTTACACCTTGGGCAAAGGCCTGGGATTTTTGCTTCTGGATTCTTATTTTGGTTTTCACAGCAATCTTTTGCAAAGTGTCCCCTTTTACCGCATCTAAAACATCCCCCTTTATCTTTACCTTTGTTAATGAGGAAATCTCTTACTGTTTGGCCGCTAAAAGCAGCAGCCATTGCTAGGCCTTGTTGATATGAGGGCCCAATAGCTGAACAAAGGCGAATGTATCCTGTTAAATCTGTTTTCTTTCGATAAGGTCTGATTGCCACTTGGCAGGCGGGGTTAGCATTTTCATAAGCTAACTGTTTAACATAATCTACACCCGTTTCTGCATTTCCAAAGATTCTACCTGCCGTGGTCATAAGTCTATGCACAAAGTCTGAAAATGACTCATCGGGTCCTTGTTTAACCACTGTGAGCGAGGCCCCTGGATCTCCTTTAATGGGAAGTTTTCTCCAGGCCTTTGTAGCAGCAGCCTGGATTTGTGAGAACAGTCCAGGGTCATATTGCATTTGGGCCTGAGTGTCTGCATAATTACCTGAACCTGTTAACATATCAAAATTCCAACCATTTCCTGCCTGTTGATTTCTTTTAGCTGTATCTCTACAATTTTCAAAGAACTCTGACTTCCAAATTAAGTGGTCTCCCCCAGAAAGAACTGCCCTGACTAAAGTATTCCAGTCTGTAGGAGTGAGCCAATTCTCAGCTACAGATTCCACTATAGCAAGAGTATATGGAGCAGTAGCCCCATACTGAGAGGCAGCAGTCTTTAGCTCTTTTATAATAATAAAATCAAATCCAGTATGATGCCTCCAAGCCTGTCCCTGTTCATCTATGGTTTCCGTGACCGGAAAAACGTCTTTGGAGGAGGAGTCTTCTCTATGTCGGCTAGCAACTAACCCCCCTCTTGGAACATGTTGTCCAGGCTGCTGAAGTGCGCGCAAGGAACCCTCCATAGTGTCTGAGTTAGGTATTTTTTCATTTCCTGTTTTTAGCTTTTGGAGCCTAATTATCAATGATTGATGTAACTCTTCAAGTTTAATCTGTTCTTCTAATTGAACAATTTTTTGCTTTAATTCTTTTTTTTTTTTTTTTTTTTTTTTGAGACGGAGTCTGGCTCTGTCGCCCAGGCTGGAGTGCAGTGGCGGGATCTCGGCTCACTGCAAGCTCCGCCTCCCGGGTTCATGCCATTCTCCTGCCTCAGCCTCCCGAGTAGCTGGGACTACAGGTGCCCACAACCGCGCCCGGCTAATTTTTTGTATTTTTAGTAGAGACGGGGTTTCACCGTGGTCTCGATCTCCTGACCTTGTGATCCGCCCGCCTCGGCCTCCCAAAGTGCTGGGATTACAGGCATGAGCCACCGCGCCCGGCCTTGCTTTAATTCTTCTTTGGGATCTATTGCTGCCATAACAATGGGCGCAGAAGCCTCATTATGTGTCTTATTATATGGGGGTGGGTATGAAGTAAAGGGAGGCAAATCAGGGTTGTGACATTTAGCAGCCTCTTCCTCTAAATCATCCCAATTTATATCCGATTGATTAGGCTTATTAATTTCCTCCTCCTTTTGAAGCATCTGTAAAATTGGGTATTTTTTTGGTTTGTTTTCGTGTGGTATTTCTTTATCTGTTACAGAAGGAGACTTGATTTCCTCATGATCACTTTCGAGGGAAATGAGATCTTCCTCCGTATCTTGCGGAGGCTTTGTGAGGTTAGAGCGGGAGCTAACCTTTAAAATATGCTCTGTCTGAGCGACCGCAGCCATGACTTGCGGATTGGCCTCCTTCTTATCTATTAAATCTCTAATGAGGTTCCAATAAGAGAAGGCGGTTACAGGAATTTTTTCTGGCCCAAAAGTATTATAATAGTCCTGCAAACAATCCCCTACTCTACGCCATCTTTTAATATCAATAGTTCCTTCCTGTGGGAACCAAGGGCAAGTGTCTTTTACAAAATCAAAAAATTTAAACAAATCATTACCTTTAACCTTTACTCCTTGTATCTTTAAAGCCTCTTTTAATTGTCCTACATATATTTGATGTTGGCTTAATTCTTGTCCCATTTCGGACGCGTCACTTACCTTCGATTCTGACGCTGCAGGTTCCCGCGGTGATCGGAAGAGTTTGACTCCTTTTGTCTTCGTTAGCGGTCGACCGTCCTTTGGCGTCCTCTTCCTCACGGAGTCCCTCGTTTCCAGGTCCCTGTTCGGGCGCCACGTATCCTGACCTGCGGGATAGTCAGAGCAGGCCCTGGAGGAGGGGGTGGGAATTTGGGGAACAAGAGACATGAGAAATGGAGACAAGACAGTGCTCTGATCAAGTCTCGTTTAATGGCGGTAATGCACTGCCTTATATACACTTGGAAGGGAAGGGGTTGGGCTAAGGCGGAAATGATCTCATTGCCGAGGGCGTGGCCAGGTTAGTTTCGGTTTCTCCGGTCGGACGTCATGTTGCGCTTGCGCTATTAAGTAACAATTTTCCCGGGCGCGGGAAAAGTGAGTGAAGAAGAAGCAGGAAGAGCGCCATCTTTAATGAGGTATTAGTACAGGGGAAAAAAGGCAAAGATAGGGAGAAGGTGTGGGGTGGAAATGAATATAGCTCAGGCGTTTAATCCTCAATTATTATTCACTATGGCCGGGGCATGCAGCTCCGGACATCTCTGGCTTTCACGATTTCTCCTGAGAAGATGATATATTCAAAAGGCTAAAAGGAAATAAAAAATAAATAAATAATCTACAAACAAGAATGCTGTGTCTTACAAACTGAAGAAAAATTAAAACTACTCCATATAAATAAAATCTGAGAAGGTTCACTACAATTAGACCTATTCTACAAAGTTGTTTTTTAAAAAAAAAAAAAAGGACAAAAATAGTAACCTATATTATTGCAATTTTGGTCATTTTTAATTCTTAAATACAATTTATAGGACAAAATCATTGTGGAAAACTATAAATCTGTGTTAATGGTTATATAATATGTAAAGTTATAATTTGTTTCATTAATAACATACAGTATGGGATGAAGTTGTAAGGGAGAACAGTTTTTCTAGGTAATTAAAATTATTAGCTTAAAAATAGTTATTATTAGCTTAAAAAAGAATATTATAACTTTAAAATATTTTGTAATTGCAATGGTAACCACAAAAAAATGTATTAGCCAAAAATACACAAAAGGAAATGAGAAGGAAATTAAAGCATGTCACAATAAATATCAATGAAACACAAGAAAGGCAGTACGAGAGGAGAGAAGGAACAAAGAAGTTGTAAAACAAACAGAAAAAAACAACAAAATGACAAGAGTCTTTCTCTATTAATAATTACATTACATGTAAATAGATTAACTACTCAATCAAAAGAAAGATTGGCTGAATGGCTTTAAAAAGAAGATTCAACTATATGCTCTCTGTAAGGCACACGTTAGATATGAGGACCCACAGAAGCTGAAAGCAAAAAGATGAACAGAGATAAGATATCCCTATCAAATGGTAGATAACAAAAGAACAGAGGTAGATATAACAATATCAGAAAAATAAACTTCAAGTCAAAATATGTTTGAAGAGACAAAGAAGAACTTATATAATAATAAAAGTATCAATTCATCAAGAATATATAGCAATTATATTTATGCAACAAATGTCAAAGCCTCCAAAACATAAAGCAAACTTTGAAAGAATTGAAGGAGAAATAGAAAGCAGCCCATAGTAGTAGCAGGCTTCAATACTTTACTTTCTTTTTTTGTTTGTCTTTTTTGAGATGGAGTTTCACTCTGTCACCCAGGCTAGAATACAGTGGCGTGATCTCTGCTCACCGCAACCTCCACCTCCTGGGTTCAAGCAATTCTCCTGCCTTAGCCTCTGGAGTAGCTGGGATTACAGGCACATGCCACCATGCTCAGATAATTTTTTGTATTTTTAGTTGAGATGGAGTTTCACCATGTTGGCCAGGCTGGTCTTGAACTCCTGACCTTGTGATCTGCCTGCCTCGGCCTCCTGAAGTGCTGGGATTACAGGCATGAGCCACCATACCCAGCCCTCCCTACTTTCAATAATGGATAGAACAAGCAGACTGAAGATAATATAACAGAGAACTTTAACAACAATATAGACCAATTAGATATAAGAGACATATGTAGAACACTAATCTGCTCCACACCCCCTCCCCACCAAAAATCACAACATACATTCTTCTCAAGAACACATGGGTATTTTTTACAATAGACCACAATTTATGCCCAATGTTTTAATAGATTTTAAAATATTGAAATAGTACTAAGTATCTGTTCCAGACATCAATAGTACGGGTAAATGAAACTAGGGATCAATAGCACAAGGAAACTAGATATCAATAGCACAAGGAAAGCATGGACATTCACAAATATGTAAAATTAAAATTAAAGACCATACTTTTTTTTTTTTTTTTTTTTTTTTTTTGAGAGGAGTCTCGCTCTGATACCCAGGCTGGAGTGCACTTGCTCAATCTCGGCTCACTGCAACCTCCCGAGTAGCTGGGACTAAAGGTGCTTACCACCATGTCTTGCTGATTTTTGTATTTTTAGTACAAATGAGGTTTCACCATGTTGGTCAGGCTGTCCTCGAACTCCTGACCTCATGATCTGCTGCTTCAGCCTCCCAAAGTGCTGGGATTACAGGCGTGAGCCACAACACCTGGCCAAGAACATAGTTTTAAACAGCTGATGGGTTAAAGAAGAAGCCAAGAAAAGCTCAAAAGTACCTTGAGATAAATGAAACCCAAACCACAACCTTCTAAAACTTAAGTGATGCAGCCCAGCAGTGCCAAGTATAACAAGTATATTTTAAAAGCAAGAAAGATTTCAAATCAGCAACCAAACTTACACTGCAAGGAATTCAAAAAAGAAAAAAAAAAATAAAAACAACACAAAGCTGTTATAAGAAATAAAATAATAAATATTAGAATAGAAATAAGTGAAATGGAGAAACAATAGAAAAACAAAGCTAAGTGTTTTTTGAAAGATCAACAAAATTGGCAAACCATATATTAATTAATCAACAAAGAGAAGAGACCCAAATAATTAAAAACAGAAATGAAAGAGGAGTCATTAAAAGGAATTATGAGACAACCATAAACAACTGTAAGCCATCAAACTGGTTAACATGGAGTAAATGAAACATACAATGTAGAAGGACTAAATCATGAAAAATAGAAAATCGTTAAAAGTTTAGGATCAGATGTCTTCACTGGATAATTCTATCAAATATGTAAAGATGAGTTAACATCATTTATCCTCAGACTCTTCCAAAAACTTGAAGACCAGAGATTAATTCCAAAAACTCATTCTGAGAGGCCAGCGTTATCCTGATACCAAAGCTAGAAAAAGACGCTACAAGAAAAAAGAAAACAAAACAAAAATAAAACTATAGACCAATATTATTGACGATTATAGATGCAAAAATTCTAAGCAAAAATACTAGCAAATCGAATTACAGAACACATTAAAAAGAATTTTATACCACATCCAAATGGAATTTATATATGGAATGCAGTATGCTTCAACATACAAATATAAATCAGTGTAGTACCCCCCATTAGTAGAATGAAGGATGAAAACCACATGATTATCTAATTTCATGCATTAAAAGCATCTGACAAAATTCAACATTCTTCCATGATAAAATCACTCAACTAGGAATAGAAGGAAATTACCTCAACATAGTAAAAGCCATGTATAAAAAGCCCGTAAGGAACAATATACTCAATGAGGAAAGACTAAAAAGATTTTTCCCTAAGATCAGGATGCCCATTCTTACCACTGCTATTCAGCCTCTACTGGAAGTCCTAGCCAGAGTAATTAGGAAATTTTTAAGAACGCATCCAAATTGGAAAGGAAGAAATAAAGTTATCTCTGTTCACAGACAACATGATCTCATATACAGTAAATCATGAAGCGTCTACAAAAAAAAACTGTTAAAACTAATAAAATCTTTGCTAAGCTGCATGTTAAAAAAAAATGAGCAATCAAAAATCAGTTTTATTTCTATACACAATAAATAAATAATCCAAAAGTAATGTTTAAAAATTAATTTAAAATAGCATCAAAAAGTATAAAATATTTAGGAATAAACCTAGCCAAGGAAGTGAAAGACTTGGATGCTCAAAACTACAAAATGTTGCTGAAAGAAATGATAGGAAAGCACAAATCGATGGAAAGATCAAATGGTCATGGCTGAGAAGATTTAATATTGTCGAGATGTTAATATTGCCCAAAGTGATCTGGAGATTCAACCAAATCCCTATAAAACTCCCAAGGACATTTTCTCACAGAACTCCACAGAAGCAACCCAAATGTTCATTGACAGATGAATGAACAAACCAAATGTGATATATACATACAATACGGTATTATTCTGCCATGAAATGGAAGACAATTCTCTCACATGCTACAACATGGATAAACTTTGAGGAAAATATGTTAAGTGAAATAAACCTGACTCAAAAAGACAGATACTGTTTGACTGCACTTATATAAAGTATCCAAAGTAGTCAAATTAACAGAACAGAAAGTAGAATGATAGTTACCAGGAATTGGATAGGAAAAAAAATGGGAATTGTGGTTTAAAAGGTATAGAGTTTCAGTTTTGTGAGATGAAAAAGTTTGAGTCTATTTCACAACCATGTGAATAAAATTTACGCTACTGAACTGTACACGTAAAAATGGCTATGATGGTAAATTTTATAGTTTGTATTTTTATCACAATAAAAAAGAAGGAAAAATAACTTCAAGTTATAAATTGATCAACAACTTTTATGATAAAAATTGGTCACGTCTGTTAAAATTCTTTGAATATATAATTGAAAGAAAAACAAGAATATAAGTGAGGTATTCTTGAGCTGTAGATGTGTACATTTTAATAACTATGAGAAAATATTTTTATAAATAACTGAAAATAGATATATCTGATAATATTTTTATTTTATAATTTATGCATTTTTCACAGTTTTCTATTTCTTATATCATCATATGTATTCACAGAATAATTTCAAAAGACAAGTTGCAAAATTATATGTTAAATTTATTTTTATGCTCATTACATCTTGTAAGTTAGGCTGCCCTGTCATTAATATCCTCTTACTGATACAGATATTAAGTGACAGTGGTAGATCCTATGAATCTTGATTTTTAGAATAGCAGGAAGCATATTGCTATATTACTCATATTTAAAGAGAATCTACGTGTACTTCAATCAATGTTTGTATATCTGAATCAATATATAGAATATTCACTATAGAATATTTCGTTATTTGAAGCTAAAAATGTTATAAAGCATTTGGAACTTGATTTAAAAGCTATATAGTCCCAGGTGTGGTGGTTCATGCCTGTAATCCCAGCATTTTGGGAGGCCAAGGTGGGTGACTCTCTTGAAGTCAGGAGTTCTAGACCAGCCTGGCCAACATGGTGAAACCCTGTCTCTACTCACATTACAAAAAAATTATCCAGGTCTGGTGGCATGCCCCTATAATCCCAGCTACTTGGGAGACTGAGGCAGAAGAATTGTTTGACCCTGGGAGGTGGAGGTTGCAGTGAGCCAAGATTTCACCATTATACTTCAGCCTGGGAGGCAGAGGGAGACTCCGTCTCAAAAAAAAAAAAAACTTAAAAAAGCTATATAGCTATTTTATTGTATGTGGTTTTATCTATACTGTACACTTTATTTATGTTCATTAACATTTGATGATTATATTCTACATTTTGGAGTTGTTCTTTACAAAATCATTTAAGATTTTTGTTATTGCAAACCTTAAAACTTAGGGTTAGCTGCTTTCAGTTTCCAATTCAAATATGTGTGCATCTGCAGCTTTTGATGTATAATAGCATCTGGTGATATATAAAAGCTTCCGATGCATAGTTACCCAGTATTTCTCAAAAATACATAGTGACTCCATAAAATAGAAAATATTTAACAACATACAATGCTAAAAGTGACAGCAGAGTATTAGAATTTGGACAGAATATATCCTAATCCTAGGGCTTGTGAAAATGGGTTGAAGATAACTTACCAACAGTTTAATATCTATGAACTCAATAAACTGAACTTGAGAGGAGAAATATGAACATTTTTTCCTTTCTGATCATTCAGTCCCATGCTTAGAAATCCATTTTCTCTACCAACCAGAAGGTTGGGAGACAGTGGTCCTCTATAGCATCATAGGTACATTAAAACATAATGAAATATTTTTATTCACTCATTTTGTCATTCACAGGAATAAATAGATCATATGTAAAATCAGGAATAAATAACAAGCCAATAAATTCGTATTTATTCTTGTGAATAGACAATGCCTAAACAGAGTATACACGTTAAGGGTACAGCATTAAAATTTCTCTATTCCCTGTCTCTAGTCAGTCAGTTCCCCTCCCCAGAAGTAGTTGCCTTACAAAGAATGCCCATACATGACAAACTACATAAATGCTATTTTTTAAAATGAATGATCAATAGACTTTAGTGATTTCTAGGTCTTTCTCTTCGTCATAGTGAATACATTTCTGAGCAGTCCTTCAAACAGTGGCTAAAACAAATTAGTCATGCTTATGCCTGGATTCTCCCTTATGCTTCAAGAAAAGACCTTTCTCTGTGGTATTCACAAAGCCTATGGCATCAAGATTAGGAAATTTGTGCTATAATAGTACTGCTATCTAACTCTCAAATCCCATACCAGTTTTATTAAATGTTCTAATAAGGGAATAAGCTCATTCAAGATCATATATAGTTTTAGTTATGGTACTTCTTCAGTGTTATTCAGTTCTCAGATTTTGAAGATTATAGGGCAGTTATTTCATCCAGTATTTATTAACTTTGGCTTACTGGATATTTCCTCATGATTACATTTCAGATTCATTTTATGCATTTTTGATAAGAATATCACAAAAATGATGCAATGTCTCATTGCAACCTGATAGGTGTTTGTTTTTCTGTTTTTCCTATTTCATGTGCCAAACACACATTCTCCCCCTTTCCCAAAACTCTCATCTTTTCTTCCAGCTGAAAGAGTTCACTGCCTATTTGTGTGCTTATATATATTAATTTTTATATTATGCATAATAAATATTCATATTAATATTCTGTATATTATTATGTTTTGAGTTTTTTTTTTTAGAGATGGGGACTCACTATGTTGCCCAGGGTGTTCTTGAACTCCTGGGCTCAAACCAGTTCTCCTGCTTCAGTCTCCCAGTGTGCTGGGATTACAGGCATGAGCCACCACTGCACCAGGCCCTGTTCTGAGATCCTTAAAAAACCTTCCAGCTGGGAAAAGACCACCTCTCCATGAACTAGTCAATTCTTAAAAATTGCAAAGGGCCCAACCAGAAGCATGCCGTTGATGTCCACCCTAACCAAACCAATAATGTCTCTACTATCAGACCTGTGCACCCCAAGCAGCAATATTCCTTAATTATGGAAGGACCAGGCACCAGGCAACTAGAGACTACCCCTATAGCTTAAATCCTTCTAAAATTATTCAAGCTAACCAATCCTAAGCGGTTTCCCCTGTCCTGCCCTGACTTTCTCTAAGAAACATCTGATAAGTCCATGGCCTAAGCACTTCCCCACTTTTTCTCCTCTTCTGACTTCTGAGCACCTTGGTGTCTTTCCTGCCTGCCCTTCGCCATATTTCACGCAACGTGTCTCTAGGTGAGTATCATAAACATTGTTTACTTAAGCCTCTCCTGTGTCTCCTCTTGTGATCATGCTTGACTAATCATCACATCAAAACATACAAAATACTTTCTTTTATAGAGGCCAGAAAATGCCAGAAAGTCAAGGGCAGTTAACTAGCTTTAGGCATTTCTCCAAAATCCAAATAGCTTTAGGCATTTCACCTAGCTTTAGTCACGCTCTCTAAAATACAAATAGGAAGACTGCATTCGGTGTCCAGGCAAGCGTTTTTTTTTTTTTTTTTTTTTCTTCTCTCCCTTATACAAAAAGATTTTTCAAGGATAATGTACCCCCCCTTCTTTTGGAGGCAGTGTAGTGAACATGTTGCCAAGAATCAGTGGTAGGTATCCAATGATACTTGAGGGAAGGACAGAACTAAAGCTGAACACCTAAAGTTAACTGGGAGGAATATGAAATAAACCCTTCAGGATCCTAATGACATCATTGTGCTTCTAAAGTAATCAGGCCCCTTGAATCCTTTTTACGTGAGGTAAAGAATGCCCCTTATTGCTTAAGTCACTGACAGTTGGGTGGCTTGTTACTTGTTGCTGAAAGTGTGCCATCTGGTTCTCATCATCATCTGTCCATGATGGTATTTACTGAAACATTCATCATCCTGTCATGTCCTTAGTCGTCAGTGCATATGGGCTGGTACTGAATCATCCTTCATTTTAATCCTCAAAGTCCCATTGAAGGAAATCATTCTCACACTTCTGCCTAGAAACCACATGAGACTGTTTAAGATCATCTACTTAGGTTCTTCATAGAGCCATTGATTTTCTTCTTGAGATTCCCAGCTCTTGCCTCCCCACCCTCTAGTTCTACATGAAAAGCAAAATCTATATTGTCTTGAATATTAAATTGTACGCTTTCAGGGGAGTTTTCATCCCTCTTCTACCTGGATCATGGAAGAGGAAAACAGCTTATTTTGCAGGAAATTGTTTTGATCTACCCACTATGCATCCATTCTCATCTCTTACCTTCAACTTAGGCATTCATTTCCCTGTCTGAAGAGGTATCACAATCACCTGTTCTTTCATGTCTGTCTCCAAAAGCCTATTATTTATGCCCTGAATTATTTCCACTTCCCTCAAAGACAAATTATGTGAAATTCAAAAATTAGACTTCTTTAGACTCACTTATCTTTCCCTGGAGCAATGAGCATGGAACACTTTATGATGTTCTATTAAAATGATCTAGGGAGCAAGTGGGATTATAAAATAGGAAAATTTATTTTATTAATATTTCAAACTTATGAATTTGGCACACGGATTCATTCTCAACAAATTTGTTTGTTGTATTCATTTAGCCCTAAGTGTGTGGGTTGAGTGAAGGAGGCATTTCTGGTGTATTTCTCAAGATACTGAAAATAGATCTATTGAAGATCATTTTCTGGTGCTGAGGATTAACAAAACTGTTTATATTTTCAACTATGTTGAATACCACCTTAAGGCTTCTTCAGTTTGACTATGTTTCAGTTGAAATATATGCTATATTCTGCTAAAAAGACTAATTTTAGAGATATTTTAAAAGGCACTGTAACAAACAGTCTTCTGAGACTGGGCTTCAATATCGAATAATTGATAACTAGAAGAAATGTAATTCCAAAGTTTTTCTAGTTAGAGGCAAAGTTTGTTGGGGTGAAGTTTATCTTTTGGAGAAAGTGGGAATGTGGGAATCACTTAAATGGGTCTTTGGTGATAGAAGTGAGAAAGAAACATTTTTTAATTGAAATAAGGTTTTAAAACAATAGCAATTTGTTCTGCATATGAATGTCGAAAATTGTTTCCCTCTGGGCAAAATTGCCTCCTTTCAGCAAGATTATTATTGTGATAATATTGAAGTCTATTTTGTAGAATTATGCAAGGGATTAAAGAGTGTTTATTTTTTTCCTCACTTAGAGTGAAAGGGCAGTTGAGAAACTAGGCTCTAGTTGCAAAGGGAAAATGATCAAGGAATTTCACTGAGTTAAAAAGAAACTGACTCCTATAATGGAACAATAGCCAGGAGTCTAAGAAAAAATAAGTCAGTGACAATTGTGTGTCTTGGATAGAGTCTAGGAGACATATTCTGTTTCATGTTTTTTTTTTTTTGCTCTTAAAAATTCCTACATTGCATCCTGTTTGTGCTTCTCAAGTTCTCAACGAAGTCTTGCTGGACTTTAAGACTACTCTTACATATTTCAGGGTTTAGTGTTAGGTGTGTATTTATAAGGAATGTATCTATATTTTGACAACAATAATAACCAGAAGAACAATTATTGAGTAATATAATAAGTGGTAACTTGCAAGGAATAGGGCAACTTTCTTCTGTGGCTAGTTAGCTAATCCTTTAAGTTATTAGTAGAGCATGCGGGAATTCCTTGGGAAGGATCACCTATAAAAGACAGTTCTTATTGTTACACATATAATGAGGGCTTTTATATTGCTTGTTGTAGCAGATACTCTAGTCACTATCCATTTCCTCTTTCTTCCTTTACAACAAAAAACTGATTTTAATAAGGAACCCACTAACTTACACGTATCCATGAGCTGTGCAATACTAAGCACAGTAATCCTAATTCTCCCTAGTACCCTCCCCTACCTCCTGCAAAAAATTCAACAGTTGATACTTCAAAGGCATCCACCAGTTGGAATGGAGGACTGCTTTACCACTGGAGTGGAAGTATCGAGGCTTCTCGCTATGAGATACTGAATGTGAGAGGGCTGCCTGTAAGAGTTGAAGAAGTGGAAAGAAACATGAAAAGCAACTCAACAGTCAAAGGCAGGTTTACTGGGGAGAATAAACCTAAGAGGGCCTTCTGGCCAAGTGAGATCAGTACCACTCTGTTTTACAGACTAAGAATATTTAAGGGTTTAGGGCGGGAGAGTTTATCACAGGCTTGGAATGTTTCTGTGTCTTTGTCTTGCTTATCTGGGAGGTAGAGTTTTTGTGTCTGTTCCCATACACCTTCCTGCAGCTGCAGGCACTGCCTTTCAAGTGCTACTGAGGTAAGGATCCTAACAACACGAGGTGGATTTGCATCAGTTGTTTGACAAGTGTAGGAAAGAAGAAATATAACTTTTTTGTCACCTGTTGAAAAGTTCATGGCTGACAACTGTATTAGTTCGTTCTTGCATCGCTATGAGAAACTACCTGAGACTGGGCAATTTATGGAGAAAAGTAGTTTAATCAACTCACAGTTTGGTAGGCTATACAGGAAGCATGGCAGGGGAGGCCTCAGGAAACTTACAATCATGGCGGAAGGCAAAGGGGAAGCAGGCACTTCTTTCGTGGTGGAGCAGGAGAGACAGTGAGGGATAGGTGCTGCACACAACCGGGTCTTGTGAGAACTCTATCACAAGACATCACTAGACATAGGTGCTAAACCATTAGAAGCCACCCCCATGATCAAATCACCTCTTAACAGTCCTCACCTCCAACATTTGGGGCCACAATTCAACATAAGATTTGGGTGGGGACACAGAGCCAAACCACGTAACACCATTATAAGAAAGACAGATAAACAAGAGAAAAGCCTAACAAATTTATTTAATGAAAGTTTTATATGACATAAGAGTCTTCAGGAATGATACCCAAAGAAACAGGGAAAACTATTTTTATGCTTAAGTATGATGAATGGAAAGTCATGTAGAAATATGACTGCACAAGAGAGAATATGATATAATGTTAACAACCGAGGTAAACTTGCCAATGCCTGTTTGCTCAGATTCTTCTTGGCATTTGTGTATCTTTATTCCTTTCCTCAGGGTATAGGACAGGACACCTGTCACATAAGAGGCTCTCAGAGGAGAAGGGAAGGAGAAGTTCCCATCTTGCATTTGCACTTTTCTCAATTTCCTTCAGCTTAAACTATGCACTATGCCAAGGTGCCATATTTTAAGTCATTGTGTTCTGAGCCCCACAACAAGTAATCTATGGGTATTTCAATATTTAACAAGTGGAAAGGCCACATGTTGGTGCAAGTCAGATAAATATCAGCCTGGCTCAATTCCCCTTACCAGGAAACAGGGAGTTGTTAGAACTGTAGTTAATGAGGTGTGAGTGGGAGTTTGCTGAGCAACTTTTAGGGAATGAAAAAGAAATATTTTTTATTCTTAAGGGTTGAAAAGAAACACATAATAAGATACAACTCCCCACACCACACACACACACACACACACACACACACACAAAGAGAATGAATACACACATATATATGGTGGATGTTGTGTTTTTATGCACTAGGAGAAACTGAAATAGTCATTTTGTGATTATAAAGAGAGACGGCCAAGGACAAAATTGATAGAGTATAAAGGGGAAAAGAGTTGGGATTCTTAAGGATATAAATTTAAATGCAGAATCAAATAAAACTGTAGGTACTTTTCCTGTCATAGGAATGTCTGTTATGCAATACTATGAATTTCTATTTTTTTTTTTGGTAAAAGTCACTTTAAATAGATATATTTTCCTGCTTTTTTGCTGCCTAACATTTCTTTATTAATAGAGTTGGATATCATAGGAAGGGATGTAAGAAGGTTAGAGATACAGTGCTATTCCAAGGATTTGTCAAGTGAGGCTTAGAGAACTTGTGAAAACGGTTTAAGGTATAGCTGGAGAAATGCATCTCAGCTAGCTCCCTCTGCAGTCTACAAAATCACATACATAACAGTAAGGTTATTAACCATGACAAAGCATTACTATAAATAAAAGTAAGTACTTGATCACTAAAATGTAATACGTAAGTGAAAGTTGTGTAATGATTATATTTTATTTTTAACCTGTTGTTTTGTGACCCAACTTTTATAACTAAAAGAAAAAATTCAGCTAATGTTTCTAGATTACAAGCCATCATAAATACTTATATATAAATAGAAGACTTGATAACTGATATTGTATGCAATTATTGTTTATCAATTCACTAGCATATGAATGTGTAGAAAGTAATCTGTAAAATGATTAATAAAAATCTTTTAAATAATAATTTAATTAATAGAATAAGTCACATAAAATGTTTGAGGAAATATTCTCAATTGCCTATTTGTTATTTAGGTAATAAGAAAGAAAATATTTTTTCTTTATCAATTATAAAAAATGACACATATACTTTTCTGTTTTAAAAAATATATTCTTAATGTATTATTTAAAATTTTTGTAACCTTTATTATATTTTAATTATATTTACTTTTTAAAAGGGCAGACAGAATGACTGTGTGACCAGAGAAAACAGAATGGCTTGTTATTCAGCTTTCTTTTAACCAAAATAAAACTGACCAAAAAAACCAATATGCTAGAGCAAAGAGAATAAAAGAAGTAAATACAAGTGCTACATAAATGCAATTATGTGTGTAAGAATTCAGAGTGAATAGTTTTTGAAAATACAAACAATCACAGAGTCTCTAATTTCGGATCTGTATGAGAACAACATACACAATTACTATCTAATAAATTGAATTATAGATGCTTATGCATAAACAATACTAAACACCTTACAAACACGTATTTCAGTGTGTAAAATGCTATGGATTAATGACTGTGGCTTGTTCTCAGAATAAAAATTCCTCTCCCAGTCTTCTTTCAATTTTATTAATTCACAATTAACATATGTTCCTGATTTCAGAGCAAAGAACAATTTTAAGAGACAAACAGTTATTAGTCGTATGTTTTTCTGCCTCTTCCAAGTATAACTCTTCCCACAGAAAATCCTTCAAACATGTGTCAGATGATAGTAGAAGTTTGTTGGCCAATTGAACCTCTAATTTTTACTTTTTTGTGTGTAATAGCACATTTTTTTATGTTTCCTTTCTGGTTAAAGCCATTCTTCGTCTTTTTTTATTCCTTCTATTGGCTGCCTAGAATTTTATGGTAGCTGTTGTGCCTTTTTTTTTTTTTTCCTCCTCAAGAACACACATAGAATAAGAAATGCCATGGAAAAACTGTGTTGAAGTTTTTATATCTTCCTTTAGCCAGCGGTGATTACTATGTCCTGAGTGTTCACTTTGTATTCAGTCAGATTACCAATTTATATGAGCAAACACCACATGAATTATTTGTGATCGGCTCATTTTTTGAAGCTTAATAATATTAATATCAACTCAAACAATTCTTCATTTCATAATCACAGTAAATAGTTGTTTCATTTTTATCGAAGTCAAAAACTTAGTGTTGTCATTGATACCTCTATTTCTCTAATTTACAAACCCAAAAGATAAGTAAATACTGAGGACTCTACCTTCAAAATACATACAGATTCTGACACTCAAAATATCTACCTAAACACTACCACCCTCATAAGGACCCAGAGAGGCATGAGTTACTGAATTATTCCTTAGTCTCTTTCCTGTTTTCATATTTGTCTCTTTACAGTCTATGATCAGTAGAGCAGCTAAACTCATCCTCTAAACGTGTCAAAGTCACCTCCTTGCTCAACACAAAACTCTCTATTAGTTCTGTATCACACACAGACCAAAACAAATGACCTTACACTGGCCTAGGAGAACTTCACCACACTTTACCTGTGACATATCACCTACTTCTCTCTTGCTCACTTTGCCTAACCACAACAACCCTCCTTGCTGGTGTCCAAGATCCCCAACATCATTTTACACTGAAGGCTCTTTGCACTTGCTCTTTTCCCCAGATAGCCGCAAAGTTTTATCCCTCTGATCAAATGTCAGCTTTCCTTGACTACCCAATACAGCATAGCAATTTGCCCCTAACCATAGAAATTCCTGTTTTCTGTACCTCGATTTGTATATAGTGTGCCACTCACCAGCTGGCACAGTATATATTTCATTGGCTCCCAGTTTATGACTTGCCTTATTTTATTAAAATGAAATCTTCACAAGGACAATCTTTCCCCCTTTAATGTTATACTCCCAGAGCTTATTGCTGGACCTGGCACATAGTAGGCACTCAGCTATTTATTGAATGAACTTCACAGTGATATTTAAATAAGTATTTCTTCCCCCTGGCTGCCACCTAGATTTAAGTAAAGCTCAAAATTTAATGGAAATCTTAAAGTCAACAATTGAGTCTCTCTCAGTAGCATTTTTATTTTATTAATATGCCCAATAGTATTTCAACATCACATCTTGTTCTGAGTGAGTTTATAGGTGTGTGATTATAAAAAAGTCTAGTATTTTTGTTGCCATTGTTGTTAGTGTGTGCATGAATAAAGTTGTATAAATTATAGGAATAAAATATATAACTGTTGTTTTACCAAAGGAAATAAATGCAAATATAATGCAGTACTTCACTGATTTACAAATATATTGTCACTGTAATATGAAGATAAATGTACATGTTGCATAATGATTTGCTATAAAACATTTTAAAAACATCATCAAACAAGAAAAGCAGCCGATCTCTGTAATGTCAGGCTGCATCACATTATGCATTATCAACAATACAAGAAAATTCAAAGTAGAATATTATGTGGCTTGTCTTACTTATAAAATATTAAAAGACCTTTGGTTTCTTTAGAATGCAACCTATCACTCCAGGTTCTTAATGAGAGAGAATGGAGCTGTCTCAATCTCCTAATATTAAGTAGCTAGATTTACCAATTTTCCTGAGACAGTCTGAGGCTTGCCAATGTATCCCAGTCTCTAACCACAGAGAATGAGCTTCCTTAGATCACGATTGGAAGATGTGCAAACATAGAGCAATAACCTGGTTCATTCCAGGAAATGTAGGAAAGGATATGTATGACATAGGCCATTAAAGGGGAAAATACCTTTCAGAAAGTGTCAATTAGCAAAACAATTACTGTTATTAAAAGCATATATCCTGAGTTTTTTCTCATTACAATAGTGACTCATATGTAATAGATAACAACCGAAAGGTGCAGTGAAAATAATACTTACTCCACCCACGTATAAACATTTTCAACAGTTAGCTAAATATTCTTCTAATTATGGGGTGTGGAGTAGTAAAGATTAGTCATAATGTACATAATTTCATAACAGACTTTTACCATTTAATAATATAAGTTTTTACCGTATTATTAAATGTTCTTAATTAATCATTTTGAAGTGTATTGCTAGTTTCATATGATTAAGCCATGGATTTGAATAGGTAAGATATAATAGCATGGGGGTGGAGGAATGGGGTGATAAGAAGCTTATAGCTAACTCCATTTTATGTATATATCTACATCATCATTTTAGGGGTTTTCTCACCCAATTTAAATATTCCATTCAATTAAATATTCTTTTGGGCTAATAGTTTTTTTTCTAAAACCTTCAACAGCGTCCATCAGAAATCTTACTCTTTGAATCCCTCAGAAATGTAATCAATTCAAACTAGGACCACTATGGTGATTTTTAAGAAAACACTGGTGATTATTACCATCAGATTCTTTCTTTGTCACATACCAAGGCAGTAGCTGAAATGAATAATCCTATCATCAGCTTTCCCTTCTGTCCCCTCTTTACTTTTATCTTGCTCTTTCCTTGTGCTTGTGAGGATGATGGTGGGGAACAGAGAATTACCAGTCTCAGTAAAGAAATATTCATATTTGGTGAGAAAAGTCCTAAAATGATAATTCAGACATCTGGGTTAAAAAAAATGAGTTAGGTATTATCATCCCTGATTTCATCATGGTAGCAATGGGCATTGCTAGAAAAAAATAAATAAAATAAAATATAATATAATATAATAAAATAAACAAAACAAAACAAAACAAAATAAAATAAAATAAAATAAAAATAAAATAAAACAAAACATCGTCCAGCTTCCTATTAAGCTGCAGTTTCGTCTCAGGTATCAGTGAGAGTCTATTGAAATATTTGGGCATATTTTGTTTTTCGATATAGGCAATCCCCTTTTCTCCTTGTTGTTTGCTTGTTCATCTCATGTTTGTAATCAGTGCTATAAGGCAGAAAGTCACCATGAGACAGGTGACCATGAGTTTTATAGCATTCACTATGGACGGTAGAGCAGAGAGACAGAGGAAGTCCATGAAATGATGATCTCAAGACACTACTGAACTATCCCAGGATTTCCTAACTCTGACCTTTTTAAATTAAAAAATTAATTTTCTCTTTCTTTAAGCGATTTTATCTGTTAACTATTTCATGCAGCTGCATGCAATTCTCAACTCTTCCAAACTCACTATGTTTTTTAAAAAATCTTATTCCATAGGTAAAAAGAACCAAAGAAAACTCTCATGCGCTATGAGAATTTTCTCTAAGAAAATTGTAATATAATCTACATTATATAATTATAGTATAATCCCTTTTTGTTGTGTTACCTAAACCCAGATCAAAATTGCACATATCATCTTTCCTGAGGCTTTCTTAAGAGACTATGTTATTTTCCCTCTTCCCTCATATGATAGAATCTGAGAGAATCTGAGATGAAAGAAACTCCCTCCACTCACCTCACTGCTCCTTCTGCACAATGACATGTGTAACCATGTATACAAATGTCTTCCCTCCTTTAAGGTTATGCAGTTTGACTATTCTTGAATCTATTCTGGTTTCTATTTTCTTCTGATTCCTTCTGCTTGGCCTCCAATACTAAAATGATACAAATGACTGCAATATTCACATAAATGACAACTATGCAAATTATTAGATTCTCTTTACATCCAAATGTTCATGCTCATTGTATTTCAACCATCTAGTCCCACATATACAAGCCAATTGTCAGCACCATCCATAGGCTTCATTTCTAACCATTTAAACTGAAGATTTACTGTTCCGAGCAGAACTCCACAGAGCTCTTCACTACCTCTTCTTGTATCACAAGAAACTCTTCATACTCTTGACTCTTCTAATATCTCTGTATAAATATTATTTTATTTCTACTTTCTCTCCTACTCATACCTATGGGCCAATATTAAAACTTCTGTCTTGTTGATAGTATCATTATTTTTCCTTTATTCTTTTTTGATATTTGCTAAAAAAACAAAACAAAACAAAACAAAAAAAAACAAAGATCAGCGAAACTGTCTGCTTTTTCCTCCTTTCTATAGCCAGGTTACTTAATAGTTTACCCAGGAAAGTGTATAGTGTGTTGGCTATGCTGTCACTAAATTACAACCTCAAACCACAGTTGGGCCTGAAAAACGGTCTGTAATTCTTATGCATATTCTATACCATGTGGCTTTTCCATAGCAAGAAAGACAATAGGAGCAATTAATTCTGCTTGATGATGAAATTTTTCTGATATTCCTCATTGTTCCAAAGGAAGCATATTTATCTGCATACACACACACACACACACATGAACATAGTATTTTTGAAGATAAAAATATAACAACAAAAAGAAAAAAATTGTGCATATACATATACATTATATATGATGTGTGTATATGTGTGTGGGGGTGTGTGTATATATTTTATATATATATGTAATTTTTGGAAAACTGCATGCTATCTATTGTACCTAAAATGTATGAAATTCATTTAACAGATGAAACTGGATTACGTATAGGAGGTTTGTTCACCATCTTTGTGCATTTTCCATTTTAGCTTATCAGAAACAGTAAGAAAAAAAAAAAAAAATGTGAACAAAGGAATAAAAAAGATATATGTATTAAAATAGCTTCTTCTTGCAAAGTAAAAATAAAAATGCTTTTAATTTGTAAATATACTTAAAATACAAAAAAGCATACAGTAATAAAAAAAGGGAGATAAAATTATTAAATGGAGTCATATTTTGGTAAGTAATCTAATAGTTTTATGTGTGATCATAAAAGTAGATCATATCGGATTTTTTTTAACTTATTTTTTTCTGGATGAATATATCATAACTGTATTTCCTTAAAACTATGTAAACTAATGCATACGTTAATTAATCGATTTAATTATTCCGCCATGTATATATGTTTCAAAACATCATGCTTTATATAATAAATGCATATAATTATATTTGTCAATTAAAACATTTAAAAGTAATTCTACATGCGCAGTTTAAGGATGTCACTCTGTTCCATAATATCAATGTTTGAAATAAAGCTACACAATCTACTATTGACATCAGCTGATTCTAGGTTACAAATATAGGAATAATGCTTCAGGAAGTTTATATGTATATATAACTTTATGCAATTATTTTATATATATATAAAACTTTATGCAATTATTTGTTTAACATTAATAAATTCTGCTTAGAATAAACATTAGTAATAATATTTCAGGCTGTTGATACTAACAAATAATTCTTCAGAAAGGTTGAAATAATATGTCCTATAATATGCATTTGAAAACTCAATATTGTAAAGATAGCAATTCTTCCAAGATTAAATTATAGCACCAAAATAATCTGTTACAATTCAAAATGGATTATTTTCTAGAAATTGATGAGCTGACTTTAAAATTATTTGGAAAGACAAAAGAATAAGAATAACCAAAGCAACTTAAAGAAATGAACAAAAAAGTTGAAGTACTTCAAAATTTATTATAATGCTACATTAATCCGGATAGTGTATCTTGCCAAAAGGTTAGATAAATAGATCATTAGAGCAGAATAGAGAATACAGAAATAGACCCACTTATAGATGGTCAAATGATTTTTAAGGATGCCAAAACAATTCAATGGGGAACAGAAAATCTATTCACCAGATGGTGCTGGAACAAGTGAATATCAATATGGGAGGAGAAAGGAAGCCAACCTCTAGTTCACACAATGCACAAGAATCAATTTTAGATGTATCAGAGTCCTAAATGTAGAAAATATTTAACATAATGTTTTAGAAGATAAATAAAAATGATGTCTTTATGATCTATTGTTTACCAAATATTTCTTAAGCCAGAAAGAATCATACAAGAAAAAAGACAATTCATTAAAATTACAAACTTCTTCTCATGAAAAGAAACTGCAAATGAAATGGACAGATACGCTAAAGACTAAAAAGTACTTGAAAACAAAATACATTATGAACTACTGCAAATCAATTATAAAAAGAAAAACAACCCAATAAAAATGGGTAAATTAATAAAAAGAATTTCACAAGAAAAATATCATATCAAAGAGTATGCAAAAGTGTTCAACATCATTAGTCATCAGATAAATGAGAATTTTTAAATCACAATGACACAACAAAACCTACCCACTTAATTGATTGGCTTGAACAAAAAAAGATGAACATCTTCAAATACTGTATTGTATTAGATTGTGACCCACATACACTGCTGGTAGAAGTGTAAAATAGTACAACTGCTTTGGAAAACTGTTAATGATTTCTTTAAATTTAAACATCTATGTACCCTATAATCTGGATATTCCAAGTCTAGATGTTTATCCAAGCACACTGAAAATGTGTCAATATTATAGGATTATCGATAATAGCCAAAAAGCTAGTAAAAACTCAGATATCAATCAATAATAACTGGATAAACTGTTGTCTAGGAATACAATTAATAATACTCAACAATACTGAGGCGTATACTAGAAATGTGAGTGTACTAAAAACTGAGGATCTCTACAAATTTGCAACAACATGATTGAATCTTAAACGTGCTAAGTGCTAGAATCTAAATATCAAAAACTTACACACGAAATCACACAAAATATACTGTGTGATCCCATTTATGTAAAATTCTTGACTTTAATAATGGACATGAATTTTCTACTTGTTAGCATATGAGCTAAAAAACAATGGAACAGAAAACCAAATACTCCATATTCTCACTTGTAAGTGGGAGCTAAATGATGAGAACACATGGACGCAGAGAGGGGAAAAACACACACTGGGGCCTTTTGGAGAGTGAAGGGTGGGAGGAGGGAGAAGATCAGGAAAAATAACTAAATCAGAAAAAAATAACTAATGGGTACTAGGCTTAATAGCTGGCTAATGAAATAATCTGTACAATAAACCCCCATGACACAAGCTTACCTGTGTAACAAACCTGTACATGTACTCCAAACTTAAAATAAAAGTTAAAAAAATGGACATATTTCAAGTATTTTATAACCTGCTCTCCAGCAACAACGTTAGCCACTGTAGCAGCAGTAAAAGGCCGATAGTGGTGATTGTTTCTAGCAAAGCAAGTAGGTTAGTGGTGGCAGCAGCGTTCTGACAAGATTATCCCATCTCTCTATAGTACACTTCTGAAAACACAAAAATGTCAAGTGCTTGCAGTGCAGATGTCCCAAAATTTCATTAATTAGAGTACTATTTCAATTCTATGAATCTTTAAAAAATTATTAAAAACTTCCGAAAGCTCAGCGACAGATGCTTCTCAATTCCC
Source organism: Macaca fascicularis (assembly GCF_037993035.2). Lineage (NCBI taxonomy): Eukaryota > Metazoa > Chordata > Mammalia > Primates > Cercopithecidae > Macaca > Macaca fascicularis. Next base: position 54,770,636 of record NC_088391.1, on the reverse strand, counting down.
AGTCACCAAGACTAAGATTCAGAGGAACCTGTAGTAATGAGATTCTGAAGTGGTGGAAGAAATATATGTGGAAAAAGCAACCAAGTATCTACCACAGTGGTCAAGTTTAGCGCTCATTTCATGAAATGTTTCTACAGATATGCTAATTACTCTAAATTGATCATTACTAATCTAAACATGTATCAAAATATCACCGTATACACCACAAATATGTATAGTTATATGTCAATTAAAAAAATAATAAAAATGTTTCTAACCTGAGGTCATGTTCAAAAAAACCTTTCTACCTTTTTATTCAATTTCCATAGTTACAATATTTCATTACAAGACTGTTTTATCCAGTCCTTGCATTGGCATAGGGCTTAAGTCATGGGTAAAACTTTTCTAAAATGTTACATAATTTTTTTCTAGATCACATCCTTCCAAGCTATGAAATGCTCTTTTTTATTAATATATTAAATTTTTACATGTAAATTTTACTTTCTTGAAGTCAAAGTCCTCCTTGAACCTACTTGCCATCAAAGGGATCATTAAATCACATACAGTAAACTTCCACTCAACTTCTCCACCAACACATCAAACTCTGGCAACTCTGAGCTGTGATTCACTTGCCTTGCCATCACGCTGTAAAATCACTTGCTAGTCACTACCATCGGCAAAAGAATGTATAACACAATTTCAGTTCTCCTGTATTTATTTTTGTGATTATTTGTGGCAAAGATAAATTCTTGTTCTTAGATACTCTTCTTTTGTCTCTCAGAGGTCAAAGGAGCGTGAGGGTTGATTGCTAAATGGACACCACTATGTAGCACTTGTGTCTATGCTTCAAGAACAGCCTTCTCTTAGATCTTTACTCCCATTTCTTCTTTTCACACTGCCTGGGATTTTAATGGAAAACCCTCCAGTGTTTCAAATCTAAATGTGATGGTATGTGTTGTTTTCAAATGGCCATACATTTTTATTATAGCAAAGAAAGTAATGTAAAATTCTTAGACTTGTCTAGACTTCTCATAGAGAATGTATGGTTGCCAAGGTCATTACCTTATGAGGAGTTTTCAACTTAATGGTGAAATTCAATTATCTCATCAGCATCTATTGACTGTTCACATTCTATGTTGACTCTTTTCCTCTATTAGTAATTAAATATAATATGTTTATTAATAAAATACTATCTTTGAATTGCCCTGCTTAATCTCAGTGTCTTACAATTTGTATGAAATGTCAGAGATGATTTATTGATATCACTGTTTTAGGACATTTGCTTCTTTATATAAACTTCATTGAGTTTCTTTTATCTGTGATGCAAACTTTTAGTTATCAGTATGATGGTAAATTTTTTAAAAGAACTGGGACAGTATCTATCTTGTTTTATTCACTGGAGTACTTTAAACCCCCAAATAATCATTTGTTATGTAAGGCTTGAAACGTATTGATTTTTATGCTCATTGAATTCAGAAACTTTGTGGATAGTTGTTTACCAGTTTTCCCCCAAGTTTATTGCCTATGTTTTTTTTTCTTACGTTAATTAATACTTTTCCTAATTGATAAGATTCGAAGTATATCCAACAAAAAGGATGAAAAAAGATTTACATTAAGTTCTATCACTTGAAATTTCTGAATGCAAGTTTAAAATATAATATCATGAAATTATCCATAGGAAGAAAACAAAATTGTATCAGAACAGATGATTAAGACAATTCATTCTATGCCTAATTAAATATTGAAACACCGTTAAAGATAAATAGAGAAATTTTAAAATAAGCAAGGTCTTACAACTTAGACACGTATTCTCAGGGAGCAAAGCATCGAGGTTCTGATATCCAAAAAAACAAAAGATCCCCATAATAAAGGTTTTGGGGAAATTCTTACTGTGGTACTGAAGGAAAAATCACATAATTTATGTTCTGTAGACATGGAAAGTAATCACTCTTTATTGTAGCAAGACAACTGGTAACTCTAGGAGAATGCACCATGTAGATTAAATTGCCAGAAATCTGATGTTTTCATTTGGGTTGGATAACTGGAGGGTGGCTCACACTAAACACACACTAAGTGACAGTGAGTTAACTTTGGGAAAATAAAATGTTATAAATGAAATATTTTGACCTCTGACATGCTTCAGATATGGATACTGTTTGCATAATCTACCAAGGTACACAGTGAATATTGATATAAACAATAGGTATGATTTAACCATTTCAGAAAGAGAGGAGGTGGGATAGAAAGGGGTGGGATGCCAGAAACCTAAATTTTCCTATTTCATAGTAAAAAGTAAATATATAATGCCTACTTTGAAAATTAAGACCATAAATATATTACTTGAAAATATAGATATTGAAGCTACTTAATATATACCTCAAAATTCATTTTCTCCCTTCAGGTATTATAATAATATTTGGTTATGTATATACTTATTAAGCAATATGACTTCTTTTTCCAGCATTTCTTTTTCTAAACATGGCTATAGATATATGTAGAAATAGCTTTTCAGTTTTGTCCAGAGACAATTAGAATATAGAATATAATGTTATGTTATTCTTCACTTTTCTTTCTGTTTTTTTGTTTTGTTTTGTTTTGTTTTGTTTTGTTTAAATGGAGTTTCACTCTGTCGCCCAGGCTGGAGTGCAGTCACTGCAACCTCCACCTCCTGGGTTCGAAGGATTCTCCTGCTTTAACCTCCCGAGTAGCTGGGGACTACAGGCTCCCGCCATCACGCCCGGCTAATTTTTTGTATTTTTAGTAGAGATGGCGTTTCACCATGTTAGCCAGGATGGTCTCGATCTCCTGACCTCGTGATCTGCCCACCTCGGCCTCCCAAAGTGCTGGGATTACAGGAGTGAACCACTGCTCCCAGCCATTATTCTTGAGTTTTCTATCTCTCTCCTCTGTAAAGTTAAGTCTCCATCTTGAGTCATGTGGATAAATATCACATTCTAGATATGGTGGATTCAGAGAAAGCCTGGTTTTTTGAGACATTCCTCAAGCAGAACTGCCTTTATGGGCCAATGTGAATACCTACAGCAGATTTGTGTGTGTGATTGTCTGTGTGTGTGAGAGAGACAGAGAGAGAAAGATGAACAAAATTTGTGTCCACAGTATAGTATAGCGGGGTTGATTCCAATAGCTGTCATTGAATTGCAGGCGAAATGCAAAATATCTGTGACTTTGGGCAAATTACCTATGTTTAAAACAATACATACTTTATTGTATTATAGTAAGTATTAAATGGATTACTTTAAGTAAAGACATTAGAGAAGCCAGACCACCAGTTTATCTTTTTGTATTTTTCATTCTTTAAACACTCTGTTTCATTGCATTCTATGACACTATCCCCTTGCAGTTTTACTGATATGTCTTTGACAGCTGATTCTCCATTTGGTTTGGAGATTCTTCCAATCTATTCAATTAGCTGCAATTTGATGATTACTACAAAAGACAACTCTTCAGCCTGTACTTCGAAAATTATATTTAAGTACAGGCAAGGACCTCTTGCAATCTTCACCAACAAAAGAATGTAATTCCGCAATGTCAACCTACTTCTGTTACAGCATTGTATGTCTTCCCTTTATTGAAAATAATATATTTTAAATAATTATATTTTCTGTTTCCCTCAGTGCCGATATCCAATGATGTAGCAGAGTCTATTATACTTCCTAACTGTGTATTGAACCAATACACTTCTCTTGATCATTAGTACAAGTAATCTACAAACGTTTCTTAGGCTCTATGGTCTATGCCTTTCTAGAGCTAAAATTCAAGGAGATGTGCTGGAGTATGTAGAGTTAAGGAAGGAGATGGTGATTAATATATACAAATAGCACATACATCTACAGTGTAGATGCTATCAGAAAAGGTATATCAATATTCTGCAGAATATCACTCACTTCTTGCTGAGATGCTACATTTGGGTTCATCCCATCAAACAACCTTTAATAGCAAAATTAAATTAAAAAATGAAAATAAAGTATAGCAAATATTTATTTAGTGCATGCTATATGCTCTTATTCTAAATAATACCTTACATTTATTATCTTATGAAAACATATAATAATCTCACATAAATTGTTATTCATGTTTTATATATACAGACATGTTATCAGATAATTATGTTTATGAAGAGTTAGTAAGTGATGGAGCAAGTTTTTATACCCAGTTAACTTGACTGCAGAGTTGCACAAATAACCATAAAAGTATACCCTCTCATATAGGTAAATAGTATAGCATACTTTATTTTTGTTTGAGACAGAATTTCACTCTTGTTGCCCAGGCCGGAGTGCAATGGTACGATCTCAGCTCACCACAACCTCTGCCTTCCAGGTTCAAGTGATTCTCCTGCCTCAGCCTCTCGAGTAGCTGGGATTACAGGCATGCACCACCACGCCCAGCTAATTTTGTATTTTTAGTAGAGACAGGCTTTCTCCATGTTGGTCAGGCTGGTCTCAAACTCCTGACCTCAGGTGATCTGCCAGCCTCGGCCTCACAAACTGCTGGGATTACAGGCATGAGCCACTGCGCCCAGCCTACCATACTTTTAAACATAATATATATTACTAACGGAGTCAGAGAAAATCTAGTTAGATTTAAGTCTATATTTTATAAATTTATTAAACAAATGTTCTAGCTTCCAGTTGAACTTCAGGCAGTGAATACCCAATACACATACAGATTATTTAAACTGTGAAAAACTTACTTTTGATGGCATAGCATTGCTGGGTTATGTGAGTGACTGCATTGAGTTGTTTCTCTTTCTTTTCTAGACCTAGCAATGGTGCCCAAACAAGGTTTGCGAGGAGAGATTCTCCTCTATGCTCTGTACAGGTTGGAGATTGCAGCTCCAACTCGGATGGACAGAGCAATATGTGGAGGCCTGCACTGTGAATTTTAGCTCCAGAACGACTACAGGAATAAATCAGGAAACTCGAGAGGACCCATAGACTCTCTGAAGAAAGTGGATTGCTCCTGAAGGACCCTGGAGACACCCCAAATACTGTGCTGGTATCCACAGTGGAGAGACTCATAGATGGTTCACATCACAGGATGCTGTGCAGACAACTTCCAGTACCAGCGTGGAGCCTCGGAGACATGTTGAGTGGCTAGACCCAGAAGAGAGATAACAAGCTCTACAACTCAGCTTTCAGGGAAACCACATCCACAGGGAAACCACATCCACAGGAAAAGTGGGGAGAGTACTACATCAAAGGAACAACCCGTGGGATAAAAAAACTGAACTACAGCCTCCAGCCCTAGACCTTCCCTCTGACAGAGCCCACCCAAATGAGAAGGAACCAGAAAACCAACTTCGGTAATATGACAAAACAAGGTTCTTTAACACCCCCCCCAAAAAATCACACTAGCTCACCAGCAATGGATCCAATCCAATACATCCCCAATTTACCTGAAAAAGAATTCAAGAGGTTAGTTATTAAGCTAATCAGTGAGGCACCAGAGAAAGGCCAAGACCAATGCAAGGAAATCCAAAAAATGACACAAGAAGTGAAGGGAGAAATATTCAGGGAAATATATAGCATAAATTAAAAACACTGAAAACTTCAGAAAATATTGGATACACTTATAGAAATGCAAAATGCTCTGGAAAGTCTCAGCAATGTAATTTAACAAGTAGAAGAAAGAAATTCAGGTCTTCGAAAATTAACCCAACCTAACAAAGACAAAGAAAAAAAGAATAAGAAAATGTGAACAAAGCTTCTAAAAAGTCTGGGCTTATGGTAAGTAACTAAACTCAAGAATAGTCGGTGTTCCTGAGGAAGAAGAGAAATCTAAATGTTTGGAAAATATATCTGGGAGAATAACCAAGGAAAACTTGCTTGGCCTTGCTAGAGACCTAGACATCAAATACAAGAAACACAAAGAACACCTGGGAAATTGATCATAAAAAGAGTATTGCTTAGGCACATTGTCATCAGGTTATCTAAAGTTAAGATGATGGAAAAATTTTTAAGAGCTGTGAGACAAAAACACCAGGCAACCTATAAAGGAAAACCTAACAGATCAACAGCACATTTCTCAGCAGAAATCCTACAAGTCAGAAGGGATTGGAGCCCTATCTTCAGCCTCCTCAAACAAAATAATTATCAGACAATAATTTTGTACCCAGTGAAAGTAAACATCATATATGGAGGAAAGATACAGTTTTTTTCAGAAAAACAAATACTGAGAGAATTTGCCAATACCAAGCCACTACTATAAGAATTGCTCTTTAAAGCATAAATCTCACAGAACCTATAAAACTAAAATAAAATTTAAAAAACAAAACCAAAAAACCAAGGTACGCAGGCAACAAATAGGAAGATGAATGGAATGGTACCTTACATCTCAATACTAACACTGAAGGTAAATGGCCTAAATGCCCCACTTAAAAGATACAGAACTGCAGAATGGATAAGAATCTGCCAACCAATTATCTGCTGCCTTCAAGAGACTCATCTAATATATAAGGATGCACATATACTTAAGGTACAGGGGTGGGAAAAGACATTTCATGCAAATGGACACCAAAAGTAAGCAGGAGTAGCTATTCTTATATCAGACAAAACAAACTTTAAAGCAATACAAGTCAAAAAAGACAAAGATGGACAATATATAATGATAAAATGCCTTGTCCAAAAGGAAAATGTGACTATCTTAAACATATATGCACTTAATGCTGGAGCTCCCAAATTTATGAAATAATTACTACTAGACCTAAGAAATGAGATAGATAGGAACACAATAATAGTGGGAGATTTCAATATTCCACTGAAAGCACTAGATGTGTCATGAAGACAGAAAGTCAACAACAACAACAAAAAACAATAGATTTAAACTATACCTTGAAACAAATGGACTTAACAAATATATACAGAAGGCTGCATCCAACAACCACAGAATACACATTCTGTTCAACAGCACATGAAACTTTCTCCAAGATAGACCATATGATAGGCCACAAAATGAGCATTGATAGATTTAAGACAATTGAAATTATATCAAGCATTGTCTCAGACCAGAGTGGAATAAAACTGAAATATCAACTCCAAAAGGAACCTTCAAAACTATGCAAATACATGGAAATAAAACAACCTGCTCCTCAATGATCAATGGGTCAAAAATGAAATCAAGATGAAAATTTTAAAAATTCTTCAAACTGAATGACAATAGTGATACAACCTATCAAAACCTTTGGGATACAGCAAAGGCGAGGAAAATTCATAGCCCTAAACACCTACATCAAAAAGACTGAAAGAGCACAAACTGACAATCTAAGACCACACCTCAAGGAACTATAGAAACAAGAACAAACCAAACCCAAACCCAGCAGAAGAAAGGAAATAACCAAGATCAGGGTGGAACTAAATGAAATTGAAACAAAAAATACAAAAGATAAATGAAACAAAAAGCTGGTTCTTTGAAAAGATAAATAAAATAAATAGATCATTAGCAAGATTAACCAAGAAAGAAGAGAGAAAATCCAAATATCCTCAATAAGAAACAAAATGCACAGTATTACAACTAACACCACAGAAACAAAAAGAAATCATTCAAGGCTACTATGAACAGTTTTACATGCATTAACCAGAAAACATAGAGGAGATGGACAAATTTCTGGAAAGATACAAACCTCCTTGCTTAAATTAAGAAGAATTAGATACCTTGAACAGACTAAAAACAAGCAGCAAGATTGAAATGGTAATTTAAAAATTACCAAAAAAAAAAAAAAAAAGTCCAGGACCAGGTGTATTTACAGCAGAATTCTCCCACACATTGAAAGAAGAATTGGTGCAAATCTTATTGACACTATTTCACAAGATAGAGAAAGAGGGAACCCTCCCTAATTCATTCTATGAAGCCAATATCACCCTAATACTAAAACCAGGAAAAGACAACCAAAAAAGAAAACTACAGACCGATATCCCTGATGAACATACACATGAAAATCCTTAACAAATTACTAACTAACTAAATCCAACAACATATCAAAAAGATAATCCACCATGATCAAGTGGGTTTCATACTAGGGATGCAGGGATGGTTTAACATATGCAAGTCAATAAATGTGATACACCACATAAACAGAATTAAAAATAAAAATCACACAGTCATCTCAATACACACAGAAAAGGCCCTCGACAAAATCCAGCACCCCTTTATCATTAAAACTCGCAGCAAAATCAGCATACAAGGGACATACCTCAATGTAATAAAAACCATCTATGACAAAACCACAGCCAACATGATACCGAATGGGGAAAAATTGAAAGCATTCCCTCTGAGAAATGGAACAAGAAAAGGATGCCCACTCTTACCACTCCTCTTCAACATAGTACTGGAAGTCCTAGCCAGAGCATTCACACAAGAGGAAAAAAATAAAGGGAATCCAAATCAGTAAAGAGGAAGTCAAACTACCACTGTTTGCTGATGATATTATTGTTTACTTAGAAAACCCTGAAAACTCCTCCAGAAAGCTCCTAGAACTGATAAAAGAATTCAGCAAAGCTTCTGGATACAAAATTAATGCACATGAATCAGTAGCCCTTCTGTATGCCAACAGCAACCAAGTGGAGAATCAAGTCAAGAACTCAACCCCTTTATAATAGCTACATAATAAATAAATAAATAAAATACAATACTTAGGAATATACCTAACAGAGGAGGTGAAAGACCTCTACAAGTAAAACTACAAAACACTGCTGTAAGAAATCATAGATGACACGAACAAATGGAAATACATCCCATGCTAATGGATGGGTAGAATCAATATTATGAAAATGACCATACTGCCAAAACAAATCTACAAATTCAACACAATTCCCATCAAAACACCACCATTAGTCTTCTCAGAATTAGAAAAAGCCATTCTAAAATTCGTTTGGAATCAAAAAAATAGCCTCTTTCTCTCTCTATATATATAGCCTGTGAGATATATATATATATATATATATATATATATATAGGCTGCGATATATATATATACCTTGCAGTTTCTTTATCCACTCATTAATTTATGAGCATTTGGGTTGGTTCCACAATTTTGCAATTGCAAATTGTGCTGCTATAAACATGCGTGTTCAAGTATCTTTTTTCTATAATGTAGCTTTTTTCTATTTTTTATATATATATATATACACACACACACACACACACACACACTATCGGCATACACACACACAGTGGAATATTACTCAGCCATAAAAATAAATGAATTAATGGCATTCACAGCCAGCTGGTTGAGATTGGAGACTATAATTCTAAGTGAAGTAACTCAGGAATGGAAAACCAAACATCCTATGTTTTCACAGATATGTGGGGGCTAAGCTATAAGGATGCAAGGCATAACAATGATACAATGGACTTTGGGGATTTGGGGGATAGGGTGGGAGAGAGGTGAGGGATAAAAGACTGCAAATGAGGTGCAGTGTACACTTCTCGGGTGATGGATGCACCAAAATCTCACAAATCACTACTAAAAAACTTACTCTTATAAGCAAACATCACCTGTAAACCAATAACCTATGGAAAAGTAAGAAAGAAATAAATAAAAGCATAGTACTGTACACTACACATTTTAGAAATGTATTTTTAAATGTATTTATATAAATATATTTTACATATATCTTAATATACTCATATAAAATATATTATTACATTGCAAAAGTAAAATGTTTAGAAAATGCAAAACTGTATTAAACAAAACATGATAATTTGTCATTTGTAAATTGTAGACAAATTATTTCCAGCCTGTTCTGAATTTTGATTTAGTAGTATTCTAAAATAAAATGCACTTAAGTTTCAGATTATCCCTTTGAGCATTATATTTTTGAATTTGTTTTATTGCACATGTGTCATTATTTGTGTTCATTAAAATTCACTGAACTCAGCCAGGTATGGTGGCTCACACCTGTAATCCCAGCACTTTGGGAGGCCAAGAAGGGCAGATCACTAGGTCAGGAGTTTTAGACAAGCCTGGCCAACATGGTGAAACCCTGTCTCTGCTAAACATACAAAAATTAGCCTGGTGTAGTGGTGCACACCTGTAGTCCCAGCTACTCAGGAGCCTGAGGCAGAAGAATCACTTGAACCCGGGAGGCAGAGGTTGCAGTGAGCCTTGATCACGCCACTGAACTCCAGCCTGGGCAACAGAGTGAGACTCCGTCTCGGAAAAAAAAAAAAAAAAATTTACTGAATTCTATAGTTGTCATAGTAGTTTGATACTATTTCTACACATCTCTAAAAAATTATTTTGAAGAGATATAGTTTATAGAAATATTTCAAATTGTGCTTATTTGCTTTGTTTAATGAACAAAATAATAAATAGAATAATTTTAATACATTTGTTAATCTATTTCAATTATATTGCCTATGTGCCATTTTATTCATTCTAAGTCACTGAGTATTTTTGGAGATCAGTACAAATTATCATATTTTATCTGAAAGAACAAAAGAATTTGTGTTTCACTTTAGATAACAGGTGCAAATTATTTGCAACATATCTGATTCCTATCTGCTACTATACGTGATGCTTAAGGTGTTAAACATAACACAACAATAATTGTCCATCGAGATAATTTCTCAAAACTTTTTTGGGTAGGATGAGAACATGTAAGGATTCAATAGATTGATTCTACATGTTGAAAGATAAAATTGTACATTTAGTTTAAAGATCTTAATTGATTTTATTGGTGATTTTATATGTTTAATATATAATATATATTTAATATAATATTTAATATATATGGTGTGTGTGTGTGTGTGTGTATACATATATATATATATATAGAGAGAGAGAGAGAGAGAGAGAGAAAGAGAGACTTGTCTTGCTCTGTCACCCAGCTAGAGTGCAGGGGCACAATCACAGTTCACTGCAGCCTTGACCTCCTGGGCTCAAATGATTCTCCCTCCTCAGCCTTCTAAGTCACTGGGACTACAGTTATGTACCCCCATGCCTGGTTAATTTTTTTTTAAAAAAATTATAGAGATGGAGTCTTATTATATTGTCCAGGCTCATTGTAAACTCCTGGGCTCAAGTAATCCTGCCACCTCAGCCTCCCAAAATGCTGATATCAAAGGTGGGTGTCACTGCACCCAGCCTATTTTAGTTCTGGAAGCAGATAATGATTATTTCTATAAAGTAGAATGAGTCTTCTGATGAACCAAGCACAGGAGGCTGGTTTTATGGGCAGAAAAGTACTGAAGAAAGCAGAAACAGGACTGGTAGTTTAAGAGTTATTTCTCATGTAAAGGTTAAGGCAGAGACTTCCTTATCAGGCTGGCTGTCTCCTTGATTTCTCTCAGAAGTTCAGATGAGGATCTTAGTTTCAGCGTGGTGGCCTGGAATTTCAGCATGAGTAGCTCCATTTTGGTATGATCTGATGGGCCTAGCGTAGGAGCTTACTCCAAAACTATGGCCTCCTATAAATTTTGTTTAACATACATACAATCATAACATGAATTCATTTTATTTGGATTCAAATAAAATAATTCAAAATAGAACAAGACAGAAATACATATATAATACTAATATTATCTCTAGGATTTTCCATATGTGTGTGTGTATATATATATGTGCATTTATACATGTGTTTATGTGTGTGCCTGTGCATAAACATTTCACATTTTAGAGGATAATATAAAAAATGTTGTTGTCATAGAAACTATAGAATTAGTCCAGAAGAGAAAATATAATTTATTACTTAATATTTTCCTTTCCTAATATACATGATATATAAGATATATATAAAAGATATATATAATGTACTTATATAAAATTATTCTTACATTGCAAAAGTAAAATGTTTAGAAAATGCAAAACTGTATTAAACAAAACATGGTAATTTGTCATTTGTAAACTATAGACAAATTATTTCCAGTCTTCTGAATTTTGTTATACATATGAATACATGAATATATATATTCATGTATATTAGGAAAGGAAAATATTATCCCCATTTCAAGCTGCTATGCAGTCTGTAAGTCCTTAGTTATTTTGTCAGCTAAGAAGTTCTAGTCTGAAATGAAACCCCTCACCCTCACCAATGGGCTGACCTCATGAGCTATAATGCTAAAAACTCAAGATATCTTATGCTTCTTGTATCTCATAAACAGATTTGATAATAGAGAGCCTTCAGAGCTCTCATAGAAACCATTATTTCAATAACAAGACTTAATACTAACACAGGAAAGGAAAAGGGTAGTTGACTCTCTAGTAGTAGTGAATAAGAAAGCCTTTATTATTAATGGAGAGTCACTAAGATTAAAAGTTCAAATTATTTTTTCTGTTTACCTACTTTGTGATTATGATAAATTTCATTTAAACTGCCTTTCTTAACTCTAGTGTGAAAATGGTGCATAATTGCAACTGAGCCACTCAGTTGGGGCTGGTATACACATGGTTCAAGTTACTATCTGGTACTAAGTTAATTATTTTAAACCACTGAGGTTTATTTATTTCACTATTTGCTACCTCACCTTTTCATTTTCACATTTGCCTAAAAATATTCTGCTGTAATAAAAGACTATCTGTTTCCAAAGATGTTGATTGATTTTTTCGTATAATTTATCTTTTCAGAAACATGACTCTGTATTGTATTACTATCAGTATAAAATGTTTACCTGGTTACTTGAAAAGTCACTGAGTCTTTAATTTTACTGCAATAGTCACATCATATGTTTAGAACAAATATCCATGTTATGCTCACATCTGTTTATTTCTCTCATGAACAGGTAACAGTTATATTTGGGTAATTCTGTTAGAATGCTTGTGTTTATCACTGACTATAGAGAGTGAATTAATTGACTAGGAATGAGCCCACTGTTCCAGCCATATATAGAAACGTCTTGGATGTCACAAATCACACATATTCAAGAAAACATCATTCTGATTATTCCGGAAACTGACATTTCAGTATGATAAAAATCTTTTTATGGGCCTAGAAGAGTTATATAAACATTCAGGAATGACTGTCCAAATATTGCCTAATATTTTGTGTTAAAATAATTTAAATCACTATGAAATTCATGTTACATAAATATAAACTAGTAGTTGTTATTAAAAATAAAAGTACTTTATTCAGTACTGCTGTTTTAAAAAATGCAAGTTCTAATTCATGTAGTATTGGCAACAATAACATTTTCATATAAATGTGATTACATTTTATTTAGTGTGACTTTAGAAATCACAAATCTCGGTATTCAAAAGCTGCTATTAAAACAACCAATGCAATACTATTAATAATACTATTTAAATGTTTAGGTTGCAAACTGAAGGTGATAAGCACTTCTTCATTTGAAGCTATGTGATACAAAATAAACATGTCTTAAAATTCTTCTCAATGCTAAAATTAGCTTATAGATTCTTTATCTAGGAGCAGTCTAATGACTCTCACAAATGCACCTTTGTTTTAGTTTACACAGCCAAGCATAATAAATGAAGTAATGTGGTACTTTCTGAGTGTGTTCAAGGTAATTGAAATTTGCTTTTATAGACATAAACTGTTGACCTTTGTGGAAGTTGCTGATGGAATTCTACTGGTCTTTAATGGCACCAAAAGAGAACATTCTCCTTTTACCCTGCTTACTTTTGTTTCCAACATGAAAAAATTTGCATAAAATTAATTGACTTAGCTGTATTTTTGTTATTTTACTATATTAGGTAAGAAGAAGATCTTAAGTTATAAACAGTAAAGCCCTATAAAATCATAATCAAATACAGATAGAACCAAACACATCTCATTAACCTGTAATTAAATCAGATTTTGATCTACAGGAAGATACAAGTTTGAAGATGTACATGTATCGTTGATTAGGCAAATGCTCCCAATGTTCTCTTCCAAAGAACATGCAAAATGAATACTTATTAGTGTACAATATGTAAAACAATCCATCTGAAATTCAAATATTTTATTTCTGAGCATGTGCAAATTTGTATCAATGTCTCACGAATATTATTCTGTGAAGCCATATGCTTGAAAACAACCTCTAATACCTGCATGATAATTTACTTTGTATAAAAATTTTCTTTAAATATCTTTTTAATCCTCACTATTCCTATAAACTCTATTAAATAACTTTAAATTATTAGAATTAACTCAACTTTGCATGGAATTTAAATTGCTGCATTTGTTAACAAGTTTTTTTTTCTTGAATACTTGCTTATTATTTCCCAATATGCTTATATTCTCCTGATTAAATAAGGCCTTCCTACAACTCCTTAACAGGAATTAATCTGTTACTTCCCTCTCCTTTCAAAGTTCTTTTTTTAACCCTAATTATAGCTCTTAGTGGAGTAGGTCTTACTGGTTAAGCCCCTGGATTAAAAGAAACTCTCATTTAGACATATTTGTATCCTCCAGGAATGCTTAAACATAATAGATGTACAATAAATGCTTAATAAATTGCATTGCAAATTAAGACACTGATTCTTTGGAAACACTTCTGCAAAGAGTAATACATTGTAATCATGTTGATACATAGGTGTTTCAACAGCACTAAATAGGAATGTGTGTATACGTACTTGAATAAATTAATGAATAAAGAAAGAATCACTCATTGTCTATAAAGTAAAAAAAGTTATTACTATACATAAATGCATTTATTTATGATTTATTGTAGAAAAAAAAGGTGGTAATATTGTTTAGAACATAACTATTAACCTTAGCATATTAACATGCCCTGAATAATTCTTTGTTTTTGGTGGCCAAGTTGTGCACTGAAGAAGGACATTTAGCAGGAGATGACTATAACATCTTCCAAATCATGGTAATTGAAATGTCTCCGCATGCCAAAGATCTGTAGGCATCAATATTGTCTCAGGTTGAGAGCCACTGGTCTAGGAAAAGAAGCCATTGATCAATCCTCACTCTCAAAGTTGAGCTTTTCACTACAAAAACTTTCCCTTGAGCTTATCAATGACTGAATAGCCCGATTAGTCAGTTTTCTCTAAGGAAAATCTCAAAGAAAGAAGAAATAGAAAATTATCTTTATCTCTAATCATTGAGACTATAAGGAAGAAAAATAAAGAGAATTAAGAAATTGCAATATGATTCTTAATGTGACCTCTCTCTGAGTTTTGGACCAAAGTAAGGAGACTTGTGAGGTGGTTTGGGAGATTTTCTAAGGAGAATGGGTTTTTCCCATCTAAATGTTTGGGACTTTGAATAAAAATGGACTTACAAGCTGTCCATGACAATTAACGTGTGGCTGCTTTAAACTAAGCTTGTTGGTGGAGAGTAGGTAGACAATAGGAAGGCCAGAGTTGAGCTTTGGATTCTTGCTTGTAGTTTATGGGAAGTTGAATTCCCCGCAGAGGGTATGTAGAGAGTACGTAGGTAGTCACTCAGTGGGCATGTCAAGAAATCTGTCAAGGTAGGAAGGGGTAGCCTGGACCAACTGCCAGTCGACTGTTGATTCCTTAAAAAAACACTAGGAAAACAAAAACAAAAACAAATGCAAAGAAGTAAAACTTGATCAACCATAGCTAAGTTTTTAGACTTAATGTGGTTAGAGAAAATATCAATTTGACAGAGTCTTATTACTATCTCAAAAAGAAAAAAACATTCATGGGAAAATATTTTAACTGGACTTAGGTGGAGACATATTATGATATAATAGTTTTAAATTGATGAATAAAGTGAATGCCCTGATTTAAGAATCTTGAAGCAAATCCTGACAAACAAACTATTCTTAAATAAACTATTTGAGGTGGTTTGCAGTGTTATTGTTCAGCAGCAATTATTTCCTGGAGACAGTAAGTAAGTTTATTTTGCTTATTCTCACTATTGTTTAAAACTGGGACAGGCAAATTATGTTGGTTTCAGTTCTTATGCCAAATGGAAGACAAGGAAAGAAGCAGATGAGTTTCCAGTGAGAATCAAGAAAGGGCTACATTATCTAGAAAATAAGCTCAACATGGCACAAGTATACATATGTAACAAACCTGCACGTTATGCACATGTACCCTACAACTTAAAGTATAATAATAATAAATAAATTGAAAAAAAAAAAAGAAAATAAGCTAAGACATTCCTATTGTAAGGGAGATAGGACTTGAAATAAACCATCCTAAGATTTTAGCAACAGTAGACAGAAAAATTCTCAAGGATGGAATCTGCCTTACCTCAGGCCCCCATCCTGGGAGCCCGTTAGATCACATTAGAACAGAGACCCAGGGTGGGGCGTGGGGTGTTGTTACTGAGAATACTGTGTGGATTTCAGTATCTATGTCTCCTCAATCTACATACGATTTTTAAAGACTTACTACCCCAATTACCAAACAACATTTTGGGTAAAGAGTGATAAGAGAAGGCTCAGAGAGAAAAATCTGAGAATTTTACCTAAAGAACTGTTTGAATGATTGTACCACATTAAGCTTACAGGATATGGGCAGCATTTTGTTCTTCTCCTCTGCTATACAGAGAATCCATCCAGACAATTTTAAGAATCAAAAAGACATATTTTCTTTATCTGTGTACAATGTGTTTTAATTTGTGAAGTCTTACAGTAAATAACTGTTAATTGGAGAAATAAATGTTCATGGGATCTATAAGGAGTGATGAAGAAACACACACACACACACACACACACACACACACAAACAGAATGTCAGAGGCCTTGAAGCTACTCTGAAATTTAAAACCTGAGGGAAAATAATATTCTAGAGAAAGGAAAATCTAAGCAAGTTATGAAGATGAAAACCAACTGGCAATTTTAATATTTAGGTCTTGTCAGGAAAACAGAAGCTATGTTAGAGATCTCATCTAGGAACATTTAAAACAGGAAGTTGGTTACAAATTCACTGAAAATCAGGAGAGTAAAACAATGATGGCTGGGAGAGAAAAAGGGAAATGGTTTGTTATCCAAAAACTGGGGACCACTGTGATCTTGAGTCCACAAGCTTGAATGTTTTACTTCTGTACTGAAGGCAGAGATGTTGGTAGTGGTGCTAGGACCACCAAGAGGGCATTGCTGAGGCTATGGACTAAGTTACCTAAAAGCCATCAATACTGCCAAAATGGAACTGCCAAAGGGATGCCATCTGTCTTCGCAGGCTAGGGGTGTCTTCATAGAGAAATGGCCTTGAAGCAGCTATCAGCTTTTGTCACCAACAATGTCAGCCTTCTTATGTCCAGCCTGGAACTGACGCAGATAGAAATGAGTAGGAAGACGATTTGCAAGACAGTCTGAAAAATTTAATTAGTAGGATCCCAGTGGGTAGGTGTGGGCCTGAGAAAGAAAGGATAAATATACAGTGGAGCAATGGAAAAACCTTTGAAGTTGTGATGTAGGAAAGGGTTAGATTTTTCATCATTTCTTTCTTTTCAAATACCCATTTCAACTAGGTATTGTGATTTTTCTCAGCCTGGGATCATAGGCCTTAAAGTAGAGGTTAACACAGATTTATTTTGCAAGGCTGACATTTTGATCCTTTTCCCACTAATTCATTTGTTTACACATTCAGTGAATATTTGCTACCTACTGTGACCTAATACTCATCTAAGTAGATTACATGCCTTATGTTTTTTTGTTTTTTTTTTTTTTTTGAGATGGAGTCTCACGCTGTTGCCCAGGCTGGAGTGCAGTGGCGCGATCTCGGCTCACTGCAAGCTCCGCCTCCCGGGTTCCCGCCATTCTCCTGCCTCAGCCTCCTGAGTAGCTGGGACTACAGGCGCCCGCCACCGCGCCCGGCTAATTTTTTTTTTGTATTTTTAGTAGAGACGGGGTTTCACTGTGGTCTCGATCTCCTGACCTTGTGATCCACCCGCCTCGGCCTCCCAAAGTGCTGGGATTACAGGCTTGAGCCACCGCGCCCGGCCACATGCCTTATGTTAACACAAGAAGGATGTGTTAGATTTTTGAAACCTAGTTCCCTGTTGTCTATATTCACTGTTTTGAATTTCTCTAAACATTTTCAATTATTATAATCAGTTATTAAACTACACCCCTTCAACACAGCTTTCCTAATCAAAATTATCAATGAGCTCCATGTATAAAATTCAGTTACACATTTTTAGTCTTTACCCTACTTGATTTGGCAGTGTTAATTACTTCCTTTTACTTGAAACTTAGTTTTCACTTGACTTCTAAGAAAGAACACTCTTCTGATTTTTCTCTGACCCTATGAACCATTTCTTCGCAGTGCAGGAATTTTTTTTTTTTTTTAATATTCTTGACCTTAAAATTTTGGCATGCCCAAATAGCTCAACCTCTTTGAGCCTCTTCCCTGCTTTGTCTACATTGTGTGTGTGTGTGTGTGTGTGTGTGTGTGTGTGTGTGTGTGTGTGTGTGTGAGAGAGAGAGAGAGAGAGAGAGAGTGCGGTAAGTGAGCCTAATGACTTTCTTTCTTTTTTTTTTTTTTTTTTTTAAGACAGAGTCTTGCTCTGTCATCAGACTGGAGTGCAGTGTTGCAATCTTGGCTCACTCCAACCTCCAACTCCCTGATTCAAGCAATTCATCATCCTCAGCCTCCTGATTGAGTAGCTGGGGATTACAGGCACGTGTCATGATACCTGGCTAATTTTTTTTGTATTTTTAGTAGACGTGGGGTTTCACCTTAGGCTGGTCTCTGGGTAAGGAGTTTTATTGAATGATGAAACAACTTTCTGTGAAAAAAGGACACAAGAGTGTTTTTTCTACCTGAAGGCAGGAAAGTCCCTCCAATGTGACTGAGTCTGAGGTTTTTAATGGTCTCAGAATAGAGGAGGGCAGGCTGTAGGTGGTATTGGAAAAAGCAACATTTGATTGATTAAAAGATATTATTCAGAAAGAACCAATCAGGAAGGGGTAGGTAAATGGGAACAGAAGTTGTCACTCTGGGTTGTGGGTTTCACTGGGACCAGCAGCCTGGTCTTTCAGCCTTCAGGCTGTTTTTTGGCTTGAAGGTTGCATTTTACTGGGGAGCTGCTCCTATCTGCCTAGGTATTTGGCTGCCTCCTGTTGCTATCACAACCTAATAGGATATTTGCTGAAGATAGGTCAAGGTGATTACACATCATCTGGAAGATAATAAAGGATGAGGAATCTTATTAAATATTGACAGTGATCAGATATGAAGGATGGGAGGGTGTTATTAGACTGATTTAGCCCAGTTCCTGATACAAGATAATTTTACTAGAAGGTACATACATGGATGAGCTTACAAGAAAATTTATGAGGCTAACATTGGGTTGAGCAAAAAATCTTTGCCACTTGAAGAAAAATATTAAAATTTCAAGAGAAATATAATACTTCATTTAGAATTCCACTTATGTTTACAACAGTATTTTAAATTTTACACAATATTGTGGCCTTTTAAGGATAATAGAAATAACTAGCTATAATGATTTTCTACAAATAGCAGCATTAATATCTCCTCCACCAGAAAAAAAAAAAAATTACTTAGTCACATTTAGTTTGTCTTATTTTCCTGTATTGAAAAAGAAAAAAAAAATAGCATAGTCACAATAGCACATTAAAATGTGATCTAATTTTTTGTTTCATTTTGTTTATTTTATTTTTATCTTTTTCTCTGGAACATAATCTCATTTTACTTTGCAAAATATCTGGTTTATATTACTCTAACCATAACAAAATTGTAGATGTTTATAATAAAAATGAAAAATTTAAATTTAGAAATAAGACATGACAGTTAATATTAGAATAGATTTCAAGTTTTGTGTTCCATTTAGAATCATAGAAATTGTAAGTATTTTCACTTAAACTTTGTTTACAATATTATGATTTTTTCCCTTGACTCTTACTTTTGGTAAACACAGATTTTAACAACTGTGGAAGACCAGAGTATGCCACCCCCAAATATGAGGTATTGTTGAGCTGAAGACAATTAAGAATAAGCTGAAGACGGAAAGGTCTCTATCCTCCTATTTGCCTAAATGAAGGATGTCAACTTTCAACAATGAGATTTAGAAAATATGATAAAGTAGAGAGTTTATTCAAGTGTAAAACTTCAGGATTTCTACCTGAGTAACAAAGACTCCAAAAGAATGGAGGTCAGTTCCAAAGTGGGAAAGTCATAGTTCTACTTTTATAGGGAGAGATAGATAAATTTAACAGAGTTGCGGCATTTCCCACACAAGGCCAATACATACATTATAGTGATTTGCTTGATTACAGTTTGCTACATCACAAGTAAGATTGTTTTAACATTACTTTAAAAAGGGTATTAGACTGAAGTGGGCTCTTTTTTCATGGTGCTTTTAAATCTTTGTTAATCGTCTACAATACAAGAATAAGAAAGGAAGTTAAAGGAGAATTTGCAGCAACCTGCCACGTGACTCAAGCCACAGAGTTATGTTCCTCTCAAGGCTCAATAATTTAAAGTTCTCCCTAGAAGGGAAAACAAATCTTAATACTGAAAACAGCTTTAGATGCTTATCATCTGAAAAAGACACTAGAAAAAGATATAAGGAAAATCTACATTACCAGGCTTTAGTAACTAGCCTTTATCTGCCATTTGTTGGTCTTCTCAAAAGTTACAAGTCCTCTCCTTTGATCTTGTCACTTCTGTAAAACTTTACTGTTAAAGAACAAAGGTTGACAATGCTATATAAACTGGAATTCAGAACTACCTCTTTGGTAATTCCTCATTCCCTGGGTGTCTCCTCTGTATATATGAAATGTACATATTATACAGGTGAAGAGAATTTTTCCTCTCCCTATGAGTGATTGACCTTGCTGAAATAAACTGACAATAGGCAAATCAATAACATGCTTAAGTACAGGAGCCACACAAAATATGAGAGTGGAAGTAGGGACAGTTAATTGTAGCTTAACTACTCTTAAAACTGCCCAATGGGTTCACCTTGCTCCCTGACTAGACAGAGTCAATTTATCAGAACAGGAGAATTGCAATAGAGAAAAGGCAATTTATGCAGAGCTGGTTGTGTGAGAGACCAGAATTGTATTATTCCTCAAATCAGTCTCCCTGAAAACCTAGAGATCAAAGTTTTTAAGTGGGTAGGGGGGACATAGAGTCGGGAGAGCTGATTGGTTGGCTTGAGTATGAAGTCATAGGGAATCAAAGCTATCCTCTTATGCCAAGTCAGTTCCTGGGTGGGGGCCACAGAACTGGTTGGCAGGTCCACGTGGGGCCATCTAGTTGTCAGAAATGCAAAAACTGGAAAGACATCTTGACAGGCCAATCTTAAGTTCACAATAGTGATGTTAACCTCAAGAGTAATTGAGGAAGTTGCAAATCTTATGAGCTCCAGAATAATGGTTAGTCATAGTTAGAATTGCAGCCCTTCTTATCCTTACTTTGCAGCTAGTGGCCTTTCATTCATTTTACGAGAACAGTTTAGCTTTTGGGAAGGACTACTATTTAAAGTATAAACTAAATTCCTTCCTTGTTTGACCAAGGGTGATTTGACCTACATCCAAGAATGAGTAAGGACAGTTTAGAAGTTACAAGCGAGATGGAACTGGTTAAGTCTCATATCTTTCACTGTCATAATTTCCTTAGCTGTAATTTTGCGCAGGCAGTTTCACTCTTTTCACAGAGGAGAGGTGAGTAGGGAACTGTAAGCAATTTTAGAGGGGAGAGAAAATTTTAGGGAGAATAAATGGACCCAGGAAGCAGACATTATGTTTTAAATGATTCTCTGGAATTTAAATGAGCCTGAGAGACAGGCAATATCTTGTGACAAACTGTCCAGGTGTGATTACATTTCTCGTTCTTCTACCTGAAATAGTGAAATTTCAGGGAGGGGGCAAAAGGCAATTGTGTTTTTGGTGGTAGGTGTGGTTTTAACGTAGTAAGGAAATTTCAGAGAAAAATTCCCTCTGCTGGGGGGTGGGAGGAAAACAGGAAAGGTCAGAAACTTTTCGAGTTCCAGGCCGACTCTAAAGCCTCCCTATAGAAGTTTTAGGTGTCAGCATATCAAAGCAACAAACTTTGTGGGTATTATTTTCTGAGATGCAGCAATATGGATAATGTTTTTTTTGTTTGTTTGTTTTTCTCTCGTTAAATCTGTCTTTTGTTACAGGGGTGCTTTCTAAGAACCTATGAGAGTTGAAGAAAAAATTAATTTTCTTACCCCTATGCAACTCTTGGTAAAATAAGTGAATTTATTTTATTTGAATAGAAATGTTATTGAGATGATTGGAAAACGGCAAAATATTTGAGAAATTTGTCATTATAACAGTTAATACATAGCATGAAAGGATCTAACAGAAGTGAAAGATAGCATGAAACAAGAAGGCTAATAATTAAATCCAGAGTCTCTTTAATACATTCTATTTTACTATTTGACAAAACCATATCTAAAAAGCACTAAAGAGAAAATCATCTGTACATGTGATTAAGGTAAATTTATGGGTTTAAGTGAAATGTTTGGACAAGTACCAAAACCATTTTATTAAATTTGCAATTAAATGAACTTTTAGGTACAGCTGCAAAGTTGGATATATACCCTCATAGACTAAAATTTAGCCATCTCATCTAATTTTAGAATGAAAATAAATTTCAGTTACTCTTACAATATTTTCTGAAATGTAAAACAAAACTTAATTTTACTTTTCCCATTTCTATTTTTAATTCCTTATTTAAGTGTCAGACTCCAACAAACTAAATAATGTGCTCCTGTTAACTTTCTTTAATATGCCAAATCAGTTTAATTACAGTTTCTATAAATAATCTATGCAAAATACTTCCCTGAACAGAATGCACTTTTCCTTCTGTGTGTGGCACATTTTAATACTTAAAAGCATTAGAACAGATGTTAGGTGCCTGCTAAACTTGTTTTCAGTTTTCTTTTATTTATATGTTAATGAGAATTTAATTACTTCATGAATACTTAAACAACCTGAGGGTGCCTGATATCATTAGCTTGAACATGACAAGCACCTCAAGTGACCACATGGGAAGACAAAAATTGCTTTTAGTTTACTTGAAGACAGAAAGATGAATTCATTTCACTCCCTGCTATGTTTTACCTGACACACAAAACTGAAAAAGCACAGACTCAGTCTTGCTTCCACATGACTGAAAGGATTTCAGCAAAGCACTCAAGAGCATAAATTCTTCCTATTTGGTTTTGCTTCGATGTCTTTTAATAACTACTCTGGCAATACTCTGCTCTAAAATCTTATTTCACTTGCAAGTGTTCTGTTAAAGCACATCACTCTTTTTTATGTATTATTTCTATGGCAATCTTAGCAGAACTGTGAACACCTTAAGTATTATTTATGTCACTGAAAAATTTCTCCATTTAAGCTCAATTGAAAGGTTGTATTTAGTTAAATGGTAGGAACTCATGTAAAGCAAATAACATTTGTAAATTCTTGTGTATTATTTTTACTAGCACAAATGGTGAGTTAAATATAATTGTACTAAAAACATTGATTATAAAATTTTACATATATAAAATGGATCAAATAATTCTACATAGTGATCATATATTCATTTTAAAAAGTAAAAAAAAAAAAAATTAGAACATTAAATGTTTCCTCCAGAAGGTGAAAAATATTAAACACACTAATATACACTTTTATCAACTATGTAATATCTGGAATGCAGAGGGAATTGTAAGGGGATATAATAAGGATTCATTAGAGATAAAATACATATTCTGAAAGAGAAGAAAAGGTAGAAAGTTTCAAAGAAAAAGGCCTCTTAAAATAACTATTTAAAAACCATGCGTCTTTATCTTTGACATGGTTCAATTTGCTATAGTTGACTCACTGTCCTTTGTAGATTTGAAAAATTTTCATAATTTATGATCAAAAAATATTTTTCTAGATTTGAAGATATTTCTATAAAGTCTTATTTATATTTTCTGTCCTTATTATTTGTTAGGAAAAAAGATTAGAGTTTGTAGATAAAGGTAATTTTCCTTAGAATAATATTTCTAAAATATTTTCCCAGAACAGGTTTTATTAAAACAAAATACTTTTTAAACATATGCTGACATTTAAAAGAAAAACGGCAAAACAAATAACAACCAAAAGGATTAAACAGTTTCCCTAAGAGTAGAATTTGCCCAAACGTTTAATAGACTAATATAATTTGTGAATCTCTCTGAGGAGTCTGGATCAGAGTTTTGCACAATTTGGGCCTAGGACATGATGGGGTGGCTTGAGCTCTGGGGCCTTTACAAATCTGGACTGGTTCTACCTAGCTGCTGTGGCCTTGAACTTCATATTTGCTTCACCTAAAACTGCTGTGGGAAACAAATAGTACCAAACTCTGCGTGTGCTATAACATGGCAGCATTAGCATTCCTGGTGTTCAGTCTGCAATATTCCTCAAATTTATCTGATCAAAATCTCTTTGGGATTATAGTACTGAAAAACACTTTGGAACTAGTAGGCAAGAGTAATTTATTTTACAACATTCTTTATTTTATGTGTGGAAAGGTAAATTCATTTATACTTCAATGCAGTATATATTTTTTTACCCCATAACAAAATACCATCAAATATTGTATAAATAAAACTATACACACACACACACACACACGCATACACACACAGACACACACAAAGTTCACAAGAATGATTTAATACACAGAAATACCTCTTATGGAAGAAAATCGAATAGAGGACTACTAGAATAGACTTTTATTCAAAAAAACATCCCATATGACGAGGATTTTAAGAGCATTCTAACTTAGAAAAGGAGGAAGGAATGGTTTTGGGGGCTTTATTAAGGCAGATTGGGAGGTGTCACACAAGTTTCACAGAGAGGAAGACCTTCTTCTTTCTGATTTGCTGATTGCCAACCATTATTTGGGCAATTTGGATTTTACCAAGATGGATAAAAAGGAACATCTTAGAAACATGGTGGAAAATTAGTCATATTACTGTGTCTATTACAATTCATCAGGAAATTATATTATTGGGCCTACAGAGAGAGGAGTTAAAATATTTTTGTTAATAACGTAATATGCATATTTTTATATTTTGCTAGAAATATTCAGCTTCATTTAACACTCACTGGATTTTTCAAAAATTAATTTATTCTTGAGCTTGTTTTTAAAAACTTCATGCCTTATATTTCATCCAAATCAGAGATTTTGTAAATCATGACAACTAATTAATAACTGTTATTGATAAGATCCACATATAGCCAAAAATGGAATAGAGTTTAGTAAGAGAAGGAGCAAAAACTATCTTAATACAAAGCAAAAATATATATCTTTGGGGCTTAAACACAAGAGAAGGAAATCTTTTTTCAGTGTTGATTTCTGTTAAATATGCCATTTTTCTTAAAACTGATTTTCATAGTATAAATTCTTTAAAGGATGTGTAAATGGACTGATCCTGCATTGACAAAGAAAAATTTGCACTGAACACTTGTTAAAAACAATGAGGAACTTTCTGTAATAACGGTCAGATCTATTGCCATGTGGGAGACAACTTGTACTCTACTTCTTTGAAATAAAAGATGGAAGAGGTTTTAGCACCTGTGTGAGCTAGTGAAAAAATAATAGAGAAAGTTGAAAAAGTTATGGAGAAAGTTGGTGAATATGATGAGGCCATCAGTATTTGCTACTTGATGCTTATTGAAGTTAGTTTCTAACTCTTCCAGAGACTAGGAGATTGGGGACTATCTTTCTTGATGATTACCTTTCAAAGATGGCTGCCACGTTCTTGAGAAACCACTTGTGAGTTGAAGAAGACTTACATCTGAGAGGGGCAGAGAAAGAGTCTGCAATAGCAAGTTTTCTAAGAAAAGAGAGGTCCAGGGTGCCTACAGTAAGAAAGAAACATGCCTAAGGTTTAGTCAAGTTGAAGAGAACAAAGAAAGCTGTCTTGGTCAGTATCAATTAATCATTGAATATCAAATAAAATATTGATAGAAATTACCTTAAATGGGAAACAAGCAATATTTTCTTTCTTTGTGAGCAAAACTCACATAATTATTTCATGAAAATCTTCAGTTTAAAACACTGTATGTATTTAGAAACTCTGATACAATCCAAATAATAAGTGGCAAAATTGAAAGATCCAAAGAGAGAGAAGAAAAATAGATATTTAGGATAAAAAGCTTTTCTAACTAGCATCAACCAATAAGAAAAAATAAATAAAATGCCCTATATCTTAACTACAAACTCCTATAATGTAATTAAATCACAATAAAGCACCCATATAAGTAACATGTTGTTATGTTAGGATGTAAATGCTTCAGAATAATTTATTGATCGTCTATAAATATGGTAGGCAACAACTAATTACTTTGTATTTAAGATTATATGCAATTTTCATGCCTTTGACACTTAAGGCTCAGTTATTCTAGCAGTTTCCCAATCATATTAGAAAAGTAACTTTTTAACTTTTAAAAAAATGCTATATTACATGTAAATAAAATTTCATGTAAGAATTGGCTTTAAAACATTACATTAGATAATATATACTGTTAAGAAAAAAATATTTATTATACTGGTTTAAAACAGCAAGGAAGGCTTTTTATTCAGGGTCATCAAAATAGGTATAGAGACTATCTTAATCAGATTTTGCAGTAAGGGAGAGAGATTGTGCTCATCTATGAATACAACAAAGAAAAGTGGAAATTTATATCCAAGGAGCAGAGTTGGAGTCTGTGGATAAAAAATTACTAAGAGGAAACTTCAAGAGTAAGGGAAGATTGTGGATAAAGCAAAGTGACAGAATTCTTGCAGAAGACAGGTCAGAGTAATCAAATATTACCTGGTGGATGGTGGAAAATGAGTAATTTGTTAAATTATTAAAAGTAATTAGATATCAAGGGTGGGATCTTCTGGCTAAATTGACTTAGCAAATTCTTGCTAAAACTGTACTTTACAAGGACAGAGACAGAAGCCCAAAGTTGAGTCAAGTCAAACCAAAGGGCTCAGAGAAGCCTGACTAAAATTCGGTCAAGGAAAAAAATATTTTTCAGTTCTATCTATGAAGTTCGGTTTTATAAAACAAGGGGCACTCTATCAGGGAAATGTTAACCAGAAAGCCATTCATCATGATATGTTTATATACATTCCTTTTTCCATCTCGCTTTAGGATAGAATTTCATAGAAATGTTTCTGTATTTAAAATTTAAGTATTATGTTAAACTAGCTGAAGGGTCACAAAAAAGGGCCCAAGCTTACTTCTTCCCCAATTCAATTTATCCATAAAAACAATAACCTAATGATGACAATGATGGATATGAATAAACGGGCAGATAAATGGATGGATGGTATTAGAGCTCAGAAAACAATAGCCTAAAGTATTGAGCTTTGGCATGCTGACTACTTTCAACTGAAGGAGATTGCAAAGCCCTAGGAACAGCTTCAGAAACAAAGTCTCTCTCTGACCTCCTGCCCTAATGTTTCTTGCTTCTTTTTCTTCCCTGAGGCAATCCATAGAAACTAGAGTCCCTCTTCACAAAGACAGGTCATAGAAAAAGAAAATTTACTCCAGTATTTCTTCACCCTTCTGTGTAAGAGCTGGCCATAAGGAAATTATCTGACCCACCTTGTCGGACGGTTGGTCATAAAAGTCTCATTCCAGAGGGTCCTTGCCTTATACCTAGGAAGAAGAAATGCTACATAGAGAGGGAAAGAATAATCTAAACAGACATGTCTTGCTGATCTTCCCCCCTCAGTCCAATCCCATTTCTCCACATCCATTCATTCTTCATCTAATCCAAGCATAAAACAGACATTTTTCCCTGGGTCTTTGGTTCTTTATTTTTGAATTTGTCCATGTCAGGTAAAACTTTCATAAAATAAATGTGTTATACTTTTCTCTTGTTAACCTGTCATTGTTACAGAAATGTCATCTATGACTGTTATGGGTGACAAAAGGTATCACACCTTTTCTAACACTTCAATACATATAGATAAATAGACAATAAGTCAAATACTGTGGAAGTCAACAAAGTGTGTAACACAGAATGTATGAACATAATTACTAGAATAGTGAGTATAATAAATATTCCCAAGTAAATAAGAGAAGACCTTGTTACATGAACTAGAAATATTTTTTATAGTAAGACAGTTAATTACATATGAGAAATATTATATTTAATTAAATGATCCAAAATAATAAGAAAAGGCCAAAAGGTAAGAAATGCATACTTGTGAGAGCAGCAGTAGTCAGACAAATCCTAGGCAGACAAATCCTAGGCAGACAGGGGCAAATCCCAGTGAAACCCATCTTTAAGCCCAAAACAGCCTGAAACCTGTAATCCAGAGTGAGAACATCTATTCCTGTTTGCCTACTCTTTCGTGATTGGTTCTTTCTGAGTAATGCTTTTAACCAATCAAATGTTACCTTTTCCAGGGCTACCTACAGCCCACTTCTCCCCATTCTGTGCCTATAAAAGCCACAGACCCAGCCACACTGAGAGAGAAACCACCCAATTCCTGGTGGTTGACCACCCTTATGTCCCCTCTCTTCTGAGAGCTGTTTCATCACTCAAAAAAATTCTTCTCTGTCATCCTTATCCTTCAATTGTCAGCGTATCCTCATTCTTCTTGGATGTGGGGCAAGAACTTGGGAACCTATGAACACGGGTATGAGCTATAACACGGGTGGGCTGGGGCCGAGCTGGTGCACAAGCCAAGTGTGGTCTCAGCAGACTGATTGGGTGGGCCACTTCCTCCGGCAGGTAGTGTGGCCGAGTGAGGCCCTAGTGGGAGCATCACTAGCCAGGGGTCACCAACTTACAAAGTGAATGAGAAAAATCCTATGTCATTTCAACTAAAAAGCACAATAAAAAAGTTTTCCAGAAGGCAGCAGGAAATATTAGAGAGATAACATATAAGAGAAAAAATATGATACTTAAGAAAAAAAAGAAACAGAATTACTAACATCTAGATATTAAATATACAAAAGAAACAGAAAAAAAACTTAAAAAAGAGAAAAGATAATCAATGATATAATAATGACAAATTTTCCAGAACTAAGAAAAAATAAAACTACTGACAACTGGGGCTCACAGAGTACCAAATAGAATTGATGAGGAAAACGACTATCTAGTCACATTAGAGTGAAATTTAAATAAATACCTTAAATACAGTGAATTCAGCAAAGTCTCCCTATAAAGAAAAAAGAATCTGAGAATCTGACTGATATCAAACTTTGCAACAACAACATGATTTGTAAAAACACAATGAAGTAATATTTTGGAAGTGCTGAAGCTAAAGCAATTTAAACATAAAATATTTATGCAGTCAAATTGTCATTTAATGTAATAGTGCAATTAATATAATCTACAGCATATAACCCTTTAAAATGTTTAGCACAATATTTTTTATTTGACTTATTTCACCAACAAACAATAGAAATTAATGTAAGAGGTATAGAAAGGAGGGAAAAATAACATGAAAAATTTCTTGTTACATGTTCATTACATATTTAGCATTTTATTTTGTTTGGTATTATTTCTTAAGACAAAGTCTTGCTGTGTCACCCACACTGGAGTACAGTGGTAAGGCTCATTGAAGCCTCAAACTCCTAACCTGAAGTGATCCTCCTTACTTAGTTTCATGTGTAGCAGGGACTACATCCTTTTGCCATGATGCCCAGATTATTTTCTTTATTTTTGGTAGAGACAGTGTCTCACTATGTTGTCCAGCTCGTCTTCAACTCTTGGGCTCAGGCAGTTTTCCTGCCTTGGCCTTCCAAAGTTCTGGTATTACAGGCATGGGCCACTGTGCCCAGTCTCATTATATATTTGCAGAATACATGAATAAATGATTATAACAACAAATAATGGTTAACAGTTTTCTGCAAGGTGTTGAGATAGCATGCACACAATCATATTTAAAAGAATCAGTCTCTAAGTGACAATAACTGGAAACCTAAAATAGTGACTGTCAGTGCCATTCATGTAGCCAAAAATGATATTTCTTGTTAATGGCTGAATAATATATTCCAATACTATACACATATATATGTGTAGTATATATATACACACACAATATATGTATATTATATATACATATGCAATATGCATATATGTATAATATATGTATACATATATAATATATACATATATGCATATATACATACAATACATATATAGTGTATATATACACACAATAATATATTCCAGTGTGTGTGTGTGTATATATATAGTCATGCTTTCTTTATCCATTTATTATAAGCCAAGCACAGAAGGAGAAATAGTGCATATTCTCACTGTTATGTAGGTCATGAAAAAAAATGGACTATGGAGGTAGACAGTAGAATGGTGGTTATCAGAGGTCAAGAAGAATGTGGAGTGTGGTGGTAAAGAGAAGTTGGTTAAAAAGTGCGAAAACACAGATAGAAGGAATAAGCTCTAATATTTCAGTAATACAGTAGAGGGACTATAGTTAACACTAACTTATTGTTTATTTCAAAATATTTAGAATTAAAATGTCCCCAACAGGAAGAAAAGGTAAATTTTGAGGTGATGGATATTCCAATTACCTTGATTTGATCATTACACATTTTTTACAGACATCAAAATATCACATATACCCCCCAAATATGTACAACTATTATACATCAATTTAAATTATTGAAAACATGTGGTTTGGGGACAAGAATGACCTTAAGGTTTAGGCTTCTTGGAAAATTCTTAAGTCACTGTATTTCTCAATGTTAGCTTTCTGCTGTTGCTTTTTTCTGTCACATAATATATCTCCTTATGTTTAAATGCAATACTTTGGAAGACACTCTTAATTTTCTTAATACAAAAAGATATTTGTTTATTCGTTTTTTTAAAATAGATTTAAAGAGTATAAGTGCAGGTTTGGTACATGAATGTATTACATAATGGTGAAATGTAACCAACACCTGAATAGTGTACATTGTACCCATTAGGTAATTTCTTTCTTTTTTTTTTTTTTTTTTTTTTTTGAGACGGCGTCTCGCTCTGTCACCCCGGCTGGAGTGCGGTGGCGCCATCATGGCTCACTGCAAGCTCCGCCTCCCGGGTTCACGCCATTCTCCTGCCTCAGCCTCCCGAGTAGCTGGGACTACAGGCGCCCGCCACCACGCCCAGATAATTTTCTGTATTTTTAGTAGAGACGGGGTTTCACAGTGTTGGCCAGGATGGTCTGGATCTCCTGACCTCGTGATCCGCCAACCTCGGCCTCCCAAAGCGCTGGGATTACAGGCGTGAGCCACCGCGCCCGGCCGAGGTAATTTCTTATCCCTCACCCCCTTACCACTCTCACACCTTTCCGAAGTCTCTGTTGTCTATTATTTCACTCTCTATGTCCTTGTGTAGACATTATTTAACTCCCACTTTTGAGAACATGCAGTATTTTACTCTCTGTTTCTTAGTTAGTTCACATATGATAATGGTCTCCCGTTCCATCCATGTTGCTGTAAAAGAAACAATTCCATTCTGTTTTATGGCTAAGCAATGCTCCATGGTGTGTGTGTAGATAGATAGATAAATAGATAGATATAGATATATGAGATCTATATACAGATATATGGGAGCTGCATACAGATAGATATATAAATATCCATAGATAGAGATATATGATTTCTACATATAGATATATGATATCTATATATAGATAGATATGATATCTATGCCTTTTTAAAAAATCTAGCGTCCATTGATGGACATTTAGGTTAATTCCATGTCTTTGCTCTTGTGAATAGTACTTTATATACATACAAGTGTAAGTATCTTTTTGATATAAACCCTACCCAAGTAAACATAATCTCTCACAATAAAGACCAGTTCATCTCAGGTTCTGTTACCTCATATGTTATGTCTGGCTCTCAACACCAACAAGAAAAACTACGAAATACGCTAGAAGGCAAATAAATATATTTTTTAAAAATCAGGAGAGGAATCATGAGAAACAGATTCAGACTCATGACAAATTCTGAATTTATCAGACTAGCAATTAAAAATAATTATAAGGAATTTGCTAAGGTCATTCGTGGGAAAAAAGTGAACATAAAAGAATAAACATTGC
The DNA here is from genome assembly GCF_037993035.2 of Macaca fascicularis. NCBI lineage: Eukaryota > Metazoa > Chordata > Mammalia > Primates > Cercopithecidae > Macaca > Macaca fascicularis. The sequence continues at coordinate 54,738,760 of NC_088391.1, read as the reverse complement.
TTTATTTGGTTTTCTGTTGCTATAACTGAATGACTAAGTCTTATAATGTATAAATAAAAGACATGTATTTCATATGGTCCTGGAGACCAGGAAGTTCAATATTGGGCAGCTGCATCTGGTTGGCTACTAGTGTTGTGTCTCAACAAGGTGGGAGGCCTCACAGGGTGAGAGGAGGCACTGGAAAGCCTAACCTGCTTCTATAACAAATCCACTCTTGTGATAACTTACTCCCATGATAATTGATTAATCTATTAATCCATTCATGAATTGATTTCTCGTAACCCAGTTACTTCTTCAAGGTCTCAACTCAATACTGTTGCATTGGAAATTAAGTTTGAAATGAGTTTCAGAAAGGAAAGGCATTCAAACCATAGCACATGGGTAATATAAACTGAGAGACTGAAATTTTAATAAAGAATCAAAAGGTAATGCTAGAAATTTAAAAATGTATGTAGAATTCGTTTGATGCCTTCACCAGTAGATTGAACCCATTCAAGTAAAGTATCCAGTGACCCTGAAGATATGACAATAATTACCTACCAATCTGAAATGCAAATATATATATACAGAAAAGGAATTAAAAAAACTGGAAAAATAGAACAGGATATCCAAAAATCATGTAAAAATGTAAACAGGTATAACATATGCATAATGGGGATACGAGAAAAAAAAATGAGTAAGGTGTAGAAGAACTATTTGAAGCAATAATGACTGCATATTTCCCAAAACTAATGATGAAATTCAAGCCACATAGCCAAAAAGCTCAGAGAACACCAAGAGGAATAAATACCAAAAACCTCACACCTAGGTATAACATACTCAAACTTCAGAAAACCAAAGACAAAAATAACATCTAGATAGAAACCAGGGGATTGGGGGAGGAATACCTAACATATATAGAAACCAGAGTATAAATTACATCCGACTTTTCTTTCTTTCTTTCTTTCTTTTCTTTTTTTTTTTTTTTTTTTTTTTTTTTTTTTTTTTTGAGACGGAGTTCTGCTCTGTCTCCTAGGCTGAAGTGCAGTGGCGCGATCTCGGCTCACTGCAAGCTCGGCTTCTCGGGTTCATGCCGTTCTCCTGCCTCAGTCTCCCGAGTAGCTGGGACTACAGGTGCCTGCCGCCACGCCCAGCTAATTTTTGATTGTATTTTTAGTAGAGACGGGGTTTCACCTTGTTAGGCAGGATGGTCTCGATTTCCTGACCTCGTGATCCGCCCGCCTCTGCCTCCCAAAGTGCTGGGATTACAGGCTTGAGCCACCGTGCCCAGCCATCCAACTTTTCATGAGAAACTATACAAGAGTGGAGTAAGCATTTAAAATTTTGAAAGGAAGACTAAAAACACAACCAATATAATAGTGAAGAACAAGCTGGAGGACTGACATCATCCAACTTCAGAACTTATTATGTAGCTCCCAGTAATCAAGACAGTATGATATTGACGAAAGAATAAGTCAATAGATCAGTGGAACAGAATATATAACCCAGAAATAGATCCACACTAATGTAGTCTACTTATTTTTGACAGAAAAGAAATGGTAATGCAATGGAGAGAGCCTTTTCAATAAATGGTGCTACAATATTTGTACATGTATATGGACAAAAACCAAAAAGGGAATCCAACTCACACCATACACTTTTCATAAAATTTAACCGAGAATGGATTATACACCTAAATATAAAACACAAAACTCTATACTTTCTGGAATATATTATAGGACAAAATATATGTGACTTTTCATTTGGCAATAAGTTTTTAGAAACCAACACGAAAAGAACAATGTGTAGAAGAAAACAATTGATGTTAGACTTTGTTAAAATTAAATATTTCTGCTATACAAATGACACTGTTAAGAGACAAGCTACAGACTGGGAAGTAATATTTACAAAACACTTATCTGATAAAGGACTTACCTCAAAATATGTCAAATAACCTTTAATATTCAACAGTAAGAGTACAGTTTAATCAAAAATAGACAAAGGATATGAATAGACACCATCAAAGAAGACACATATATGATACGTATGTGTGTGTGTGTGTGTGTGTGTGTGTGTATATATATATGATAAATAAGCATATACTGATTCACAGTGTCATGTGTCATTAGGGAATTTTAAATTAAAATTACCATGACATACCACCACACATCTATTAGACTGGCTACACCCTCCAAACTGAAAACAACTAATGCTGTAAAGAATTCAGAGCAGTAGGCTCATTCATTCCTTACTGGTAAAAATGTGAAGTGATACTGTCATTTTAGACATTCCGGAAGCTTCTCATATAGATAAACATGTTAAAACTGTGTTTCTCATAGCTAAGCGTAATGTTTTTTCACATTTGATTTATCTAAGTGAAGCGGAAACATTTGTTCACATAAACACTGCATACAAATGTTCATAGAAGCTTTATTCATAATTGCCCAAAACTAAAAAAGACAAAATATTGTTTCAAAAGGTGAGTAAATAAACAAATGTTTCTGTGCAATGAAATATTACTCAGTAATAAAAAGAAATAGTTAGCAAGCTATGAAAAGACTTGGAAAAACCTTAAATGCATATTGCTTATGGGAAAAAAGTCAGTCTGAAAAAAGTATTACTGTATGATTCCAACTATATGACATGTCAGAAAAAGGCAAACTTGTAGAAACAGAAAAAAGTTAGTGGTTGTCAGGGGTTAGAGGAAGAGAGAGATGAATAAATGGTGCACAGAGATTTTTAGGGCACTAAAATTATACTGTTTGATACCTTAATATTGGATATATGACATTACACATTTGTCAAAATCCATAAAATTGTACAATACAAAGCCTGAACTCTAGTGTAAACTATGAACTTTAGTTAATAATAATGTACCAATATTGCCCTATCTATTATAACAAAATGCCACACCTAATGCAAAACGTTATAATAGGAAACTGATTGGAAGGAAGTGGAGGTATAAGGGAGATCTGTACTATCTCTTCAATTTTCCATAAACCTAAAACTGCTCTCTAAGAAATGAAGCCTAGTAATTTAAAAAAAAATCCTACAATAAGGACAGTGCAAATATCCTTAAAAACAAAGTCCAGGTAAAAGGGCAGTTAGTATCTCTCTTGCAAGATGTGCAAAAATGTGAGCAAGCTATCAAGAATTGTGTCTCAGCATTTGGGATGACATTGGCAATCCAAAATTTACTTTGCATGTCTCATGTGAGCATTTAGGTGAGATAAGCAATTATGTTTTAAATTGGCTGAAACTGAGCTTCAATAAGAGGTCCACATAAATGATAATTGTGTGAGAAATGCTGAATGCATGAAATATATTGGCTTCAAATAAATCCTACATTTATTTATAATGACTCCAAATTTCACACTCCAAATTATCAGTTGGTGATGGAACATGTTTTTACAAGGGCAAATCTCTGAGTAGCCTATTTTGTAGGAAGAAGATTTCTTTGTGGGAGAATGCTTTCCAATTCTCCTGAACAGTGATCAATATGCCACATTCTAAAATTAGTGAATATGGCTAGTATTCTAGAAGAAAACAATGCTTTACTAAAATTCAGTTAAGCAATAATAGAATACAATATGGATAAAACAAGATTAGATATGGGTAACAGATACTGGAATTGACTCACTTTAATATGTGAGGGTATAACATGTGAGTGGCTGGGACCCACATTGGAGAAATTTTCTAACTGGCATTGACTCTACTTTTATTTCTGTCTTTTATGAGTTGTGTTGCTTAAACTCTTTCAAGTTTAGTAGAACCACAGCTGTCCCTCTTTTGCACTTGCTCCTCTTGAGAACACCTTGACATGGCACAAAATCTTGAGAGTATAACTAAAGAAATGGTGGGAAAAGTCACTCAGTCTTATCCCAACAGATGTGATATATCCTTTTTTTCCATTCCCATTACCTCCTGGTCCTTATCTCTTTTTCTTTCTTTATTTTTTTCTTGAACATATCAGAGACAAAAGAAATACTAACTTATATGGAAATTCCAGCAAAGTTCTAAAGCTTGGCTAGCCCACAATATAGGTACAAACTAATAAATCATGAAGATGAAGTACTAAAAGGAGCCCAGAGTTTAGACATATTGACTATGTCAGGGGAAACCCTTAAGATTTCATAGAAGAGCAGGATTTTAGCTGCATCTAGAAGGATGAATAGGCGTTTATCAGACAGCAAAGATGGGAGAGAGAATTTCAGCCACAGAGATTACGTTGTTCAAAGGTAAGTAATAAAAAGAAACATGGGAAATTCTAAGTTCTTGTGATAGAAAATTAGATTTCATGATGCAGATTTGTGGAAACTGAGACTGGAGAGAGTGAAGTCTAAAATTATAAACTATCCTTCTTTGCCATGAAAAGAAAATTGATCTTCATCCTATAGTGAAGGGCTGCCAAAAAAATGATAAATGAGGGAATGATATTATTAATTTATTTTATAGAAAGAAAACTAAAGTTGAGAATAAAATTTAAGCATAGGAATTCAGATGTCGGACTCATTATTTTATAAAGTGATGGTGCTTTGACCACAGACTTTAGCAATGAAACAGGGCAGAGGAGACTGGCCTGGGCATGTATATTTGTGAGATGAAATCAACATTACTTCATGTAATCTTCATAACAACTTCTGAGATTTTTTTTTCTTGTTAAAAAGTTTTCATTAGGCCAGTTGCAGTGGCTCACACCTTTAATCCCAGAACTTTCGGAGGCTGAGGCAGGAGGATTGCATGAGCCCAGGAGTCTGAGACCAGCCTGGGCAACATAGGGACACCCAGTTGCCATAAAAATACAAAAATTAGCCAGATTTGGGGGCACATGCCTGTAGTTTCAGCTACTTGGAAGGCTGAGGCAGGAAGAGCACTTGATCCTGGGAGGCTGCAGTGAACCATGATGACCACATTGCCCTCCAGCCTGGGAAGAAGAGTGAGATTCTGTTTCAAAATTTTTTTTTCTTTTTATCTTAAAGATAAAAACAATATTCTGAAAGATAAAAGTAACTTGCAAAAAATGACTGTTGATTATAAGTTTAGGGTTTAAATCTGAATTTTGAACTTCAAGACCAAGACTGATCACACTCTAATTTGAAATATGGAATCATATAGTTTGGCAACTTATTTTTTTTATTATTTACAAAGGTAATTTAAGATTATTAAATCATTTATTGTTAAAATAAGAAATAATGCACATCCCAAAATGTACTTCCTTATCCCCGGAAAACCAAAGGCCTGCTCAGCAATTTCTCACAAAATGAACACATCTGTATCAACACACAATTTAAGAAATAGAATGTCATAGATGGCTCTTGAATGGGCAAAAGCCAGTAAGATTACTTTTGAAAACTGGCACAAGACAAGGATGCCCTGTTTTCCCACTTCTATTCAACATAGTATTAGAAATCCTAGCCAGAGCTATCAGGCAAGAGAGAGAAAAAAATATATACATATATATATTTTAAAATTCACATGGAACCAAAAAAGAGCCTGAATATCCAAGGCAATACTAAGCAAAAAGAACAAAGCTGGAGGCATCGTGCTACCTGACTTCAAACTATACTATAGAACTACAGTAACCCAAACAGCATGATAATGGCACAGAAACAAAGGCCAATGGAACAGAATAGAGAGCCAAGGAATAAGGCCACATACCTATAACCATCTGATCTTTGACAAAGCTGACAAAAACAAGCAATGGGAAAATGACACCCTTTTCAATTAATGGTGCTGGAATAACTAGCTTGTCATATGCAGAAACCTGAAACTGGACCTCTTCCATATGCTATATTACAAAATCAACTCAAGGTAGATTACAGACTTAATTGTAAAACCCCCAAATTTAAAAGCTCCAAAAGACAACCTAGGCAATACCATTCAGGATGTAGGAACTGACAAAAACTTCATAAGAAAGATGCCAACAGCAATTACAACAAAAACACCCACTGAAAAATGAGATTTTATTAAACTAAGGAGCTTTTACACAACAAAAGAAACTGTCAATTTACAGAATGGGAGAAAAAATTTTTGCAAACTATACATCTAACAAAGGTATAATGTTTAACTTCTAAAAGGAACTTAAACAAATTTCCAAGAAATAAAAACAAAGAGCCCTATTAAAAAATGGACAAAATACATGAACAGACACTTTTCAAAAGAAAAGTGGCCAACAATCAAGTGAAAAACGTCCAAAATCACTATAAATAATGCAAATAAAAATCACATTGAGATACCTTCTCACATTGGTCAGAATGGCTATTATTAAAAAGCCAATAAATAACAGGTGCTGGTGAAGTTGTGGAGAAAAAGTAATGCTTATACACTATTGGTGGGAGTGTAAATTAGCTCAACTATTGCGGGAAACAGTGGCGCAATTCTCAAAGATCTGAAGATAGAATTATCCTTCAATCCAATAAACTCATTACTGGGTATACACCTAAAGAAATAGAAGTCATTCTATAGTAAAGACATATGCACACCTTTGTTCATTGCAACACTGTTCTCAATAGCAAACACATGAGACCAACCTAAATGCCTACCAATGTCAAATTGGATAAAGAAAATGTGGTACATATTCATTACCATGAAATACCATGCAGCCATAAAAAAAAAGAATAAGATATTTTCCTTTGCAGGAACATAGATGGAACTATAGGTCTTTATCCTTAGCGAGTTAAAGCAGAAATAGAAAACTAAATCCTGTATATTCTCATTTATACATGGGAGCTAAATGATGAAAACACATGGACACATAGAGAGGAACAACAGATACTGGGGCCTATCAGATGGTGGAGGGTGGGAGAAGGGAGAGGATCAAGAGAAATAACTAATGGATACCAAGCTTAACAACTGGATGATGAAATAACCTGTACCATAAACCCCCATGACACAAGTTTACCTGCGCCACAAACCTGCACACCTATCCCAGAACTTAAAATAAAAGAAAAATAAGAAATAGAATGAAACCCTTCCAGCTCCCATCCTCCTCTTTAGCCCCTACTCTAATCACTATTCCTCCTTACGAACTTTTTTCCTTATAGGTGGCAAGTTTCTTGACATTTATGCTTATCACTTTGCTGCTTTTTCTTACCTTGACTTACCATAATATAATTTTCTTTTATTAGTTTTAACCTTATGTAAATGGAATTGTATATTTTATGTTCCTTTGCGTTGGTCTTCTTGGGCTAATGTTTGTAAGTTTTATTCATACGATGGTATATATTTGTACCAAATCTGTACAAGGACATTATAATATCTTTTATAAATATGGATGCATAATTTTTAAACACAATATTAGAAAATTGAATTCAATAATAAATAAGAATAATATATCACAATCAACTGTTTTTTATCCCAGGAATATGGGGTTAGTATTCAAAGATGAATTTGAAAATCAATCAATTCTCTTTATTATATTTGTAAACTAAAAAAGTAAAATCAACATCATCATTTAAATTAACACAGAGAAAGCAACTGACCAGACTGAAGTTTCCTGTTTATTTTATTTTTGATTTCTAGAATTTTTATGGTTTTCTCACCTCATGATGTACTGTTCTCTGCCAAAATTATCAATTTTGTAAACCTCTTTGATTATTGACAGCATAATTAATTTAAAATTTGTTATAGTTTAACATCTTGATTCTTCATGAGTCTCTTTTACTAGCCTTTTATTTTTATGCCTTGCTATTTTTCAAAAAGACTTTGTTGGCTTAACATATAAGTGGTTATTTCTGACTGTGTCACAGGCATTTTATTTATGGAATTTTTTGTGGGAACGTTTTTTTAGGACTATGGTCATGTTATTGCTCTCCAAAGAAGAATTATCACTACTTTTGGCACATATTGCTTATTTTTTACTAAAATTATCATCACTTCCTAGGAAATTTGGCATTTTCTAAATGTGACAGAATATTGGTAATGGAATGAACTGCCAATCTCACTCCCAACAGTGATGGGAAAAAGCAAACAAATGAAAACTCTAAATATAATTTGTCTGTAGTACTTCATGCTCCAACTTTTGAACGAGTCACTGTGATCATCAAATATTTTGCTCTGATTGGCCAAAATTGAGTCACACACTTGAGCCTGGATACAAAGAACATTCACCCAGTCTTTAAGAATGTGAGAACAAATTCTGTTGAAGAAAACTGTGGTACATTAGTAAAAACTGATTGGATGGTAGATGTGAAAACAAAAGATGTTGAATATCATGTATGATTTTCGTTATCTACTACCTTATCTAATGAATTTATGACCTATCTTTTGAATTTTTATCTAAGCAATTTCCTTTCAGTTTTTGAACTTGCACCTCATGCGTTTTCCTTAAAGAATAACTTCTCTTTCCCCTCACCAATTATGCTGGTTCAAATGTACTTGCCTTTGTATCTTCTCTCCCCTCTACCTCAGATATTCTTTTCCTTTGGTCATCTGAAAAGGACGTACTGATCCTTCCAACTTTTCCAACATGGCCTTCTTTGTGATTTCTTATTTCATTGCATAAGAAAGCTAAGGCTCATGTTCTCATATTATATAACTTACCATATGTAATTTAGTTGCTTTCCTCTCTTCCTACTTGATTTTATCTTTTTGACTGCTAGTTGTCATGTCACTTTTTTTTTTTTTTTTTTTTTTTTTTGAGACAGAGTCTCGCTCTGTCGCCCAGGCTGGAGTGCAGTGGCCGGATCTCAGCTCACTGCAAGCTCCGCCTCCCGGGTTCACGCCATTCTCCGGCCTCAGCCTCCTGAGTAGCTGGGACTACAGGCGCCCGCCACCTCGCCCGGCTAGTTTTTTTTTTGTATTTCTTAATAGAGACGGGGTTTCACCGTGTTAGCCAGGATGGTTTCGATCTCCTGACCTCGTGATCCGCCCGTCTCGGCCTCCCAAAGTGCTGGGATTACAGGCTTGAGCCACCGCGCCCGGCCGTCATGTCATTTTTTGTCAAAATTTATGATATCTGTCAAGCACATTGCTGATTCTAAATAAATGTTCCTTGAATAAATAAATGTTGAAAATCCTACATGGAGGATTGTGGAAATATTTGCCTTAAATAGTGTCAAAATATAATATATATTTTATATATCTATAAAATATATATTTTAAATTATCTTTTCTATAAAACTCATTCTTTAGAGCATAAAAATTGAAAGAAGAAAATACCTAACAGCACAGGAACTGCAAATGGATACTTTTCACTTCATTCAAGTGAAGAGGCAAGAAAAGCTCATTTTGAAGAAGAGAAAAGTAAAAAAGTGAATATAGAAACTGATATGAGGATGTGAGATTCTGTGGTTCCAAAGATAAAGTGAGAAATTTGTAACATAAAAGCTGATACCCTAGTGGGGACTGTTTTCTCTTTCCGCTTGGATTGTGTCAGATATCTTGTTGAGTTATGGTAAACTTCCTCTTTTTTCAAATATATCAATTGAGTTTGTATTACTTGAAATTAACAAACGAAATTGACAGACTATATATAGTATGTTATTTCTAACTGGGCTCAACTCTCTGTCTTTCGTGTTTCATTAACATTTTTCCTGAAGCCTTACTAAAAGCAATATAAATTTTAATCTTCCCATAAAAAGTGGGCTAAGGATAAGAACAGACGCTTCTCAAAAGAAGACATTTATGTGGGCAACAAACATATGAAAAAAAAAGCTCATCATCACTAGACATTAGAGAAATGCAATTCAAAACCATAATGAGATATCATCTCACGCAAGTTAGAATGGTGATTATTAAAAAGTGTTTATTTTATTTTATTTTTTAAATTTATTTATTATTATTATACTTTAAGTTGTAGGGTACATGCAGGTTTGTTACATATGTATACTTGTGCCATGTTGCTGTGCTGCACCCATCAACTCGTCATTTACATCAGGTATAACTCCCCCCCCCCAAAAAAAAAGTGTTTAAACAACAGTTGCTGGCGAGGATACAGAGAAATAGGAAGACTTTTACACTATTGGTGGGATTGTAAATTAGTTCAACCTTTGTGGACAACAGTGTGGCTATTTCTCAAGGATATGGAACCAGAAATACCGTTTGACCCAGAAGGCCCATTACTGGATGTATTCTCAAAAGATTATAAATCATTCTACCATAAAGATAAATGCACATGTATGTTTATTGCAGCACTATTTATAATAGCAAAGACTTGGAACCAAGCCAAATGCACATCAATGATAGACTGGATAAAGAAAATGTGGCACATATATACCATGGGATACTATGCAGCCATAAAAAAGAATGCATTTATATCCTTTGCAGGGACATGGATGAAGCTGGAAATCATCATTCTCAGCAAACAAATACAGGAACAGAAAACCAAACACCACATGTTCTCACTCATATGCAGCTGAACAATGAGAACACATGGACACAGAGAGGGGAACATCACATGCCGGGGCCTGTCGGGGTGTGGGGGGAAAAAGGAGGGTGAGCATCAGGACAAATACCTAATGCATGTGGGACTTACAACCTAGATGACGGTGGATAAGTACAGCAAACTGCCATGGCACATGTATACCTATGTAACAAACCTGCACATTCAGCACATGTATCCCAGAACTTAAAGTAAAATAAAAAAAAATAATAATCTAGTATTTTGATTTGAAAATTTAGTATGAAAATTATTGAATATCTTTTGAAAATATCTGAGAAGTAAATGTAAAATTTTTTCTAATAGAATAAGCTAAGTAATTTTGAGTGTCTTAATGATTAAAAAAAAAATGACTTACTACTTTATTTGGACATAGCCCCAATGTTATTCTGGTGAAATTTAATCTAGTTGTATATTCTGAATAATTTTTTCATTTGCAATCTTATTACTCTGAACAGTGTTCTCAGAATGTGGCACACAAATCAACTGGATCAAAACCGTATTATAGGATGGTATTACAAAATGAAATTCCCTTGTCTGATCCGAGTTGCTAGATTATAAGTTTTAAATGTGGGACCCAAGACTATACACATCTAACAATTGCTGCTGGAGATTATTATGCATCTTCAATGTAGAATATGTCAGTGGAAATAATATTAATCAATACTTCATTTAGCATCTACGCTTTAATACCCAAGTATTCTGTTCTTATATTAACTTTAAAGGACAAGCAATATGTTTAATTTTTTTCCTCTTCTTGTAATAAGTATTTGGGAAGGTAACATCAGTGTTATCATACTGTCAAATAAATAGGTATTTCTGAGAAAGGAGATATGTGCCTTCCTCAAAACTACCCTAGTACCCAGTACAAGTTTATGCAAATACTCTGCTCCCTGTTTTTCTGCAGAGGTATTTTAGATATCTACTTAATATTCTGTATGAGTTCCTTATGACTATTTATCCAGGTGTACTTCCCTGTTCAGTTGGTTTACCATTTTCAACAGAATCACATGGAGTGCTTTATAGGAAGTCATGTTTTATTGAATCTCATGAATAAAATCCTTTTGGAGTGATGTCTTGACATTTTTTTAAAGAATCTATAATGTTTATACTTATACATGCTACAGTTTAAGAATCTGTAATCTAAAACATATGTCTACAAGATATTTTACTGCTTTCAATGTTTATATATTAAAATTTGTCCACATTTTAAATTCCTATTTATTTAATTAATTTTATTTGAGTACAAGTTGAATTGTTAGAACAGGACTCATTTGAAGAAATTAAATCAAGGTGTTGGTCTAAGGATGGCCAAAAATAAAATGAATTAATTTAACGAAATACCACACAACTGATAACTGCATTAGAGGGAATTCTTAAATAAGGTCTACAAAATTTTAACAAATAAGCAGTACTGTCCAATGCACTTAACCTTTAATAATCAAACTCTTCTTATATCCAGTAAAATCTCCCAGAGGCTGAGTTCTACTTTCCCTAACAAAGGAAAATATCCACTTTATCCAAAGTAAATAAAATTGAACAAATCTTAAAACCACTGTATGCTACGAACAATCTTAACTAAAAGGAAATAATACTATAATGAATTTTCAAGAGTGTAGAGATAATTTCAACATTTTGCAATAGGCAAATGAGAAATAGATATGCGAGCAGTCTCTCAGACTTTAAACAGCTCATTATACACACCTGCCAACAGCTACATTAAACATTTAATAGCAGTAGGATACACCTTACCCTCACAGGTGATAAATGAGGACATTTTAGCATTTTCCTTTTTCTGTGATTTTTGTCTTCTTTGCTAAGTAAGTTCCTACTTTTTAACCTTCAAAACAGCATTATTACTGAAAACAGATAATTTTACCATCCTTTCATAGATATATATATCTTTTCTTAAATTAAAACACTATAAGTGATTACTTTTATGTGATTTTCATTTTAATTTTGTGTTATATATTCAAGGCAACTCATGTTGACTGTTTTCAAAGGGAAAATCTAGAAGGTTGCTCTTTTTCTTGTTAAAAAATGCACATTTTTTTTTTTTTTCCTGAAGAAACGTCTAGCATGTTAGAGCATTAAGATTTTAAAAAAATTAACCATGGATATGAGCCAAAGTCTAAATATCCCCTTTGCCTCCCAATTAAATAAATATAATCCCACATTTTAACAACTGAATGTTAATAATAACTCTTCCTTTTTGGGTTCAATTCATATGCATCTCACAACGACATAGTATTCATTTTTTTGAAAAGGAATCAGAAAAGAACTGGCAACCCAAATAGAGAGGGGCCAAGACATCACTTCTCTTGGGGGAAGAAAAGAAAGAACAACAAAAAAAGAATAAAAAACATGAAAAAGTGTGTAGAAGAGATACCTCAGCTTCCTCATATTTCTTTTCACTGTATACTGGCTCTGTTGTAACAGAACAGAATGCTAACAATCTAGTGCTGAATTTTAATAAGAATCGCGTGGTCAAACATTCTTGAATCTGTCTGCACGAAGGTAAAGCATGCCAAATGTTCTCATTGTAGTGTCAGAAGACAACTTTAATTTTCATGAATTTAAGATAGAATTATTCTGAAAGTATGATCACAGATGATTTCCCTAATCCCACTTATATAGAAGAATCAAATAAGATTCAGAACACAGTAGTCTATTAAGAACACATTATTTTCTTCTTCCTAAGCTACTAGCTTACAGACAATAACTCTCTTTATTTTTCCAAAGAACTGTGAACCAAGGTTTAACATCTCTCAAGGATGTGATAGAATATTTTCTGGGACTGGGAAGTATGATGGCCACATTATTTTGTTTTGTTTTTGTTTTTAAGACAGGGTCGCTCTGTCACCCAGACTGGAGTGCAATAGCATGATCATGGTTCTGTGCAGCCTCAACCTCCTGGGCTCACGCAATCCTCCCACCTCAGCCTCCCCAGTAGCTGGGACTCTAGAAGCATGCCACCACACCCAGCTAATTTTTATTTTGTGTGTGTGTGTGTGTATGGAGAAAGGGTTTCATCATGCTGCCCAGGCTGGCCTTAAACTCCTGAGCTCAAGCAATCCACCCACCTCAGCCTCTCAAAGTGCTGAGATTACAGATGTGAGCTACCTTGCCCAGCTAGTGGCTACGTGTTTTTAGTGGCAAATAAAATATTATCCCCTTGTTCTCTGATCACATATGCTATACACATACCCTTAAGATGCTCAAATACTCTCAACTGAGTCATACAATCTCTATGATTTCGTGGCTAATGAATCACATAGTACAGAGATTAACCAACTACAGCCTGTGGGCCAAACCTCATTGGTGACTGTTCTTATCATTGACTTTTTTTTTCTTTTGAAACACAGTCACACCCATTTACTTACATATTATCTATGGCTGCTTTAGCTCTACAAGCAGCAGATTTGAATGGTTGTGACAAAAAAAAAAAAAATCTGGCCTGAAAAATTTGCCATCTGGCCCTTTATATATATATAAAATCAATCCCTAAAATAGAATATGTTCTGCCAGTGAAATGGTATTTCTGAATGTCCCACCATATCAGTTAAGTGTAGTTCTCTAAATCATATAAATGTGTGTGGACAAGTTTGAGATCACTGGACCAGAAATCAGAAGAATTTACTTTGCTCATATTCTTTCTTCTATTAAGAAAATATGTATACACATGAGCTTAATAACTTGTCATGTTATCTTATCCAAACTTTCTTAAAGTCTTAGCAATATCTGTACATATAAAAAACTTCATGGGAATTTAACATATAAAAATAGAGGTGCTCCTGTTAAAGTGGAGGTAGGACTGTCAACCTGGACCACTTGGCTACACTATTCCTCCTGTGTAATGCTTGAGTGGTCATATAGAATATCCATAGAGCTAACTATTTATTCTACTCTACTTACGTATTCCACAGGCATCTGACATTCTACGATCGACTTACATCCCCAAGGATGTCTTCTCTTTATCTACACCTTGGTTCTGTGAGTAGCACGGCAATCCACAACAATATCGCTTAAATCGTAATATTGGTTGTCATTTTGACTTTTGCCCACTTTATGTTCTATAGAAAATTTGTTATAGAAATTCCCCATCAATTATAGATTCTTACAATTTTTCCAATACGGTCATGTTATCTACCACTTGTGACATGGCTCTGAGTAGGGCTTCATCGTCTCAAATCTGGATACCAGCAGAGCCTATTAAATGACCTTGCTGCCTCCAGTTGTGCCTCAATGTATCTTTTCACTGGTGCAAAATTTGATTTTTTTTAATGAAAATGATCATGCCATAAGTCTATGGAATTGTAATTTAGTTTGGTCTTTTGCCTTTAAGGTAAAATTCAAACTCCTTAACATGATATACAGGGCCTTTCAGTATCTTGCCTTTGCATTTTTCCCCAACTGCATTTCTTGTCACTTCCTTTTTCCCAGACTTTGGCTTATTTTATACACACTAAACTATAGAATCATATGTGGAAAAATATCTAGAAAATGTAACCACAAAATCTGCGATAACTGAATCCAATACGCTAATTTTATAATTTCAGTTCTTTTTACAACTTTCACCTGGGAGTTCTCACATACATATATATATACACATACACACATATACACACAAACACACATATATGTACAACTTAATAAATATACTTTTTGTTTTATACCCTGAATGACCTCTTGAATTACATAAAAAATTTATAAGGGTGATAGGGTTTCTTATTTTTGCCATCAGGCAACTAATTATATTAGGAAAGAAGGACAAGAAACATTATCTATCTATCTATCTATCTATCTATCTATCTATCTATCTATCTATCTATCTATGTACCTATCTATGTATCTATCTACTTGTTGATAATCATTGTAACCTTAACTGACAAATTTCTGAGGGGAAACTGATTTGGAGTGAAAAGGAGATGATGCTTTTGGAATCTCCTGGTAGAACTGATCCAGAGCATTCTAGAATGTTAGAATTATAAAGGGTCTCAATAATTAGCCTAATCTCATTTTTAGAAGACAGGAAAAGAAACGCTAAAATGGTAAGGGATTTGACTAAGGTCTCAACAAGTACCTATCACATCACTCATATCTCAAGCTCTGAGTATTTTTGTTAAAAGTCAAGATCTGGACACACAGGAACTTTGGTAGAGGTTGAAATTAAAAAGAAGTGTTTGAGAGTCTTCTAAGAATTTGAAGTTGTGAAAAATTGATGAGAATCTCTAATAAATAAATAGAAAAATAAGGGTTTTAAAAACTGTATTATGTTTGTTTGAATTCCTTGTGGTCAAAGTTTATTTCTGATTATTTCTTTTTATTGACTGTCTGACATACTGACTGAAGGAAATAATAGGAACAATCTAAAAGAAAAAAAAAATCAAATAAAGGCAAGTGCAGGGTTACAGATGTGAAGTAAAGAGAGTGTGACTAGGCAAGGCTGGTCACAAATGTCAATGTTGCAGAGGATGAAGTAGACAGAAAGAAATGTTCTGAAATTTTTTGATTTGCAAATTAATCATGAACTTGCTAGTCAGAAAAAAAACCCTATCAATGAAGGGGAAAACTAATTGCAAAATTGTCTGGTCATATCCAAGATCTCTTAGAAAGTCCTTCTGCTTGAAGACAATGACAAAATGTTAGCCTCTAGGAGAAAGAACAGGACACTCATAAATTGACTGAATTGAACGTGAAGACATTAGTCTTGCCTATACTTTTATTTTTATGAAAATTATCTCTCATATTGTTCATTAAATATATTTATGTATTTTACTCATAACATAATATGAATTTAAAGATATGGAGCATCTATTCTAAAAATAATTGTATTCCAAGGAGTTTCAGCCCGGGGTGAATATATTTAGAAATAATTAGCTCCTAGAAAAGAGTGAATATATTCTAAAACCATACCTAGAACAAATTAACTCAGATTAATAAATATCATTGACCTAAAGATTAAATTACATAATGCAAGCCCACCACCCCCTAAAACTGCTACTGTATTTCCAGGTAAAAGTCTTTTCAGAAATTACCCAAATCAATGAGTTACAAGCATCCATTTTAATTTTTTCATAAATGTAGAGAAAAATTTATTTAAATATACTTTAAAAAGCTTTAATAAATTACAAACTATACTGCATCCAAATTTGGGTTATGAGAATTATAAAGGTAAATATTTAAAAATAACTCAGTGTAAAAATCCTGAGTAGTTAAAAGCTAAATGAAGTCAACATAATAAAATACAGAATAATTAAATGACTATAGTGATCTTAAGAATAAGAAACTTATAAAACAGTGGTTGTTAACAATAATCAGGCAATTGTCATTATCTGGGTTTCACTAGGTAACTGTAGCATTGTGCTGATGACTTACAGGGATCCTTCTCAGAAAAGGAACAGTATATTCCCTTTGTAATCAAATGCCACTTAAATCAAAGTTAAACATTAAACCTGAGGCACATAGAAGACACATATTATTACTGTACAATTATAAGATGCTCATGTAACAGCGGAATTAAGAGTTATAAAACATTTTCTGAAAAGGGAAACACTATGCAATATTTATTATTGTAAATTATCATGATATACTAACAAATAATTATTTTTGAATGGTAGGCAACAATAAAATAAATCTCCCTATACGATGTTTTCTCAATAAAGCTATAATTCTAATACTAAATACTAAATACGCACTGTAGAATACATGATAAATAAATTAATGATATTTGTATTTCTGTGTACTTGATTACATCCATTTCAAATCCCTGTGTGTCACTTTTTACTATGCCTCGGAGATGAACAGCAAATTATTTGGCGGAACAAAAAGGGGCAAGCATGAAGCAACAGCTTAACTGTAAAGCAGTTTGGCAGCAGAATGCTTTAGACAATTTGTTATAGTCAGATCATTAGGTTAATATGAAGTTGTGTGAGGAGGATGGCTGAGGGGAGGTTTATATGTCTAGAAATATTAAAAAGCAATTTGCACCAGGAACACATCCTCACCCTGGACTGCCTTTGAACATTTTTACAATCCACTAAGAAAATCTGATGTACATTTTACTTCAGAATTCAGTAAAACAGGTGTTAGTGCAGTCAGGAGTGGAAAGACTGAAGGGATGTGAAGCTGCTTGTTAAACTTCAATAGAATATATCAGTCTGTTAAATATTCATGTGAACTCATGTAATATTTTCGTACTTTTTTCAAGCAAAGTATCTCACTAGCTTTTGAATTCCTCCAAAAGAATATGTTCAATTTTCCTCCAGCATATTTCTATGACTCTTCTATTTTCTTCCCACATTTTAAGGAACTACTTAGAAATCAATAAAAATTAAATATGACTCTTCCATTTCTTTATATTTCTGACAAAGATTAGATTTATTGATACCAAAATTATAACCCAGAATGAATACACAATAGATGAGTTTGCCTCTAGGAAGTACTATGTAGATATGCGATATCCTAAACAAATAAACAAAACAAAACAAAAAGTTAAATATAGCTGAATAGAGCATGTCTTTCAGCTTACTTTCAGAAATCCCATTAAGTGATTCTATGTTCACACCTCCCTGTGGTTCTTGCATCTTTCTTATATGTCCATTTTTCTTTTTTTCTCTAGGCTACTCATACTTGTTCATTCCATTATTGGTTTGTTTTTCTGCCTTGACCTTGTATGGAGTGGTAGGTCCAATCTAACTCTGTCTTTTTTAATCCAAATTTCTTGAAAGGGAATACACACATGCTCTCTCTCTCCCTTACTTCCCAGTAACTTACAGGACAATTCAAATTGTTTTTCACCAATATGTTTGCCAATAACATTATTAAGTTATAAACAATATGCTAGTTGTTAGTTAGTTTTTTTTTTTTTTTCTTGTGTCTTCTACTGCACTGGTGGATGTTCACTTCGTGAAATCTCTGCTCCCATATCTAATGTGATGCTGTGCTATCCTCCCTTTCCTTAGACTGCTTTGATTAATGTACCATTTAATCTTCAAGGGATTTTTTTCTCCAATCCACTAAATAATCTTTTTACTCAGAGTTTTATTCTTAGCCCATTCTTCTTCTTGTGTGTTTCCCTCAGACAATCACCAGCGATACACTACTGATACCTCAATTAAAGGAGTTAAGGTCATGACATCTCAAAATATGCCTACTCATTATATTCATTTGAGAAACACCAGATGCAGAAAGGGCTATCTATCTTGTCCTCTTCTATTCATAGTAAGCCACAACAATTTATTTGATTGGTGGAATGTGGTGGCTCACGACTATAATCCCAGTGAGGCGGGAGAATCATTTGAGGTCAGGAGTTCAGGATCAGTCTGGGCAACACAGTGAGACCGTGTCTCAAAAACAAAACTAAGTACCCCTTCCAAAAATTTCTTTGAGAAAGATTCTCTTCGTACCAGGATGAGAAAATAACACTTATCACCAAAGGCTGGGAATTGATGTCGCAAAGAATCTCTACAAATAAACTTACTAAACAAATTATTATCTTTCACTAGTTTTATATCCCCCCGCCCCATATATCTTCCAGTGACTTCCTCACAATTTACTGCCCCTAGCCCCAAACCCCTTTGTCTTACATTTTCTTTACAAGTGTATCATTTATTTGCTTAAAGGTACAAAAGCTCTGTGCTTTGGCTATTTATTCAAGTCTTTACTCTCTTGTGAAGATCACCTTGTACATGTAAAACTTAATGACTTGTATGTTTTCCTCCTGTCAATCTGACTTCTGTCCATTTGATTCTTAGATTTAACCAAAGATCCCAACTAAGAATTAAAAAGAATAGGTATGATTTTTAGCCTTCACAATACAATTCAGTGTTACAGCTTATAACTGTTTTCTGACCAAGAAACACATTATTTTATAAGTTTCTGAATATCTCTACCTGGATTTTCCATGGGCACCATACTATCAACATTAAAACATCGGATTTTATCTTGCCTTTTAAAGTTCTTGCTCTGTATTTTGATTATAGACCTCTCTATTAATTCGGTTGTCCAAGAGAAAAGAACTGACACTCGTCTTAGACTCCTCCTATTACTATATTCATGGCTTTCAATAATCTGAAAAACCTCCCACATTCAAAAAACCTTTATATTTTTATCTCTGTCCTAGGCCAAGATATTTGCTTTTCTTAACTATATGACTACAAAAATGTCTTAATTTTTTTCATCTGCAGTATTATTTTCATCACATAGGTTTTCTTCATAGCTAGAGTTAACCACTTTAAAAACAAATTGGATTCTGGTGTATCCCAGATAAAATTCTGCAATTATTCTTTATCTTAGCTAGTGTAAATTCTCAGTTCCTTAAACTGACAGAAATGTTTCTTTAAGTTTTGCATTCTGACACCTGCTCACATTGTCATTCTTATCTCAACATTCATGATCTTGAAGCCTAATCAACTCCCAAGACACTCCCCATCCTATTTATTTTAATCTAGGTGTCTTTAAGATGGTTCCCTATCCAACATCTCGCAACTATATGTGACTAACACCTGCTCTTCATTAAGTCTCAAAAGGCATATTTTCTCAGAAGTCTTTCTTGACTTTTTCACAATACCCTGTGTATAATAGTTCATTGTCATATTATCTTAGGAGAGCAGAGGCATTAAGAGTGAATGGGTTTTTGATGAATCTCTGACTCTTGATGGAGAGTTAGAATGACTGAAACTCTAGGTACAGGGAATATCAGCAGCTTCTGACATACTGTACTCTATGGTTTTGAAAGCAGAAGAGATAATACTAGGTAGCTAAATCAGTGTCAATAGAGATGACCACTGTTCTGATGGCCCTCAGTCCAGATTAGCTTCCATCCTTCTGCTTCATAGCATGACTGTTAGGTGCTAGCTTGGGCTAATACTACCCAAACTAAAGAAAAATATGAGCAATATCTTAATGTATGAAGGATTAATGAATGAAAACATTCACTTTTGACTACTAATATATGTAGTAAAAATTAATCTAGTATCTAATGCAGGTGCTGACTCAGACTACTACTAAGGAAATTTTCAATGTCTCATTGCAACCAACAGATTATTTCCTAAAACAGATTCGAATTAACAGACTTTTGTATGCAAATATTTGAGACAAATAAAATGGTTTTAAATATCTTGAGAGAACTTTTTTTAATTGATGTGATAGAAAGTCCACCATGATAAAAAAAAAATTAGCTAATAAAACTTACTTTAAAAAAAATCTAACTTTAATAGAAATGCCAAAAAAGTGTTAAAAGAATATGCATCCTACAGAAAGTGTTGTGTTTTTTTTATGTAAAATATTTGAGTAATTAGTGGATGACCATAATAGAGTAAGAGAATCCTTTGTGACTATAGCAGCTAATATGGAAAAGCTGGAACTAGAATCATTGTATTTGACAGGAATTTTTTTCTAGTCCAAACTAATGAAAATTCCTTCATCATACAGTGTGTTTCTTACTGAAAGATGCATCCAGTCTTTAATCCACAATATTTGCTGATTTCTATTAGACAGAATATCACAGGAATATGTGTAGTGGCTATGTATTCAAATATCAAACAAATGTTCTCTCTTTTAATATCTGAATGTTAAGATTTTAAATTATTTGTAAGTATTACAATGTTTTATTGTTTTCTGTTTCTTTTACTTTTATTTTGCAATGTGCAAAGTTTAATCTCAAGAGAAGATGGCTTCTTATATCCTTATACAACCAAAATGTAATGAAAAGAACAAAGAAGAACCAAAGACACTGATATCTTTTTACTTTGTTTACTTTGTGTATTTTATTAACTGTATGTTTTGACTTCTATTACCATTTATGCTTAGTATATTAAACATAGATTCAATTACACATCAAGCTAATGTTTCTTGGATTTTACTGCTAAAAAGAGTCAAATTATACTACAAGGCTATGGTAACCAAAACAGCATGGTACTGGTAACAAAACAGAGATATAGACCAACGGAACAGAACAGAGCCCTCAGAAATAATACCACACATCTACAACCATCTGATTTTTGACATACCTGACAAAAGCCAGAAATGGGGAAAGGATTCCCTATTTAATAAATGGTGCTGGGAAAACTAGCTAGCCATATGTAGAAAGCTGAAACTGGATCCCTTTCTTACACCTTATACAAAAATTAATTCAAGATGGATTAAAGACTTAAATGTTAGACCTGACATCATAAAAACCCTAGAAGAAAACCTAGACATTACCATTCAGGCCATAGGCATGGGCAAGGACTTCATGTCTAACACACCAAAAGCAATGGAAACAACAGCCAAATTTGACAAATGGGGTCTAATTAAACTAAAGAGCTTCTGCTCAGCAAAAGAAACTACCATCAGAGTGAACAGGCAATTTACAGAATGAGAGAAAATTTTTACAATCTACTCATCTGACAAAGGGCTAATATCCAGAATCTACAAAGAACTCAAACAAATCTACAAGAAAAAAACAACCCCATCAAAAAGTGGGTGAAGGACATGAGCAGACACTTCTCAAAAGAAGACATTTATGCAGCCAACAGACACATGAAAAAAATGCTCATCATCACTGGCCATCAGAGAAATGCAAATCAAAACCACAATGAGATACCGTCTCACACCAGTTAGAATGGCGATCATTAAAAAGTCAAGAAACAACAAGTGCTGGAGAGGATGCAGAGAAATAGGAACACTTTTACACTGTTGGTGGGACTGTAAACTAGTTCAACCATTGTGCAAGACAGTGTGTCCATTCCTCAAGGATCTAGAACTAGAAATACCATTTGATCCAGCCATCCTATTACTGGGTATATACCCAAAGGATTATAAATCATGCTGCTATAAAGACACATGCACACGTATATTTATTGTAGCACTATTCACAATAGCAAAGACTTGGAATCAACCCAAATGTCCATCCATGATAAACTGGATTAAGAAAATGTGGCACATATACACCATGGAATACTATGCCGCCATAAAAAGGATGAGTTCATGTCCTTTGTAGGGACATGGATGCACCTGGAAACCATCATTCTCAGCAAACTGTCGCAAGGACAAAAAACCAAACACCGCATGTTCTCACTCATAGGTGCGAAATGAATGATGAAAACACTTGGACACAGGAAGGGGAACATTACACACCAGGGTCTTTTGTGGGGTGGTGAGAGGAGGGAGGAATAGCATTAGGAGATATACCTAAAGTAAATGACGAGTTAATGGTTGCAGCACACCAACATGGCACGTGTATACACATGTAACAAACCTGCACGTTATGCACATGTACCCTAGAACTTAAAGTATAATAAAAAATAATGAAAATAAAAAGAAGAGTCAACAAGAAACCTTTTAAATCTTACTACTATGTGTTTGAAAAGATTAATTTAATGCTAAGACAAAATTATATGGAATACAATGTAAAGATGATATTTTACACTCTTGGAACTAATTAATTTCAGTTTCACAGTCAAAGACTAATGAAAATTTAGGCAATAAATTTTGTTGACACTCTGTTTTCAAGATTCAAACATTCAGATAACATTATTTGTATAAATCACTTCTTATTTGAGGAGTGGAATACTATTTAAGTGTAAAAACATCTTCTAACTTAGGTTGCTTTTGATGCAAAAGGTTGATTAAGATTATTAGCATATATTTAAATTTCATAGCAAGTTTCCACTGTTACAGTTTTCTAGTCAATAGGACATGGTATGTCAGTTACAATCACACATCCCTTAATGAGGAGAATACATTCCGAGAAATGCATCCTTAGGAGACTTCATTGTTGTACAAACATTGTAGAGTATACTTACACAAACTTAGATGACATAGCCTACACACCTAGATTGCACAGTATAGCTTATTGCTCCTAAGCTATAACCCTATATACAATGTTACTACATTGAATACTGTAGACAGTTTTACTATAGTGGTAGTTATCTATCTAAACATATATAAACTTAGAAAAGGGATAACTGAAAATATGACATAAATGATAAAAAGAGTACATCATAAGGTATCATAAATACTGTTTGGTGCTTATAGGGCAATTACCATGAATGGAACTTGCAGGGCTGGAAGTTGCTCTGTGTGAGTCAGTGAGCAGTGAGTGAACATGTTACCAAAAGGCCAGGGGTACCATCTAGGCCCTGCTGCTTGCTGCACAGAAAATCAATCACTAAGACAACGGGTGTTGCCAGGGAATAAGGCTTTACTTGGGTGCTGCAGCCAATGAAATGGGAGAGGACTCTAAAATTCATCTCCTCAATTGAATAAAATTATGGGTTTATATTACAGGAAAGAAATGTAACCATGTGTAGGGAAATAGGAATTAAGAGAGGGTTACTGAAGAGGAGTTGGTCAAAATGAACTAGGTGGTCAGTTAGGCAGTCATGATGGGTGAGGGGTCTCATTGTCCAGATGCAGTGATTTGGTAAGTTTCAGTTCCTTGATACTATCTGGGAAGGCTTATTGTTGGTTTCCTAAGAAAGGAACTCAGATAAGACAAACATAGCTTTTTTCAAGTTTTAGACTGAGGGGGTCAATTTCTAAGTTTTTTCAAAAGAAACCATGAACATCAGTTCCATGGGAGAGTTGGGTGGTTTCAAACATGAAGATCTAAGACATTACACTACTCCATGCTTTATAAACACTGTACACAGACTACACTAAATTTATTTTTTAAATTTCTTTCTTCAACAATAAATAAAACAACTTATGCCAACTTTACAAAATTTCTAATTAAAAAATTTGATTCTTGTAATAACATCTTAAAACACACATACAGTGTAGCTGTACAAAAATATTTTTCTTTATATTCTTATTCCATAAGCAGTTTTATTTTTCAAATTATTATTTTTTTTTCACTTTTTAACCTTTGTTAAACACTAAGACACAAACACAAACATTAGCCTAGGTCTATACAAGGTTCGTGTCATCAATACTACTGTCTTCCATCTTTATCTTATTCCACTGGAAGGTCTTCAGGGGCACTAAAATATACAGAGCTAGCATCTCCTGTGTCGTGTCATCTCCTGTGATAACAATGCTTTCCTCGGATTACCTCCTGGATGTCCTGTCTGAGGCTGTTTTACAGTTAACTTTTATTTTAATAGGTAGACTTCTCTATTTTTAATAGGGAGTACGAACAATAATGATAAAAAAGTAAAGAATAATAAACACAAACTAGTAACAGTTGTTTATCTTCATGATCAAGTATTATGTAGTATATATAATTGTATGTGCTATACTTTTATGTGACTGGCTGTGTAGTCACATAGGTTTGTTTACAACAGCATTACTACAAACTCAAGTAATGCATTGCTCTATGGTTTTATGATGGCTACACTGTAATTCATCAATAGGAATTTTTCAGCTCCATTATAATCTTATTGGACCACCATCATATGTTTAGTCCATGGCAGACAGAAGCTTCATTATGTGGTGCATGACTGCACTTCTACCTAGGATCATAAAGGGAGTATATCCGTCTGAAAAACAATAAGTGATATTGATAAATGCAATCTTTTTGTAAGAATTATTTAAACTTGAATTTGACCAATGAGTCTGTTCTCATACTATATTTTCAGTTTTTATAGAAAGCTTTTGCTTCTCGATCAGTGACCTGCTTTCTTCCCCCCTCCCCTAAACAGCTGAAAATATCTTTTAGAAAGTTTTTTCAGATTCTACTTCTATTTTTCCAAAAGAGTCGTGTCATTAATTTTGTACTCAAAACTCCAAGTCACGAACTCTCAAGATGAAATGCAGCAGTTGTCAGTATTAGTTCAGCTTGGTAATTTTAACTTAATATTTTCTACCCCTTTGCTTCACTTTAATTCATTGTTTAATTCATTGAAACATCTGTAAACTTCTCTTTTTCAGTCAGCTTTGCTTCAGTATAAATGCTTGCAAGTTAAAGAGTTTATAAATTACAAGATAATCTGTAATTTTTTAGAAAAGTAAATTCTCTCTGTGTCTGTTACATTCCTTCTCTCTGAACTTCTATTAGTTATCACTTTTGCTACCCTGGTTATTTATTCAAGTGCACACAACCATCCACCATTATCCACTTTCTACTTTTCATTTGTGGCATCAACTAAAATTGTATAGATAAATGGGAATTGCAGGCATCTAATGATGTATTATATTTTATTTATATGATGTCTGCAGTAGTCCACAGCAAGTAAAGATACAGCACCATCTGAATATATGTGGGTTTTTTTTGTGTGTGTGTGTGTATTGTGCTTTTTTTTCTATTGCATTCTTACACCTAGTATTTTTCTATTTGCTGATAAAACAAACCCTCTATGTACTTCTAAGACTATATAATCTTTGAAATGGTTGGATCTATGTTTCAGACTTAACAAATATTCGAATATTTCTGATCTGGCTTGTAGAAGAATAAGTAAATATATTTGTTGATGTTTAGTCAGACAAATGCAGGTTTTCAAGAATCAGTCAGATTCAGGATCTTGGGAGTAATTCATCCCCATAACTGAAGGTCTACATTTCCCTGATTTCACCTATTTCTGCTCATTTTCTATTAGCCTACTGAGTATACGAGTTTATTAGTATGACTGAGCCAGCGCACTTATGCTTTGACCTCTACTTCTAACCTTATATTCAGCTTCCAATATAGAATTTACTCCTTGAGGGGTAGAATTGACATTAAACATTTTGAGAATTATATCACGGACACTACCACCTATATTATTATAACTCCAAAGCTGCAATTGAAAGGTCACTATATCACAGTAATAAGGTGGAAAGGGAAAAGATGATATCAATTTATATTGTTTAAAATTGGTTTGTTGTTGGTATAACTAAACTTTTACAACTATAGTGAATGTTAAACTACATAAATGCTTAAGTTTAAACAATTAAAATGTAAAACATTTAACACTTAAGAAGACAGCAGGAACCAAGCAGAAATATACACAAATAGATGGATACATATATAAACCAATAACAAATTCATACATGTTAATAAGAAGAAACTAACAATACATAACCCCATCAAGTTAGCCAAGATTAATAGCTAACGCAGAGGCTCATTTATATCTGACTATCAACACTGTTGGAATGATATTTCGATCTAATTCATCTTGCAACTCCTCTATAATCCATGTGATCATTTTCCATCATACTGAAAAATTTCTCCTTGTCAAAACATCCATGTAAACACAGTAGCTGTATAAAAATGAAATATTTTAGATATTTTGTCACAACGTTTGTAACAGAGTTTTTATCCTAGAACCACATGTTTCTTCTCTAAACAGGTTCCTTTTCTTCAGTGGTTACCAGTTAATTCAATTTACTGGTGTAGAACAGTGGTTCTCAAATTTCTCTTGCACCAGTTTATATTAGGGTTATTGTGTTTAAATTTCTAATGACTTCCCAGGTGACGAAGAGGTTGCTTGTCTGGGGCCATAGTAATGAATATATTGGTAACGTAATTGTTGAGACAAGATTTAGCACTCGTAAAAAGCTATAATATATAAAGTATAAAGAAACTTGTAAATATGATATCTAATTTAATCCTTATAATGTAAAAAAGTGATGGTATCCATTACTACCCACATTTGAAGAAAAGAAAACTTTCCCGTGACTTTTCTTAACAATACCAGTTTATGCAAATCACAATCTGTGATTTTTTCAAAGCTACTAAATTTTACGTAAACTTCAAGGGCCTAATTTGGAGATGCAAAACTGAACATGGTTTCTTACTCTTTGCACTCCTTTCATAAGAAACTTATTTTATCTTAGAGCCATACATGCACCTCTGAATAAATGGGGAAATTCTCTTTTATAAGGGCTTTGGAGAAGATTAATATTTTAAGATCTCTTGCTATGTTCATTCATAAGAAAAAGTGTGAAAGTATTTCAAATGTAAAATCAGTTACTAAAACTGGCTTAATTGGTATGGAGAGCATTGAGAATAATAAATTATTTCTACTGAGAGTTTTAAAAAATCACCACGTTCTAACCTTCCTAACTATATGTAAGAAAACTTGTTCTAGATTGCATTATATTTTGATCATCCTCCTTTTGGAATTTGAGGCCCACTTAATACCAACATATTTTTGTATTCATTCCATAAACACTATTATTATCACATTACTATCAATGGAAGGCCATTGTCCCATCTCCTTTTTATTTCCTTTATCCCCAAATTGTTCTGTAGATTTTGTTATGAACATTATAATTGCAGTGTTTCCTTCTACGCCAAATGGTAACACAGCATATTCTAGAGAACCCATGATGTATTAAACAATTCTGCTTACCACTTAAGGCTTTGTAATATCTTGACAGGATATTTTAATATCCCATCCTTGCCTCCACTGAAAGAAATCTTCAGTTCCTAGGTGATATAGTTTGTAAAATTTCCCTACGTAAATCTCATGTTGAATTGTAATCCCTAGTACTAGAGGTAGGGCCTGGTGGG
Source organism: Macaca fascicularis (assembly GCF_037993035.2). Lineage (NCBI taxonomy): Eukaryota > Metazoa > Chordata > Mammalia > Primates > Cercopithecidae > Macaca > Macaca fascicularis. The sequence continues at coordinate 54,710,984 of NC_088391.1, read as the reverse complement.
AGTGATTGGATAATGGGGGCGTATCCCTCATGACTTGGTGTTGTCTATAGTGACTGAGGTCTGACAGATCTGGTAGTTTAAAAGTGTGTGGCACCTCCCCCATTTATCTCTCTTGCTCTGGCTCTGGCCATGAAATGTGCCTGCTCCTGCGTTACCTTCTGCCATGAGTAAAAGCTTCATCAGGCCCCTGAAGAAGCAGATGCTGGCGCTGTTTACTGAACTGTGAGCCAACTAAAATTGTTTTCTTATAAGTCACCCAGTTTCAGGTATTTCTTTATAGCAATGAAAGAATGGCCTAATACATTAGATATCTCTTCCACTCAAATTCTGTCAAAAACGTTTACTCCTTTTTCCTTGCTCTATATATAGGTGGTTTGACAATCCACCTGGTTCCCCTCTTATGTTTAAATTCTTGATCCTCCACACCTGTATAGAATAATTCTGGCATTTCATAATTGCTCCAATCTACTAACCTTTCAACAACACTCCCCAGAACCAGTTGAAATCCTTGGCACCCAGCCTATTCTTATTGTTGATATTACTGTTTATGTGAATGACCAATGCTACACTAGAACCTCAGAATTTTAAATTTTCTCCAACTCCCTATGTCTTTCTCTGTGCGTCTTTCTGTAGCCAAGATGTCATTTTGGATTTTGTCACTATTTGCAACTCCTCTGTGTTAAATAAAACTTAAATGTACCTCTAACATTCCTTCTTCTAATCATAGACTCCCATTTTCCTATATGACTTTTCCTCATTTCCACTACGTCTGTTTGACACTGTTATTTTATCTTTCCATTTATTGAGTTTGTAAGCTCCGTATAATAATAATAATTATTATTATTCATCAGGGACCCTGCAACCAATCAGTCCTTTCTAAAGCTCTGTTCTCATCACTCTTAACTCAATCCTACATGTGTTCACCTGGTGATTTTTTGGAAAGGCTCCAATAAAAGTTTAGGTCCCAAAGTTACAATATTCCTAAAACCCTGGGATATGTTAGATTATTATTATTAAGAAAGGTCAAATATATTTCCAACATTAAAGTAAGATGTTTATTTTTCTTTTTCTTCTAACCAAGAAACAGTGAAGAATACAAATCTCTGTAACAGTTGTTCACAACTGCCTGTTTTTATTTTAACATTTTAAAGTGAAATCTATGTCTTGATTTGTCATGTATGTGTCTATATGCAACTGAAAAAATATTAACAGATTAAATAAAACTAAAGAAAATGATATTATGATTCTTCAAGCAAACATCTCTATGAGCTGCTGTGGTAACATGGTAGAAGGAGGTTGTTGTTTGATTGGAACACTTGGGAAAGTCTTCACACGAGAGCCTCAATTTTTATTGGAACTTGAATATTGAATAAAAGAGAATCATTAAAATTTGTGCAAAAGTAAACTGTAAACTAAACGAGAGGATGAGAGAAAACAAGATAATTTGTGGAATGGTGAATACTGCCAAGTAAGTCCTTTGCAAAATAATAGCCACAGGTGCATATTATATTCAGCAGGTAGCCTCTGCCTTTCCCAATGAAGGTGGCTACCTATAGATAGGGCCCTTACTTTGCTCTTTATCAAAATCCTCTCCTCTTTTCCTTAGTTTCATTCAATGTGTACATGATGATTTTATGTATGTATACAGTGTCTAGTGATTACCACATTCATGTTAATTAACATATAATTACTATAGTCATATTAATTAACTCACCACCTAGAATTACCATTTGTGTGTGCCTGGCAGGTGAAGCCTCCTAAAATCTGCTCTCTTATCAAATTTCAAGTAAACAATATAACATTATCTATAGATTCTGGGCCTTTGTAAGACTTGAGTAAGAAAGCTCTGAAGTTGTTTGCAGGTAAACAAGTAAGAGGCGGTGGTAGCTGAAAGGAGGCCCCCAAACAAAGTTTAGCGTTTAACTGGACAAAGCCTTAAACATGCCTTTAAATTTTATCCTGCAAAATAGGAAAGTGGCTTTTAGGAGTAAACACTATACCTTGTATACCAGATACTTTCTGACCAATACCCAGAAAGACTGTAACCTTTTTGATCTATGTGTTATATTTATAATAATGAATTCTAAAATAGCATTAGCCATTCAGGCTGCCCTGTCACAGACTTGGCTGAAACAGAACATACAGAAAATAATTATTCCTCTGTATTTCTTACTTTAAAATCTTATTAATTTTCTGCTTATATGCGTGTACGGTTTTATTTGTTTTTGTGTTACACAGAAACTGAATTTTATCCTTATATCTCATCTTTTAATTTTCAGTTTAACCAAGACTAATAAACTAATTCAGATTTTTTTAAATTCAATATTTTCATGGAAATCTACTAAGACCTAGGGACAGTTGTAGACATTGGTCTTTCGGTATTATAATTTTCCCACCCTCCCAAATTTGTGACATTTGTCTTCCCCTCTGACTGAAGTGATAGTAGACCTTTCCCTTCTTACTAATCTTGGTACTTACAACTTCCAAACTCTACGTACATTATTCCTAGAAATATTAATTCATGGTATAAAAAACTAACTCAAAACCTTCGAATTCCTTTCTTTCAGTTTGTAATGTCTTACAGTTCTTTTAAAATATTTTCACAATGTGGCCTTAAAATATCTTCTAGCTTAGATGTAACATTTCAGGTTGAAACCACACTGCTTTCCAACCCCAGAATACATATTTCCCCATCTCTGAGTTGTTGATCCTTCTCTTCCTTCTATTTTGAATCATGGTTATGCTCCCCCTATTTAAGTCTTAGTCTGTAATCCATCACTCCATAAAGTTTCTATTTAACCACCAGAAGTAGTAGAGATTGCACCCTACTTTGACAAAATATATATTATATATTTAGAAAATTATATGCATGATACATATTATATATAATTTTATACAAAGATTGTACAAATTCTCTTGAAATATTCAATTTTTTTTTGAGACAGAGTCTTGCTCTGTGGCCCAGGTTGGAGTGCAGTGGCGGGATCTCGGCTCACTGCAAGCTCCGCCTCCCGAGTTCACGCCATTCTCCTACCTCATCCTCCGGAGTAGTTGGGACTACAGGCCCCCGCCACCATGCCCAGCTAATTTTTTGTATTTTTAGTAGAGAAGGGGTTTCACCATGTTAGCCAAGATGGTCTCGATCTCCTGACCTCGTGATCCACCCACCTCGGCCTCCCAAAGTGTTGGGATTACAGGTGTGAGCCACCGCACCTGGCCGAAATATTAAATATTTAAAGAGAGTTGTGATTGTCCATATATAGAATAAAATTTTAAAATGCCTTTAAGTTGGAAAAATAAATTTCTTGAAAAAACAAAATTTTTTAATGAGCAAAATGTGATGATCATGACACTTATGAACAGCAAGGAATTTTCTAATAATGCATTTCAGGAGTCTGACCTGGTCTTTGTTCCATTGAATAATTTAATAATATGAATCAAATCAGAGAGAACACAAAATTTACAAATGATTCAATTCTGAGGAGAATATCAAATATATTGTATAATACTTGCAGGGAAGGTAAGATTGAGAAATACAAGAAAGAGTATTAAAAACTGTAAAATAAAATCTCATTGGCTAGCCAAATTATACTTACTGGACACCCTACCATCTTTCCAACATGTTAAATTTGCTTGCTTTTCATAGCCTTGACCCTGTGTCCTTGTTTGAAATATTACATTGCAATCACTATATAGTTAATTATCGTCCTCTTGAGGTCAGTGCCTAAATACCTCAGGATGGGAGCGCAGGCTTTCTAGAATAATCTGCTCCACACTAACATTCACATTTACCACCTTGGTACTTTTCTAGGCCCCCTTGTCTTTCTCTCTTTTTTTTTTTTTTTTTTGTAGCACTTTTTAATTTTCTACAGTGCACAGTTTATTCATTTGTTTACTGTATTTTCTCTGCAACATCTCCACCCTCAGCCCATAGAGACACATGCACACTAAATGTATGCTTGATAAAAACAGAACTTCTGATATTTTCTCTTATTTGCACCAGTCTGGTAGTTTCTCAAAATACTAAACATGGTATTACCACAAGACCAATACATTCCAAACCTAGGTAAGTTAACGTGGAAGACACAGAGACATTCTAACTGAATACCTGCAACTAGTGTGAAAAATAATTTTTAAATATTGAAGGGATAGAATCCATAAAATTAATATTTTTAGACCTAGAGACAAGAAACAAGAGACGATTTCTTATTTTTTTGAGATTTGAACTTGTAAAGAATGCCAAATAATTTATTATTATTTATTGAGAACAATCAAAATGTAATATTAAACAGAATGATTTAGACATTTAGCTGTCATTTTTATCTTTTAAAATAATTTATGTAGTGCCAAGTTTATTCCTTATTTGTTAATGTGTTGTCTTGACTCATTTTAATATATTGCTTTGTATTTACAGTTTTACAATTTATCACGTAATTTTGCTTTATAAGTAAGTACAAATATTTTAAATTTAATTTTCTATGAGATATTACAGTTGCTCTTAGGGCATTATTCTCAAAGACTTAGATGATTATTTTATGAAAGAATAAACATTAATATAGTTTGTGTTATTAAGCTATTGCCAAGATTTTGCAATAAAACATTCAAAAATAGTCTGTTCTTCATGGCGTTTTCTGTTATGTTATCGACTGCATGACTTGTTGAATCAATGTTGCAGAAATTGGTCATTTATATTGCAAACGTCAGAATCAATTGAAAACCAGCTGGCTCGATGACTGTTAGTTTTGTGAGAGAATACATATTAAAGTGACTTGCTTATATAACCTCTGAAAGAAATTCTAAACAGTGATTTACATGCTTCATACCTTCTTTGTATTTATTATATTTTATGTGTTTATTTTGTTTTTGATTTTATTTTGAGTTTATTTTAAATTTTGGGCTTGTATTTTGGGTGTTATGTGGCAGAGCTACCCTTGAGGTGTTACTTAGTTTGAAAAATAATTGAGTGGTTAGCAATATCATTGCTGCCTTAAAATAAACTGACATTTTCAGTGTAAACTTTATAAAGCTGATCAAATTACTTCTGGGATATGTTGCTAAAAATGCACTTTACTAGAACTCAATATATTTCAGTGACCTTATAGAGAATAAATAAGGTTAATTTAACAATGTAATTCATTTTATTTATCTGCAATTAAAAAAACACCCGGAAGTTTTGTGGCTTAAACCAATGAACTCTGGTCTGAAATTGAGGCAGGACTTGAGTAACCGATATTATCCATGTGGTGGTGCCCATGGTCACTGAAACTACTCAGTTGTTTCCTGGAATGATCTGGAGATATGAGAACATCTTAACTCACAAGCCAAGACCTCAGCAGGAATATCTTGATAGCTAGCTTAGGTAGAATCTTCTTTTTGAATTTTCCTAGTGGTTTATCTAATAAGTATGTTACTTTCATGATGACTCAGGACTCCACAAATAAATGTTCCAAAATATAGGACACAGGACCAGCCAATTTTGTAAGTTACAGACCTAGAGAACTGGTATACCATTATCGACAAACAGACTCTAGACTGACAGGTAACTAGTTAGCCCATTTTTAATAGGAAGAGTAATAGAACTCAGCTTATGACTGGACAAGTATCAAAGAATATGTATCCATTTTTACCTTGAAAGTGAACTAAGTTTTAACACCCTGGACAAATATTCCTCATGTTTCCTTTAATATATAATCAGGCTATTAAGAAATACCTCTTTTCCTCTTTGTATGACTTTTAAAAATCCATCCCTTTTTTGTCTCAGAAAAAGTTGAAGTAAAATTTTATTTCAAATCCAATAGCATGCAAACTCAGCTATTTAGGACTTCAATTTTAGAAAAAGTCAAGTTTGTCTAGACCCTGGTCAGGTTTCTAAATGAACTGCTTCATTGTTTCTGGATTAGCAGAGGCCTAGGTTCACTGTTTCAATTTAGTTGAGCTGCCCAGTTTTCATAACAAATTCTTGAGAATTCATGCGGCTTTGTGATTCTATTTGAGTTCATCTCCATGTTTCTTTGTAAAATATGACAATACTTGTCAAAACCTTGTGAACCCAATAGAGTTGGCTGAAGCTCACCAGTTTTACGTTTATTTGGAAGCTTGCTTGGGCTTGGTTAAACATGAAATGTCAAGCTAAATTTTCTTAGTTTAAAATGGTAAAAGTGAAAGCAAATACATTAATGCAAATTCATGTAAATCAGACACTATAAGTTAGTATTAACTTCAATAGCAGTTAAAATCAAGACCATTAGGAAGTGAGGAATGAGATCCAGAATAATTTGTAAAGTTGATGAAATTTGTCCTCAAAGTCCTGCTAACTCTTTCTAAATTATTTACTCTTATTTTAGCCTGGATCTCATTTATAAAATAGTCATGCTTTCCCTTCCTGTGGCCCTACATGGTCTCTTACATTGACAAACTTTGCCACAAATACCCTGTGCTCTGGAAATCTTCTACATCTTTTTTCTATGTCAAAGCTTAAGTGAGATTTTTATTTATATATATGTGCATAAGTATATAGAGGTATAAGTGTATATATATGTATGTATATGTATGTATTTTATGTCTATCTGCTATATATTATGTAGTATATATTATGCTTATATATATACATATATGTATTTTACATATGTATATTTGTGTGTATGTGTGTGTGTGTCTATATATATATATATATGCCACCTTGAAATGAACTGATCATGAAAATCATGAAGGGCTATATCACTAATATGGTCTCACATCTTAGTATAGAATTTGACATTATGACTGTCAGTAAATAGGTTTATTTTCCTGTTTATAAACTAATATAATATGTTAGTATATTAGGCACTACATTTTGAGTATTATACCTCACATAATGCACACTCAGTTCTGTCATTGCAATAATACATTAAAAAAAGACGACTGTATGGTCAATGAATAACATATTTTAAAGTCAATCTTTAAAATCAAATTAAATCTAATTGTTGAATCATTTAAATTTCATCAGAGAAACAATTTAAAGCTATTGACAAAGAAAGTAAAGAAGCATGTTAAACTATTAAAAGTAGAAAAAAAAGTGAAAATGATGAGAAGTTAAAATGCAAACCCCACTTTATTATTATTTTTTATTTATTTTACTTTAAGTTGCATAAGTATACTTGTGCCATGGTGGTTTGGTGCACCTATCAACCCATCAGCACGCATTAGGTATTTGTCCTAATGGTCTCTGTCCTATTACCCCCACCCTCCAACAGGCCCTGGTGTGTGATGTTCCCCTCCCCGTGTTCATGTGTTCTCACTGGTCAGCTCCCACTTATGAGTGAGAACATGCAGTGTTTGGCTTTCTGTTCCTGTGTTAGCTTGCTGAAAGTGATGGCTTCCAGTTTCATCCATATCTCTGCGAAGGACATGAACTCATTCTTTTTTTATGGCTGCATAGTATTCCATGGTATATATGTGCAAACCTCACTTAATTGTACCCAGGAATAAGACCTCCCTATTTGTTTAAAGTCCCACAAATATAAAGATTAAATATAGATGACCAGCAGGAGTCTAGAAATATTTAACTCTCTGCTGCACAGAACCAGTGATAATTAAAAACAAAACAGGCGAAAACCCCTGAGTCAATTATACACTTCTGCCTATTTATTATAAACGATTCCCTTTATTGTTAATAATGCCTGCACTGTAAATCATGCCATAAGTTTTTTTTTTTTTCCCCAGTGGCCTCCGTTGTTCTTTTAGGCACATTCTATAAAGTGTCTCACCATGTGTTCTGCAGGTTGGCATTCTTTGTGATAGTGTGAATCTGACCTTAGAGATAGATGAATTCAAGGAAAAATCACTAAGATCTTTGGTCTTCCTCTAGACTCTATGTCAAAGTAATGTCTCAGTAGCTCTTTCATCTTTAGGGAGTATTGCACTCTGGTAGTATTATTATCATTCTTAGTGTTTTTGTTGTTATTATTATTATTTTACCTATATTCCTCCCTGGGCTGTCAAACTTTAAAATATAAGAATTCTACATTTGTAGTCATTGTATTTGGTCAACTATTACATAAGTGAAACACACAACATTTTTCTTGTTAAGAAAGACTGTTAGCATTTTTTTCAATATCTTTCACAAAGCCACTTGAGCATGCAATATAGGGAATTTCATTTGATCAGTAATTTCCATTTGAGCAGGTATAAAATAGAACTGGCATGAGTTTACACCTTTTATATTATATGACTACTACAAACGAATAGTTGAAGTAACTGTATATAATAGCCTAGCCAGCAAGTTTTCCAGAATTGGAGTTTTTTTTAAAAAAAGGAATTTTGCCACTCTTTTATGTTCTGTATACTATCTTAATTTAATTGCTCTTCGTGAGTTCTAACTTCAATCTCTGGAATTTTGCTTTTGCTTTTGTCTTGTCTTTCTCAATTTAGTCATGACTTTTTGAAAACCATAACTCCAAGGTAATTCTTTTCTTTCACTCTATAGTTATGCTAAAGGATATGGCATGACTAGGTATGATCAAAGAGTGATATTTATCTTTGACTAAATAACTAAAAAAATAACAAAAGGAGGAAATATTTTATCTATGAACAAAAAGTACTTAACCAAGCAGTCATTCTAAATAAATGCCAACAAATCCCCAGTCTTATTAAACTATTCTCAATTGTGTGAAATATCAGTAAAGTAGAGCACAGAATTTAGAATCATCTACAATATATTTGAAAGATACAATCTTTTACTTCTTCAAAGAGGTTGAAAGGAAGTTGTGCAAGTACTGAAAATAAATTGTAAACCAGGAACTGTTTAGCAAATCACATAGCTTCCAATTATTTAAACTAAAGTAGAGAAGACCAGAGTGAGAATCAATAAACTATCACTTAGCATTTTAAAAATGTTTGTCAATCAGTTCTCTTATTACACACCTGACTGAATATATGTTAACATTACATTGGAGGAAGAAAGTAAAATATGACATTCTAAAACCACAATGAAATCTTTAGGCAGGTCACACTGATATTCCTGTCATATTGCTGATTATCTTAGTGTGATTGATTAGTCTAATTTTCTGAATACATCAAAACAAGATGAATAAAATTAAACAAAATAGCATTGATGACACAAAATTGTCAAAAAGTGGTATTCAGACTCATCCCACTGTGACACTGGGAAGTACATCTTATTTAATCAAGAGAAAAAGACAATCAGACATTTACCTTGTTCATTCAAAAAGCCTGCTTTTCTTGCTTCCAATCATCCCACTCTAAGTTTCTATACATAACAATTCTAAGCCAAACTCAACTTATTATGCTGATACAACATCTTTATTAAAAACAGAACATAAGGATATAACACTAATACATCTTGGCACTATAAATCACTTTGCATTCCTGTTTCCCCAGGCACTCATATCTTGATCCATCTTTCTTTACACCATGAAGTCTAACAGAATTCCCCATTTATAGCCTAGTTTAAGTCACACTATTATTTCATTTTGGCACCTGCACTGACTCCAGAAGTATGCTTAAAGACATAAAAATTGAATTGTAGACTTGCTTATCATCTGCATTAAATATACAGTTAAAAGTGACTGATAATTAAAACATTAATTGTTCATATGAAAGCCACCAATATAAAGGTTCAATAAGGAACGTAACAAAGTCAGTTTAAGAGCCTAACTCTTATGTATGTATGTATGTATGTATGTATTTATTTATTTATTATACTTTAAGTTCTAGGGTACATGTGCACAACGTACAGGTTGGTTACATATGCATACATGTGCCATGTTGTTGGGCAGCACCCATCAACTCGTCTTTTACATTGGGTATATCTCCTAATGCTATCCCTCCACCATCCCCCAACCCCACAATAAGCCCCATTGTGTGATGTTGCCCACCCTGTGTCCAAGTGTTCTCATTGTTCAATTCCCACCTATGAATGAGAACCTGTGTTTGGTTTTCTGTCCTTGCGATAGTTTACTCCGAATGATGGTTTCCAGCTTCATCCATCTCCCTGCAAAGGACGTGAACTCATCCTTTTTTGTGGCTGCATGGTATTCCATGGTGTATATGTGCCACATTTTCTTAATCCAGTTTATTATTGATGAACATTTGGGTTGGTCGTAAGTCTTTGCTATTGTGAATAGTGCTGCAATAAACATACGTGTGCATGTGTCTTTATAGCAGCATGATTAATAATCCTTTGGGTATATACCCAGTAATGGGATGGCTGGGTCAAATGGTATTTCTAGGTCTAGATCCTTGAGGAATGGACACACTGTCTTCCACAATGGTTGAACTAGTTTACGGTCCTATCAACAGTGTAAAAGTGTTCCTATTTCTCCACATCCTCTCCACTACCTGTTGTTTCCTGATTTTTTAATGATCACTATTCTAACTGGCATGAGATGGTATCTCATTGTGGTTTTGATTTGCATTTCTCTGATGGCCAGTGATGATGATGAGCATTTTTTCATGTGTCTGTTGTCTACATAAGGACCTCTTCAAGGAGAACTACAAACCACTGCTCAATGAAATAAAAGAGGACACACAAATGCAAGAACATTCCATGCTCATGGATAAGAATAATCAATATCATGAAAATGGCCATACTGCCAAGGTAATTTACAGATTCAATGCCATTCCCATCAAGCTACCAATTACTTGTTTCACAGAATTGGAAAAAACTACCTTAAAGTTCATATGAAACCAAAAAAGAGCCTGCATTGACAAGAAAATCCAAGCCAAAAGAACAAACCTGAAAGCATCATGCTACCTGACTTCAAACTATACTACAAGGATACAGTAACCAAAACAGTATGGTACTGGTACCAAAACAGAGATATAGACCAGTGGAACAGAATAGAGCCCTCAGAAATAATACCACACATCTACAACCATCTGATCTTTGATATACCTGGCAAAAACCAGAAATGGGGAAAGGATTCCCTATTTAATAAATGGTGCTGGGAAATCTGGCTAGCCATAGGTAGAAAGCTGAAACTGGATCCCTTCCTTACACCTTATACAAAAATTAATTCAAGATGGATTAAAGACTGAAATGTTAGACTGAAAACCATAAAAACCCGGAAGTTAACCTAGGGAATACCATTCAGGCCATAGCCATGAGCAAGGACTTCATCTTTAAACACCAAAAGCAATGGTAACAAAAGCCAAAATTGACAAATGGGATCTAATTAAACTAAAGAGCTTCTGCTCAGCAAAAGAAATTACCATCAGAGTGAACAGGCAACCTACAGAATGGGAGAAAATTTTTACAGTCTACCCATCTGACAAAGGGCTAATATCCAGAATCTACAAAGAACTTAAACAAATTTACCAGAAAAAATCAAACAACCCCATAACAACCCCATCAAAAAGGGGGTGAAGGATATGAACAGACACTTCTCAAAAGATCCTAACTCTTTTTTTTTTTTTGAGACGGAGTCTGGCTCTGTCACTCAGGCTGGAGTGCAGTGGCACGATCTCGGCTCACTGCAAGCTCCGCCTCCCGGGTTTACGTCATTCTCCTGCCTCAGCCTCCCGAGTAGCTGGGACTACAGGCGCCCGCCACCTCGCCCGGCTAGTTTTTTGTATTTTTTAGTAGAGACAGGGTTTCACCGTGTTAGCCAGGATGGTCTCGATCTCCTGACCTCGTGATCCGCCCGTCTCGGCCTCCCAAAGTGCTGGGATTACAGGCTTGAGCCACCGCGCCCGGCCAAAAGATCCTAACTCTTAAACTAGATGAATACAGTACCGCATTTTAAAATCTCATAAAATATTTTATCCTATAAGATTACATTGAACTGTGTGCATGCACATGTGTGTATGTATTGATGAAGAAAGGAGCATCTAGTAATTTTCTTCCCATGAGATAAGTAATTATTGTGCAAAATGCTTATGACTCGGCTGGTGATATGTATACAATATTTACTAACCTCACTCCACTAGATTATGCATAATTCCTTGTCAGCTTCTTAGTAAAGAAAAATAATAAGAATCAGATGACTTTTACCTACAATCATTATAAACATACAGTAAGGGAGGAGATCATCGCTCATATTGTCTTATGCCTAATTTCTGTCTCCAAAGAAAGAAAAAATAAAAATTAAAAGGCAGAAATGAAATCCACAGGCAGACAGCCCAGCGCCACACCCTGAGCCTGGTAGTTAAAGATCGACGGCTGACCTAATCGATTATGTTATCTATAGACTGCAGACATTGTATAGAAATGCACTGTGAAAATTCCTATCCTGTTTTGTTCCAATCAAATTACTGGTGCATGCAGCCCTCAGTCATGTACCGCCTGCTTGCTCAATCGATCATGACCCTCTCACATGTACCCCCTTAGAGTTGTGAGCCCTTAAAAGGGACAAGAATTGCTCACTCGGGGAGCTCAGCTCTTGAGACAGGAGTCTTGCAGATGCCCCAGGCCGAATAAACCCCTTCCTTCTTTAACTCGATGTCTGAGGAGTTTTCTCTGTGGTTCGTCCTGCTACATTTCTTGGTTGCCTGACCAGGAAGTGAGGTGATTGGCAGATGGTCAAGTCAGCTCCTTAGGTGGCTTATTAAGCCTGTCCTATGGAACATCCCTGTGGGGAACTCTGACCAGCCCCTAGCGACGCAGATCCTGAGAGCACTCCCGAGTAGGCATTTGCCCCAGTGGGATGCCTCGCCAGAACAGTGTATGGCAGGCCCCTGTGGAGGATCAATGCAGTGGCTGAACACTGGGAAGGAACTGGTACTTGGAGTCCAGACATCTGAGCCTTGGTAAAACTAGTCTTGAGAACTTGCCAACTCTTTAAGTGTGGCCTGATCATCCATGGCGTGCCTTTATCAGCACTTTGGTTTTGGTTTTGGTTTTGACTTGGTTTAAATTGCTTGACAGGACTGGTCTTAGGAACTTGCCTACTCCATTTGAGTGGAAATGTGGCCTAATCACCCACAGTGTGCCTGTACTGGCACTTTTAGTTTGCTAAACTTTTAGTTTGCTGAAAGTTAACAGTATAACGTGTATTATAGTAACTTCTATTCTTGTGGCCTTAGACAGTCTAGTCCACAGACATTAAAAAAAGGCTTGCTTTAGAAGAAAATGGTTATCATCTTTGAAAGAAAAAAAATGGGAGGCAGAATTTCTATAAAAAGAGTGTTATATGGTAAATTCTTGTCCTGAAATAAATTATCTGGTTGTTTAAAGAAATAAATGTTTGTAATAAGTCAGAAAGTTAAGGCATGTCGAAAAATTGCCTGTAAAAGTCGTGAAAGAAAAAAAAAATGTGTGTTAAGAAAATAATTTATGCAAAATATCTTGTATAATTTAAAAGTAACTAGGCCTCCTAAATGTAAAACTATTGAAAAAAATAGTTTATGTGCAAGGTGTATAAGAATAGTAAAATATACCTTTATTAAAAGGATTATAAGGAGGCATAAGAATGTACATTTTTACCTACATTAAAAAGTTAAAAAAAATGTTTTGAAGGTTTAAGTAAGTTTTAAAACATTAATTGTAAAGAAAATTCTGTTTGTAAACATATTAGCTAAAGTTAAAGAAGTATCATCCAGTTTTTCTGTGAATCGGACATTGAAGTAAAAGCATAACAGGTTTTTCTTAAAGCACCAACCTGCTCTTTAGCAAAAATTGTAAAAGGTTAAAAAGAGTGTATAAAATCTTACCTTATGGTCAAACATTAAAAATTAGATAAGTATGTCTACAGGTTTTTATTAAAATTAGGCTAAACATTAATAACACACTAATATAAATATAAATTTTAGTTTATCTTGTATACAAATCATACAAAAGGCATTATTAAATATAAAATGGTGTTTAGCTTTCTTTAGTCTGAAAACTAATAAAAATAGGTGCTGAAATAAATTTCTCAGTAAAAAGGCATTAAGGACCATAAAGTTCACTGCCAAGGTCTCCGCATTTAAAACAAAAAGTCAATTTCTTAGAAATTATATACTTGGTTTGTCTTCCACTTTCCTTTCCCTCAAAACTAAGTCTTTTAGCACATGCACCATCCCTAGAATTTCCGGTAATCCAGCACCAGCCTGAAGATCATGTTCTTATTGAAAGGTAGAAAGAAGAAAAACTCGATCCAGCCTGGAAAAGTCACTCCCTGGTGCTGCTAACCACCAAGACAGCTGTTTGTAGGGCAAAAAAAAAAAAAAAAAGGATAGATTCATCACACCCAAGTCAAGAAAGCGTCACCCCCTCCAGAGTCGTAGGTCATAGTCTCAGAGGAAAACCCTACCAAACTAAAGCTAAGAAAAATTTAACTCTTTTCATCTATTCTATTACTCTTTCTTCTTTCCTCGTTCTATTGCTGACCATCTAGTTATTAACATAACCAAGTCAATTTCACCTCAAACTATTGCATTTAATGCTTGCCTTGTTATACCCTGTAGGGACTTGCCAAGTCAAAGACAGCTTTCTACTTCAGAAAAGTGCTTCTGTCCCTCCTGACTCTCCTCAAACTAGGCATTAGTAAACTAGGACCATTTAATCCGGGGAGATTTTGATAAAGACCCCAGTGCCTACCAGAATTCTCTCCCCCCGATGTAAAGCTTTCATGCCATAGTGGGTCCAACATTCTGTGGACTACTAAAGAACAAGGATGGACTGCCCCAACCGGTTTTTGTAATTTCCTAAAATCATATATTCATTTTACTAGAGGATCATGGAAGTTAAAGACTGAAAACAAACTTTAGCAATTAAGACAGGATACCAAGATGTAAATGCCTGGTTAAAATAGATCAAATATTCCATCTGCACGTTAAACAAAAGCAATTTTCATGCTTGTGCCCATGGCAGGCCAGAGGCCCAGATTATCCCCTTTCCACAAAGGTGGTCCTCCAGTCGACCAGGTGTAGGCTGCATAGTAGCTTTTTTCCAGGATTCTACAGCTTGGGGTAATAAGTCGTGCCAAGCTCTCTCTGTTATATCCCAAAGTCTGGCACCCTGTGGGTCAGCCCCTGAGGGCCATCCAGCCTCCGTCTCCCAACACTAAGTTCACTTCGTGTCTCTCACATCAAGGAGGAAACTCAGCGTTCCTTGGAAACCTGAAAAGATGCAGTGAGCTTAAGAATTTTCAAGAGCTTATCAATCGGTCAGCTCTTGTTCATCCCCGAGCAGATGTGTGGTGGTATTGTAGTAGACCTTTACTAGGCACTCTGCTGAATAACTGGAGTGGCATGTGTACTTTCGTCCAACTGGCTATCCCTTTCACCCTGGCATTTCATCAACCAGAAGAAAAAAACTAAGACATCATGAAGTGAGAGAAGCACCTTATAGGTCTTTCGACTCTCATGTCTATTTAGACACAATTGGAGTCCCACGAGGAATACCAGATCAATTTAAAGCTCGAAATCAAATAGCTGCAGGATTTGAGTCAATATTTTGGTAGGTGACAGTTAATAAAAATGTAGATTAGATAAACTACATCTATTACAACCAACAGCAACGAGCTTTTCATGAGTTAAAAGAAAATCTCATGGTGGCCCCAGCCCTGAGGCTACCTGACCAGACAAAATTCTTTACACTCTATGTGTCAGAAAGAGAGAAAATGGCAGTTGGAGTTTTAACCCAGACTGTAAGGCCCTGGTCAAGGCCAGTGGCCTATCTTTCCAAACAAGTAGACAAAGTTTCCAAAGGCTGGCTCTAAGGGCCCTAGCAGCAATTGCCCTGTTAGCACAAGAAACAGATAAACGAACCCTTAGGCAAAACCTGAATATAAAGGCCCCCCCATGCAGTGGTAACTTTAATGACTACCAAAGGACATCATTAGTTAAAAATTGCTATATTAACCAAATACCAAAGCTTGCTATATGAAATCCCCACATAACCACTGAAGTTTGCAACAGCCTAAACCCCACCACCTTGCTTCCAGTATCAGAGAGCTCAGTCGAACATAACTGTGTAGAGGTGTTGGACTCAGTTTATTCTAGCAGGCCAAACTCTGAGTCCATCCTTAAACATCAGTAGACTGTGAGTGGCATGTGGATGGGAGCAGCTTTTCCAACTCCTGCAAAGTGACTCTGAAGAAGAGGACAAGCCCCGCTCTAGTCACACCCAGAAGCTGACTGGTCCACGCAAGACTGAAGCATGAGAAAACTCATCGCGAGACTCATTTTCCTTAAAATCTGGACTTTTACAACAAGGACTTCAACTGAACTTCCTCAGACTGAGGACTGTTCCCAGTGTATCCATCAAGTCACTGAGGTAGGACAAAAGGTTGCTACGGTCCTATTATTTTATGGTTATTGTAAGTGTACTGGAACTCTAAAAAGAACTTGTTTGTGTAATGTTATTCTATACAAAGTATGTAGCCCAGGAAATGACCAACCTGATGGGTGTTATGACCCATCTGAGCCTCCCATGACCACAGTTTTTAAAATAAGATTAAAGACTGAGGACTGTTGAGGACTCATAAACGATATGAGTGAAGTGTTAGCGAAAACAGAAGAAAGAGGGGTGCCCAAACAAGTCACCTTAAAATTTGATGACTGTGCTGTCATTAATAGTAAGAAGTTAGGAATAAGTTGTGGTTCTCTTAATTAGAAAAGCGGATATATGGCAGAAAATAGGTACATCTGTTATAAATTAGGATTGTGTAGAAATAAATGTAAACACTGGTCTTGTGTCATTCAGGCTCCTTAGATGAAAAAAAAAAAAATGAAAAGGATCCAGTCCACCTTCAGAAAAGAAAAAATGGCCCTTCCTGTACTAAAGGACAATGTAACCCCTTAGAGCTAGTAATAACCAATCCCCTTGGTCTTCACTGGAAAAAAGAGGAGCATGTGACCTTAGGAATCGACGGGGCTGGACTGAATCCTTGAGTAAATATCTTAGTTCGAGAAGAAGTTTACAAATGTTCTCCTGAGCCAGTGTTTCAAACTTTCTATGATGAACTAAATGTGCCAGTACCAGAAATTCCAGGAAAAACAAGAAATTTGTTTTTGCAATTAGCTGAGCACGGAGCCTAGTCTCTCAATGTCATTTCATGTTATGTGTGTGGAGGGACTGTAATAGGAGATCATTGGACATGAGAAGCCCAAGAATTAGTACCTACAGACCCAGTTCCTGATGAATTCCTGGCTCAAAAGAATCACCCTGATAATTTCTAGGTCCTAAAAGTCTCAATTATTGGACAATATTGCATAGCTAGAGAAGGAAAAGAATTCACTCACCCCATAGGCTGACTTAGTTGTCTTGAGACAGAAACTGTATAATGGTACCACAAAAACAGTCCCTTGGCAGAGTTCAAATCACACAGAGAGAAATCCATTTAGTAAATTCCCAAAGTAGCAAACTGTGTAGACCCACCTGGAGTCCCACCAGGACTGGACAGCCGCCACTGGATTATACTAGATATGTGGGCATAGAGCTTATGCCAGATTACCTGACCAGTGGGGCAGGTAGTTGTTATTGGCACTATTAAACGATCTTTCTTCCTACTGCCCATAAAAACAGGCAAACTCCTAGGCTTCCCTGTCTATGCTTCCCGTGAAAAGAGAAGCAGAGCTATACGAATTTGAAAAAAAATGATAAATGGCCCTCTGAGAGAACCATACAATATTATAGGCATGCTACTTAGGCACAAGATGGCTCATGAAGATACTGGACCCCCATTTACATGATCAACCGAATCATATGGTTACAAGCTGTCTTAAAAACAATCACTAATGAAACCAGTAGAGCCTTGACTATTCTGACCCGGCAAGAAACTCAGATGAGAAATGCTATCTATCAAAATAGATTAGCTTTCAACTACTTGCTAAGAGCTGAAGGAGAGGTCTGTAGGAAACTTAACCTTACTAATTGCTGCCTACACATAGATAATCAAGGGGAAGTAGTTGAAGACATAGTTAGAGATATGACAAAACTGGCACATGTGCCTGTGCAAGTGTGGCATAGATTTGATCTTGAGGCCATGTTTAGAAAATAGTTCCCAGCACTAAGAAAATTTAGAACTCTTATAATAAGAGTTATAATGGTAATGAGAACCTGCTTACTGCTCCCTTGTTTGCTACCTGTACTTCTTTAAATGATAAAAAGCTTAATCGCTACCTTAGTTCACCAAAATGCTTCAGCACAAGTGTACTATATGAATCACTGTGAATCTGTCTTGCAAGAAGACATAGGTAGTAAAAAAATAAATGAGAACTCCCACTATTAAGTGAGAGTCTCAAAGCGGGGAAATAAGGGAGGAGACCACCCCTCATATTGTCTTATGCCCAATTTCTGCCTCCAAAGAAAGAAAAAGTAAAAACTAAAAGGCAGAAATGAAATCCACAAGCAGATAGCCTGGCGCCACACCCTAGGTCTGGTAGGTAAAGATCGACCCCTTACCTAATCAATTATGTTATCTACAGATTGCAAACATTGTATGGAAAAGCACTGTGAAAATCCCTATCCTGTTTTGTTCTGATCTAATTACCAGTGCATGCAGTCCCCAGTCACATACCCACAGATTGTTCAATCAACCACGACCCTCTCACTCACACTCCCTGAGAGTTGGGAGTCCTTGAAAGGGACAAGAATTGCTCACTCAGGGAGCTCGGCTCTTGAGACAGGAGTCTTGCCAATGCCCCCGGCCGAATAAACCCCTTCCTTCTTTAACTGGGTGTCTGAGGAGTTTTGTCTGTGGTTCGTCCTCCTACAATAGTAGGTTTCCAGTTTTGCATTAGATACGTAATAATTGAAAAAAAAAAATTTACAGATGGTCTCTGAGAAGTAGAAGGATTTTGATGTAAATACAGTTTACTAAGGATAAGGGAGGAGGATGGGAGGGAGTGCTCAGAGAGAGACAGAGAAAAGAACAGTCCCAAACATAATCCTATCTGCTATACTGCCTCTCAAATTGAAACTTTCTCAAAAACGTTGCTTTAAAAGGGACATTTTGTTTCGGATTACTGCCTGCCAGCAAAGGCTGTGTGCTCCTGAGCAAGGCTGAGGAATTTCCTTCACTACTAAGCTTTCATCCTAGAACAGACAACCATCTGTTTTAGAAAGTTTAGGAGGAAACAGTTATTCCAGTTATGAAAAACAAAACAAAATAAAACTTGCCTTTGAAAAAATTTTGTCTGCCTTCAGTCTATAATTCCATTATCTTTTTACAACTAACAGCACAGGAGAGAACAAAGTTATAGATGCACCCTCAGGGCTGGGTTCAGGGCTCTGGCACTCTGAATTTATTCACAACATCAAAGTATCTAGAATAACTCCTGTTCATTTATGTGTGTGTGTGTGTGTGTGTGTGTGTGTGTGTGTGTGTGTGTCTGTTTCAAACACCCTCTGTTGCTCAGGCTTTTTGTATTAAAACAATCATCATCCATCAGTCTTTCCTCTAGTCTGAGTTATATGATGCAGAAGAATATTCACTCTGCTCTTATCATCCTCAGGAACAAACATTCAGATAGGATTGCCTTCCCCAATGACCCATAAAACATTGCTTCCATTATTATCTCTGTGTGGGCATTTGAATGTGAGGTATGCCATTTTCTTTCTGTTTTATGCATAGGCACATTTCAAAATGCCAGTCAAAATCACTGGAGAAACTGCTCCTGTTTGGGGTGAAAATGATGGTCCTTGACAGTATTTCAAATTTTTGGTTATGCTTCTCAGTGATACATTTTTATTTCTCCTTAGTCAGAATAATAATTTGTAAAACCAGTGTTTTTAGCAAATGAATTCAGACTTTGTTCTGAAATGCGTGCATGGGGAGGGGGAAGGGGGGAGGGATTGCATTGGGAGTTATACCTGATGTAAATGACGAGTTGATGGGTGCAGCACACCAACATGGCACAAGTATACATATGTAACAAACCTGCACGTTATGCACATGTACCCTACAACTTAAAGTATAATAATAATAAATCAATTAAAAAATAAGCAAATTAAAAATAAATAAATAAATAAAATAAAAAATAAATAAATAAAAAATCTAAAAAAAAAAAAAGAATTTACATTTTAAGAACTACGTTAAGTAACGTTTTATGTGTGATACAGCCCTATCGCCATATTTAAAACAACTTTGTAATGTTTTAAATGGTAACAGTTTTTGCTGGTTTTTTTAATATTATAAATTGTTTTACATAAGATCTTAGTATATTAGTCATTAATAAAAAATATATTTTTCCATTTTCTTTCAAAAACAATTTTCAATTATTTGAGCTGCAGGAATGGAATGAGAATTACATGTGTTTCTGAAATCCAGTATCTTTCAAAGGAAGAAACACAGAATATGGGGTTTGAATGCCTGACTTTAGTGGAAATAAACCCTTTCGATTATTTGATTTGTGCCCATGGACCAGTCTTTTCATTCTCACCACTGTAGTTTCCTCCTGGATAGAAGAGAGCTAATACCACACCTATTACTAAAGTGCCCAACCTTGCTGGCATGTAGGTCCTGGTCAACTGTAGTTCTTTGATCCCTTCTGCTTCCCTGCACACACCTCACTGTAATGGTGCCGATCTAGTGGACTTATATATACACAAGAGTGTTTTATACATATTTTAATTTGTGTTAGGCACTACACAAATTAAGGAAACTTCATTCAATCAAAACTTTTGCATTAAGTAACTTATTGAACTCACCAGAGATGCACAATTAACTTTCAGTTTACAGGGATAGTATTTAAAAGTTATTCTATTAACATTATTAAATAAAAAAATAAACTACTTTTCCTTTCTACTACAGAAGAGGTTTTTGCTTTTAACCTTCAACTTTTGTTATAATAGTTGAATAGTTTTAATGCTTGTACTTATTCTGTTTAAATTTTGATGTTTAATCTTAAATGACCAAATTGGAAATGTCATTTGGGAAACACTAAAGTATATAATCACTTTAATGTAAAGTGACATTATACTTTGAGAATCGTCTAATTCATCTAACTCATTTTGCAGGTAGGGAAACTAAGATGTAGAATTATCGAGGAAGTATTTGGAGTCCTTCAGAGTAAAACCATCAGGGGAAATTTTTTTTTTTTTTTTTTTTTTTTGAGACGGAGTCTCGCTCTGTAGCCCAGGCTGGAGTGCAGTGGCCGGATCTCAGCTCACTGCAAGCTCCGCCTCCCAGGTTCACGCCATTCTCCTGCCTCAGCCTCCCGAGTAGCTGGGACTACAGGCGCTGCCACCTCGCCCGGCTATTTTTTGTATTTCTTAGTAGAGATGGGGTTTCACCGTGTCAGCCAGGATGGTCTCGATCTCCTGACCTCGTGATCCGCCCATCTCGGCCTCCCAAAGTGCTGGGATTACAGGCTTGAGCCACCGCGCCCGGCCGGGAAATTTTTTAAAAATTATTTTATAGCTAATGAAGTTGACCTAGGTCCAGAGCCCAGCCTATTGATAATGAGTGTATTTTTTTTTTCTAGTCAGTATTTCACAGCTCACAGACACAAGATCATAACATATTTTGAAGGTAAAAATCAAATCAAAACAAAACAAGATGATCATGTATTTAGTCAACCCAAATTAATAAGTTCACAAGTCATATGTTATGTATGTTTCTACTCTGGTTGTATAATATGACCACTAAAATAAAAGGATTACAGCAACATTTAAAATCCAAGCAGTACTGAATTTTATATCTACCCTATATCTACCTTATAATTCTACATCTAGCATCTTGTTTAGTAGAGATTAAATATTATTAAGACACATAGCAAGACATAAACACATTTTATGTAAATACTAATAAATAGAAATTTTGTGGGTAGGACAGTAATGCAATATTTTATGAAAATTTGCCCAGGAGAGCTACAGGATGAAGACGGCAGCTAGAGTTAATATCTCTGAAACAGAAGAAATTTATAACAGAAGAGATTTCCTGAGAAATCTCTTGGAAACAGCACATTTTCAGGTAATTTCTTTATCAGGAGTGGTAATTATGTGATTATGTGTGTGTGTGGTTTTTTTTTTTTTTTTTGAGACGGAGTCTCGCTCTGTAGCCCAGGCTGGAGTGCAGTGGCCGGATCTCAGCTCACTGCAGGCTCCGCCTCCCGGGTTCACGCAATTCTCCTGCCTCAGCCTCCCCAGTAGCTGGGACTACAGGCGCCCGCCACCTCGCCCGGCTAGTTTTTTGTATTTTTTAGTAGAGACGGGGTTTCACCGTGTCAGCCAGGATGGTCTCGATCTCCTGACCTCGTGATCCGCCCGCCTCGGCCTCCCAAAGTGCTGGGATTACAGGCTTGAGCCACCGCGCCCGGCCCTTGCCATTACTTTTAATGGCAAAACTGCAAATACGTTTGCACCAACCTAATATTGAAATGGTATTATTGACAACAGTCATAGTGACTTATTTTTCATACAAGTGAATAATTGCCAAAGGAGCTTTTCTGGCAATGCTTCCTGTTGCCCATTTGGCCTACAATCCAAGGCTTAAACAGGCTCCTCAATGAGAAACACAAGACCACTACACCAACACATCTGTTGACTGGCACACGTACCATTACTTCTTCCTTCCCTACTCAGAATACATTGTCTTTGAAAATGGCATGATAGAATTATTACACCTGTGTATATTCACAGAGGGCACATGAAAAAAATTTGGTGAAACTTGAAAGATAAGATTAACCTTTTAAAGTAGCATTGGGAATAAGAGTCTTTCAAGTAAAAAGCACCGTGAGAAATTTGGGAGAAGCATGGAACTGTCAGATTAACTGAGAAATGACAAGTAAAGCAGTATTCTTTACTTGTTGGACATGAGAAAGCTAGAAATTAAATAATTGGTCCAGTGTTTCCCAGACCGCATATCAGATAAGACTGAAACCTATTTCCCTAATGTCTTGTCTATGCTGTTTGAGCTACTTCATGCTCCAAGATGCTCTATTGAAAAATTGTATCAAATCCTTTGTGTACACTTTTAGGAAAATGTCTTAAGCATGACTTCATTGACTATTTACTTAGAATTCTTTTAAAAATTTTTCAAAGTAAAATATCTTCTTTGGTCTCTATAACAAAGATTGTGTTGCTGTTCTTTGTTTATTTTTTATTGTAGCTAAAAAACCATAAAATCTATTTTTAACACATTTTTTAATGTACACTGGAGTTGTGCTAACTATATGTGCGTTGTTGTGTAGCAGATTTCTGGAAACTTTTTCTCTTATATAACCAAAGCTCTATACTCATTGGACAGCAACTATTTCCCCCTTCCTCTAACTCCTGACAACCAAAATTCTACTTTCTGCTCCTATGACTTTGACTATTTTAGGTATATCATGTAAGTGGAATCATGCAATATTTGTCCTTCTATTACTGTCTTATTTTACTTGGCATAGTGTCCTCAAGATTCACTCATGTCACAATATGTTAGAATTTCCTTCTCTTTTAAAGCTAAATAATATCTCATTCTATATATATACCACATTTTCTACATCCATTTATCCATGTATGGACATTTATGTTTTTTCTGCTTTGTGGCTATTGTGAATAGTTCTGCAATGAATATGGGCATGCAAATATTCCTGTGAGATATTTTTTTCAATTCTTTTGGTTAAAAAACTAGAAGCAGGATTGCTAGATTATACAATACTTGTATTTTTAATTTTTTGAGAAAGCAAATATTGTTTTCCATAGCAGCTAGCTGTGCTGATTTACACTGTCGCCAACAGGGCACAAAGTTTCTAATTTCTCCACATCCTACCCAATATTTATTCTCTTCCTTCTTGATAATGGCCATCCTAACAGGTATGAGCATGAGCTGATATTGTGATTTTGATTTGAATTTACCCAATGATTTAGTGATGTTTAGTATCTTTTCATATATATGGTGGCCATTTGTGTGTCTACCATGGAGAAATGTCCATTCAAGTCATTTGCCCATTATTAAATTGTTTTTTAATTGCAATTGAGTTGTGGAAGTTCTTAATAAGTTTAGGATATTAAACATTTATAAAATATACGGTTAGCAAATATTTTTACCATTCCATAGGCTGCTTTTTACTCCACTGATTATTTCCTTTGTTTTGTAAAAGCTATATAGTTTGATGTAGAACCACTTGTGTATTTTGCTTTTGTTATTCGTGTTTTGAATGCCATACCCAGGAAAACGTTGCCAAGACTAAGGCCAAGAAGCTGTCCTCTTTTGTTTTCCTCTAGGAGTTTTAGGGCTTCAGGTCATATGTTTAAGACTGCAATTCATTTTGAGTTTTGGGGTATGGTGTAAGATCAGTGCCCAATTTCATTCTTTTGCATGTGGATCTCTAACAATGTTTTGCATAGTAAGTGAATACAATAGTTGCAACGTGGTTTGAAGTCACTATATTTAAGTAAAGTACACGGTATTTTTATAAGGGCTTTTTCACAGTGCATTGCTCAAACAAAATATGTAGAATCATATTCAAAGAAAACGTAAAATGTCTGTACCATACTCTATGAGAGGTCACATTCTTTTCTTAATACAACTAACTGCTTTTGTAACAAAAATCT
Organism: Macaca fascicularis; assembly: GCF_037993035.2. NCBI lineage: Eukaryota > Metazoa > Chordata > Mammalia > Primates > Cercopithecidae > Macaca > Macaca fascicularis. Next base: position 54,686,578 of record NC_088391.1, on the reverse strand, counting down.
ATGTAGAAATGAGAATGGGGAAGTCAAAATGTAATTGAAGCAAGTGTGAAACAAAGTTTAAAAATTGTTTGGCAGTATGTTAGTTGTAGGAAAAGTGTAACATAGCTGCCAAAAGTATAGTATTAATAGAATTATAGTATTTACAGTGGGATATTGATAGTTCATTTGTACTTTAATTTTCAGTCACTATATGTTAAAAGAGACATAGACAAATTAAAATTTGGGCAGTAGACACTGAGAATAAGAAAAAAATCATATTATAATAGAAAATGCTCTAGAAATTGACTTCTTTTTACTCTGGGGAAGAGAAAAATCAGGAAAATGTAGTGAGACACAACTACTTGAAATGCTATTATAAGGAAAAAGAATAAGACTTCCTCTTTTAGAGGTTGAATCAGAAGAAGTGAGTAAAAAGTGTATTAAAAACTGTGAATTGATGTATTACAGGATACATTTTTATGAGTATAGATTATTAGAATGTTTACAAAAGGATAATCACACATTTCTACTTGATAGTGTGTTGCTCAGATGGTCACTTCTATAGTTAGTCATCAGAGTTGTTCATTGTTATTTGTGTTAGGTTATACATTAATTGCCAATTAATTACTACCCAGTCAATCATATTGACCATGTAGCAACCTGAATTGAACATTTAGTAAAAGGAAATATCTTGACAGATATTTCATGTTCTAGTTATTTATATTATTTAGAAATGGGTTGTGTCAATAATTTCTATATATTACAATACATTTCTATATGCTACTTGAATATAAAATATCCCAATAATACCAGTATTATTTCTACTCCTAGTAGAATTCCAGTACAAATCAAATGACACTAGATGTAGATTCAAAAATCTGTGTCAAAGATAAGGCTGTATGTTGAAAAAATGCACAAATCAATGGAGCCTCAATAGTTTAACGTGCAATGTGATGGTTTCTAGTTTGTGTTGATGCAGTTACTTTTTTGTTTTATCACAACTCTTACAATGAACAGTGCTTCTATAATTTAGATAATTCCAACCCCAGCATAATCTGTCTTAATAAAATGGAGTAGAGGATTGAGACAACAGCAAATATAATGTCTCAGTTTTTTGTGTAATTGCTTCACCATTTCCTGTGCTAGAGACCTCATTTTATGAGAGACAGTTTGAGGGTGGAGTATCTTTTCTTTCAAAATTACTTTTATTTTATACTTAGTGTTTCTTATGTTTTAATCACTCCTAAACTTGTTCATTATCGTAAAAAGAGAGCAAGAAGATGCCAAGTATACGAAATGACATTGGGGGGATAATGTTGATAATTCCACTTTTATTTCCATTTCTATTACATGAAATGCCTGAGTGTCCTTCCAACAAATCATTTTTTTCTCTCTTAAGTAGGTTCGAATTTGTGTTCTCTTACTTGCAACTCGGAGTACAGATAACACAATTATAAGAATAAAGGTCACAGGGATTATAAAAGAGGGGAGTGATAAGTCTGTGAAGTGTAGCAGCAGAAATAACGTTCCTGTAATTCTCTTCAAAAGAAATACTCTGTTGGAACAATTGATAAAAACTAACATATTTAGGAGAACCAAATTCTCATTAATATGCGAGTGTCACATTGGGGAGAATTATAGGATAAAACACAGTCCAGATAGCAGATTTACATAAGACATTTAAATTCATTAAAATTCTATTGAGTTTGCATTGTTGTTGTCTTGGCTACATGATGCCAAATGATGACTTTGGGTGAATTTTAAATCTTTGAATATATTATTTTGTTCCTGGGCAGATATAAAATTCAGAAGATGCTTTAGTAAAGAGATTCTTTAAAGTGCTAAATTTAAAATTTACTAAAAATTTCCTATTGGCATGAGAGTGTTATATTAACTTAGGGTACTAGTTTAGAGCTCAGCCTGTTTTGGCTTTCTTCCCAATAACAATGTTACCAGCGAACAAGATCATTCAACAGTCAACAACTACTGGCCGGGCGCGGTGGCTCAAGCCTGTAATCCCAGCACTTTGGGAGGCCGAGACGGGCGGATCACGAGGTCAGGAGATCGAGACCATCCTGGCTGACACGGTGAAACCCCATCTCTACTAAAAAATACCAAAAAAAAAACTAGCCGGGGGAGGTGGCGGGCGCCTGTAGTCCCAGCTACTCAGGAGGCTGAGGCAGGAGAATGGCGTGAACCCGGGAGGCAGAGCTTGCAGTGAGCCGAGATCTGGCCACTGCACTCCAGCCTGGGCGGCAGAGCAAGACTCCGTCTCGAAAAAAAAAAAAAAAAAAAAAAAAAACAGTCAACAACTTTTGTTCAACCCAGAAGTCCGCAAAATTTGTCTGTAAAGGACAGATAAATATTTTAGGCTTTGCAGGACACAGGGTCCCTGTCACAATACTAGACTCTGTTGTCATAGTGGGAAAGAAATCATAGACAACACTTAAACAAATGAGCTTGGCAGTTCTCCAATAAAACTTTATTTATAGAGACTGAAATTTCAGTTTTCTGTAATTTTTATGTGTTTCCAAACATTATACATTTTTGATTTAAAAATAAAATTAAACATATACAAAGCGTTCTTAGTTTAGAATGTGGCAAAATAATAAAATGGACTGGGTGTGGCTTGCAGGTCATAATTAGTCAGTCAGTAATAGATAGTTCTATAAAACAAAAAACTGATTAGCTGTTTGTAATCCATTTATTTAGACATGGTTTTAGTCCCAAGATATCTTAAAGAACTTGAATAAAATTGCTTCATAGTCATATAACATATTTAGGTATATTTGTTTCTTCTTTTACCAAGTATTTAGCATACAACACATAGATGTGAAAAAGGGAATATAAGTTAGTTTGAAAAATATCAATTCTGAATTTGCTAACTCTATTTTTTTGCAGTAGTTGTTTTCCTAACTCTAACAAGGACAGCATTCAAACATCTCTGTTATGGGCTTAATCACCTGACAGCATATGCTTTTCTGGCCTAAAGCAAAAGTTCCAAGAATTTTTCTAAGTTAATTTATTTGGTTCTAGTGAACTTTTTATTTTTAAGCTTTTATTTCTTTTGCCTTTAATCCCAGTGTTGTTAACATGGCTGGCTGCAATGCAGGTACTTAGAGCACCATCTAGAGATGAAAAGTTAAAATTAACATAAAAAAATGAAGACCTAGAAGCAATGGAACTAGAAGATGACTTTGCAATTTACAATTGGTGTGCAAATTATATTTTCAAATGATTGGTTCTAAGAAAGTCACATATTCCTAATTGAAAGCAAATACTTGTTTAATGTTGATGCTCTGCATGACTTTTCCAAAAATGCATTGATTGAATAGCTTCAAACTATAATTTGCATTCCATGCAAATAATTAAGATAATGAATAGATTACTGTGCATTTCATCATATTCATATAAACCTCTTATGTTGAGCAGATGTATTTTTAAAAATCCCCTAAATGCCACGCATATAAACATAAAAATACAGAGCAATGAAAATTGACATGAAGCATCTCTCTTTTTTTTTTTTTTTTTTTTTTTTTTTTTTGAGACGGAGTCTTGCTCTGTCACCCAGGCTGGAGTGCAGTGGCCGGATCTCAGCTCACTGCAAGCTCCGCCTCCCGGGTTCACGCCATTCTCCTGCCTCAGCCTCCCAAGTAGCTGGGACTACAGGGGCCCGCCACCTCGCCCGGCTAGTTTTTTGTATTTTTTAGTAGAGACGGGGTTTCACCGTGTTAGCCAGGACGGTCTCGATGTCCTGATCTCGTGATCCGCCCGTCTCGGCCTCCCAAAGTGCTGGGATTACAGGCTTGAGCCACCGCGCCCGGCCGAAGCATCTCTTTTCTTAAGCTCAAATTAATTTATTTATGATCGTGTATGTATAAACATAAATACATATATTTTGCTGACTATATGGAAGTATACTCTAGGTTTATGAATATAAACTATTTTCTTAGTTTGTAGAATATAATAAAATATTTGCAAATACATTAAGGAGTTTAGTTGAATTTCCCTATTATACAAACACCTTGATCCACAATGAATCATATCTATTGTTCTATTGATTTACCTGATAGCAAGGAGATTGGGCTTATTTTCTCAATTAAAGAGCTAAATGAAATAAAGGAATACTATTATTTAAAAATATTATCAATATTGTAATAGTTTATGGTGGTCCAAGCAAAATAATATCTCTCTAATTTTAACATTTCAATTCCTTTGTTTCCTGGAAAATCAGTTTTGTTCCAAGAAATTGTCAAGATATTGGTAGTACTTGTTGGGAACGTAAGTGACAATCTAAACTGACTCCCTTTTGCGAACCATTTATAGCGTGTCTATTTTGTCTCAGTTGTACATAAAATTTTATGTTTACCCAAAAATTTACAAAGTAAAAAATACGTTTACAATTAATAAATAGGTAAAGTAAATTATTGAAATTATAGATATATGATAAAAGACCTGCATCCCAGGTGTATCTGGCTTCAAAAAAAAAAAAAAACTTTCCATTTTTCAGTTCTGCAAGATCTCAGAACAGGTCAGATTCCTATTGAATGTGTAAAATAAACTGACGCTAAGAAATTCATCATACAAATTGGAAGTCAGTTTACCAGAGATCTAAGCCCAGGATACTCTTGCCATTGGCAAGAAAAATTTCCAGAAGTAGCTAAAGCTTTCTAAAGCATTATGTACTCATTTATAACATGGGGATAGTAATCCAATTTTTAATGATTACAAGATAAGTAAATGTAAACTATTTGATAAACACATGGTGGAAATAGATTGATATTAATTTAATCAATTGATGTGGGAAAATAAACAGAGCAGGCGTCTCTTAATTATCTGAGTGCTGTAAACCTGAACTTGGATTGGTAGACATACTTTGATTGCATGGTAGTTGATTAAAAGGAGGAAAAAAGAAATTCAAAGAAGGTACTGTTGAGATCAGCCCACATTACCTATTCTTGTTGTTGATTAGAAATCTGAGATCCAGAGTGGAGGCAAGAGTTTTCTAAATCTCAGTAAGTGCCAGGGCGAAGATGCATCTCTCTTATTTAACATCCCACCAAGTTTTCTTCAACTCCATCATGTTCTTTTTAACTTAGACATTTAGTGTAAATAGACCAAAATCTATGCCTTTTTTAAGTCTGAGTATATTCTTGACATTTTTTTTCTCAGAAAAAAAAAAAAATGTACTGGAAGTAAGTATGCTATCACTTTAAGACTTTTTCAAAGGCAGCCCAGAATTTTAGACAAGTTGCTGGTCTGCCTTCCCATCATAATCACTAAATACTTAGAATTCAGATAACAACTGCCTGAGGGTCTTCAGTTTCTAGCAGTAGATTTTACCTTCATGGTGTGCAGATGCTTTTCCAAACATATAGATCACATGAATAATAGAGTGTGCCCCTTCTCTACCCAAAAGCAAATGCAAATTCTATATAATTTTATTTTTACTTTTAGATACTTTTATCTTTTAAGGTTTGTATTTTACAGCATCATATATAAAATTAGTTTACGAAGGTTTATTACAATCTCAAAATAAATGACACAGGAGAAAACTGAATGAAGAATCTAGTTATCAGGATTGAAAATGATAGATTTGTTTTCTGACAAGTCTATTGGTAAGTGATTGAACAGACGTGTGATCTTGAGGTAGAGGAAGGGGACAATCAGAAGGATATTGATTTAAATGCCTGATTCCTCATTTGGGGAATTTATGTTTTCAAGTCAGTTGCTTAATATATCTGAACCTCAGGTTCTACACTTATACATTTAATACAATATCTGACCTACTTAAATCTCACGTTAAATTAGAGACTCAAATTAAATATTGGATTAAAAGATTTCTAATATTTTTGAGACTTAAAGCTGTATATTTATTACTTATATCATTCCACTTCTGTATACTTTAGTTTTTCAGCAGCTAATTTAAGAGTAGCACGTTCTGTTTATAGAAAAGAGAAAGAATAATGAGGTACTCTGTGTGAGAGAGACAGTCAACATAGATCTAAGATTTCACCTTGAATCCCTCTGAGAGTACAATAGAACTGAGGCTGCAGAGATGAGCTGGGGTGGGGGGTGTGGGGCGGAGGTCTGGTGTGCAAATCTTTAGAGAGTGTTTTAAAGGAGAACTTTGTGCAATTAAACGTAATTTCAGACAAGGTCAAATTTTTCTTTGTTAATTGCAAAATTAAAAGACCTCAAGCAGAATTTCCTTAGAGGTTGTAATAATGAATAACGTTAAAACTCTAGTTGTTTATCATTTTGGTTTAAGTGTCCTTATAGAATATGAAAAAGAGGAAAACTGAAGAAAGAAAGATTCTCCTCTACTTTTTCTATCTCCTTAATGTGAATAAGGAGAAAAGACAATTTACCCATCTGCCCTTGCAAAATAGAAACAGTTAAAGACATCTTAACTTAGCAGTTACCAGAATAGTTTTATAAAATTTTCTCTTAATAATTTGCAATTAATAGGACACTCTGAGAGTTAAATTATAAAGCCAGTGTGAAATGAATCAAATAAAAGATATTAAGGTCACTAAAAATTGCCTCTTAAGCCTTTAAAATTAGAATTGGACCATAACTTGATGGTGATATTTAAATATCTAAAAAGAATATTGTGTTGGAAATGTATAAAATAGAAAATAATCACAAATTCTTACATTACCTACTGAAAAATTGTCTAAGAATAAGTGGGTTCTGATCCAAAGGGTAGACTCTTCTGGTTCCAAATATATCTCTACTATGGAGAAATTAATATAAGATATATTAGGCAGCTGAAAATAAAATTTTCAAAACATACTTCCTTTTAAGAAAGGCAATGTAACATGTTGCGTATTCATAGCGATTCCTGAACCAGATTACTGGAATTCAAATTCTGGCTCCTCCAATTATCTAGCTATTTTACTGGAAATTAACTTCTCTGACTTTTGGTTTCCTCATCTGTGAAATGAAGTTACCTAGAATATCTTCCTCATGAGATTACTGGGAGAGTTAAATTAGATAATGCAGGTGAAGCACTTAAAACAATCCTTTACATGTAAATGTATGTACACAGTAGGTGTAATTTGACTTGCCTGCAGAATTTCTTTAGGGAAAGATGAGCTTAGTCATAGAACACCCCTCTTGTCCTGATGTCAGCCATATTTCTCACACTAAAGGAAATATTTCCACTTTTTGTGTGCTTACCTAATAGGAATCTATCTCTCACAGACAGATTCACACTCCAGGGCCAATTACTGGCAAAGCAGGTTTCTTAGCCTTTAAACTAAGGGCTAGTTTTAGACTGTGGTGAATTGAACAAGGTAACAGTATTCTGGGAGATAAGCCAGGATTCTCTGTGAAGTTCCCCTTCATTTCAAATGTAAGCTTTCTTTGAACTACATTAGGCCACCTGAGTCTCCTTTTACAAATACCTAGTCAGGGAGAAATAGGAAATAGATTCTTATGCCAGTTTACTTTCTGTTGACACGGATAATGTCCAGTAAAACCTGCTTCACAATCAGAAGTAAACACAATACATACTCAATTTCAAAAGACGTCTGACAATATCAGAATTTTTCCCTTGTAGTACTTGGTTTGTACCTTTGCTTTATTTCTGTTGCCAGATTACATATTTTTTTAATTTCTTTTTACAGTGACTTTGATTCACTTTGAAATAAGTGAATTGGCAAAAAGGGAATTCCTTTTAAATTATTTTTAAGTAATAGAAATCTCAGTATTAGAAATCAAAATATGTAGATAGATAGATAGATTTAAACATTCTCAACAGGCAGTCATTTTATTAATTTTTTTCACCCACTGTCAAATTGGATTTATTTTGCTATGTTTGATAATCATAATACTTACTTATCACTAATTTGTTTATCTGTACATTTATCTACCATCTATCTATTTATCATCTCTCTTTCTCCCTCCTTCTTTCTATCTCATTATCTAACTGGTATCAACATAGCTGATATAATTACAACAAAAACAAGAAAAAAAGTTATATACAGATTCATTAAAGTTTAATAAAAGTACCACTAGGCTTTTTGAAACACTAAAAGTAACTACCTTCCTGGTTTTCATGAGAACAGGGATTTTGGAATCTGGGAAATCACTGTGTTAAATTTATGATATGCATTTTTTCTCTACTTTTCAGCATTATTCTTTGCTTCTGTTTGCCTTAAGATAGAGGAGATATTTTTATGTTTGATAATATTGATATTATTATTTAACTAATGGTTACCAAAAAAGAATAGCAAAACACTCTGTAAAAAATAATTTTGTATCAGTTTCTTCAAAGAATGGCAGAAAGTGTATCAGCCATCCACAATATTTACAGACTGAAGTCATATTCCTTTTTTTTTAAATGTTAGAAAATACATGAATGAATCGATATATAAATACTCCAAAACAAATTCTACTTTCAAGATACCTTATTTTGGTGCGTGAATTTATCAAGTTTTTATTTATTCATTTTTTTATCCAACAGGTTCCCCTGGATATAGTTATTGAATGTCAATTATGTTCTGCAATGTGCATGCACACTGGGAAATAAGCCATGGCTACTACCCTAAAGAGGCTCATATTCTAATAGGCGAAAGAATGAGGTAATGAATAGCTCCATGGCAAGTGCATTACACAGGCTGATAAAAGTAATACAGTGTTGTCTCACAGGAATAAAGCATCAGTTACTCTGAAGTTAGGGTCAAAATAAATAATAGAGAATTGAAAGTGGATTGAACTGAGATATATATTTCTGTTTTAAAAACTTTTCAACCCAAATATGTCCATATGTCCCCTCTTAATATTTTACCCAAATACTGATTTTGTTTTCTCTATTTATGGCTTGCTTTTGGTCTATTCACTCCCTATAATTATCTTTTTTTTTTTTTTTTTTTTTTTTTTTTTGTATTGTTTCCCAATAATGTCTGTCTTCATGGCTGAAGCAATTCCAGGATTTTTATCTGCATGTGACCACATCCAAAACAAAAGTGTTCTCTGACTCTCTTTGAAGAGTAAGATGACTTCTTTTCCAAAAAATTTCCATCAAAGTTCTCCTCACTTCTGATTTTTAAGATTTGGATCATTTTTTGAACCAATCTGTTTTGCAAGCAGAATGCCATGCAACAATCGGCCAGACCTGTGTACAGAGTGAGTGAAATTAACTTTATTGGGTTCAGATAACCATGGCTGCAACTGAGAATGGGAACATATTTCAAACAGATTTGGAGTATTGAAAGCAATGTCAGAAAGACGGTCATAATATCTATCACAGAGGACAGGCAGGTAGATTTGGTGTAATCTGTTGCTTAATGGTAATTGATAAGGCCCATGGTGACTTTAGGGAGCACAATTTCTCTAAAATAGTGTGTTTTTACACATGCAGAAAAAAAGGAATGTGAGTAATTAGAAATAATTATTTTATAAAGCTAGGCTGTAAAGAAGGAAGAAAAACCAATAAACATACATAAAATCAAAAAATGGTAAATAAAAAATGATGATAAAGAAAATGTCTTTGTTAAGTGAAAAAAGAAATAAATAATTTTCTATGTCTGACATTATATATGATCAACAGGACAAAAGTATAATATTGAAATAAAATTGCAACAAATGAATTAGCATATTTTATTCCACTATAAGTTTAAAACATAATTCGATAAACATTATTTTAATTATATATTAGAAATATCTACAACCTGTCATTCTGACTTAAGCTATCTTCATTCAATAACTGAAAAACTTCGAGTAAGTTTTGTACTCTTCTCTTGACCTTTACATTGTACAAAATTATTCCTTTGACCAGCATTTAAAAGCATGAAAATGTATCAAGATAAAGTGAATATTAAAGAGATTATTTCATTATGTAATGAACAAGCTACACTATGCCAACCATTGTAAAGAATAGTGATGGACAAGCTAGATAAGGTCCCTCCTCACATGAAACTCATTTCATTCATGATTTGCTTCTGAGAATGTTCACTAATATGGAGATAAATTTTAGGCTATCTCAAGATTAAAATGAGTGCTAAATGGATTGGTCTTTAAAATGTAAAAGCTTGCATAGGCCTCAGAAAAGATCTTAGACACTTACAAGTTACTAATAAAATAAATTTTTAATAAACAATTATCAAAATTATATATGTGTGAATTCTAAATGTATGTATATTGTATGTAGATATCTATATGTGTGTGTGTGTGTGTGTGTTTGTATTTTTAAAAAGGGCAAAAACATATTTTCTGTTTTAGAAAGAAGACCTACTTAATATTCTGAAAAGGAAATTAGGTTAACCCAACATAGCATTTAAAATTTCTAATTGTTAAAACACGTTTCAGACATCGACACATTTTTTCAATTGTATCCATCAGATGTATGAAACAAACATTATTGAGTGTAATTATGAGGTATAAAATCTATATTCTCTAATAATCAGCCTCATGATTTTTTAGAACCAAATGTAACAAAGAAGATAAATAAAACTTGCTCTTTGACCTCCCTAAGGATCAGAGAAGTGGTAGGTATGAAAGATATCAATATGCAAGTAGAACAGGCTTCATTAGTTTGCCATCTGTCATTGTAGATAGATGCTAAAATGTTGCCATTGTGAGGTTCATTGAGTGGTAAAATTATAATTAAAAATCATACATAGATTTAAAGTCAAAACCCCCAGAAACAAACCAGCTGCCAAGTGTTGACAGAGATTCTATATCCCTTTGAAAAGATGAGATGAAGGAAATATTTACATGAGGGTGTATATGTGTACACACATACATATGTATGTGTGATGAAGAAATTATATACACACACAATCACAAGTCTATGTTTCCTTATAAATCAAGATCAGCATGACTGGTCTTTGTCATTAATTAAAAACAGCTAAGAGAACAATATCTAATATTTTTCATAAGGCCTAGGAAATTAAACATATATTAAAGAAAGCAAACGATTGTAAACAGTTTTGTTATGATAGCTGCATTTAGTGCTCAACAGACGTTTAAAAAAAAAAAAGGCATGGTGCAATATAATATATAAAATCATACCAATAGAAGCTTATTTTTCAAAAGTGTAATTAACCAAGAATTTATTTAGAACAATTTAGAATATTTTAGAATAATTTAGAACTGTTATTTCACTAACAATTAATATGTGCATATGAGTGTGTATTTTATAGGGCTTAAAAGGAATTATTAAAAATATAATAGAAAATGTGAAGAGCTTGGATAATGGGATCTTGGATGAATAAAAAATTTGCTTTTTTAATCTGCATCTCTTCAAGCAGGATTTGACTTCCAGTGGCTTGTATATATAAAGCCCATTTAATTATTACACTTATTTTTCATAAGCATAAAAAGGCTTGCTGTAGCCAGTAGGAAAAAGTTATATGTCTATATACTAACAATGAATAATGCATACATGTATTTAAGAAAGTATTTTTATTTATAACAACATGAAAAATAATAAAACTAATTTAACAAAATAAGCACAATAATTACACACTGAAAACTACCAAACATTACTGAAAACAATTTAAAGGCCTAAATAAATTGAAAGACGTTTCATATTCCTGGATCAGAAGATTGTTAAGAAATCAATACTTCTCACATTGATATAAAGATTCAAGAAAATATCTGTAAAAATCCCAGCTAGGATTTTCTCGGAAAATGAAAACCTGATCCCAAAATTTATACGGAAAGACAAAAGGCTTAAGATTATCAAATCAATCCTAAAAAGGAAGGACAAAGTTGTAAAGGTCACAGTTCCTGATATCAAAACTAACTACAAATCTATAGAAATACGGACTATGTTAAGGATGGACATGTACATAAATGGAATAGATGTGGGAATCCAGTAATTATCCTTCTCATTTATGCTCAATTGATTTTTGATGAGAGTGCCAAGATCCTTCAATAAAATAATCACCTTTACAACAATTGATACAGGGAAAATGGGACATCTACATATAAAATAATTGAAAGGAGAGTTCTCTGACCCCCCTTGCAGGACGTGTGACAGGGATGAGGCTCATCTGCTCAGCCTCCGCCACTGCTCAAACCCTTTACAGGAAGAGGAGCAGACAGATGGACAGGTGCAGGAGTGGGGACGAGTACTTCTGGGCTCTGGCCCCACAGTGACACCTAGGGGTGTGTGCCTGTGACTCTTGAAGCCCCAGCGGGCTTACTACAGTGCTCTTTTTTATTTTATTTTATTTTATTTTATTTTATTATTATACTTTGAGTTCTAGGGTACATGTGCATAACGTGCAGGTTTGTTACATATGGATACTTGTGCCATGTTGGTGTGCTGCACCCATCAACTCGTCAGCACCCATCAACTCGTCATTTACATCAGGTATAACTCCCAATGCCATCCCTCCCCCCTACCCCCTCCCCATGATAGGCCCCGGTGTGTGATGTTCCCCTTCCCGAGTCCAAGTGATCTCATTGTTCAGTTCCCACCTATGAGTGAGAACATGCGGTGTTTGGTTTTCTGTTCTTGTGATAGTTTGCTAAGAATGATGGTTTCCTGCTGCATCCATGTCCCTACAAAGGACACAAACTCATCCTTTTTATGGCTGCATAGTATTCCATGGTGTATATGTGCCACATTTTCTTAATCCAGTCTGTCACTGATGGACATTTGGGTTGATTCCAAGTCTTTGCTATTGTGAATAGTGCCACAATAAACATACGTGTGCATGTGTCTTTAGAGCAGCATGATTTATAATCCTTTGGGTATATACCCAGTAATGGGATGGCTGGGTCATATGGTACATCTAGTTCTAGATCCTTGAGGAATCACCATACAGTGCTCTTTTAGCTCTGCTATCCACAAGCAGCTTAAGTGGTAACCAGTTCAATGCCCTCTTGGTACCCAGATCTGTTGTCCAGGAAGAATCAGGTCACATACGGACTTGAAGGATGGTGAATGTGGGATTTTATTGGGTGATGTAGGTAGCTCTCAATGGGATGGATGGGGAACTGGAAAGAGGATGCAGGGAAGAAGATGGAGTTCAGTTGTCCTATTGCTGATCTCCTCTCTGACCCTTCCTAGCAGAACTCCTCTCAATATTCAGATGTTCCTTTTTTTCTCTCCTTCTCTGCCATACAACTCTTCTGACATTCTGCTCTTCTGTTAGTCTGCTCCTCCACTCTGCTCATGGCACCTGGGGTTTGGGGCTTATATGTGTACAGGATGGAGGGGGGGTGGGGAGGGTGCAAAAGTCTACATTTGGAGGCAAAAACAGGAAAGACTGTTTTCATTTAGGGCTGCAGGTTTCCAGGCTTGGGGGTGGGGCCTTTTCCAGGTAACTACCCTCTTCTACTCAGTATTTGCCTGTCTTCTGTCCATATCAGAATGCAACTGGAAACTTTGTAATATATATATATATTTGTAGAAATTTATAGATGAAATTCATAGCAGTATTATTCACAATGACCAAAAAGTGAAAACAATGCAAAAGTATATAAACTAATGAATGAATAAACAAAATGTTGTATTTCTATACAATGAAATATTATTCACCAGTAAAAAGAAATTGGGTACTGATACATGCTACTACATGTGAGAACCTTGAAAACACTTCAAAGAGGGAAAACAATCAGTAACAAAAGAGCAAGTATTTAGTTTTCTGAATTAAAGTTCTTTGCAATTATAAAGTTAAAAATGTTTTGCAGCTCAAATTTGTTCAAAAATCAAAGATGTGATTTAAAAATTTTAACCTTATAATTAAATTATTTAAATATATATTTTGTCATTAAGTGTTGAATATATAGTCATTGGTTTGTTACAATACATTGAAAATGACAATATTTTTATTTACATACATTTAGTTGAATAGATGTCATATGTAATTGTGATTCTAAAATGATGATTATATACTAAAACATTTGTGTATTAAGGAGTGTATGAAGAGATAGCCAAGCAGCTTATCTCGAAATTTGTTAATCATGAGAAAATTTTGTAAATACACCTAAGTTGATGTAATACTAAAAAATGCCAATTAAACTCTGCTTGTCATTGATTATATCAAGTTAATTTTAGAATATAAAAATATGAAAGTGTTATAAAATTTAATTAATATTTTAAAATTTGTCTCCAATTTAATATTAGTCATTAATTTATGAATTTGCACCTTTCTTACACCTATCTATTATTTAAAGCTTTGAAGTCAGCAAGACATTTTTGAAACAATTTTTTAAGAAACTTGAGGTAAACAAATGCTTTGTAAAAGAGAAGAAAATAGGTTATGGGATGATAAATTTTTAGTATAGAATAGGATGGACCTCCAGGTCCATCCATGTTGCTGCAGAAGATGTGATCTCATTCTTTATTAGGGCTGCATAGTATTCCATGGTATATATGTGCTACATTTTCTTTATTCAGTCTACTATTGGTTGACATTTAGGCTGTTTTCATTATCCTAAGCAAACTAAAGGGGGAACAGAAAACTACATACTACACGCTCTCACTAAAAAGTCGAAGCTAAACATTGAGTATTAATGGACACAAAGAAGGGAATAACAGACACTGGTGCCTATTTGAGACTGGAGGGTGGAAGGAGGGTGAGGGCTGAAAAACTACCTATTGGGCACTATGCTTATTACCTGGGTGGTGAAATAATTTGTACATCCAACCCCTACAGCACTCAATTTGCCTATATAGCCAACCAGCATGTGTACTCCTGAACCTAAAATAAAGTTAAAAAAAAAAAAAAAAAAAGGATAGCCATGGGAAAGTAGAATAAAATAGAATAGAATGTGAGACATCTCATTTGAATTGTTCTTAAACCTCTTTAAAAGTTGAAAAAACATTAAGGCTGTAAGTGTTAGAACTGGTTTTTCAAAAAGAACATCTGAATCCAGACCCTATATTCTTAATCCCCTTACCTTGGCAAGCTCTTCTTTTGATATATGAGAAGGACTACCAACTCAACTCTTCTTACAAAGAAAGAAGACATTCTTACATTTTCTAAGTTTATAGATAGAAATATCCTAAAACGATACCTCTTTTAAATTCTCTTTTCTTAGCCATCATCAAAGTCTCACCAGCCTCCTTCATCATGTACCTCCATCATGATAAAAGCCCCCACTGGGAACACTGTATAATGATTTATAGAAGTTCATAAATATTCTAAAGGAAGTAACTCAATGCTAGAGCTTCCCCATTATTGTCCAGGTCAGATTCCCTTTGTCAATAGAACTTTCTATGGTATAGGTGATCACTGAAGAGTAATTTCTCATAATGAAAGACTGATGGGAGACAGAGATTCACCAAAGAAGGAAATGTGTCTCAAATATTCTTTTGACTCAGAAAATTAATTAAAATCAACAACAAAAAGCCCCAGGACTTACTAGATTCTCCCAATGCAGACAATCCTCTTCCTCCAATCATCTTCCCAGTGCCCAATCATTCTAATTTCCTTTCCAAGTCAGAAACTTTACTGAGACAATGTACCTAATGTTACTTTGCTTTAGTAGTATTTTAGAGGAGATTGTGCAAACACTTTACAGAACCATGGAGGTCAGAACAGTTCTTTAACCTAATATTTATAAGTTGATTAATTCTGTAAATATTTACTAAGGATTCATTAGTAGATAAGGCTAAGCATAGTGAATTTGGAACATGATAGGTACAGGTACACTGCCTAAATGAATGAAACATAAATTCTTCTTCCCTTCTCTTCCCTTCCCTTCCCTTCCCTCCCCTCCCCTCTCCTCCTCTCCCCTCCCCTCCCCTCCCCTTCCCTTCCCTCCCCTTCCCTTCCCTTCTCTTCTCTTCTTTCTTCTCTTCTCTTCTCTTCTCTTCTCCTCTTTCTTTCTCTCTCCTCTCTCTCTTTTTCTCTTTCTTTCTTTCTCCTTCCTTCCTTCCTTCCTTCTTTTCTTTCTCTCTCTCTCCCTCCCTCCCTCCCTCCCTCCCTCCCTCCCTCCCTCCCTCCCTTCTTTCTTTCTTTCTTTCTTTCTTTCTTTCTTTCTTTCTTTCTTTCTTTCTTTCTATTTATTATTATTATTATACTTTAAGTTCTAGGGTACATGTGCATAATGTGCAGGTTTGTTACATATGGATACTTGTGCCATGTTGCTGTGCTGCACCCATCAACTCGTCAGCACCCATCAACCCATCATTTACATCAGGTATAACTCCCAATGCCATCCCTCCCCCCTCCCTCCCCATGATAGGCCCCGGTGTGTGATGTTCCCCTTCCCGAGTCCAAGTGATCTCATTGTTCAGTTCCCACCTATGAGTGAGAACATGCGGTGTTTGGTTTTCTGTTCTTGTGATAGTTTGCTAAGAATGATGGTTTCCAGCTGCATCCATGTCTCTACAAAGGACACAAACTCATCCTTTTTATGGCTGCATAGTATTCCATGGTGTATATGTGCCACATTTTCTTAATCCAGTCTGACACTGATGGACATTTGGGTTGATTCCAAGTCTTTGCTATTGTGAATAGTGCCGCAATAAACATACGTGTGCATGTGTCTTTATAGCAGCATGATTTATAATCCTTTGGGTATATACCCAGTAATGGGATGGCTGGGTCATATGGTACATCTAGTTCTAGATCCTTGAGGAATTGCCATACTGTTTTCCATAATGGTTGAACTAGTTTACAATCCCACCAACAGTGTAAAAGTGTTCCCATTTCTCCACATCCTCTCCAGCACCTGTTGTTTCCTGACTTTTTAATGATCGCCATTCTATCTGGTGTGAGATGATATCTCATTGTGGTTTTGATTTGCATTTTTCTGATGGCCAGTGATGATGAGCATTTTTTCATGTGTCTGTTGGCTGTATGAATGTCTTCTTTTGAGAAATGTCTGTTCATATCCTTTGCCCACTTTTTGATGGGGTTGGGTGCTGGGAAAATTGGCTAGCCATAAGTAGAAAGCTGAAACTGGATCCTTTCCTTACTCCTTATACGAAAATTAATTCAAGATGGATTAGAGACTTAAATGTTAGACCTAATACCATAAAAACCCTAGAGGAAAACCTAGGTAGTACCATTCAGGACATAGGCATGGGCAAAGACTTCATGTCTAAAACACCAAAAGCAACGGCAGCAAAAGGCAAAATTGACAATTGGGATCTAATTAAACTAAAAAGCTTCTGCACAGCAAAAGAAACTACCATCAGAGTGAACAGGCAACCTACAGAATGGGAGAAAATTTGTTTACAATCTACTCATCTGACAAAGGGCTAATATCCAGAACCTACAAGGAACTCAAACAAATTTACAAGAAAAAAACAAACAACCCCATCTGTCTGTCTTTCTTTCTTTCTTTCTTTCTTTCTTTCTTTCTTTCTTTCTTTCTTTCTTTCTTTCTTTCTTTCTTTCTTTCTTTCTCTCTCTCTTTCTCTCTTTCTCTCTTTCTCTCTTTCTTCTGTCTTTCTAGATGGAGTTTCTCTCTTGTTGCCCAGGCTGGAGCACAATGGCATGATATTGGCTCACCGCAACGTCCACCTCCTGGGTTCAAGGGATTCTCCTGTCTTAACCTTCCGAGTAGCTGGGATTACAGTCATGAGTCACCACACCCCACTAATTTTATATTTTTAGAAGACACAGGGTTTCTCCTTGTTGATCTGGCTGGTCTCGAACTCCCCACCTCAGGTGATCTGCCCACCTCGGCCTCCCAAAATGCTGGGATTACAGGCATGAGCCAACATGCCCGGCCAAAACATAGATTCTTATAAAAGAGGTCAAATAATCAAATAAACACAAAAACAAATATGGTACTACATATGTGCAATGATCGATCAGGAGTTATAATAACCTATAATTTTGGGGTCACTCATTCAAAAAGTTGAAGTAAAATTAATTTACTTGAAGAAATGATACTTGAATTAACATCAGAACTGTAAGTAAGAGTTAAGTGAATAGAGAAAGAAAGAACATTCCCAGGAGGGAGAACAGCATGTAGGAATACCCTTTGACTGGAGGGAATGGGCATCAACAATATAATAATGGCTAGTATGGAATGAGAGAGGGAAGAGGGAATGTTGTTAAGCTGAACAGAGGTATAGAGAGCCATTATTAAAGGCCTTAAGGAAAAATTGAAGGTTAAATTGTCTATTTTTTCATGGTGTAAATCTGGAAAACACACATACCATTTTTGAGAAATCTTTGTAGAGTTGGTGATCAGAGTTTGTATGAAATAGCTTATGGAAAGACTGAGGTGTGAGCAGGGGAACATCCTCGAAGAACTCCAACATTTGAAAGATTATAAAGTAGTATGATATTTTATAGAAAATGAAGAAGAATCAATTAGTCATGCAGAAGTAAATTAAATCAATACTGTGTCATACATATCAAGAAAAGACCATACTTCAAAAAGGAGGGAGAGGTAAACAGTATTTAATGCTGCTATAAACCTTAGAAGTAGGACTGAATTCCATCCCATGGATGTAGGGACATGGAGATCATCTGTTACTACAGCAAGATCAAGACTGTATTTGGACTGAATAGGGCTGAAGAGTGAGTAGGAGAAATAAATATAAATACTTTGAATATTTAAGAAAAAACTCTGTTGATAGTACATGTCTAGGTTTGGAAATAAAGTCTATTCTTCCATAATGTATGTTTCTTTAATGTACATTAACTCACTGTTGACAAAAAGTGAAATATTAGATGTTTAATTTATTATTTATATTCATTCATATGTAATTTTTGTAGCTCTTAGTAGTTTGTAGCGTTCAGGGGTAGCTTTTTCCCACAATTAAAACAAAAACCTTACAAATATACAGGCCTTTAAAAAAAGATGAAAATCCTGCAAAATTGTAAGGTTTTTTTTTTAGTGTAATTTGGTGACTACAAGATCAGTTTCAATTTCTGCTACGTTAAATTATCTGCTATATCTGAGAGTGATTTGCTTTCCTGTACATGTATCTAGAGTTAAGTTTAAAAATAGATTTTTAATTTTATTGAAACTGGTTTTTATAAGAAACAAATGCATGCTTAAAAAAAGAAGCAAGAGCTCTAGGATTCAAGATTGCAACACTTCACTGATTAGAATGTTAGATATAAATACCAGTGGAAATTTTTACTGTGCTAGTTAGTATTGGCGTTGGTATTATTTTGATTACTAAGTCTATACGTATTGAATTGTTCAACACTAACCCCATTTTTCCTATCTGCCGTGTTGTTTTTGGCATGTGATTTCACATAATATATTCTGGGAATGCATATGTGATCTTACAGCAATAACTGTATACAGATGATCTGACAGCGTAAGAGCTAATAATTATTTAGTATTTATTATGTACTCATCATTGTTCTAAGTAGTTTACATATAATAGCCTACATACCCTTCATGGCAATCATCTTAGTTACTCTCATTTCTGCCCTTTTACAGGTGGAGAAACTGAGGCGCAAAGACGTTATGTGTTTCTTTTTTTTTTTTAACATTTACATAACTTTGCAGATCTTTAAAGCCCAAGACTCGTTGTAAGTTCCATGTGTGTGTTTTTGTTCAACTGGCTTCTCTGCATGTAGTATCCATTCCCCTCCACTGCCTAATATCCACTTACCTTTTGAAGTCAGCATGGATAATTGGAAGTGCTCTAAGGCAACTCCATTCCTGCACGCCAAGATAGTTAAAGATGTCACTAAATACCAATTTTAACACATCTAAACAGCATTCTCTATGTTTAGCAGAACACAGAAAGGTACACATAAGTAAAAAATATAATTTTGGATAATAAAAACCATCATGAGATTATCATATTGCTTTATTATTTTAAAAAATATTATCTAAAAATGTGATATTTATCTGAAATTTTTAGTTATTTGATAACCCTAAGATAGCATTAACAGAAACTGCATTTCCTTTTTCATGGGTGAAGCTAGCTAAACGAGAGCTGAGAAAACAATCAATGTTACAACACTGAAAAAAACTAATAGAAGGCTGGAAGAGTAAACAATATGGTGTATTTCTAAACTAAATACAATTTGGGAAATTGAAATAGTGAAATTAAAACCTACTGAGGCATAAAAAAGAAATTTCCACAGTCTATCAGTCACGAAAACATTCTAATATTATACCTTTCCATTATGCCATGATGGTAGTAAAGACAAACCAACCAAAGTTTGCAAGAAAAGATAAAGATTTTTCTTTGTCCTAAAGAAATAATGTAAACCTCTAATTAAAAGGTAAATTAAAGGTTAACTAATATGTCTAAAATAGATTTGAATTACAAAGCTATTTCTTTTATTCTCAGAAATTCTTTATACTCCTAAAACCTCCGAAATAAACTTAGAAAGAAGTTACTTCTATCACATTTTGAAAGAGAGATGCGGGGTTGAAAATATTTTGTGCAATGAAAATAATATCAGTCTTGCCATTTCAGAAACTTCGTTTCTGTTTTTATTCCATGCCTTAATCACTCCCTGACTTTAGGTAGAACACTTGAAAGCTTTTGATTTAAATTGTCGCCTATTGTCAGCAGAGAAGGATATGTGCCCTGAAATTTTCCTACAGTAAGGATTAAGCGAGTGTCACTTTGCAGGTGAAAAAGCACTCCACTGAAGTCAGGCATTGCTGTTAGAAACCCTCAGTTTCTCCCAGGTCTCTTTTGCCCATTATGCACACATCATTTTACAACTTCAGACTCAGGGGATTTGCATTCTGATTGTATTTTTATTGTGAAAGCAATCTCTTATCTCAAATCAGCCTTTTTTCCTCTGGTATTCTGCTAGGTTAAAAAGCAAACAAAAAAAAATTAAATTTAAATTTAAAAATTGGTGAGTTTTTCTTGTATAATGCAAGCAAGACAGATTCAAATGAATTGTAGCAATTCACCAACATTATTATTCACAATTAGGAAATAAAGACTGTTAAAACAAACCACTATGATTAAATGTTTAAAACTGTCAAATTTGACAAACATTGCTACGTATTTAAATTAAAAAAAAAATTCCTTGGATTAAAAGCCTCCTGGTGGATTTTAACTTATAGAAATGCAGATTCGGCTTGTAAAAACAATTTTTTCTTTGGTGACCAACTCTAGTTAGCTTTGTTATTTTAATATACTTTTGCCTGTTTGTGATGAAACAGTTTGTGTATTTTTATGAAAGAATAATCATAGTCATAGCATCAACTTTTTTTTTTTTCCTGAAAACATTTGTTTACATTCAAACTAAAAGGTAGTTTCTTTCTGAATTTATATTTGGGAAGTTCTTGAAGGTATTTGCATCATAGAGCTTTGAACTGAAATTTAAACCTGAGGTCAGAAGCAATGTTGACATATATTCAAAATTAAAACACGCAAAGCACACAGCATGGCACAACTACCTTAATGAAGAACACCATGAAACCAAAATGTTATATTAATGACAGTTAACCTTAGTGAAGTTAACCTTTTATTCTGTGCATTTTAATGTTTGCTTCCATTCTCCCTATACTTTAACATTGAGTAAATCCACATATTAATGTGTTATAATTTAGGTCTTGGACCTCCTAGAGAAGGAGGGAATGTTATCCTCAGAATACATTTTTTTTCCAGTGGCAATTAAACATTAACTAATTAATTCAATGTCAATTAAACATTAACTAATTAAAATTGCCCTACTGAGATATCGCAACTCTTTTATGAAAAATCTTTACTTTGAAATAAGTAATTTTTGTAAAAGTTAGAAGTGGATGTACTTTTTGAGAGTTCTAAATCATGTTTCCTAATTTACCAGAATTATTGCAGTTTTAATTACATGAAATCCCAAACTTTAGGCATCCAGACTAATAAAGTATAAGAAAAATTGTGGAAATGAGATAAATATATGACACCTTGTACTCAACATACTGTACTCAGTGACAGAATGGCACAACATATGGAAATCTAAGTATAAAGCAGTACGAGTATAAATTTGAAATTAAATAAACAAGTAGTTCTGGGCAAGCAACTGAACTTGAGAAATCTGACTACAGATGTCATTATAGAAACAAATCCAGCCTAGAGCTGTAGAAATTCAAAGCGGGCAGCTCCAATCTGATGCCTATGTGAATATATGTATGTATGTATGCAATATATGTTTGTTTTCAAACAAGTATAGCAAAACCTGTCCATAAGAATTTTTGTTGCAGGTCACATTGGTTGACCTGAATTTCTGCATTATTAATGAAATTTCAGCAATTTTTTTTTTAAAGTAGAAGTTGTATAGATTGAGTTTGTTCTGTTTTTCTCTTCTCCCCCCATCCTCATTACCCCCTAACTGCTCTGCCTATGTTAGCAGCTCATACTGTTTTTAGGCAAATGTGAGAAAAATCTCTAAGTAGCTCAAAACCTCACCCCCATACCAACACTGCTTAAAAAGTAAATTTCTGTTGGAATCAGGAGGTAATGAAAGGACACCCGGAGAACTTGGTTTAGCAGGTGATCATTTATGGAGAGATTAAACTTTTATCGGAAGAAAGTAGTTTTAAAGTTTATGATTGTATTTTCAGCAGAAAGAAGAACATAAAAATAAATTTAGAAAACCTATATTAAAAAACCCAGTAAATACTAATTCTTCAGAATAGGTGAAGCAAATTTACATGTGAAAGGTGAGTAAGACATGATACTGGATTAATGAGATATGGGGCTTGAGCAGTAAATTGAGTTTCTATTTTAAAGAACCTTGAATGTTATAAAGAAACATTTACATCTAATTTGGTACACAAGTCTGAGCCACAGAAGTTTCTGAATTTACTTTGTCCAGAAGATTAATCAGGCAACATTTCGTAGTTTGGATTAAAGAAGAAAGGGGTACAAGTAGAATAGTCACTGAAGAGGTTATTAATACAGGAGAAGAATAAATTGAAAATTTTTATTTTTGTTAAGACACATTCAACAATAACAGAACTGACAGTTCTCAACAGAAGACATGGAAGAAGAACAGTGTAAAAAGACTGAATATCTTTTCAAAAAAATAGGGCATGACTCAGGTCTCATCTATACAGAAAAGCTAAGGCCTCTAAAATGGACACCTGAGCAATTCTGCATTAAGTCAAGTAGCTCAGAGCAACAACATCAGAACTGAGTATTTGAGCATCATGGGTACTGAGATTAATGTCATTAGTTCTATTAGGTTCTGGGCTCTTGCTTTTGTTTCACTGCTGAAACGGGGCTTGACACCTGCTGCCTGTCTCTTTTGATGCCTATTGTCTCTAAGCCCTTGTTCTGGTTTGCATCTTTGAGTACTCCCTGCTCTGAGGCTGTCTGCTGGAATGGATTGCCTGCTGAAACCCATCTGGACTGTCAGTTACATCCTGCCACCGCACTGTCTGAGCACTGCATGTTATACAACTGGCTAGGCTTTCTTATATTTCTTGTAACTAATTTGTCTCAGTGTACAGAGGTGTTAAATATTCACTTCCTGCATATTTCCAGGTTCCTTTCATCCAACCTACCATGTTCTACTTTGCTGTTTTCAAGGCTCCTTGGAAATCCCTGTGATGTAAAAAGTAAAGGGAAATAAGAGAATAGAAGCAAAAAGGTAAAAATGACTCAGAGACTCCATTTTATTCACTGGATGAAATAAATGGAAACAGGAAGTCAGAAAGAAGAGCTTGTTTTTAGAAAGTTTTATGAGAAGGGAATTTATTTTTAAAAAAATAGTAAATGTTAAAATACTGTGACTTAGTTGTGTACAAATTTTCCCAATGTTTTCACTAAATTGATTATTATTAAAAGGATGTCTTTTCATTCCCACTTCTTTTTGATGGTATGATTTTAATAAAATGGCTATTTTCTGAATCAGATGTCCACATAACATTTTGTATTTGAGCATATTCTCACAATTTTTCTACCCACTACTATAATAATTATGTGAAACAAGTGAGACTCTCTCCCAATATTATCAGCACTATATAATAAATTTTAAAATGTTAAATAATTAAAAATAATTGATGAATTTTTAAAACCCAAATCTTTCTGATATACTATTAATTTATAAATCAATCAACATTTCCTCTGTATGTATGTAAGTGATTATTTCAGTAAATTACTTTTTAAAAAAATCACAGTTAAAGATAGTTCAATTTACTGGGCTTTACTGGAATTCTATTCTTATAATGCAGCTATCTTAATCGATCCATTTTAAAACCTCATATAACAGTAATTCAACTTTTAATGAATTAGATTTAAATGACTGGAGAAACATGCAAATTTTAGATAGATAGCATATTTAACATTTTCTAAGAAGATGTTAAAATATCTTTCTATTATAATCGTAGGTCTTCAAAGAATATAGGCTGTGATCATTTCAACGAGTATTCACAGCTGACCACAATAAAATATCTTAAGTTCTGATACGTACCTCAGACAAATATTTATTAAACTTACCCAAAGCTTTAGTAAATATAAAACAATGACTGGATTTATTTTGTTGTATATATTTTCACTTCTATTCCAACTTTGTGTGCTTACATACCACGTTTAAGCAGCCTCAAATCTAGATAACTTTATTTTATCCTAAAATATAATGCCTGACAGAAGAAAAATTTTGGACACAATTTCCTTAGGCAGCATAAACTACACAAAAAATGATCATAATGGTTATATCATGCTATCTGTGATTGTTATTTTTGTCAATTTTAGGCAAGCTTTTTGAAAATATTATTTTAAACATGTTACACCCCAAATGATTGAAATTTGACTTTTCCTAAGTCCTCTATCTGAGCATAAGGTACACCCAAACAGAAGAACCCTTCACGTCTCCTCTTAATACAGATAATTGCTAATAAATGTTAATGGTAATTTCAAGAACAATCCAAAAACAATATTATGAAATGTAAGTTATGTGTTCACATAGACAGAGACATATACTAGTATATATTTGCAATGGCTTCTTTAAACTATGGAGCAATAATTAAAATGACAGAAGTCTTATGTCCTGTAGTGATAATCTTACAATATTTTTAACCAGTACTCAACCTCTCAAAAATTGCTTTTGTTCTAATTAATAGAATTACTTTCATTTATTCAATATTTAGCATCTTCTGTGCAATAGATACAATTTACTTGCTTAGGTTTCAAAGATTGTTCTATGATAAGTGCTCTAATAATTGAAAGAGCATTATGGTGTATTGTGAAAATGAACACTAACACCTGTGATTTTTCACAGGGAGAGGAATGCTCTATTTGAAGTTCTGAGAAAGTTTTCACAGATGAGGGAAACACTTGAATATAAAATATTTATTGTATAGATTATTACATGGAAAGAGCCATTTCTTATTTTTTTTTAAATAATAATCACATTGGAATCTTGAAGGACAAGAGAAATTTTGCCTGTCAGAGAGAATGGGAAAGTCCTCATTGGTAAGAAAGTCCTTCGAAAATTAAAGCCTAGAGATATAAAGCTAATACTTCTGCTGAATTTCAGTCACAATTAATACATTTTTACCTGTACATGAAAATCAGTGGATCTTTCTTTCAGCATAGTTTCTCTAATAAAAATGTACTCAACTAAAAAAAGCTACCACAAGGTATTAAAATAATTTATCGAAGATAGTCTTCTATTCTGAGAAAGAACTCTTATGGAATTCTGTTACCCAAACACCTGTCAACTGATCAAATGAAGATGAGATATCACCTAGACTGAGTTACTTGTTTCATGGTGGTTAAGTAGAACTTTTCACATTACTGATTAATCAACATCAAAAATTATAAATTCCATAAGAATTTCCATGGGGGTAAGTTAAACTAGAACAATACCAGAGATAAGAAAATAATTATTGCTTGATATAAACATATGTAACTCTACTTGGAAAGTTGTGATGTGTGTAAGTGTATGTGTGTGTTTGGGATGGGGGGGTGGTTCTGTACTGGCTATATCATAAATAAAAGCTAAAAATACCTTATATACTGTAATAAGAATAACATGATGATTTATTAATGTGATGAACTTTTATGAAGTAAAATGTAAAATATCGTGTGTCCTGAATTCAGGAATCAGCTTAGGTAAATCTCCATTTTGTTTTGATCTTTATAATTTCTTGCTAAGATCCCAGTATATCTACCATGTCTTTCAGCTGGTTTTGACAAAAAGCAAAACAATGCCCTCACTTGTATGATCCAGTAATTAGGATACTGACAAAATTTGATAATCCCACAGATCTACTCATTGTTTAGGTTATACAATGCTTCTATACAATTCAACTTTATGCTGCATCTTGAATATAGTCTCTTTGGAAAAACAAAGTCAATAAATAAAATTCACAAACTACTGAACTAGAGTAACAAGACAAAGGGGCATGCAAATGTATGTGTGTCTATGTGTGTGTTTGTAAAAAAAAAAAAAACTGCTCTCATAAATGTAATGTCTTTACATTAACAAACTTTCTTCTTTGTATTTTATTTCCACTTTGTAAGTTTATTTATTCATTTATTTACTTATGTTTAGAGTATCGTCTCTTCTGAACATCATCAGGTTTTCATATGATGTGTAGAAATACTAACATTCTGAGGCTGCATTCAATGCTAATAATAGACAACAAGGCTAATCATAGACAACAAGACAGATGAAAAAAATACCTGAATTAAATCAGTGTGGTAATGAAACAACCAACTCTGTATCTCGCGACACTTCAGAACTTCCTTTATAAAGTTAACGGGTTTTGTTATTGTTTAAGCCATGTTAAATTCAGATTTCTGTTATTTGTACTCAAAGTATCTTCATTAATACATTGGATTTGGCTCTAAACATGCTTGCATTGTGGTCTTGGGTCCTCCACTTACTAACTGTATGACTTGACTTGCATATAATGCAGTCTCTTCAAGGCTTACTTTGTACAAAGAATTATTTTGGCAACTAACTGACATAATATGTATGAGCATATATTGACATTGCAAAGTTGTACACTTGAGGACTGATGATAATAAACTGCAATGAATAACATGAGTCACTGTATTTTATCTTATAGGCATTTGCATTTGTCAACAGTGTGCCTCTACTCAATATTTTCAATTTTATCTTTTTATATTTATTGAAAAATAATAGTAATTCATGAATAAATCCAAGCTAGTCACTGCCTGTAAGTAAACCATCATTAGAAGTATTTGAAGTATATTCTTTTCTTTGCATGGAATAATCTCAAATCATGCTGTATCTACTTAAGTCATAACTGACTCAATTACAATACTATTAAGATACCCCCAGCCTTCATGTTACATCCACAATGATTTCTCTCTCAAATGAACAAATCTTATGAAAAACACATTTGGTCTTAATTATTTATTTTCTTCTAACATTGTGTGTATATTGTTAAATTATTGTATCCAATAGCTTAAGTCATTTTAATAAATTGTCATTTGTTTTAAAATATTGAATGTATTAATGTCATTTGAATATTTACATTGCATGTGCACTTTACATTTATGACCAGTTATTCTAGTCTAAATCATTTTTGGAAACTTTCTCAATATTATTACCTTAAGAATATCCATCAATAATTCAAATTTTTACATTCCTCTGTATGACAATCTACTTTATGGATTTTGGGTTTACTTTCTATCCTCACCTAATTGTTGCACTTTGAAATGCTATTATTTCCAACCATATTATGAGTTATATAAATAGAACTATTATGTGTCATATATTTTGCATTTTCTACACTATACTCTGCAATTGGTACAAAGATTACTTAAAAAACTCACGAAATGATAAAATTGAGAAATTCAAAACTTTCTAAAATATTTAGATTGCTACACTGAGATTGGAAGTGAATATACACGTCTTGTAAATATATAAATTGATGAAAAAAGCATGTTAGTCTATTAATAACTATTTTATTAGTAAAAAGAATACTATAATATATACTTTTTTAAAGTTTAAAACAATGAAATGTATTATTACAAATTTAGATTTATTTCTTTTTATTTCTTTATAATTTTATTGAACTTTTAAATTCAGAGGTACATGTGCAGGTTTGTTATGTAGGTTAATTTTGTTAATTTTAGCCTTCCCTTCATTGTTGCAATGTAAGTTTTATTATTGTCCATATTATACCAGCTAAAAAACATATTTTTCCTTTGATTATGATTCTTCAGACAAGTTCAAGAAAAGTCTTTTGAATTTTATGATGATTTTTAAAATCTGGGTACCCCCCAAGGTTCCAAACAGAATAATTTAGATTCTGTGTGCAACTCAGTGAAAAAGGTATTTCTCAGATCCTCTCTCAAAGTACAAGTATTTAAATATTTCATGTCAAACAAAAGAATACATGTATTTTATTTGAGTTCGATTTTCAATCTTACCTCTTCTCAGACATGAGTGTATTGCTGTCCAAAGACTCAAGAACACTTTAATTCAAGTTCACTTATTCATGGAGGATGAGAATAAAGTATCTACTTTCTCCATTATTGCTGTAATTTAGTTTTAAAAATCCTGTTTATCTCTTAAACATGGAAGTGACATGAAACTTGTTTTAACTGTTTCTGAAATCAGAAACAGAATAAAACAAACAAAAATCAAAAATCTGTATGCACAGACATGTCTGCTATATACAAATAGGGCAAATTAAGAGCAAGACAATGTATGTTTTCAAGTGATGTTAATTCTGAAAACAAAAGTAGAAAACATAAAATATTACAGAGAATCAAATAACTATTACTCAGTTGCATTTAAGGAAGGGAGTTGAAAGATTGCCAAAGTAGATGAGTTAAGTGGACTTTTTGAGAATACTGAATTCTGGATGGTACGGCTGTGTCAGTGTGCCCATACCTCTATAATATTTCATTGATATATCAATCACATGATTCATGTGCTATTGGTTTTTAGTAATTCAGTTCCCCAAGTAATCTGTTTATCAAAATTATTTGACTTAGGAGAGAAAAATATAACATGCTGTCAATATAATGTCATTTTCTAGATCAAAAGTAATAAAGTCATTCTTGACAATCAAATTTGAGGCACACAATATTTTAATGGAATGAAATACACTAATAATATTAGTTCATAATAATTAATGTTACTGTTTGTTTTAAATAGACAAAACCACAAACAATTAATACAACAAGGACAAAATGTTGGGAGATAAATGAGGAGAAATCCAATAATTACTCATTAAGTTAGTTGAGACACCCTGAGTAGAAGATATTTGAGCTGCATATTGAGGGACAAATATAAAAAAACAATTGGGAGGGAAAATATCTTTAAGTTGTCTAAGAGTACATGGCATTAAGAAATCACATGGAAATCAGTGTGACTTGAGCAAAGACTTGTAAGAGAAATAGGTTCAATGTAATTTATGAAGAAGTCCTATATGACACATTTATTTGGGGGTTTAATAAAAGGATTTTATATTTTGTTTTTATTGGTAAAGTAGAGCTCCCTCATGATAAAAACTCTCAATAAACTGGAAAAATATAAAGACTCATTTTTCAGAGCATTATTTCTGGCAGCCTTAAGAAAAACAGAAATTGGGGGAAGTAGGATAGGATTCTTAGTTATGAGGAAATGTCAAATGCTCCATAAGTACTCAGGGAAATCTGTAAGTACGCAAACATGGTACTTTTTTAAAAATTTAGGCCAGGCATGGTTGCTCATGCCAATAATCCTAGCAGTTGGGGAGGCTGAGATGGGTGGATCATTTGAACCCAGGAGTTTAAGACCAGCCTTGCCACATGGTGAGACCCTGTCTCTAAAACAAACACAAAAATTAGCCTGCTGTGGTGGTGCACACCTGGGTCCCAACTACTCAAGAAGCTGACATGGGAGGATCACTTGAGCCCAGGAAGTTGAGGCTGCAATGAGCTGAGATTGCACCACTGCACTTAGCCTGGTCAACAGGAGTGAGACCCTGTTCCAAAAAAAAAAAAAAAAAAAGCCAATTAAAAAATAAATAAAATGACTTAGACTATAACATTCTTATACACCAGTAACAGACAAACAGAGAGCCAAATCATGAATGAGCTTCCATTCACAACAGCTTTGAAGAGAATAAAATACCTATGAATCCAACTTACAAGGGATGTAAAGGACCTCTTCAAGGAGAACTACAAACCACTGCTCAGCGAAATACAAAAGGACACAAACAAATGGAAGAACATACCATGCTCATGGATAGGAAGAATCAATATTGTGAAAATGGCCATACTGCCCAAGGTAATTTATAGATTCAATGCCATCCCCATCAAGCTACCAATGAGTTTCTTCACAGAATTTGGAAAAAAAACTGCTTTAAAGTTCACATGGAACCAAAAAAGACCTCACATTGCCAAGACAATTCTAAGCCAAAAGAACAAAGCTGGAGGCATCACACTACCTGACTTCAAACTATATTACAAGGCTACAGTAACCAAAACAGCATGGTACTGGTACCAAAACAGAGATATAGACCAATGGAACAGAACAGAGCCCTCAGAAATAATATCACACATCTACAGACATCTGATCTTTGACAAACCTGACAAAAAGAAGAAATGGGGAAAGGATTCCCTATTTAATAAATGGTGCTGGGAAAATTGGCTAGCCATAAGTAGAAAGCTGAAACTGGATCCTTTCTTTACTTCTTATACAAAAATTAATTCAAGATTAATTATTGATTAATCTATTCAAATCTCTAAAAGATTAGAAACTTAAATGTTAGACCTAAAACCATAAAAACCCTAGAAGAAAACCTAGGTAATACCATTCAGGACATAGGCATGGGCAAGGACTTCATGTCTAAAGCACCAAAAGCAATGGCAACAAAAGCCAAAATTGACAAATGGGATCTAATTAAACTAAAGAGCTTCTGCACAGCAAAAGAAACTACCATCAGAGTAAACAGGCACCCTATAGAATGGGAGAACATTTTTGCCATCTACTCATCTCACAAAGGGCTAATATCCAGAACCTATAAAGAACTCAATCAAATTTACAAGAAAAAAAAAACCAACAACTGCATCAAAAAGGGGGTGAAGGATATGAACAGATACTTCTCAAAAGAAGACATTCATACAGCCAACAGACACATGAAAAAATGCTCATCATCATCACTGGCCATCAGAGAAATGCAAATCAAAACCACAATGAGATAACATCTCACACCAGTTAGAATGGCAGTCATTAAAAAATCAGGAAACAATAGGTGCTGGAGAGGATGTGGAGAAATAGGAACACTTTTACACTGTTGGTGGGACTGTAAACTAATTCAACCATTGTGGAAAACAGTGTGGTGATTCCTCAGGATCTAGAAGTAGAAATACCATTTGACCCAGCCATCCCATTACTTGGGATATACCCAAAGGATTGTAAGTCATGCTGCTATAAAGATCCATGCTCACGTATGTTTATTGCTGCACTATTCACAATAGCAAAGACTTGGAATCAACCCTAATGTCCATCAGTGACAGACTGGATTAAGAAAATGTGGCACATATACACCATGGAATACTATGCAGCCATAAAAAAGGATGAGTTCGTGTCCTTTTTAGGGACATGGATGCAAATGAAAACCATCATTCTCAGCAAACTATCACAAGAACAGAAAACCAAATACCACATGTTCTGACTCATAGGTGGGAATTGAACAAAGTGATCACTTGGACACAGGAAGGGGATCATCACACACAGGGTCCTATTGTGGGGAGGGGTGTGGGGGAGGGATAGCATTAGGATATATACCTAATGTAAATGACGAGTTAATGGGTGCAGCACACCAACATGGCACATGTATACATATGTAACAAACCTTCACATTGTGCACATGTACCCTAGAACTTAAAGTATAATAAAAATTATATATTAATACGCACACAGGCATAACTAAAAGTCTCAAGACAAAATTTTTAACCTTACTGTATTTGATGAGCTCTGATGAATTTTTCTGTTTTTTTTTTTTTTTTAATAGACAAGGTTATTATGACACAGCTAATTGATTTCACAGCCAGCTCATAGGCTATAACCTACACTTAAAAAATAGGGGTGCTATGGTTTGAATGTGTCCCTCAAGTTTCATGTGTTGGCAATGTAATCCCCAAATACATATGTTGACGGCATTTGATGGTGGGGCCTTTGGGAGGTAAGTAGGATTAGATGTGGTCATCAGGGCGGGGTCCTTAGCTTGGAACTGGTGACTTTATAAGAACTCCAGCCTGGGCAACAGAGTGAGATCCTGTCTCAGTTGAGGTAGCAGGCTTGCTCTGTCTGCCCACGTGATGGGACTCCCACCATGTCACCATGTTGTGATATAGCAAGAAGGCCTTCTCCAGATGCTAGTGCTGTGATCTTGGACTTCCCAGCCTCCAGAACTACTTGGAAGAGAAGTTTTTATTTATATATATTTTAATGCATCATACGTTATATATGTATATTAAGATGTTTACATCTTTTATATTAAGAATTGAATGACAGATGGATAGTTCTGTCAACCTACTGTTACATCATAAAGTTAAATTATAGAAGGCCAAACTTACTCAAAAAGAATTCATCTTTGTTTTGGAATGGATAATCTATAAAATTAGAAAAAACATCTTAAAAGTCTTTATAGTCTGATGTCTGTCATAGGACAGAATAGGACACTATAGGCCCCTACTGGCCTAGATCTGGCATTGCTTGTGTCATTTTGCAGACAGTCTCTAATCACAAATAATTATCTACTCTTTATAAATTAGTCAGTTGGTGGTATTCAGTTACAACAACATAAAATGGACTAATACAACAGGGAAACTAATAATGAAGTTCTGAATTGAAACATGGAGGTAAGAAAAAACTTTCTAGTTACAGTTGGTTTAAGAATAACAGCTAACATTCATTAAGTACTCAGTTGTCAAGCTCATTTTATAAATTATCTTATTCAATCCTATAAAATTCCCAGGAGGTAGTTGCTTTTTTTATGCAATTTTACCTATGAAAAACATGCACAGAGAAAGAGAAATAACTTATCAGAAATCACAGGTTGAAATGTTGGAGCAGAAATTCAAACTCAGGTTGCCCGATTATGTGTTTTACAATTAAATTATACTACTGCAAAAAGGTGATTAAATAGTCATGGGAGATAAAAGAAGATTAGAAGTATTCAGAGACACATAAGTTATCTGAATATAACATTACAAAGTTGTTATCTTGAAAACATAAACATAATATTGCATATAGTCAAAGCCAATATTAAACAGTCAGTTGTAAAAATAATAAACAATTTGTATAACTTTAGACAATATCTAAACCTAAATTTTTAATAAGGCTGTTAAATATATTTATTCAACAAAATTATGAGTTTTGACATGGCATAAATTAGGACTTTGACAATGGTCTCCACCTACATAGCTATCTTTCTATCATCTGTCCATGTGTCTTTCTATGTTTCTATGTGTCTGTCTGTGTATCTATCTATCTATCTATCTATCTATCTATCTATCTATCTATCAATCATCTATCCTATTTTTTTATAGAAGCATAAACACATTGAAAACATGAAGAGATAAAATATCTAGGTAAATAAAACATTTAAAATCAGTACTGCTTGGTAACTTTTCAAAGAAGAGACTGAATTAAATGAATTTGTCATAAGTGCTTTTAACTTTCAGCAAGCAATTCTAGGAGGAAACAAAAAATGCTAATACATAAAAATTTTATGTGTTATTAAGCAAAAGAGTCAATGTAGATTTCCTGGGTAGAAGGCCTTTAAAATATTTTTATTTGTTTTTATACTGAAATAAGTTTATTTCAAGACTCCCCCTAACAAAAACCAAAACCAAAACCAAAAGGAATGTTGTCTTCTTTTTTTTTTTTTTTTTTTTTTTTTTTTTTTTTTTTTTTGGAGAATGCTTTTAAGAAGGCCTTGATTTTAGCCTAACAAAGTGTAATAATATTTCTTGGGTGAAATGTTAGTTTATTGAATTACAACTTGAGTTATTTAGACCCAACATTCATTATGGACCCTAATTAATTACATAACCAACCATAATAAAAACATGAAAGAATGTCATTTATAATAGTGAATGATAATAGCAGTACCTAGCCCATGTTTAGGTTGCATTCAACCCGTACCAGGCCTTTTTAATATTTCTTATACTAACAATGTAAAAATTGTAACATCCTTCAAGGTCCAATGTGAATTGTATGTCCATGAAATTTCTTAGTTTTATTAATGTATTCACATTTATACTTTGTGAAGGAATTTGGAGGAAAAGGCAAAAAGCCACAATAATAATAAATTTTGTAAAATTAAAGTGAACCATATGCTATTTTTGTGTACTCCATGATACATAATACAAAGATTATCATAGAGTAGGTACTGATTACATTTTTAAAACTACTTATTTTCATAGTAAATCATACAATTCCTTGTAATCCTTCCTCACTAGACAAAATTCTTCAGTGTGGCCAGGCATTACTATCCAGGCTATGTTGCCTTCCCCATTTGACTGAAAATGGCCAGAATCATGAAGACTTTTTTTAGAGGTTATGGATAAAATTTACTTTGCTTTAACAATGATGCTTCAGCTTACTAATGCCCATTTCAGCAGTTAAATTTATGCATGCATTGGCCCTCTTTGGTGAACAGAACCATTTGTCTTCTCTTCTTGGTAACTACTCTCTCTACCTAGACTTCCCTGCCAGCACCTCTTTGAACCTGTGATAAAGGAAGTTTGACATTAAATACTATTGTTCAACTATAAAGCATCTTTTCAGTTAAGTGTAACAACAACAACAACAGATTTATGTATGCGTCATATCATATCGACTATAAATTGATGGCTCGTTAATTAAAGTTTTTTTTCCTAGACACTACACAAAAGTTACAGGGATCATACAATTTTGTCCTTGCCACAACCCAAGGCAGGATTGTATTATGATTATTTTACCTAATTAAATGATGAGTAAACCAAAATTTAGAAATGTTAAGTAACTTGTTTGTGGTATGCTTACCAGTAAGTGGCAGAGCAGAGATTCAAACCAAGGATTGTGCTTCCAGGCTTCAAGCTGCTACAGACAGAACTGAAAAATAGAATATTAAACAAACAATCAATATGCATATATAGCTAATTTAAAGTTGTAAAAATAAAAATAAATATTTTGAAAAGGAAAATTATGCTTTTTATCTCATTACTTTATTACTGTGCTCATTGCTGTCTTCTAATATACTGTTCTCTAAATCCATTGACTAAGAGTCAACATCTAAGTCTCTTCTGGGGTCAGAAAAGAACAAGTAATAAAGTTCTATAAAGTCAATCACTGTTAGAATGATATTTACAGCTATTAGTTTCAATATTTGGTTGAAAATATCTTGGTGGTTAAAACATCATAAGATGGAAATAGTAATAAAAATATTTTGGAGATAAAATATGTCTTTAGTGTGTGAAATTAAATATAAATATTGCATAAATTCAACCCAAATATGTTAATTCAATTTCCCATGTAGAGCACATTTATTATATTAAGTATGGAGCAAAGAAAGGGAGATCAGTATCCATAAATGGTATTTTTTTCCGGAAATAATGTAGTCTGTGCTCCCATAACAAAGAATATCTCTTCTGTGACAGGGTCAACTATTTTATTTATTTATTTATTTATTTATTTATTTATTTATTTAGAGACGGAGTTTTGCTCTGTCGCAAGGCTGCAGTGCAGTGGCGCGATCTCCGCTCATTGCAACCTCTGCCTGCCGGTTCAAGTAATTCCCCTGCTTCAGCCTCCCAAATAGCTGGGACTACAGGCGCGCCGCCATGCCCGGCTAATTTTTTTGGTATATTAGTAGAGACGGGGTTTCACCATGTTGGCCGGAATGGTCTTGATTTCCTGACCTCATGATCTGCCAGCCTCTGCTTCCCAAAGTGCTAGGATTACAGGCGTGAGCCACCGCGCCCGGCCCAGGGCCAACTATTATTAACCAGAATGAGCAATGTGTCTTCTTGTACCAGGTACAGATCAACAGCTCTGATTCTCTGTCTTACAGACACTTTTCTCCTTCAGTAGTTGTACTTCAGGTTGTAATCAGTCCTTGCTTTCCTGCCTTCTTATCCAGGAAACATTTTACATTTGAGGTTCTATTTTACATGTCTAATGTCATCCAGTATGTCTTTATTTTGTAACTTGACTTATCTAGTTCTATATTTATCTGTTGTTATCTTTCTCTTTTTTTTTCAGGGTAGGGGTACTGATTTTTTATGGAAATATCCACAACGTGCCCTCTCTAAATATGAATTATGCATACATTATATGAATATATTTTTCCAATTTTATATAAGAATTATAAAAGTAGTGCTGCATTTTGATTTTGGGTGATGATTATTGCATCCTTCTACCTGGGTAGTAGATGTTGGCAAATAGTTAAATATCAGGACCTAAAGATAAAGAAATCCTGTGGCTCCTTTTAAGTTTAACTTTGGTTATGACTACATATTTTGGTTTGAAATATATGTGGTCCAGAAAAATTTAGTGTAAACATAATTTCAAACACAAATAAGAAATCACTTTTTAAAATCCAACATAAATGTTTTAAATTTCTTCTTCTTGCAGAATTGATCTAAGATCTTTGTTTCTTCCCCAAAAGAATATATAATTGAGATATAATCACATATTTGACTTTACATCAAAAGTACAAGAAAAAAACTAATTAGACAAAAATAAAGTGTGCTTATATTAACAAAACATACCCAGGAAAGAACTTTATAAGACAGAGGTTGTCACATGCAGTGGTTAACACCTGTAATCCCAGCACTTTGGGAGGCCAAGGTGGGCAGATAGCTTGAGCTCAGTTGTTCCAGACCCGCCTGGGCAATATGGTGAAATCCTGCCTCTACTAAAAATAAAGAAAATTAGCCGGACATGGTGGTCTGTGCCTGTAGTCCCAGCTACTCGGGAGGCAGAGGTGGGAGGATGACTTGAGCCAAGGAGGCAGAGGTTGCAGTAAGCTGAGATGGAGCCATTGAACTTTAGTCTGGGCAACAGAGCCAGACCCGATCTCAAAAAGAGAGAAACGATAGGAAAGAAAAGAAAAGAAGGAAGGAAAGGAGGTAATTTGTGTAAATGCTTATGTAAAATTTTGCTAGACAGCTTATTTCAACTATAGCTGACTTGAATTCCAGTGATCCCCAGCTCCTTAAATGTACCAAATTGCTTCTGAAACTTAAGATCGCCATGATTGCCAACATCTTCCATGACAGGCAGGCTTAGTTTCAAGGAGACTGTCTTTACTGAAATTGTCCTTAATAATATTGCTTTTATTAATTCCTATAGGTTTTAAAGAAGTGAATTACTTCTGATATCAGTTAAACACTTTGAGTTTATCAATGAGTAAATCTCAAGATAATCAACTCAAATACTCAGAGCCCTTGTTGTGCTTACCGGGGGAACCCTTAGGAAGATTCAGAAACTTGTGTAATTGATTATGTATATCCCAAAGTTTTCCTCCTGAATAATTCTGTATTGTCGTAATGTTTTCATTTATTATACTTGCTTAAAATGAATATATATATGGAATTATATAAACATTATATTTGTTATTGTATAAAAAATGTTATTCTTTCAAATTTAATAACAACATTAAAATAGAGGATTTGTGAAGTCTATTATCAAATGTATTTTATTAAAATTTATTCCAGTACAGCATTGTATGGTGGATATCAAAAGGAGAATCATATTTAAATGCATAGGTGTTTTTATTAATAGACTGTATTGGGCTTTCAAAAAAAATAGCATTTAGTAAGGCCCTCCAGGATTAGTTTCAGGCCCATAGCTATTTAACATATTTATTAACAATCTGGATAGAGTGCTGAAGAGAAGATGATTCAAAATTGAGAGGAAGAGCAAATACTATGCTAGAAGATTTAAGATTCAATGAGATCTAGAGAGATTAAAAGAATGGGCAAAGGGGTGCTTAAGTCAGCTTTAGCACATGCATTAGTAAAGAAAGAAGTAAACATTTTAAATTGGAACTTTAAGCAGACTCCTCTTTTGCAATGGAGAGATTTGCAACAACATGTTCTAGCAAAGCAGTATTGAATACATATTGAATATGTATATAATTAAATTATTCAATTATGCACATTATTATTTAAGATCCATGCCTATGTTGTGCCAGAAGGAGACTCTACCTACTCAGATGCAAAACAATGAATGAATCACCACCACAGAAGAACTATGGACAAAAGGTTAATTTTATCATAAAATGATACAAAATTCAGCAGTTGGATATAGAACAGGAGACAAGAACTTAAATCATAATGCAGGATTAAACCAGCACTGGGGCATAATTCTTCTGTTCTCTATAAAGAACATACTGACAGTGTGGAGAACATATAGAGAACACCCAGAGAGAAGAGTCATAAAGTAAATCATAGTGTGAAAAATTTAAAGAGTAAAATGTGAGCAATGAGAACAGAGATTATGATGAATTGAAAAAATGAGTAGTTATTAAGAAATTATTTGATTATTATACAGAATTTCCTGAAATAATTTAATTAAAACATAGAAAATACAGATAGAATTGTTGAGGCATTTAAAATTCAACAAAATCCTTCATTGTTCATAATGATAAAGACTCACTGCTCTGGGTTTCAAGACATGTTTTTGTGCAGTTCACACAGTTTATTTTCCTATTTTTTTCAGACATTTTGCTTGTGTTTTGTTAACTAATACTTTAGTTGTCCAGTAAACTCATTGTAGGAATTTTAGTTTCGAAATATCCTTTTAAGGATCTTCTCCAATATATTTTATTTGGCTTTTTTTTTTTTTTTTTATATAACTGCGCATTTGATTTTAAGAGAAAAAGCAGGACAAATAGAACTAGAAAACTAGGATAATTCATTATCAGGTTATAGCAGCACTAGCCTATATTATATTCACACATAAGATGTTATAAACAATGAAAATGTAGACGTAACTTTCAGAAGAAAAGCATGTTGATATCTAATGATGTCTAATGGAAGTATTTAAATTTAGCTAGATGTTAGAAATTGCATAGGCATGCATTGAGAATATTCAGGACTAATTAGGCATAGAGAATATTAGGGAGTGATTAGGAAGTTAATGTGATGTGTCAATTATTTTAAAATGAGAGGGATATAACTGCATTGAATATAAATTGTGATTTCTAGACAACAAAAACTTGGTACGTGTAAACCTAGTAATCTGCTGTTTCGTTTTAAAAATCGCATTACTTTTCCAACCATAAATTCCACGTTCTGTATTCATAATCTAAAGAAAGTTTAAGGGAATATAATATTAAATGTTTGCTGATTTTAAAGTAGCACCTATTTTTAAAGGGACTGGGTAGCCCAGAATATGCATAACATTTAATAATATTATTTAAATAAATTTGAAGAAACTAATTTGTACACTAAGGTGACACACTGACAGGCAGGAAACGAGAGATGTGAAACTGGGAAAAAATGGAGAAAGGCTCAGGAATTACTGAGGGGGTTCTGTTTTACATTGGTAATGTGTTAAAGCCTCCAGTTTCACTGTTTTGGTGGTTTGGAATGATGCTTCCTTGGAAAGGCTTTGATAAACCTCAGAGGAAGCCCAGTGATGCTTGGTGAGGTATCTGTGATTTGAAAAGGAGAAATGAAGGCAAGTAATTTCAATTAAATATTAATTTAATGAGGTTAAAAACATCAGAAGTATGTTTAAAAAGTTACTCTGGACTTACCAGTGTATTAATACTGGTATTCATCCAGAATATCAGTAAAGACAGGATGATTTCTGTCACATCACATCCATTCTCCACAAAATTATCTCATGTAACAATTACAGTTTTTATTACTTACCTTGAACGCTGTAATTTTTACCTATCTTGTCCAGAGTTTTCTAAAGGATTTTTTCCACTTTCAGAATGACAATTACCTTTTGTTGAAGTCTAATCCTTTATAACTTTCTGTTAGAATGTAGTCTTTTTTTATAATTTTTTTTCCTTCTTTTCTGGTTGCTAGTTAGCATTAATACATCAATGCATAATTAGGTTAAAAATACTCTTTAAATGTATTCAGCTAAAGATATTACCACCTATTAAATTTGTGACAAATCTCATTATTAAGCACACAAGCCCAGCCTCCTCCTTGGTATTTAATAAAAAATATGAGATTATGATTCTTAAAATATCATTTAAATGAAACAAACATTTTCTATTCTCATTAAAATCTAAATTTTTCCCCTAGGAGTTTAATTTAGTGACATTTTCTTTTCTCATATTACCTTTGGTTGCTATTCAAAAAATAGAACTTGGCTTTAATGTTGTTTTTCTTACTTAAATTAAGAACAAACATTACTAAGCACAGTGTTATGCATTCTAAGTGAAAAGTTGCTTTTAAAATAGATATGTATATTTTATACATGTATTAAATTTTTAAGTAGACTTTTTAAAAATTCAGGCTTTATACAACTATGTTGGATGACAGTAGTAGTGGATTTCTCAAAATTTTAACTGATGTAAGTCCAACTATATCAGTTAATGCCAATAATAAACTACTGTTAAATAGTTTTTGTGTATTTAAGGTTATGTCATTATGCATTTTTTAAAAATTAGAATGGTAAGACGTTACATGCAAAATGTAATGGGATTTTCAAAAATATAGGAAGAAACTCTAATCATAAAAAATGTCATGAACAAAATAAAAGGCAACACAAATTGTGCTTTAGACACACATTTTCTGTGTCTGTGTATATATGTATAAAAATCTGAACTTATGCTCATGTGAAGTGCATAAAAGTATGTGTGATTTTTCCTCTTGGGCAATGTAGTGATTGGAAAATTTCTGAATTACTTTATATGCTTGTTACAACTTTTAAAATATAGTTCTTGAGAGTTCTGATCCAAAGATAAAAAGGTACTTTATTTAGCTTAGTTTTACTAACTTGCAGAAAAATACAAAGGAAAAAGTATACTTGGACTTCTGTTATTACTTCTTTTTTTTTTTTTTTTTTTTTTTCCATGAACACGTAAGCTGAGATGACTAGTTTAGAGCATAGGTGCTGGACATGGAATAATAAAAACATTAACTCATCAACCGTTTTCATGACTTTTGTTTATGTATCACTTGTAAAAAGTTTAACACCTTACTACATGAATTTTCTATAACAATTTTTTTCAAATATTAAATTTTTAGAATTGATTTTATTTAGTTATGATTAATAAAAATTAAACATAGAATGAACTATGAAATTCTATTAGAATTTATAAAATAACCCTAGGTTTTCTTGACCATAACTACCAAATTGTCATCAGCACACTATATCTAGTATTATAGAAGTTGCACATGATGAGTTTCTCAAAAAAAAAAAAATTACTCAATAATACTCAAATATGTGTAAAGAAGGAAAAAGGAGCTTTTCTCTAATAGTGAAAAAATACTTCAATGAATATCTATTCATCCACTTCTATTTTTGATTCCTGTAAAACTTTAATATGGGAGGACGATATCTGAAGATGTTTGAAATGCAAAATTTACTCAATGAGACTTACTCCCCAAGGTCATATGTCTTGCAGCTTTGCAAGATGCTGTTTTTGGCACATAGGAACCAGGGCTCTGGTACCAGTGTCTCATTGGTTTCCTCTACAAAGGGATGAATTCTCTTTCAGAAGAATTAAATGAAAAGCCAGATAAAACTAGGGCAGAAATTGCTGCCATGGATACAAAGCTGGACCCAGTACTATAGTTGCGTATTTGAACAAGTTGTTGCACAAAACTGCAGGAAGAGCAAAGGAAACAAATAGAAGTGCTGCTGCCAAAAGAAAAGCATTCCAAGGACACAGTGGCAAGCATGACCCTGGTTTAATTTAGCTCTCGCCCAGTCAAAGTCACCCTCACATCGTTAGCATGAAGAGACTGGTAATGAAGGAGACGGTTGGGGGTGGGGAGTACATAAAAATCATTCTTGAGACAATCGATAGTAATTTTTACAATATTTAAATGAGGACTAAAATCAATACACCCTGGAAAGATATTCAGGCTGTCATATAGCTAAAAGAATGGGAATGACAAAACTGATAAAAATTAAATACAAACTGTCAGATTTAAAAGATGAAGATAAAATAGCACAAGTTTGGCCAGCAAAAGAAGAGATAAATTTCAGTAATATGTTGTCTTCCTTGAATGCAACACCTTCCACAAAAAAGAAAAAAAAAGTATGCTTACACAAAACAAAACAAACAAAAATTATTCGATTAAGTAAAAAATAAAATTATTTTATAATACAGGGTATAAAAACACATTTTATACCCTTTATAGCTATTTAAAATATTCTGAATAAGTTTTTAAAATTATGAGAATATCATGTGATAAAGTAAAATAATTTGAATAAAAATACGAAAATAAAACTTTATCTGAAGGGAGAGATTAAACGGAAGTTGCATATTGTTTAAGTTTCAATTGCATTATTCACTGAAGTAGATACTGCACACATTTGGTATGACTATGATAAGATCATCATTTGTAACTTTTTGAATGTCATATACATTCCCTAATAATACTAAGTCATTCAGAAAATGTGGCTGAAAAAACATTAGGAAATTATAGGACAGAAATAGTAAAGGTGGTTTTAGTGGGAAACAATGCTTTCAGCCATAGGACAGTAGGGAATTCTAGAGAAAAATCTCACAAATTTTAAATAATTTTTAAGGTGTTCCTGAGAGACCTATGTACAAGACGTGACAATTGAGCTGTATCGATGAATAAATGTGTGTTTACTAGACGGCCGGGGTGGAGTAGCATTCTAGTTGCATGTGTCCTAGCAAAGTCTTTGAGATATGAAACAGCAATAGTGAGTTCAGGGAACTGCAAGTGGTCTTTTACATCCAGAGCATACACTGAGACAGCTTTAGTAACATCATGGAGGAGGGTTCTAATTCACCTGTAATTGCAATCACCTCTACCTTCTGAGACACACCACATAAACATACATTTTAAAGAAAAGTATTT
The DNA here is from genome assembly GCF_037993035.2 of Macaca fascicularis. NCBI lineage: Eukaryota > Metazoa > Chordata > Mammalia > Primates > Cercopithecidae > Macaca > Macaca fascicularis. The sequence goes on along the minus strand of NC_088391.1, from coordinate 54,643,806 downwards.
ACTATGCCAAAGCCTAAATCCTTTAGCACAACTTTTCAGTCAATGTGCCATTTTCAATGTTCTAACAAATACAATTGCTAGATCTGTGCCATTCAAATGAGTAGCTACTAGCTATATGTGGCTCTTTAAATGCAATTTAAATTAACGTAAGGATTCATTTTTTCAGCTGTCTTAGCCACATTCCAAATGCTTAATGGTTAAACAGCCACCTACAAGTGGAAAGTGCAGATACAGATTTTCATCACCTCAGAACTTTCTGTTGGACAGTGCTGACCTTTAGTGCCACCCTTGAAGACAGCAGAGAGAGAAAGGAATGGAGTGAGAAGAAAAACTGGAAATCCATTCATGACTGAGAGAATGGAGGGCTTTTCATGACAGATTAAGGCCTCAAAACATTTTCCTGTTGATAATACAGGACAGCAAAATAAATTAAACTTGGTAAGGATAATGAAAGGATTTGTATATCAGAAAACTTTAAAAATGCTGTAATTTATTGAACTGTATGTATCAGCTTTGCACTAACCCAGTCTTTGCCATTTTCCCACTTTCATGCTCTGTGACGCAGGCATTCAAAACTACTATCAGATCATGATAGGGACATATGGTCTCACACCTCTGACACAAACTTTCTTCATCTCTCTTCAATCCCAGTGTCCAATTACTCGTCTGTCATCAGCACAGACTTTAGTTCTGTTGGAAAGCTTCTCTTATCTGCCACCAAACTTACCTTAGGTGTCTTCCTTTGTTCCTTTTTTAGATATTCTTCTTAAGTACTCACACAAGATAGTATTTATTTCCCTTCTGTTATTCCCTCTTAGACTATATTATGCATAATAGCATGAGTCATATTTAGACTGTTCACCATTTTATTCATACCACCTTCTGCAGTGATGGATACAAAATAAATATAGGTTTTTCAACCTTAATTACATGTAGTCTTAGTAGTGGTTTTAAGGTAGCTGTTACTGTGTCTCATACTAACAATCCAAATCTTAAATAGGCTGAGTAATTTACTCAGGATCTGTCAACTAACAGACCAAACAGGAAAATTTGAAACTAGGTAGATCTTTTTAAATTTTTCTTGTCTGTGAAGACTGGATTATAGTAGAGGTGATAGTAGACTTTGGAAAGCTATTTGGAAACTATGGTAATAGAATGTGTAATGATTAGAGTTTAACTAAGGCGGAGATACGATAAACAGAGAAAATAAAAGGATCATATGAGATATTACAAAGAACATTCACGCAGAATTTTTTCACCATTGGCATGAGGAGATGGCAGTGCCAACTCCCAACAGTTGCTCCTATATTTCTGGTTTGGGTGACTCAAGAAATAAAGCTGTAATTCATAAATACAATGATTATAGGACAAACAAAAGGTATGGAGAACAAATTATTGCTGCATTGTCTTTGAGCTGCTTTCAGTACATTCAGATGGGCAAACTTAGTAATGAGAAGCAGGAGAGACAGAGAAAGAGACAGAGAATGAGGGAGAAAGAGACAAAGAGAGCAGAGTTCATCATTTTTTGACCCAGAAAATAATTTTAAAATCATTGGATTGTAAATGCAAGTGACCAAAATAAGTTAATGATAGCTCCTAGAGTGAACGTTTAAAGTAGGAAGAAAAGTCGCTGAGAACAAAGCAAAACAGCATTGAATATGAGGCATACCATTTAATCATATGCTTTGAATGTTAGAGAGGAAACAGATGAAATAAACAATTTAAGGAAGAGAGACTGTCAACTCTTACAAATGATGGAAAAGATTCCAGTAAGATAATATCTTAAAAATCAATTGACTTAATTTATGGAAAAATTACCAAGGACGTTTCCAGAACATCATCAAGGATGTGGTAGTGCTATTGTAATGAATTGACAATTATGATTATGTAGTGTTTACTTTTGTACATTTTGTAGCCTCAATATTGGGTTTTAATGCCCAGTAAGGACATATATACATACATACATATGCACACACACACACGAGTGATAAAAAAAGGTGAGAAAAGTGTTTGAATAGGCTTAATCATAATTTTTCTGTCTTTGTAACTTCCTTTTTTTTGTATTTTCAGAGTTATTTGAAAAGTTTAAACTGTAATTCTTTAAAATTTTATATTTCATTTTGATAGGTCATTTTAACAAATTTTTTGTGTTAAATGTTCTGAGTAACAGTATTTACATGTGCAATAATTGAGGAAAGCTGAAATATAAAACAAAAGAGAAACTGGTTTTTAAAAAGCCTAATTTCAGCAAAATAAATAAATACTTTATTGTTGATATTGTTATTAATTTTCTCAAGAAAATAAAGACCAATGAGTATAATGATAATATGTGAAAATATGCACACAGATTTTGTCTATTTCCCCTCTGCTTGACTTTATATACCTCTTTTGGGATTACTGTCATTCATGACTAGAGAACAGCCCTTCTTTGCTCGTTGTCTTCAGTTGCCATTATCCACATTTCTAAAAAAACAAACAAAAAAACCCACAAAAACCAAAAAACTAACAAAATCCATGCACGCACTTTTTCTTAGAAGACCCCTAACATTAGAGGGCATAAGACTTCCTCATAACCGCAATTTCCTCAAAGTTCCTTTATTTGTCTGGTTTTGAAGATTCTCCAAAGAAAAGAAAATATATTGATATAGACAGATATAAGGATATATACACATACATATATATACACATACATATATATGTATGTGTGTGTATATATATATATTTATATATATAGACAGATATTTATATATATAGACAGATATATATATAGACACAGGAAAGGACATCTCCTGTTTGGGAGAGCTTGCTCGGCATTGTTCAAGAAAGTCTCCCCTCTCTCTCTTAAGCCTCTTATTTTTCCAAAATTAATTCAAGAATCCATGTGTTAAGCAAGACTATGAGACTCTTCTATGTAAAACCGATCACTTTAGAATTTGGATCTGTATGTTTTTATCTGCTGAGAAAAAAAGCTTTAAAAAGTCTATCATGAAAACTTATTTAACTATTATATATTACTATATTTTATCTGAAAAAATAAATCAAGATGACTTAACAGAAGTACTTTGTTTTTATGAAAAGAATCTGAATAAAAATACTAAATTAATATCACAATGATCTTATTATAAATTTGATAATGCAAGTTCTCTATGATCTGATGCCAGAAAACTTTGACCCTTGGAAGTCTGACAAAGACCAAATGTCTTAAGAACAGCAACCTGTCACTTACAATTTGATATTATTTGGAGAAATATCTCAAGCTCTTGCTGATGATAAGTAAACTGCCCAGCAATATTGATTTTTCAAATAACATGATTAGAGAGATAGGATGACATTGTCTTTAGCTTTCCATAGTGGTGGTTGAAGGTGAGAGATGTATGGAACAAATTATTCCCTATTCTATCATTTTTGTATACAAAGAAATACTATGGTGAAATTGATGATGGAGTTTTTTTTTTTCTTCTGAACAGAGAAATAATACATTAAATAACTTTTTAAACTATACTTTATAGTCTAAAATCTGTTTACTGTTCATAGGACTTAGCTTTTAACTTGTTGTTCTGAAAAAAAGAAAATCCCTTTGTGTTCTCTTCACTTATAACTCTACATTTTCAGTCTTACCCATCTCTTTTATTCTCATGACTTTACCTGTGATCCACATGCTTTACAGCTTTATACTCAAAAGCTCAGACACTTCCTTTGAGCTCTAGGTCTAAACTGAGTATACTCAATTGATATTTTTCTAGCATTATTTACTATTCAATAGTAGATATTACTATCAATCCAGGTAAAGACGGTAAAGACATCTAGCATGAGATATTAGAGAAATATGAAGAATGGAAGGTGGAGTCTTAGAAGAGAAGAATTGCTTTCCTCATGAGGGAGGGTCAATTACATGAGATGTTTTTGAGAGATTTAGAATGATAGTTTTGGATGTCTTCCTTTGCATTTGGAAATACAGAAATCTTGGCTACAGCCAACAAGTTTGTGTAGGTAAAATATTTAGAGCTTTAAATGATATTACAATGGATACTTTCAACAACATGTAATCTATGTACTATTATTTCTGTTTTGCAGTAGAGAATACTGAAACAAAGTGTAATTTGCCTATCCTCAGCAACTAATGTTTAGGTAAATGCCTTTCAGTGAAAGTCTATTAAACATAAAAGTCCAGTTTCATAACCGTGAGACAATATATATTTCTATACAACAAAAATCTGTCTTATTATTCATACATTTTATTTGGACTCTCAGTTTTAATTGCTGTCTAAATGACTTAGAAAATATTCCGGGTACCTTTGAGACTGTGCACATTCTGCTTCTTTTGAAGGAGGTATCTGCCTTAGATATTACTGAAAATTCAACTCAAGAATCATCTCTCTTGAAATGACTCAGTGTAATTGTTACTTTCATCCTCCCCTGTAATTAAAGTGTTCTTTTTCTATCCTTACACAGTCTGATACATATCTATCTCTAGAATTATGGCCATCAATGTGTAATATGTTATTCATTTGCCTACCTCCCCTTCCAGTCTATATATTCTTGTAGTCAGAAACTGTATTTTTTTTACATTATGTTTTCACTACATTTTGTAATACACAAAGTCCTCATCAATAAATCAATGTGTCAATGAAGCCCTGAAAATTTTCAGTATTTTTAGTGTTAATTCAATGCGTTGCTCAAATTTTTGAGCATTTATTAAATGCCAGGAGCTTCAAAGTATATTTATGCATGATCCCATTTAATTTTTGTAATAAAATAAGCACTATTATTTTTTGAGAAAATTAGAGAAGTTGAGTAAGCTCTTCAAGATCACAGAGTTACTCTGTGGGGAAACCTGAACTCTAGAGTACATCTGTCTTTAAATGCTTTCTTTGTTGGAGACTATCAAAACAGACTTCCTACCTTTTATCATATAGACACATAATTCAGACTTCAGGCCTAGAGACAAGTGTAATCATTAGGGAAATATCTATCATTTGAGGACTGGAAGAATCGTCAAAAGGACTTTCTGAAAATCTCCCCATTTTTCAACATAGTATACAGTAACGGAGTAATCTATGCTAAGGAAGCTTGCCTGTTTGAGCCCTGCTCCTAAGAAAACCAAAAAATTGAGAGGCAATGTTTTATTGGTAAGTGCCAACAACATCATAACTAAGTTTTTTATTGTTCATATACAAACAGCAGTTCCCAGAGTAAAAGAGTTTTCTTTTTTGGAATGGAGTAGGGAATGGCACTGGGAACAGAAGTGAGAGAGGCTTTATGAAGAACAAATTTTTATTGTTAAAATCTAAAAACAGAAGCCAAAAAATTTTCAGAGTGCACCTGAAATGAACACCCATTTTTTTTTTTTTCTTGAGGGGTAAATATATCCAAATCCGTCTAAGTGGATTATAAGCAAGTTGAAACCAGGAAGCATGATTTTTCTATGAAGTTTAAGAGAGGCTGTAAAGGTGTCATTTATGGGAAAAAAAATAAGGGGAATTATTATCAAAGGAGGAGTGGGACCAGGAAATTTGAGGGAGACTTTGCATGCCAGGATTCTAAGTTTTTATATTATGACCATGGGATACATCAAGACAAGCTCCAGTACAGCTTTTTGTCAGGGTCTAGTTTAATATATGGGTCTTCTAACTCAAATCTTTGTTAAATTTACTACAGTGTCTCCAAAAATGTTTTTTCTAATATACTCCAGGTTGTGTTTACTGTCTACCAACTTGTTTAGAGATTAATCGGGTGACCATAAAACTTATGTATAATGATTTCACTTCTTAACTCTCAAAGAATCCTGAATCACCTTTGTTCCTCACCAGAGTATTTTAGGCATAGAAAACACATTTGGAAGAAAAGAGTTTGCTCTCTCTTCTTCATATCCAAAATATAAAATTCATTTAAATGCACCAAATGTTATTTTATGCCTCTTTTTGTACAAAAGGCAGCACTTCTACAAGACTCCCAGAGTGCCAAGATAAAAAAGATAAGGTTTGTGCTCTCCAGCTGAATCACTTAGCCAGTAGGATTAGAGAAAGAATCTGCAAACGGTGGGAACTTTTCATAAGTAAAGGTGGCAATGACTGTAGGAGAGAATCCCAAACAGCTGTTGAAGTATGAGATGAAATAGGGAAGCCACAGGCATTTGGGCAGAAGATGATGCTAGCACAACACAAAACAATTTCACATAGTCACGGATGTTTGGAAAGTGAAAGCAGCAGACAGACCACCCTGTGTGTGATCATCTGAGATGCATTGGCTCAATTTCAGCAAAACTGTCATGCAGCCTAGGGGACAGATCCATAAAACAGAAAGCTGAAATTGGGCAGTAGGTTAGAGTTTTGCACATCCTCTTTGAGAAGAAAGAAAAAAATGCTTAGAAAAATCTATATATTGTTATGTATAAGTTGGCATCCAATATGTTTTCATCATATGCCTATTAAAAATGATAGTATCAGCACCTTCTAAGAAAAGGAAAGACTAGATAAGTTCTCTACATAGAAAAGTGTTGGACATTGGCTTTTTCAGCTTCCTTAAAGTTTGGCAGATGCTGCTATCGACTGAAATTTGGTCTTTGCATATTGAGGACCACAGCCACGTTGGCCTCCAATGAATGTAAACCATCCCTTCAGTTTTTTTTTAATTATTATTTGTATAAATGTATGGGGTACATGTGCAATTTTGTTACAGTTATAGGTTGCATAGTGATCTCTTCAGTTTTCTCAAAGCAGATCATTGTTTATTCTCCATCACAGACCAGTGAGAAAAGGCAAGATACACTAATCTGTATGATTGATATATATATATATATACACACACACACACACACACACACATATATACATATATATATATTTTTTAAGACTATTATCCAAGTCAATTTTACTGGTCATTTTGGCAATTGTCTTATAACCTATTCTGAATCCAAGTGGGATTTCTTATTTGAATATTTGGCATCTGAAAAAGAGAATGGCTAAAACGTGAAATTCTTCATTTCATAAAATATATAGATATATTTCCTGAAATATATGTATTTCATGTATATATACACACAAATGTAATTGATTATAAATTATCATATATATTAAGGAAATTGACTTTTAATGAGCTCTGTGAAAATAAAATTCTTTCCTTGGAGTCATTTTTTCTAAATAACAGGAATTTTATTCAACTTTATTTGGGGGAAAAGTACAGGGAGAATGAGAGGAAGGAAGGGAAGAGGGAAGGTGGGGGGAAGTGAAATATATTATTTAAATAAAAACATAAATTATAGTTCATTCACATATGATCCAAATTCCTGAGACTAGACTAGACTAGGCTCTTCTGTCTCAAGGTACATGTGACTTCAGATTCTTTTAATAGGGTTGAATAGCATTCTGTCATATCTCTTATCTAAACAGAGATCAATGTGTCTCTTTCTCTGCAGGTTAGCTTTCTTCGTTTCTCTACATGCACAGCTCAACATGGGAGTCCCACAAAGAAGTCATTAAGGAAGAACCATAGATATCTCTCAGACTCTAATACAAATTCTTAAGACAGACTCTCATTGGTCTAGTTTGGATCAGGTGCCTTCTTCCCTCAGTTATGGCCACGGATAAAAAGGCCATGGTTGTCATAGGGCATTTCTAGGGGTGGGGAAGAGTTGTCAGAGAAATGAAAATTGGTTGTATTCTAAATAAACAATTTAAATTATAATTTTTAATGATCATATTTGCATATCTAAAATTAGTGATGTATGTGTGTGTATAAATACATAATCTCACATTTATAAATGAAATTAACACTAGTGACAAGTATTCTTTGAGAGCACTTCTTCGGATTTAACAATCTAGCCTCAATTAAACCACCGAAATTTTAGGCTATATCAAGTTTATTTTTTAATAGACATGTAAAATTTGTATACATTTATTATGTACAATGCGATGTTTTGACATATGCGTACCTCGTGGAACAGCTAAATTAAGCTAAATCAAGCTATGTAACATGTGTTTCCTCACATACTTATTTTTTTCTGGTGAGAATATGTAAAATATAAGCCATTGACATTTTGAAAAAATTTATTGCAGAATGTTTAACATGCTATCAAATTGTACATATTTTAAGTAAACAAAATGATAAATTTTGACATAGTCACATGTAGGAGCATCATCAAAATATGGACAATGAACATATACACAAAATCCAAAACTTTTCTCATGTCTCTTTATGATTTTTCCAAACCATTCCTTCACAAGTACTCCCCCTGTACCTAGGCAACAACTGATATGTTTTCTGTTGTTAAAAATAAATTTATATTTTCTGGAAATCTATATGAATGGAACAATAAAATATATAATACTTTTTTCTATCTCCTTTTAACTCAGCTTAATTATTTTGAGATACATTGGTATTGTTGCATAGATTGAATGTTTAGTTTATTTAATTGTTGAATAGCATCTTCCTATATTAATATTCCAAACTTTGTTTATCCATTTGCCTACTTATGGACATTTGGGTTATATTTAGATTTTGGATAATACATGCAAATCTGTTATAAACATTTTTGTGCACATCTTTGTGCTGGCATATGCTTTCATTATCTTGGGTAAATACCTAGACCTGGAATGTCAGAGAATGTTTTCCAAGGTGGTTGTATCAATTTGTATCCCAGCAACAGTGTATGAGAATTATAGTATTCCTCAGCCTTGCCTATACTTCATTCCAATATGTGTCCAGTGGTAACTCATTGTGATTTTCATTTATAATTCTTTTTTTGATTAATGATGCTGAGTATCTTTATATGTAATTATGCATAATTGATGTATTTTTTGTGACTCAAATCTTTCACCCATTTGCAATATTTGGTTGTTCTTTACCTGACTGGCTTTCCGGGATACAGAGCAGAGTGCTGGGGGATGAATATTGGATGTGGATTAGCGCATAGGAAATATCTAGCTCAAAAGAAAAAAACGTGGACCCTCAACATTGATCCATGCATCAGTATAATATAAAGTGATCAAGGTAAAGAGAAATAGATAGCAGGACTTATAACTGGCCACTGGAGTTGGATGAAAACCAGGTGGACATGGTATCCTGGAAGCTAACTAAAGAACATGTGTGAAGGAGGAAGTAGACAACAATCTGAAAACCTGCTGAAAGCTCATTTAAGATGAAAATTAAGAATTAGCTATTGGATTAAACAATATGATGGTCCTTCATGACCTTGACAAGAAGAATTTAACTGGAGTTTGAGGAGAAATTCCTGATTAGTGCAGATTTAGATAGAAAGGAAAATAAGGTGATAGAGACTTCATGCAGATTGAGCAGGAAGAAACATCAAAATAACAGCAAATATTAGGGCAAGTTTTTGAAATTAGGAACTGCAGCTAAGAAAGATTTTAAATAAAAACAAGAAAGAAGAGCTTTTTTATGCATAAGGGGAATATTGGGGGGTGGAATGCCTATGATACAGAATAGAAACTATGAAATCACGGGACCCATACATTTGAAGGTAAGAGGAGATGCAACCTAGTTCACAAGCAAAAACATATCCAAGGAGTGCCTTGGATAGAAGCTCACATATAGTAACAAGCAGTAAAGCATATGTTCTTAGGCAGATGTTAAATTAAAAATCTGAGAATTAGGATAAGGAAGTAGTAAAATATTGAGGAAGTATACACTGTGAAATGTTTAGCTAGGAAAACAGGTAACCACTGTGCTTGAGAAATGTAGTTACATTTTGCTAGATAAAAATAGCATCCTATTTTTTTGGTATGATCATGAAATAAAAGCAAAGTCAGTTATTATGGTTCGTGCTTCCCCCTACCAACATTTATTCACATGGGAGCTACCATAAAACAGATGGGAGAGTTGACTTAGCTAGAATTAGATGCTGACAATAAGTTAAAAAGGAGAGAGAGCTGGGCAAAGGAAAGTGAGATTGAAAGCAACAATGAGAATTAAGAAATAATCTACTCTATCTTCAGTCTTAAAGTCATAAATGTTGCAAAATGTAAAAAAAAGGAGCCATTATTTATTTTTATTTTTATTTTTATTATACTTTAAGTTCTAGGGTACATATGCACAATGTGCAGCTGTGTTACATATGTATACATGTGCCATGTGGGCGTGCTGCACCCATTAACTCATCGTTTACATTAGGTATATCTCCTAATGCTATCCTTCTCCCCTCCCCCCACCCCATGACAGGCCCCATTGTGTGATGTTTCCCTTCTTATGTCCAAGTGTTCTCATTGTTCAGTTCCCACCTATGAGTAAGAACACTCGGTGTTTGGCTTTTTGTCCTTGCGATAGTTTGCTGACAATGATGGTTTCTAGCTGCATCCATGTTCCTACGAAAGACATGAACTCATCGTTTTTTATAACTGCATAGTGTTCCATGGTGTATATATACCACATTTTCTTAATCCAGTCTATCATTAATGGACCTTTGGGTTGGTTCCAAGTCTTTGCTATTGTGAATGGTGTTGCAATAAACATATGTGTGCATGTGTCTTTATAGCAGCATGATTTATAATCCTTCGGGTATATACCCAGTAATGGGATGGCTGGGTCAAATGGTATTTCTAGTTCTAGATTCTTGAGGAATTGCCACACTGTCTTCCACAATGGTTGAACTAGTTTACAATCCCACCAACAGTGTAAAAGTGTTCCCATTTCTCCACATCCTCTCCAGCACCTGTTATTTCCTGACTTTTTAATGATCATCATTCTAACTGGTGTGAGATGGTATCTCACTGTGGTTTTGATTTGCATTTCTCTGATGGCCAGTGATGATGAGCATTTTTTCATGTGTCTGTTGGCTACATAAATGTCTTCTTTTGAGAAATGTCAAAAACAGCCATTATTTAGGAGGGCTTCAGAGAAAGGTGTCTCACAATTCTGACTTCTATTTTGATTACATGTACCTGGGTTATTATGAGATTAAAATCAATAAAGAGATTCATTTATATATCTCATACATTGAAATTAAATTAGTTTATTCCTAGATTCATATGTATACCCAGGTCTGTCTTCTTAATCTCAGATTCATACATCCACCTGCATGATTTCCTCCTATCAAGAGCTCTTCCTGTAGACTTGCCCCTTTAAGGAAATGCAATGCCAACTTTGTAGTTGCTGAGTGCAAAAGCTTTATAATTCTTGGCTCTTCTCTTGAACCTTCTGCATCCTTTCCTTGGGCAAATCCCAATGGCTCTACCTTCAAAATATATCCAAAATTGCTGGAGTGAGCAGTCACATACATGCATGTGTTGGATTAATGCTCTGATGTGACCAAAATCTATACACTATAAAGAGTTGATTTTAAATTTCAATCAAGAATTATATCTTTTATGTGTCTACTAGCTTATTGCACATAAAGTTTCCCCAGAAAACCTGGATACAAATCCAAAAAATAAAAATTGTTTGGAGGCTTCCAAGTGCTGCTAAGGCAACCAGAGCCTGAGGAGCCAAGATTCTAGGGAGCAAGAGACTCTATCCTGGTGAGCCCAACATTTTGTGTCATGTTTTTCTTCTCTGTGCCTTTTCCTATTTTGGCATGCAGTGAATCTCAAGGGTAACTGAGAGGATAGAAGGTGGCAGAAAAGAGAAGAGAAGTCAGTAAAGTTTGCAGCAATATTACAGAGATAAAGAAGTTAAAAAAAATTGAAGTTGCAGGTTGTAAAGGCATTTAGGATTTGAGACAAGTTTCCTGAGAAACAACAGATGAGGGGAATGAGGATGATGTTACCTTCCTTGTCTTCAAATCAATTGGTGATTTTGTAAGCCTTGCACTACAAGAGGTTAATGAGAAAGCAGTATCCACCTCAAAACAGATTGGAGTTTAATGCAGAGTAATACTACTTGTGACTTAGACTGAATAGTGAAAATGTTCAGTTCCATTGAGGGAGACGGAAAGGAAAATGTTTGAATTCTCTTTTGATGAAATTTTTAATCTTGGAAAATGATCAGAGTTCATTTCTCTAAACATTAATCTCCATCCATACTTACTTTAATTTTTATTCTTTTTTCATGAAACATCTATAATCTATTTTATCACTTCAACTATTGATCTATATTAAATTTGTTCCTTGCTAATTTAAGATCTCCTAGAAATAAATGAAGTATCATAGTCAATGTTTTATCCACCAGGTATATGAGCAGCCTTGGTTCAATATTTTTGTCTGGTATTTTGAACATGGAAATTGCAAGAATATTATCTAACAAGTGTATTCTGAAATATTTACAAATAAAAATAGATGATAAATGTATTTTGTCATTACACGTCACATAAAGGATGTTATATTGGCAAGAATAAAGAAATGCCGAACGATTATTTAAAGTTAAAATGGAACTACTGATAACATATTCCAAACATATACACATTTCTCTTCCTATTTTACAATGTAGAAATCAAATTGCCTGAGTAATAATCTACTGTATTTGATTATAGAATAATAATCTTAGTTTGCCAAGTTGTAGAATCTTGTAAGGAATAATTACTGAGTAAAACAAAACAGAAAATTCTCATCAAAGCTCCATAAATATTGACTCAAACTTTGTAAAACTCCTTTGCTTACATAAAATTCATTTTACTGTTATTTACCCATTTACTTGAATTTGTGAATCTAAAATAATGTACATTATTTATATTATTACAACTTTATATTATTAATACCTAAAATTGAATAAAAAAATGATCTGGTTACCCAAGGCCCCCATGGGCCTCTGCCCCCTGCACTCCAGTGCAGCACCCCTCAGCCACCTCAACTGCCCTTCAAGAGGCAGGCCACTCGACCTGCCTCTCCAAGAGGTAGCAGCCATAAATCTTGAAGGTGTCTACATGGTGTTGATTCTGCAGCCCCGCAGAATGCCAGAGCTATAGAGGGATGGCAGCTTCTGCCTATATTTCAAACGATGTATTGAACAGGCTGTGGGCCCAGGCAAAGACTCGTTGTTGGGGTGGAGCCCCCACGGAGAACCGCTGCCAGGGCAATGCTGAGTGGAGCTGCAGAATCTGGACCACCACCAAGAACTCAGAACTGTAGCATTACAAAGGTACAGTGCTAATCTGGGAAAGTTGAGGCATGAGCTAAACTCAGGAAAACTGTGGGGGTGGGGCTGCCTCAGGCCTTTGGGGCCCAAATGCTTCACCAGTGTGTGGAGGATGCTGGATATGGAACAAAGAGAGATCACTCTCCAGCTTTAAGGTTTAGTGTCTGCCTTCAGGTTTTGGACTTTCTTGGGACCTTGAACCTCTTTCTTTAGGCCCATTTCTCCCTTTTTGAATGGGAAGATCTACTCTATGCTTATCTCGCCACTGTGTCTTAAAAGTAGATAACTTGCTTTGATTTCACATGTAAGACTCTGGAGTTTAGACCATTGGGTTGATGCTGGAATGAATTAAAACTTTGGGCCTATGGGAATATAAATAAAAATAAATAAATACCTTTGTATGTGAGAAGGACATAAGTTTTGAAGGATCAAGGGTTGACTGTTATGGTTTGAATGATTGGCCCCTCCAAAACTCCTGTTGAAACTTAATCCCCAATGTAGCATCATTGAGAGGTGAGACCTTTAAGAGGTGATTGGGTCATGAAGGCTCTGGCCTCATAAATACATTAATCCAATCATGGATTGGTGGAATAATGGGTTAATGCACTAATGGAGTATCACGGCTGTATGACTGGTGGCTTTATTCAAAGTGGGAAGCGACTGCAGTGAGCAGTGATCTCCCCACTGCACTCCATGCTGGGAGACAGAACAAGGTCCTGTCTCAAAAAAAAATAAAAATAAAAAAATAAGAAGAAACAAAAATAGAAAGGGAAACCTGAGCTATCACACTCAGTCCCTTTCCATGTGCTATTCTATGCCATCTTTAGACTCTCAAGAGAGACCCCCCAGCAAGAAATCTCTTAGCAGATGTGGCTCCTCAACCTTGGACTATTCAATCCCCAGAACACTAAAAAGTAAATTCCTTTCTTTACAAATTATGTGATTTTAGGTATTCTGTTACAAGTAACAGAAAATGGATTAAGAAAGTTGGTAAACATTTTCCTTAGGGATACATAGTAAATATTTTAAGATTTATAGTCTGTGTTCCAATAACTTTACTTTTCCATTGTAGTGTGAAAGAAACAGTAGACAATACATATACTAATGGGTGGCCCTGTGTTCCTATAAAACTTTGAATTTGGCCCCCAAGACATCATTTTACAACCTATGCTCATAGTTCAAGGGAATCGTTTTATTGTTGTATTTTTTGTTTGTTTATATTTACATCATAAGTATCACTACCTTATTTCAGATAAATTTCATGTAGCATTTATCACTTTGTGACTGTTAAGAGTGTTATTAAACAAAACAGACTCACTACCCAATGCACCAAATGCCAACACTATGCCACCAGGTTTTTTGAGAAAAGAAACACTTTAGTTGAAAGTCGATTTACAAAGAGAAGGAGTCAAACTCAAATCTGTCTCCTTGGGCTAGCTTCATGGCAGTATTTTTATTATAAAAGGTTCAGCTGGTGGGTTCTGAGATGAGTGGGTGATTAAGGGAAGGAAAGGAGAGGTCTGGAAAGTCCTTGGGCATGTGCAGTGATTTCTTCATACTACTTCATGGGTTGCTTGTCCAAATTTGAGGGGAATTAATATGAAACATGCAGTGGAAATCAGGCTGTGACATCAGCAAGCTCATTCTGTGCAAAATTTTGTTGGCCATCTTTGTTCCAACCATTTTTCTTTTGATCTCACAAGCAGAGGGAGTTTTAACATTTCTGCAAGTTGTTCATCGTCTGCTATCTTGCACACTCAAGAATTTCTGCTAGTTACTGGTTTCTTACTCTTTGGGGCACAATTTCAGTGTCAGCTTTTGAGCAAGTTGTTTCTTTCTTATCTCCTATCATACAAACCCCAAAATTTAGTCATTGGCTTCTTTAACTCTGAGATATGTATCCAAGAATATCATAACTGATCTGCCTAATTTATAGTCTGCATTTTACTGAGACTAAGATGCATTTAAATATAAAGAGCTGATCAAGTCATCTCCCAGCATCTACCATAATATAAACCTGAAAAAAAATCTTACCCTAGTCATAATATCCCCTTTATCTGTTTTTTTTTCTATCCCTTCTATCCCTCTCCAACCCCTATTTAGCTTTAAATTTGACCATTTCCCCTTTCCTATCATGTCCCAATCATTAAAAATTGTTTTATTTCCTCTCAATATTACCGTGTTCCTTTTTGATTCTGTACATTTATAAGCGAAGTTCTCTCTCCTTAAGACACTTTTTTTCCTCTCCTTTTCACTTGGTTAAGTCCTACTAAACTTTCAGTTCTCAATTTAAAAGCTAGTTTCTTTTTTCTCAAAAGGTCCTACCCTCATAGCCTATGCTGGCAGTATTGGCTTGTTCTTTCCAAATCCTGTATGTCCTTTACTGTATTCATTTTGATGCTTATTTGTTTTCTGCACTCTGTTTTAAGCTCTATGGTGGAGGATCTGCATCACTGGTCCTCTAATTCTTAAAGTATTTTTAACATAAATGATAGGAATAGAATATTTTCATAATGAATATTTACTAAATAATGAATTGATTAATAAGTGGATGAAAAATTTGTGTGGAATAAAGGAGTTGAAGAACACAGTAAATGATTGTATGGGATATAAAGAAAAAAATTAAATCTAAGGTGACAGGCAGAATAATGATAACATATAAAAATAAGGATGTGAGGGAAAAAATGGATAGGAAAATATAGTTATTCCAGTTTAAGAATAGGACAACGCTTAACCATACAATTGAAATTGAAATTGAAATTAAAATGGTATGGTTAAGTGTAAATACTCATCAAAACTTAGGAATGCAGAATTAGAACATAGAGTATGGAAGCCTGGATAAAT
Organism: Macaca fascicularis; assembly: GCF_037993035.2. Classification (NCBI taxonomy): domain Eukaryota; kingdom Metazoa; phylum Chordata; class Mammalia; order Primates; family Cercopithecidae; genus Macaca; species Macaca fascicularis. The sequence continues at coordinate 54,627,939 of NC_088391.1, read as the reverse complement.
AGACAATTCTAGAAGCAAATATTATTACAAAGTCAAAGTGTAACATAGATGGTATAAAGAGAAAAAAAAATCTCTTTTTTGAGTGGTATGAGAATATTCTGACTAATAATTATGGGATTAGAAAGTAGTACTAACTCAATCATCACTCGAATAACTGTTTTGTATCTCCTTTGCTTTTTAAAGCAATTGTCATGTAAACATTCAAGAGAGCAGAAGAAAATATTAGAGACGGCTAAAAATTAAAATGAGAGACATTGACGAAGCAACAAGCAGAAGAATAATTTAGAACATCTAAGTATAGTACCAGAAGGCAATCAGTCAGTAGATGGAACCAGAGTTCAAGCCCAGGCAGCTGTCCAACTCCAAGGCATGCACTTTTTACACAATGTTGCACATTTATAAAAGAGAAGTATGCTGAGTACTTTTATAAGATCCAGCTGGGATAGTATAACACAAATCTATAGTGACTTACATCAGGATAACCTAGGAATTGTATAAGATAAAGAGAATTCAGTCAGGTGATTTGAGAAATATATTGATGGAGGTTAAAGGAGTTTTGGAATTTGAAGTAACAGAAAAAAATAATATTTAAGAAAATGAAGCAAAGTGATTTGGATGGGGAACGTGAGAGAATTGGAAAAAGTAAGTCAAAGAAGTTAAGGAAGTTAAGAAACTTAAAGGTCAATCTTTTGAAGGTAAGTTTAATCTAGATGTTTTAGAGCTGGTTGATCACTGCTATGACAGAAAATTGAACTTGAGAAAACCAGAAAAGAGTCCTAATTTCTTGCTCAAAAGTTGATCTTTACATTAATGTTGTCATGAATAAAATCATAGAAGCCAAATTGTGCTCATCATAGAATTTCTAATAGGTGATAGATGTTATTGTCAATGGTTGAAAGTTAGCAGTGTACACTCAGCTGAAGGAAATTCTGCAGTAACTAGAGAAATTTTATATATGCTTGAACCTAAATCTCACTTCCAGGAATTTACCCCAAAGATACAATACCAAAAACATAAAATGAGGTTGTAATTAATGGCCTAATTGCTCACATAACAATATTGCAAATATACAAAATTAGAGAACTTAATAAATATATTATGATATATTTACCAAGCAAATATTTAAGAACAAAAGAATGAGGATAATCTTCTATTCTGTTAGGTAGGAGTTTCACAACATAAGATAGCAAAAAAAAGAAAAAGTTAGTAAAAAAATATATTGCCAAGGAGAGTTTATAGCATACTACATCATACGTTCTAAAGAGAGGTATAATCAAACATATTTGTTTAGATATGGTCTCAAAAGGAAACTGTGGAAAGGTAAAGCAGAAATTAATTTAAAATTGTAATAAATTTTCTATTTATAAATAGAATAAATGTATGCTATAGAGCATAAAAGAGAAAATAACATGGAGGGAGAAATGACCAGAAACCTTTTTCAACTACGGTAAAATGAAATATATATATATATATATTTATTTATATATATTATATATATAATTATATATATATTTTATATATATATAATTCTTTTCCCACCAAGAAAAACCCTAGAACATGACTAAAATACAACAGCATCTATCTATCAATTGATCTATCTATCTATCTATCTATCTATCTATCATCTATCTTTATATGCACATGCATACACACATATAAATGTAATTAATCAATTTTGCATATAAAATGAGATATCTCTAGCCAGTAAATAAATGAGTGTTATCAAAGAGTTGTGGTATATGCAATTATATGTACCGTTTCTACTCAGTATCATAATATTACATTTGTAATATAGCATGTCTGTAATGGTCACCAATAAATTTATTTGTTTAAGGGCAGAAAAAATTACAACTTAAAAAAAGAAAATTTCCTGTAGTAATTTTTAGTCTGTTAATGAAAGATATCTGTTACCTCTCAAGTAAAATTTAATAATGCATAATACAATTCAGGCACTCTTATAAATTGTAAGTAGTTTGATTGGCTGCTCCTTTTTGGCTTCATTGTCATCGCACATTCCGATGAGACAAATTCAGTAGTTGTTACTTTTTTAGAGAGGAGCTTTTCCAAACCTGTCTACATCTTTGTATCAACTTTTTTTAACCTAAAACAACACTTTTATCCCTGTGTTTGCCATCTTTTTAGGGTCTTGGAAATGGAGACAGGGCACAGGAATCATTTCCTCTATACAGCATTTATTATCTGTGGAGAAAACTCTTGCTGAGCCTTTCCAATAAACCCTAGAGATTTATTTACAAGTCAAATCTTTTCCCAAGACCCACAGTGGCACTTTTGTTGGCCTATACATAAAGGAAGATAGCATCTTAGTGATAAGCAAATGTGCCTTACCTTTCGGGTCCATGGATTATAATACCATATTCAGAATAAGAAAACATATTTAAAATTATAACTATACTGAATGAAACTGGCCATGTGTTCAAGAGAATTGCCAATGTTGAGCAAGGCCTTTTTTTTTTTTTTTTTTTAAATCTTTTTTGTTGTGTAACAACACACTATGAAGGAAATAAACACTATTTTACATAGACAAGAAAAACCTCTTTCCTCACCCAGGCTTTGGAATTTACCTCAAAATAATTGGCAATTTTTGTTTGGTCATTTCTTTCATAACCTAGATACTTTTATAATATTGTGTTAGTAATTTTAGCTTAATGTCTTAAATTAACCTTGAACATTAATGTCAGCCTGTCCTTTGACGATTTGAGACCAAGCATTTCTTCTCCTTTAATACAAATGTACCATATGGACAGTGCTGCTAAAACAATCCTATCTCATCTACATAAATTGTGTCTATTAGTGTTGTCTCATTCATCAATATGATCTTATAAACAAGACAGTTATATTCAACTGCTTCGGTGTCAATTATGTTGCTCCCTCTGTCATTTGTATGTGATGGAGCATGACAGGACTCTTGAATCTGTCAAAGCATGTAAGGTTTGCTTTTATTATCAACTTCTTTGCTGACTCATGACTCTACTCCACAGGCTGCATCTTCAGCTTCAAGCAAGGACACGTCCATAAACTGTATTAACATCGTGAAGAAAGGGTTGTGGACATCACAGAGATTTCCTAAATCTGCCTACTGAAAAATCTTATGAGCTATTCCAACCCAAAAGAGACAAGAAAGTTGAAGGCCTCGGATATTTCTTAGTACCATTTTCCACCAGAAACAATACCTGATTCTAGGTTTGGATCAGAACATTTGCAAAATGAAAGCTGAACAAGACTAATGGGATTGTATCCATGGTACCCAGGAGCCAAATTTAAGTGGCTTCTATTAGATAAAAGATGAGATAATCTGGACACTAAAAATTGTTAAGACTGTAATTGTTTAAAGTACTTTAAAATATAAAAAGATTGATCTGTCTATTATATTCAGGTACAACAACAACAAAAAACCTTGTGGGTCATAATGATGATTGCTCCAAATCCATTAGTTGGTGCACCAATGAATCATTCTGAAAATTGTCAAATACTGGTTACAAAAGCAAAAAATAAAAACTGAACATGTAATAAAGAAACAGCATGTGCTAGAATTTTGAAAAACAGAAACAAAATGATTTTTCATTAGAATAGAAGTCAGATAAGAAAACTGGAAAAAAATCTTCTGTTCTCAGTTTCCTAATGCTTATATAAATATCACATGGTATGTATACCTTTTATAACTTCTTAAGGACAATATAAAGATCGTATGCTTTTCAATTTGTCTGCTACATTCACAAGTATCTCCACTGATGTGTAAAAAAACTATGCATAGATACTAAGTAATATCCTAAACTAACTCTAATCTGTGAAGCAGTATAACTCATTTTCCAAGTCACTACAAAAGTATTTTTTTGATATTTTATAGAATAGAAACAATGTTTAATAATTACATCATAGAGAAATACTTTTAATATATTTAAGGAATCCAAAAGTGAAATGCAATGGGCCTCTTCATTTCAATGACCTTTGATGTTCTAGACCCCAAGAATCTTCATGAAATTTTAACCAGAGACCAATTTCACTTTATGTATTTGGGCTGCTTCAAAGTCTATCTTTACCCCTGTGAAGGAAATAGTGTTCCTTCTCTGGAAGTAACATTTGTGACCTAACTTTCCCTCCCTCTTGTCCTCATGGAAAAAACGTTTCATATCAAACAAGGAACAGTGATATTTATGCCAGAGGCCTTAAAAAGAGAGACTGGAAAAAGTTAGATAAAGAAGTATTGCTCCTAGATATTTGTTATTAACACAGGATATTTGTTATTAACATAGAATCTAAGGGGATGGTTGAAATCCAGGTGCCTGAATACAGCACAAGCAGAGGAATAAGATCTATAATCCACCCTAGTATTGACGAGAACAGAAGATAGACAACGTTGATTTACAAGAGAACTAACTTATGTCATGTTGACTACAGTTAATAAGAGTATACAGTTCACTTGAAAATTGCTAAGAGAACAGATTTTAAATATTCTCACCACAAAAAAGGATACATATATGAGATAATACATGTATCAAATGGCTTGATTTAGCCATTCCACAATGTCTACATATATTAAACCATTATGTTTTCTAATGTAATTAGGATTTGCATTTCTCAATTAAAAATAAAGCATACAATCTCAATTTAATACAATTTCATTAAAATACTGTTTAAGTATTGTACTTAACATTGGGTTTATAAGAGTTTAATATATTTGGAGATATGATTCCTGCCCTCAGAAGATTAACAAATATATTGCAATGTGCGAAGTCCAAGGACATTATGGTGAAACATATGGCAGCAGGAACTAGAACTATTATATCAACAATCTGAAATTCCTGGTGATAACTTTCCAAGAGAAAAGATTTCCATGAAAGTTGGTTAGTATAGGATAGAGAATATTAATTAGGAAGAATAGTTGCCAATATGTCCTTGAGTACTATCTGCAATATTCAAAATGTCTTTCAATGGAAAAAGAGGTCTCATAATTTGGAAGCAAAAGCAGAACAAGAAAAGATACTATTGTGACTTAATGTGAACCTCTTTTATCCATCAAAATATCTTCAGGCTATCAGAGCTTGGAGAAACTTGGGTTTATCTCTACTATAAGATATTTATAAAGTTCTCTTGACACACTCAAAATTGATACATAAACCTAACTCACCATATGTTTTCCATATTCCTTGTGTGTTTCCAAGATACTGTGGGTGTAGCCCTAACTCAGGCAATAGTCATGAGTAAAAGGAGCTAAATACTCTGTTTAGGAGCTAAATATTCTCCTTTATATATAAAATAAATGCTGAATGTCTATTTCAGTTGGTATGTTTGAGACTATGTGATATTAGACATAAGAAGGGGAAGCTGTAAATGAGGTAGAAGGTGACTCAAAATTTTATCTCAAGCTTGAAGCACTACACATGATTTTGGCTATGCTCACTTGATGTGTTTGATTAAACCCTTATGTACTTTATCTTTACAGGCAGACTGAAAATTTGTTTCTTCACTTTGAGGGCTGAATTGAGCTATTACCACATATGTCTGGCATCTAATAGAGTCCAATGAGCAAAATGACTCCAGAATATTGGGTCAATGATCTGTGACCAGAAAAATTATCTAAGTATTTTGACAGCATAGATCCAGTGAATAATTTCTTTTAAATTATTTTTTCTTAAAAGATAAAGAATGAAAAAAAAAATGAAACATATTTTTAAAGGCTCACTAACACTGTAATTACTGAATAGGCAGTAAAATAAACAATTACTCACTGTACTGGAAGTCACTAGGTAATAATTGTTTGATGATATACAAATTAATTTCAGGTCATGTAGCACACCAAACTGTTAATTTCCTAGGCTTTAGAAAGGAATAAAAATGTAGCATGCCTGCCTGCAAGTACATAAAAAAGACATTATTCAAGGACTAAGAAAATAAATCGTAAATCAATTCTTCTGTTAATTATAGAGTTTTACTGGGGCATTGCCTTTTCACTAAAACAGATTATTTGAAAAAACATTGTTTAAAGGACATCAAGAATATGCTTGATAGTTTATTTCTTATTCTCCAAAGGTCATCAGTGTTGTTGATTAGATAGAAAGACAAAAGTCAATTAACTGCTAATCAATAAAGGTCGTTTCTGATCTAGATGAGGTGTTTACTCAGAATATTTCTGAATGTATTTTTACCAACTCATAAATATTTTTGACATTGAATATAATGTGATTAGGGTGTATTTAAAACCTCAAATTATATGGAAGACTCTCACAGAAAAACTAAATGTTTATTACTTGAAAAAACTGGATGGTGATATAATAGGCAGAGTGTCTAAGTTCAGTGATCATCCCAAAAATAACTGCTTATTTTTTCAAGGAATACACATAATTAATATTATGAAACTAAATGTCTATGAGGCATAAGTGTCTTTATTTTATTTTATTTTATTTTATTATACTTTAAGTTCTAGGGTACATGTGCACAACGTGCGGGTTTGTTACATATGTATACATGTGCCATGTTGGTGTGCTGCACCCATCAACTCGTCAGCACCCATCAACTCATCATTTACATCAGGTATAACTCCCAATGTCATCCCTCTCCCCTCCCCCTCCCCACAATAGGCCCCAGTGTGTGATGTTCCCCTTCCAGAGTCCAAGTGATCTCATTGTTCAATTCCCACCTGAGTCAGAACATGCGGTGTTTGGTTTTCTGTGCCACATTTTCTTACTCCAGTCTGCCACTGATGGACATTTGGGTTGATTCCAAGTCTTTGCTATTGTGAATAGTGCCGCAATAAACATACGTGTGCATGTGTCTTTATAGCAGCATGATTTATAATCCTTTGGGTATATACCCAGTAATGGGATGGCTGGGTCATATGGCATTTCTGAGGAATCGCCCTATTGTTTTCCACAATCGTTGAACTAATTTACAATCTCACCAACAGTGTAAAAGTGTTCCTATTTCTCCACATCCTCTCCAGCACCTGTTGTTTCCTGACTTTTTAATGATTGCCATTCTAACTGCTATGAGATAGTATCTCACTGTGGTTTTGATTTGCATTTCTCTGATGGCCAGTGATGATGAGCATTTTTTCATGTATCTGTTGGCTGTATGCATGTCTTCTTTTGAGAAATGTCTGTTCATATCCTTTGCCCACTTTTTGATGGGGTTGTTTGTTTTTTTCTTGTAAATTTGTTTGAGTTCTTTGTAAGTTCTGGATATTAGCCCTTTGTCAGATGAGTAGATTGCAAAAATTTTCTCCCATTCTGTAGGTTGCCTGTTCACTCTGATGGTAGTTTCTTTTGCTGTGCAGACACTCTTTAGTTTAATGAGATCCCATTTGTCAATTTTGGCTTTTGTTGCCGTTGCTTTTGGTGTTTTAGACATGAAGTCCTTACCCATGCCTATGTCCTGAATGGTATTACCTAGGTTTTCTTCTAGGGTTTTTATGGTTTTAGGTCTAACATTAAAGTCTCTAAACCATCTTGAATTAATTTTCGTATGAGGAGTCATAAGTATCTTTCAATTATCTTCATGATTATAATAGAAGTGCTTACTACATGCAAGACACTGTGCTGGGATCTTTAAATATCTCCTTTATTGGCCCCCCAAAATGTATATTATTATTATTGTCGTATCATTATCATCATCACTATTATTCCTGTCACAGGTAGTATGCCATGTGGCCAAATAATAGCAATAACAACAATAATAAATGTCTCCTATGATTTTAAATCTTCATACAATTATGAATTCTGATCTCTGCAAAGTGAATAAAAATATTCATTTATTAATATTATTCTCTTCAGTGACAGTTTACACATTTGACCAAATTCAAAAGGATATTATTGATTATCAGAATAAGGTGCAATATCTGCTATCCTTACTACTATTCAACATTTTGCTAGAAAACCCAGCCAATGAAATTACAGAGAAAATAATAGAAAAAGGAGGAGATAAATTAATGGGTGATGGCATGTGTTTAGTAGAAGTTTAGTCTCAATTACCTTTGCCACTTTTTAATGACCTTGTGAATATGTTATATTGCAAGATGTGAGGGACTTTATTGATGTAGTTAAGGTTACTTATCACCAGTTCTTATATAGGGAGTTTATAATAGATTATTTTACTGGGTCCAGTATAATCACATAAACCTTTAAAAGTAGATGAGGAGTCAGGTTTAAAAATGATTAGGGTTCAACATGCTAACACTGGCTTGAGCATGAAGGATCCCATGAGCCATGGAATGTAAGTAGCTTTTAAAAGCTAAGAACAACCCCTGGTTTAAAGCCACCATGGAAATCTCAGACCTACAAACACAGGTATTGAATTCTGTCAATACCTAAAGAAGTTGGGCTGTCGATTCTTCCCCTGGGATTTCCAGGTCAGAGTCTGGATCACTCTCTCAACCATTATTTCGTCCCTGTGAGACTCTAAGCAGAACACACAGCTAGACCACTAGATTTATGACCTGTAGAACTGTGAGATGTTTGTTTTTTTTTTTTTAAATGAGGGGTGCTGTTTTAAGTCACTAACTTTGTGGTAATTTGTTACAGCAGCAATAGAAAACAAATTCATGGAACCGTTATCTATATTAATTGTAGTAATGTTATACAAGATTTTGGTTTTGTAAAAACTCATGGTACTGGATATCAAAAAGAGTGAATTATACTGTAGATAAATTTAAATATTAATTTAAAAAAATCTTGTTGTCATGTTCCAAGTATATATATGTGTGTGTGTGTGTGTGTATGTGTGTGTGTGTGTGTGTGTGTGTGTGTGTATATATATATAAATAAAATTGTCACTGTTCTGAAGCTGCTTCTTGATACTCAGATTTTTAGTCTGGCAACTGACCATAAGCACTCACAAAGGAAGTGGTTCAACACTTAATTCCTCTGCATAAAAACTCCACGCCTGTAGGAATATGCTTACCAGAAATCAGAAACAAAATTTTGGAAAGATGGTATTTCTTTTACTTTGTCTTCCATTTATAGTTGACCAAATTTAATTTCCTCCAAAGTCTTTACCTGTCAGAGTGCCTAGGATATGTAGTTTTAGCTTTCTAGCCTAAGTAATACACTAGAAGAATGTTAGAAGCTCTGTTGAAGGAATTCTATAGTAACCATTACCAATAATTCATTAAAGTGATTTTCAATAGCTACAAAAATTTAAGGAGATCCCGAGAAACATTTTAAAGAGTTATACAAAAACAAACACTATTAAACATCCTATTTTTATTCTGGTTTTTGTAAGATGCCACTGTATCAGTTATAATTTCTTTTGCTAGATAATCTTCCAAGAGCAACTTTGTTTAGCCCATCTCCCCTTTCCTAGCTAGGCAGTATCAGTCTCTGACAGCCAATGGGTCTACACTTGGATTGTTTAAGCCTCATTGAATCGGCCTAAACTGGCACATGGCTAAACCCTGTAAAGCATAAAAGAACTGCTCAAATCTTTACCTTGGGTTAAGACCATGATGAGAAATTTCACTCTAGTGCGATAATATGTGGTAAGCAATGTGATTTATGTTTCTAAACAATAATTATTTTTATTAATATAGTTATGACTATGATATATGCAAAATACATCAATGGTGTTATTATAAAACATAACTTATCTTCCCTGTCAGTTGCTAACCTTTCAGAGACAAGAAACTGTTAGTAGCAAGTTAAGAATATGTTAATTGGTTAGCATTTAAGAATGGGGTTTTTTCCTCACCTACTCAAAGTCTTGTACACACAGTGTCAATTCAGCACATATTGGATAAAGTATAAAGGAAATTAGATGAGTTGGCACTAGTTCAGTTAGTTTTTTGGGCAAATGCTTTGTAAATCCTAGGTTCCTCGATTGGCTAGAAATAGGTCATGAAAGGGAGTAGCTCAGAAAGGTGGGTAAAAGTATATGTGTCCTTTTCTATTTCACACTACTTAGTAGAAATTCTAAACATCATTTTGTTATTTTTGTTATTATTACATTTAGTTTTACTTACAGTCATTAGACTGTATATGTCTATTTAGAAATCAGTCATTAGACTCTTTTGTCTGATAGGAGTTCCTTGTACTAAGGCACTCCACAGAGAGTAAAGCTCTGTACCAGGGTAATCTCAGCAGTCTGAGAGGCTGAGGTGGGAGGATCCCTGGAAACCAGGAGTTTGAGACCAGCCTGGGCAGCATGGCAAAACCCTGTTTCAAATACGAAAAATTAGTCTGGTGTGGTGGCACGTCCTGTGGTCCCAGCTACTAGAGAGGCTGAAATGAGAGGGTTGCTTGAGCTGGAGAGGTCAAAGCTGCACTGAGCTGTGATCGTCCCACTGCACTCCAGTTTGGGTGACAGAGGGAGACTCTATCTCAAAAACAACAACAAAAACTCTGCATCACTTGACTATTAATAATCCTCTAACCTCTAGATATGCCTGGGCCTTTTTTTTTTTTTTTCTGCTACTGCTGTTATTATTTTGCTCTGAGAGAAAAATTACATCAGAAACTGTGGGAGGGATTGATTGTGAGAGGTAATATTTCTACTGAAATATTATTCAAGGAATTTTGGTAAATAAAAGGAGACAACAAGTTTCAGTGGGAAAAGCAATAATCTTTGTGACAAGGGAGACCTAACTTCAAACACTGGCCCTTCCAATTAGGGTAATGAGTTGCTTAAAGACAGGGATACATTTTGAGAAATGCATTGTCTAGTGATTTTGTTATTATGTAAATATCATAGAGTATACTTACACAAATCTAGATGGTATAGCCTACTATACACCTAGCCTATATTGCATAGCCTAATATTCCTAGGCTACAAATCTGTGCAAAATGTTACCGTATGGAATATCACAGGCAATTGTAACACAATGACAACTGTTCCTGTGTCTAAACATATCTAAACATAAAAAAGGTACAGTACAAATATGGTATAAAAGATTCAAACTGTATGGAACACTTAACATGAATGGAGCTTGCAGGATTGTAAGCTGCTCTGGGTGAGTCAGTAAGTGAGCAGTTAGTGAATGTGAGGGCACCAGAAATTACTGTACACCACTGTAGACTTTTATAAGCACTGTACACTTAGGCTATGCAAACTGTATAAAAATATTTTCTTTCAATAATAAGTCAATCCTGTTTATGCTAACTTTTTTTACTTTGAACATACTTTATTTTTTTAAACCTTTTGATTTTTTGTTATAACACTTGGCTTAAAACACAAACACATCGTACAGCTGCACAGAAATATTTTCTTTCTTTAAATCCTTATTCTACAGGTTTCTTAGATTTTTTAAATTTTGATTTATTTTATTTTTTTATTTTTTATTATTATTATACTTTACGTTCTAGGGTACATGTGCATAACGTGCAGGTTTGTTACATATGTATACTTGTGCCATGTTGGTGTGCTGCACCCATCAACTCGTCAGCACCCATCAACTCGTCATTTACATCAGGTATAACTCCCAATGCAATCCCTCCCCCCTGCCCCCTCCCTATGATAGGCCCCAGTGTGTGATGTTCCCCTTCCCGAGTCCAAGTGATCTCATTGTTCAGTTCCCACCTATGAGTGAGAACATGCGGTGTTTGGTTTTCTGTTCTTGTGATAGTTTGCTAAGAATGATGGTTTCCAGCTGCATCCATGTCCCTACAAAGGACACAAACTCATCCTTTTTTATGGCTGCATAGTATTCCATGGTGTATATGTGCCACATTTTCTTAATCCAGTCTGTCACTGATGGACATTTGGGTTGATTCCAAGTCTTTGCTATTGTGAATAGTGCCGCAATAAACATACGTGTGCACATGTGAAGACACAAACACTCATTAGCCTAGGCCTACACAGGGTCAAGATTATCAATATGAGTCTTCCACCTCTATATCTTGTCTAACTGGAAGGTCTTCATAGGCAATAACATGCACAGATCTGTAATCTCCTATGATAATAATGCCATTTTCTGGAATATCTTCTGGAGGACCTACCTAAGATTGTTTTACAGGTAACTTTTAAAAAATAAGTAGAAAGAATACAATCTAAGATAATAAAAGCTATAATAAACACATAAACCAGCAACATAATCATTTATTATCATTATCAAGTATTATGTACTATACAGGAGTGTGCGTGCTATACTTTTATAAAACTGGCAATGCAGTAGGTTTGTTTACAACAGCAGTACCACCAACACGTGAGTCATGCATTGCCCAGCATTATGATGGCTACAACATCAGTATGCAATAGAAAATTTTCATTATATTTTCATGATAGCACTCTCCTGTATGTAGGGCCCACTGTTGTCACAAATGTAGTCATGCAGTGAATAAGTATAATAGATATTTGGCCTTGGGAAAGTCATTTAACCCCTGTGAGATACAGTATTTCTACCCTCAGAAAAGGTAATAAATTCACCAGATCCTAGATATCGATCTAGGAGCTCAATGGCTCCTAGAACTAATATAAAACTAAAGTAAAACATGTAAAATACTGGAACTAGAGGAAAGTACTAAACATCAAAATACCTCAAAATATGTGCATATTCTCTTCCTTTCCTGTGTTGATGATATAATTATAATGATTATAAATTCCAACTTATTTTCTATTATCTTCAAGAACAACAAAAAGACTGTAACATATGGTTGTTATAAAACCACATAGTCAAGGTACTACATGGGTCTCCTTGAATGTTTCAAAACTGTAGGCCTGACTTTTATTGTGGTAACTAGATGATATGTGAGCACGCTTGTTTTGTTCTGCTTTGTTTTGCTTCTTACTCTACATAGATTTTAAGACCACTTTGCCCAAGAAAAGGACTCCCTCTATCTCTTTCATATATTTGTTAAAGTATGTATATCCACAGCGATTAGTTAATAATGTAATTACATAGGAGAATAATTTGTGTGATAACTTAAATTCTAAGGTTAAATTGAAATAACCGATAAGCATATATGACCAGTTATCCAAGCTGGATGTCCTTCTTCAACTCTAGTTCATCAGTACACTTTTCAAAGTGTTGTAAACACTAGAAACATTAGAAAAAGTTGAGCTAAGTGTCCTGCCTTAGAAAAATTGAATGGAGATCTAATTTATTTTTTACCATGTGACATACATTTAAGTAGATTTAATGCATTCAGGGAATTAAATACTAATTTATTTACAAGTTACTGAGTTTTTTTATATACTGTATATACAATTTAATACTATATAGATTTTCCAAAAAAGAATATCAGTGTAATTCCATTCTTTGAGAACAAAAGTTTAAAGTCTTTCAATTAACAATCTCCTAGATAATTATCATTATAATAGATACATGATAATTATCATGCTAATTTTGGGCAATTAATTGATATCCAATCAACTTTCTATAGTTATTTTGTTAAATACCAGTTAAATGTTCACATTCTTTACAAGTTTAATGTATTAATTAGGGTAATAAAACACATTTGCTTTTTTCTTGTTGAGATAATTATATGGCAACTAAATTAACTCACTCTTATTCATTTAAGTTTATTACAATATCATGTATTTAGTGTACAATAAATGTGTAATCTAATTTAAATACTGAGAAAGTGCTAACGTTTATGTAATTCTAGACTATTTAAAAACAGTTCCATAAAACCTTTCCTGGGAAGAATGGTGTAAACTGTTTGTGTGTGTGTGTGTCTGTGTGTGTGTGTGTGTGATTCTTATTCATTTATCAAACATTTAAATTGTGGTTATGAATATGTAAGTGTATACCGATATAGATATACATATCTACAATGTTAAATAAATTTGGTAATATTTTGCATTTGAAATTTTTTATAACTATTTTATTCATAAAGTAAATATATTTATCCTTTCAATATGTTAGTAATATTACCTATTAAATATCTTCAAATATTACATTACATTACAATCTTTTATGTATCAGAAATAGTTAGAAATCAACCTGAATAAGCAACATATCTTTCTGAGATTATTAGCCATAAAAAAGTTTAATGAACTTAAAAGTTTACTTAGAAATCAAATACTCAGACATGCTAAAAAAATACATTTTTTCCCTTAATTTGTAAACTTTTACAATGTACCCTTAAAATAAGTAACAAGACTTTTTGTCATTAAGTCTTTTTTCTCAATTAGTCATGCAGACACTTGTCTCATATTCCTATTACTGATATTTAAGGAAAAATTAAAATTTATTGTATAGATTATTCATATTGACAATCTATTTTTTTTTCTGAATACAGAGACTACACAACAATGCTCACTTTGATCATGCAAATTATTGGCTTCTCTCCAGTCCAATCTCTTATTCTCCAAACAAGTCTATGCAAAGTTCCTCTCTTCAAGGTGTGTTGCGTGAGCAGGAAACAAATCTCATGGGAGAGTAAGCGTATCTCCCTTATAAGTATTTGGCATTTTTTATTTTTGTTTTTGGTCAGTTGTGTAAAGCATATTTCACCAACACTTTGTGTGTGCTTGTTTGTGTGTGTGTGTGAATTTAACTGTCTTTATTGTATAATACACAGACCTGCATTGTTTCTCTTTACTGTTACAGAGTATATTCTGTTGGGATCCCACCTGCAGTTTGCTTAAGTTTTGTAATAAAAATAAATGACTCAGCTTTTTCTTGCAGTCTGTGAGTTCTTTCTGTAAACAGAGGCCGTCATTCCCATATTTATTAATGTATGCAGCCTCATGTGGAGCCTCATCTAGAGACGCTCCATTTGCTGGGTGCTTCCACAGGTAGTGATCTAAGTCCTCTCAGAGTAAGAAACACAAGCAGCTCAGTACAACTCAATCCTCATCATCTGGTCACTTCCAGAGAATGAGTTGGGGCCCATAGGATAAATTAGAGTGAGTTATGGCCTGTGTGTTACAAGAAAGCATCTAAAATATAGTCAGAGGAGAACATAAGATGTCAACATTTTGGGTATTCAGAGTTTGAGACAAAGTCAAATTCAGATATTATTTTTACCAAGTTTCATGATGAGCTCAAATATAGTTCTGGTTTTAGCAGAAAGTCAATAAAAATTCCAATGAAAGGGAATCATATCACAGTGTAGTGATTCTGATTCTAAGAATCACAGCATAGAAACTGGTTTTGTGTAAAACTCAACCAATTTTCTTTTAGTATGCTATTGAAATCATAACAGAAAATATGTTATGCACTATCATACCAAAAGATTCACTGTTAAGAATTGATTTGAAGTAAATTATTAACAATATTTGCCAAAACTTAAATGAAAACATAGTAGATACTTACGTAGATACAAAAAGATGATGCTATGCTTTCAATTATTGTGTCTCTCCAAAATTCATGTTCAAACTTAATCCTCAATGCAACAGTGTGTGTTGAAATGTGTGATTTTTTGGGAAGTGGTTAAGGCTTAGCATCCCTATAAAATGCCTCAAGGTTGAAGAAAGTATTCTTTCTTGCCTTCCTTTCCACCACTTGAGGAGAGAGCAATGAGGCACCATCTTGAAAGCAGAGAGCAGCCTTCAACAAGCACCAATACCAATGCAATCCCTCCCCCCTACCCCATCCCCATGATAGGCCCCGGTGTGTGATGTACCCCTTCCCGAGTCCAAGTGATCTCATTGTTCAGTTCCCACCTATGAGTGAGAACATGCGGTGTTTGGTTTTCTGCTCTTGTGATAGTTTGCTAAGAATGATGGTTTCCAGCTGCATCCATGTCCCTACAAAGGACACAAACTCATCCTTTTTTATGGCTGCATAGTATTCCATGGTGTATATGTGCCACATTTTCTTAATCCAGTCTGTCACTGATGGACATTTGGGTTGATTCCAAGTCTTTGCTATTGTGAATAGTGCCGCAATAAACATACGTGTGCATGTGTCTTTATAGCAGCATGATTCATAATCCCTTGGGTATATACCCAGTAATGGGATGGCTGGGTCATATGGTACGTCCAGTTCAAGATCCTTGAGGAATCGCCATACTGTTTTCCACAATGGTTGAACTAGTTTACAATCCCACCAACAGTGTAAAAGTGTTCCTATTTCTCCACATCCTCTCCAGCACCTGTTGTTTCCTGACTTTTTAATGACTTCCATTCTAACTGGTGTGAGATGGTATCTCATTGTGGTTTTGATTTGCATTTTTCTGATGGCCAGTGATGATGAGCATTTTTTCATGTGTCTATTGAAAGTATGAATGTCTTCTTTTGAGAAATGTCTGTTCATATCCTTTGCCCACTTTTTGATGGGGTTGTTTTTTTTTTCTTGTAAATTTGTCTGAGTTCTTTGTAGGTTCTGGTTATTAGCCCTTTGTCAGATGAGTAGATGGCAAAAATTTTCTCCCATTCTGTACATTGCCTGTTCATGCTGATGGTAGTTTCTTTTGTTGTGCAGAAGCTTTTTAGTTTAATTAGATCCCATTTGTCAATTTTGGATTTTGCTGCCGTTGCTTTTGGTGTTTTAGACATGAAGTCTTTGCCCATGACTATGTCCTGAATGGTACTACCTAGGTTTTCCTCTAGGGTTTTTATGGTATTAGGTCTAACATTTAAGTCTCTAATCCATCTTGAATCAATTTTCGTATAAGGAGTGAGGAAACGAACCAGTTTCAGCTTTCTACTTATGGCTACCCAAATTTCCCAGCACCATTTATTAAATAGGGAATCCTTTCCCCATTTCTTGTTTCTCTCAGGTTTGTCAAAGATCAGATGGCTGTAGATGTGTGGTATTATTTCTGAGGACTCTGTTCTGTTCCATTGGTCTATATCTCTGTTTTGGTACCAGTACCATGCTGTTTTGGTTACTGTAGCCTTGTAGTATAGTTTGAAGTCAGGTAGCGTGATGCCTCCAGCTTTGTTCTTTTGACTTAGGATTGTCTTGGAGAGGCTGGCTCTTTTTTGGTTCCATATGAACTTTAAAGCAGTTTTTTCCAATTCTGTGAAGAAACTCATTGGTAGCTTGATGGGGATGGCATTGAATCTATAAATTACCTTGGGCAGTATGGCCATTTTCACGATATTGATTCTTCGTATCCATGAGCATGGTATGTTCTTCCATTTGTTTGTGTCCTCTTTTATTTCACTGAGCAGTGGTTTGTAGTTCTCCTTGAAGAGGTCCTTTACATTCCTTGTAAGTTGGATTCCTAGATATTTAATTCTCTTTGCAGCAATTGTGAAAGGAAGTTCATTCATGATTTGGGTCTCTGTTTGTCTGTTACTAGTGTATAAGAATGCTTGTGATTTTTGCACATTGGTTTTGTATCCTGAGACTTTGCTGAAGTTGCTTATCAGCTTAAGGAAATGTTGGGCTGAGACAATGGTGTTTTCTAAATATCCAATCATGTCATCTGCAAAGAGGGACAATTTGACTTCTTCTTTGCCTAACTGAATACCCTTGATTTCTTTCTCTTGCCTGATTGCCCTAGCCAGAACTTCCAACACTATGTTGAATAGGAGTGGTGAGAGAGGGCATCCCTGTCTTGTGCCAGTTTTCAAAGGGAATATTTCCAGTTTCTGCCCATTCAGTATGATATTGGCTGTGGGTTTGTCATAAATAGCTCTTATTATTTTGAGGTACGTTCTATCAATACCGAATTTATTGAGCGTTTTTAGCCTGAAGGGCTGTTGAATTTTGTCAAAAGCCTTTTCTGCATTTATTGAGATAATCATGTGGTCTTGTCTTTGGTTCTGTTTATACACTGGATTATATTATTGATTTGCTAATGTTGAACCAGCCTTGAATCCCAGGGATGAAGCCCACTTGATCAAGGTGGATAAGCTTATTGATGTGCTGCTGAATCTGGTTTGCCAGTATTTTATTGAGGATTTTTGCATCGATGTTCATCAGGGATATTGGTCAAAAATTCTCTTTTTTTTTGTTGTGTCTCTGCCAGGTTTTGGTATCAGGATGATGTTGGCCTCATAAAATGAGTTAGGGAGGATTCCCTCTTTTTCTATTGATTAGAACAGTTTCAGAAGGAATGGTACCAGCTCGTCTTTGTACCTCTGGTAGAATTCAGCTGTGAATCCTTCTGGTCCTGGACTTTTTTTGGTTGGTAGGCTATTAATTATTGCCTCAATTTCAGAGCCTGCTATTGGTCTATTCAGGGATTCAACTTCTTCCTGGTTTAGTCTTGGAAGAGTGTAAGTGTCCAGGAAATTATCCATTTCTTCTAGATTTTCCAGTTTATTTGCATAGAGGTGTTTATAGTATTGTCTGATGGTAGTTTGTATTTCTGTGGGGTCAGTGGTGATATCCCCTTTATCATTTTCTATTGCGTCTATTTGATTCTTCTCTCTTTTCTTCATTAGTCTTCCTAGCGGTCTGTCAATTTTGTTGATCTTTTCAAAAAACCAACTCCTGGATTCATTGATTTTTTTTGAATGGTTTTCTGTGTCTCTATCTCCTTCAGTTCTGCTCTGATCTTAGTTATTTCTTCCCTTCTGCTAGCTTTTGAATGTGTTTGCTCTTGCTTCTCTAGTTCTTTTAATTGTGATGTGTTAGAGTGTCAATTTTAGATCTTACCTGCTTTCTCTTGTGGGCATTTAGTGTTATAAATTTCCCTCTACACACTGCTTTAAATGTGTCCCAGAGATTCTGGTATGTTGTATCTTTGTTCTCATTGGTTTCAAAGAACATCTTTATTTCTGCCTTCATTTCGTTATGTACCCAGTAGTCATTCAGGAGCAGGTTGTTCAGTTTCCATGTAGTTGAGTGGTTTTGATTGAGTTTCTTAGTCCTGAGTTCTAGTTTGATTGCACTGTGGTCTGAGAGACAGTTTGTTATAATTTCTGTTCTTGTACATTTGCTGAGGAGCGCTTTACTTCCAATTATGTGGTCAATTTTGGAATCAGTGCGATGTGGTGCTGAGAAGAATGTATATTCTGTTGATTTGGGGTGGAGAGTTCCATAGATGTCTATTAGGTCTGCTTGCTGCAGAGATGAGTTCAATTCCTGGATATCCTTGTTAACTTTCTGTCTCGTTGATCTGTCTAATGTTGACAGTGGAGTGTTGATGTCTCCCATTATTATTGTATGGGAGTCTAAGTCTCTTTGTAAGTCTCTAAGGACTTGCTTTATGAATCTGGGTGCTCCTGTATTGGGTGCATATATATTTAGGATAGTTAGCTCTTCCTGTTGAATTGATCCCTTTACCATTATGTAATGGCCTTCTTTGTTTCTTTTAATCTTTGATGGTTTAAAGTCTGTTTTATCAGAGACTAGGGTTGCAACCCCTGCTTTTTTTTTTTTTTGTTCTCCATTTTCTTGGAAAATCTTCCTCCATCCCTTTATTTTGAGCCTATGTATGTCTCTGACTGTGAGATGGGTCTCCTGAATACAGCAGACTGATGGGTCTTGACTCTTTATTCAGTTTGCCAGTCTGTGTCTTTTCATTGGAGCATTTAGTCCATTTACATTTAAGGTTAATATTGTTATGTGTGAACTTGATCCTGTCAGTATGATATTAACTGGTTATTTTGCTCGTTAGTTGATGCAGTTTCTTCCTAGCCTCGATGATCTTTACATTTTGGCATGTTTTTGCAATGGCTGGTACCGGTTGTTCCTTTCCATGTTTAGTGCTTCCTTCAGGGTCTCTTGTAAGGCAGGCCTAGTGGTGACAAAATCTCTAAGCTTTTGCTTATCTGTAAAGGATTTTATTTCTCCTTCACTTATGAAACTTAGTTTGGCTGGTTATGAAATTCTGGGTTGAAAATTCTTTTCTTTAAGAATGTTGAATATTGGCCCCCACTCTCTTCTGGCTTGTAGAGTTTCTGCCGAGAGATCTGCTGTTAGTCTGATGGGCTTCCCTTTGTGGGTAACCCGACCTTTCTCTCTGGCTGCTCTTAAGATTTTTTCCTTCATTTCAATTTTGGTGAATCTGGCAATTATGTATCTTGGAGTTGCTCTTCTCGAGGAGTATCTTTGTGGCGTTCTCTGTATTTCCTGGATTTGAATGTTGGCCTGCCCTGCTAGGTTGGGGAAGTTCTCCTGGATGATATCCTGAAGAGTGTTTTCCAACTTGTTTCCATTTTCCCCCTCATTTTTAGGCACCCCAATCAGATGTAGATTTGGTCTTTTTACATAATCCCATACTTCTTGCAGGCTTTGTTCATTTCTTTTTCTTCTTTTTTCTTTTGGTTTCTCTTCTCACTTCATTTCGTTCATTTGATCCTCAATCGCTGATACTCTTTCTTCTAGTTGATTGAGTCAGTTACTGAAGCTTGGGCATTTGTCACGTATTTCTCATGTCATGGTTTTCATCTCTTTCATTTCGTTGATGACCTTCTCTGCATTAATTACTCTAGCCATCAACTCTTCCACTTTTTTTCAAGATTTTTAGTTTCTTTGCGCTGGGTACGTAAACCCTCCTTTAGCTCTGAGAAGTTTGATGGACTGAAGCCTTCTTCTCTCATCTCATCAAAGTCATTCTCCATCAAGCTTTGATCCGTTGCTGGCAATGAGCTGCGCTCCTTTGCCAGGGGAGATGCGCTCTTATTTTTTGAATTTCCAGGTTTTCTGCCCTGCTTTTTCCCCATCTTTGTGGTTTTATCTGCCTCTGGTCTTTGATGATGATGGTGAGGTACTGATGGGGTTTTGGTGTAGGTGTCCTTCTTGTTTGATAGTTTTCCTTCTAACAGTCAGGACTCTCAGCTGTAGGTCTGTTGGAGATTGCTTGAGGTCCACTCCAGACACTGTTTGCTTGAGTGTCAGCATCAGAGGCTGCAGAAGATAGAATATTGCTGAACAGTGAGTGTACCTGTCTGATTTTTTCTTTGGAGGCTTCCTCTCAGGGGTGTATTCCACCCTGTGAGGTGTGGGGTGTCAGACTGCCCCTAGTGGGGGATGTCTCCCAGTTAGGCTACTCAGTGGTAAGGGACCCACTTGACCAGGCAGTCTGTCCCTTCTCAGATCTCAACCTCCATGTTGGGAGATCCACTTCTCTCTTCAAAGCTGTCAGACAGAGTCGTTTGCATCTTCAGAGGTTTCTGCTGCTTTTGTTGTTGTTTAGCTGTGCCCTGTCCCTAGAGGTGGAGTCTACAGAGACAGGCAGGTTTCCTTGAGCTGCTGTGTGCTCCACCCAATTCCTGCTTCCCAACGACTTTGTTTAGCTACTTAAGCCTCAGCAGTGGCGGGCGCCCCTCCCCCAGCCTCGCTGCTGCCTTGCGGTTAGATCGCAGACTGCTGTGCTAGCAATGAGGGAGGCTCCGTGGGTGTGGGACCCTCCCGGCCAGGTGTGGGATATAATATCCTTGTGTGCCTGTTTGCTTAAAGTGCAGTATTGGGGTGGGAGTTGCCCATTTTTACAGATGTTGTGTGTCTCAGTTCCCCTGGCTAGGAGAAGGTATTCCCTTTCCCCTTGCGCTTCCCAGGTGAGGTGATGCCTCGCCCTGCTTCAGCTCTCACTGGTCGGGCTACAGCAGCTGACCAGCACCGATTTTCCGGCACTCCCTAGTGAGATGAACCCAGTACCTCAGTTGAAAATGCAGAAATCACCGGTCTTCTGTGTCACTCGCGATGGGAGTTGGAGACTGGAGCTGTTCCTATTCGGCCATCTTCTATCCTCTGACATCTAGTATTCTTATAGTTTGTCATAAACATTGTATTTTTTAGAACTTTATTTTGAGTATTATTGTGATCTAATATTTGCTAAATATAGTCACAATACATTGTGCTCAATAGGAATAAATACACTCCATTGTTGTTGTAAATATAGACTTACTAATCCTAGGTAATCATTAAATCTTTTACATCTTCAATGTTCATTGTTCTTTTTTCTTCCAAACCAATCATTCTTTGAGAAACAAATGATAAAACCTACAATGACATTTGATGATCTATGTTTCTCTTCTCAATATATGTTCTTAGTCATTGTATTTTACCAAGCAGATATTTCCTTTACCATATAAAACTCTTATTTTTCTCTATTTTTTTTTTTTCTTGAACTCTATTTTCTGATATTACTTTGTTACCCAGGTAACATCTTGTGGAGGTGAAGAGTGTGCGACTAAGATATAGCCCTGTTCTGATAGATTCTCTCCTCTGGTCCAATCAGGAAATATACCATAATCCTTTAGCCCTCAGTAGGGAAGTCTACCTAGCTGGCAGGTCCCTGTTCTAGCTTAGCTGACTCCTTCGGTTGTATCTATGTCCCGTGTTGATGGGCTCAGAAAGGATGGTCAAGGGCTGGCTTAATGTTGTGCTTCTGTTTATAGGATCTTCAGGAGAATAGGATTAACATTCCCACTGTATCCAGCTGTCAGAAGGCTGGTAATTCTATTATCTGCCTTTTCAGTGATGACAGGGTGAGAAATGAGGGACTTAGTGCAATCTGAAGGTCAAGACCTTATACAACAAAAAGATGCTTCCCCACCCATTATCCCGCCTTCCTCCTCCACTGCTCTGGGCTGTCATTTTCCACATTTTTGAGACCCATGCAGATTCTTTTCTCTAACAATTTTTTAAAAATATTTTACGTGACTGTCTCAACTCTGTTAGTCTTCCTCCTATGGCATCTTTAGGGTTACAACTGAAAGAGGGAGTAAGCAGCCCACATTAGTTAGTCATCTTATTAAGAACCAGAAGTCAATTTTGATATACTGTAGAAATCTAATTCTTCAAACTGACAAAATTGATATTTAAATCAGGCTATTGTAATAATCCTCAAGCAGATTGCATTGCAGGTGTCTAAAAATCTTATAAATAACCTTTTCTAACAGGCAGTATGCTGTATATCATCCAAAATGAGAGAGTAAGAGTACGTGCTTTAAAAAGTGCACATTTTAAACTTTTACTCTGGTGAATTATGCACAAATACCAGTCTTAGATTCAGACATTGGCAGGATCTTGAGTTACTATTAGGCCTCAAGATACCAGAACTGTACTGTTACTACTTTTGATTCATTCAATATTATTACTGAAATGAATAATCAAGAAAACAAAACAAATAAAATTGGAACAAAAATTAGCAAAGAACTAAAAGCAACTAATGTAGCAGCAAAGCTTATTTCTCTAAGCCCAGTTTTTAAAGAGATGTATATAAGATAGCATTTACAATGCACAGCCAAGGACAAATTAAACAACAGCATGAACTTTATGAACACAAGAAAAACGATAACTAGAAAATTTAGCACCGGTGCTGGATCAGGTTATATCTCATGTAAAGATAATATACAAAGAGCAAAAATAGTCATTTTCAAACTTGCTTTTATTAATATATTTTCTGTTAAAGATACTCTTTTCAAACTGGAAAGACTAAACACAGACAAAGGAATTAAAATATCCAGGTGTGTGAGAGACAGTTACATTAAGTTAAGTCATTTCTCTGGACCTAGATGAAGCTCAATTCAAACATAAAGAAACAACAACAAACAACTACAGCCCTGTTCTGTATGATTGACTAAACTCCATCTGTAGCCCTGGCCGATCAGAAAGAGTTTTCACAATGGAATTGACTGATCACATGGAGAATACCTGCTTGCTCGTTAAGTGAGGAGACTGGAAACATAAGCAGTGACGTGGTGGTGGGGAAATAATATTCCTGCCAGTAGTAGAAACGGTCCTGCCAAATAGTAGTAAAGGGTTTTATTTTTAAAGCAATGGTTAACTCGGTAAACATTTGTTGAATGTCAGTCACAACTTCACTTACTTTCAGGGCTGCAAATAAGTGGATCACTGTAAATAAAGCCGATGAAGTTGCCCCTGTGTACCAGACTGAGGATTAATACTATATCCCTGTAGTCAAATATTTCACAATTTGTGAAAGCAGGCAAAAAGTAAGTAAATCATACTTATAATACAATGATACAAATAATATTTCAATGACAGCTATATAGAATATATCAAGCACATGGTTTAAACTGTGCACATAGTGCAAAGATATGAAAATATTTTCAGTTAAGAAGTATTCAGAAAGAAAACCACTGTGGAAGTTTTGCCTAAATATCACTTTCAGATCATCTTGTAAGAGAAGATCTTATTCAAGCTAGCTTCAACAGAGGCTTTACAGGAATTTAGTAGAACTGTCAGTTCAACTGTTCTTTTTAAATATATGTAGTCAATTCTTAATTATTCCTGCATCAATTTACTAGATTTCAGATTAACAGTGATTAAGGAGCAGTCTCACTCTGTATACAACTACTCTCTATTCTCTTCATTCTATAGGTTTCCCTTGTATGTTGATAACTCCCAAATCAATATCTCTAAGCACAGATTTTCTTAAATTCTGGGTTAATATAGACAACTATAGCCCACCATTTCTGCTTGGATGACACAAAGGTTCCCCAAACCCAGGATTTTTCATACTAAAGATACCCTCTTTAAAATCTGGTATATTCCTTTAAGTGCTTGTGTCTTTATCCACTACAGCTGAAAACTTAAATATTAGTTTGAGATCACTCTTTTGTTAACTACAGATGATTAACCATGAACTCTCTACAAATTTTATGAACTAGGTACTATTGTTATAGGCACAGAAGATTTTTTTTTTTTTTTTTTTTTTTTTTTTTTTTTTTTTTTTTTTTTGAGACGGAGTCTGGCTCTGTCGCCCAGGCTGGAGTGCAGTGGCGCGATCTCGGCTCACTGCAAGCTCCGCCTCCCGGGTTCACGCCATTCTCCTGCCTCAGCCTCCCGAGTAGCTGGGACTACAGGCGCCCACAACCGCGCCCGGCTAATTTTTTGTATTTTTAGTAGAGACGGGGTTTCACCGTGGTCTCGATCTCCTGACCTTGTGATCCGCCCGCCTCGGCCTCCCAAAGCGCTGGGATTACAGGCGTGAGCCACCGCGCCCGGCCGAGGCACAGAAGATATTTTTAAATTCATTTATTTGTAAATATTACAATATACCCTTACCAGACATCACTTTTGCATAATGTAAACATTTTCTGTAAGTATTTTACTAGAGAAGAAATTCCTCTTTTTTATACAAGTAAATACATCATTATAATACATGTGACCTGCAATCAAGTAAAAGTTTGAAAGCATCTGCCATATCTGTGAATACAACAGGAGCTAATACTCACATGAAAAAGTGAATTTGTAGAATGTTGTGTCATGACACCATTAAAACAAGTGAAGTGACTCATTGCACTCAATTGTGCAAAAATATTATAAAATAAAAATGTATATAATAAAGTTATACTTAAATGATCATTATTATCAGCTTTATATATTGGGAGTTCTCTATAAGTATCTCTTACAAACAGGTTTCTTTCTTTTAAAAGGTAAAAAATTTCTTCTGGATTGCTTAAATAACTTTTAAACAAACATACTAATGTAAATATGGCATTCTAAATTTTGTTGAGGAAATACTGTCTTATTCTGCACTACGAATGAAACTTGAGGACCTCATGCGGGGTGAAATAAGCCTGTTATGGAAAGATAAATCCTGTATGATTCCATTTATATGAGAAAATATTGGAAACAGAAAGTAGAATGGTGATTGTCAGAGGTGAGAAGTTGATGGGGGCGGGAAGCGAACTGTTCAATGAATATACAGTTTCAGTATTGCTAAATGGAAAAGACGTAGAGATATGTTACACAATGGTGTGCATATAATTAGCACTACTGTAACATATATTTAAAAAAGATGAAGATGATAAATTTTATGTGATATACTGTTACCACAATAGAAAAGAAATACCTAGGAAAAAATTTAAAAAAAGATATTTGAGAAAATTTTGATATGCCATTTATATGCTTATTAAAGTTATTGAAGGTAAATAGCAAGGTTAAGAAATACATGTTTACAGTTCGGATTTGAATGTGTCCTAGGATTCTAAAAAGTACACAAATACTTTTGCCATGAGAGGATAGGAGTTAGTTTAGGATTCACAGTTACAATTATTAGTTATTTTGCCACACATTCAAAGAAACTATTAAGACTTCTGCCTGCTGTTTTCTATCCTCTAACCTACTTATCTAAAAATTGCCTTAGATTCAGTGTTGTCTTTTTTTTTCTGCTTAACAACTTCATGGGTTTTATTAAATTTTTAACTTCAGGTTTTAAAACCTGAATTTATTTACCTATTATGCAGTTAAACTATGATTTATTATTTTATAACAGTCTCTCTCATCTTATAATTTGTAATCAAATTTCAATGTGTTGTTTTTTCCATGTGTTATGAAGGATTTAATTTCCTACTATGGAGATTTTGGAGAAACACATTATTTCTTTCTAAAATAAGCAAAATATTGCCAAAATAATGGGCTTTCTTTCAGTTTGTGGAAAACCCCTTAACTGCTTTGAAATCATGTGATTACTATAAAGTTATGTTTAATACCAATATTGTTTTACAATATTAGCCTGCTTTATTGTTTCCAATAGTCTTACTTTTGTTCTTGTTGTTCTTTTTCTATATGTAATAGACTAAGAAATTTATTTCAGAAGATAGCTTATTTTGTGGCTCCTCGAGTCTAAAAATCCTTTTATAAAAGATTACCATCTGCATATCATTGAATAACATATATATGATTTCTGAAATATATTATTTATAATATAATAATCTTGCCAAATTTATGTTTTCAGTAATATGTACTTTCTTAATATTTCTGCACTCCCAACATGATTGTTCTGTTTTTTCAAAGTAGTCTCAAATGATGCGATCAAAATGCCAAGGTTCAGTTTTCCTCCACCCATAATGACATCCCTCCTTACTTGATACTTGGGTCCAAAGATGTGCTTACTGTACTGAGTATTTAATTGGTAAAGGGAACTATAAAAAACCTTCCAAAATACAGTGGTCCATAATATTATCCACTATATTTTCTAAAAATATTCCTTTTTTAGTTTTATAAAATCTACTATATAAAATTTATGTAGTGATGATAAAGTGACTATCCTATACCAGTAAGATAGACACATTAGGATCAAATTCAGATGATAGAAAGTAAGAGAGAGAGAGAGAGAGAGAGAGAGAGAGAGAGAGAGAGAGAGAGAGAAAGGTAAAGAGATTCAGAATTATATTGAAAAACAGGTGAAAAAAAGAAGCAATATTCATGAAATCAAATATTACTGAAATAATTGAGTGTGTCTGGTTATTGGTAAACTAGTTACAGGTATACTGGTCTCCTATTTGGGGTAACTTTAAAGAAAATTAGTGCACCAGTTAAATGCATTACATTTATTTATAAGTAACGATATTGCTTTACATTTGATAATTTATGTTCATTTAACTAATGATTGAATTAAAATTATAAAGAAATTTATATAGTACAAAATATTAAAATACATTGTACAACCAAGAATACAGGAGTTGATCAGAGACATTCCAGAAAATTTAACATCTAAATAAAGTTATCTCAATCCTTTTATTCCCATGTATTTTCTAATAGTTCTGTGGAAATTTAACCACCCACTTCCCACTAAGATTCATCTCACTACACCAGTTAATTATGCAGAGAAAACAAAAGCAAACAATACTATTGCTTATCAAGAGCTCTGTATCCCATCAAATCAGAAGAGGAGAACAAAAAGGAATCCTTTAACTCCATTCCTTGGGACATACAGTGCCTATTGATGAATATTGCCCACTCATGAGATTCTTCTCAGAACAAAGTTTTCCTACTGCAAGACACTTGCTATTGATATATCCACACTTGGTAATGATATATTGTAAATGATTATGGCTGACAGTTTATATCTAACTGTACTTATTTATGATTAATAAAAGAGAAAGTAACATTCAAGCTAATAAAAATGATAATTCTCAAATGTTTCCAGTGCAATAAATAGTATGTCACTGCAACATGGACTGAAACAAAGAAGTATGTGGTGAATGGCAGTTCAGAATAACATGCAAACCTGCTTAACTCCAACTCAGTATCTTTTGTCATTGATACTCTAGAAGATAGTTACCTGGGCTATTACTAACCAAAATCTTTGAATAAATCTTGGGTGCAGGCACTGTGTTAGGCACTGGGAATGTGAGAGCTATTAAAACATCAGTACCACTGTTCTTATAGGCTCTAGTAGGGCAACATCAAACAGCAAATATTACATTAAATATTGTTACATTTGGGATAAACATCTGTTATAAATAAGCAGTGCAATAAGATCTCATAACAAAAATATCTAATATGTTAGGGCTGAAATATAGGTTTTCTTTGAGAAAGTTACTTTAAATAAAGGTTTTTTGAGAAAGTTACTTTATATCTAAAATTTGAAGTACCAGGATCAATGAATAGTTAATCAATTACTATATTTGTGAAATTTACTGAAGTAAGATTGAGGCATCAAATCCTTTTTCTATGGATATTTTACTGGTTAAAAATAGTGCAGTCCAGTTAACTTTTTGGTTCTTTCTTTATCATCTGTGAAAATCTAAATCATACCTCTCACTACCACTCCTTATTTTCCAGCATACTACAAACATTTCTCAGAAAGATGTGAAAAAGGAATGTGAAAATCTTAAAATTGAACAAAATTAATATGATTATATTTCATGTCACTACTTTATGCCCAATTATAAGTCTATGACCTCTACGTATAATTGATGTAGATGGCATAAAGAAGAATATAATAGGCTTTATGACCTTACTACAGCTTTTCAGTCCTGTCAGTTTATAAATCTGTTATCTTATCTAACCATTTTTGAGCTGGACTGCAGTAGATTCGGTTAGACTAATTCAACCCTTTCAGCAGCCAATAATGATTTTGAAGCTCAGGACTATGACTTACTCATTATCAACTGAAGCCAAATAGTCACTTAAAATAACTCAAAATTAAATACAATGAGATTTGACCAGGTTTATGAAAAAAATGAAAAAAATTTGACTGCATATTTTCTTTCTGTATTCAGCTGCTATAGCTGAGGATTTACAAAATTCTTAGATCTTGAATTCGATTGCTGTTTTCACTTATTTTTGTTTTGTGTAGAATATGAGAAAAATAACATGGAATGTGAAAATTATATGAAAAGTAAGCTTTAAATAGCATCCCCTCCCTATAAACCCAATGAAACTAACTTCATGGCAATATCAAAAAAAAGCAGGCATTTTTTTTCTTATGACAGTTGATATTCAGAATGTAAATTTTGTATTTTTGAAAGGTTTTTTTTTTTTTTTTTTTTTTTTTTGCACAGAGTTCATTTGGATTTCCTGGAGTTCTTCTTGAAGAAAACAAATCTGTTCAGCCTGACTGAACTACAAATAAGCAGTAGCATGATACCCATCTACAGGTATTTGACAGAATAAAGAAAAAGAAATGAGGAAATTTAGGAAGGCTCAAAATTATTACCTCAGTATTAGGGATAAAACTGATAACAAAGTTCAGGTTTAAAAAGATTGTTAATTTAATTTTCCACTGAAAAATATATATTCTCATTGGCAGACTCATAATTACATTATTTTAAAATATTCACAAATATGTGTTAAGACCATTTCTCCTAATCTCTAAAAACACACACTGTAGCATGTTAAATTATATTTTTAAAGTAATATCTAACGCAAACATTTTTTCTCTTATATTGCAATACTTTGAAGCACTTATGTGATCTATTATTTAGTTGTTCAAAGTTTAATTATATGGCAAAAATATAATTTTGGATTGCAGTTAGTGGAATTAATGTGGAAAGTTACAGTTAATTTGTGGTCTGTTAGTTCTCAAAATTTGCTATTCATTGAAAATGTGATTTTCTCCTCAATTATCCCTCCACAACTCATCCATAACCTTTATGCAGATTTTTCTCATTCTTAGAAAGGGGAGAGATGGATTTACCTTGTGAGCTGTGCCACATCAAAGCACAGCCTGACCATAAAACCAGGAAATATGTAACATACTTTATCCTCTTCCTCTTCCCAAGGAGCATAAACTGAGAGTAAAATAGAAGAAATAAAAGTTAACTAAATTATAGTTACCTAAGGGAGTGAGCCTGAGACCACAGTTACTCCTCCAAAATTCCTGTATCCTTTATGCTTATATAAAGAATTCAAGGAACTAGGTTAATCACAAACTAATAAAGAGTATGCTGAGAAATTTGGTAGCCATCAGTTAATCACCTATTTGCTTATTTCTGTTACCCAATGACATTTCTATAGAATAGACTGAGACCACTTCTGCTATACCTTCTCATTTTGCCTTTAAAAATCTACTTACTTTGAAAGTGTGTTTCTCAGGTCGCAATCCTCAAATTTGGACCACATAAATTCTCCACTTGCATTAATTTTGCCTCAGTTTCGTCTTTTAGGTTAAAAAACTTACACTACTATTTATACTTTTTTTTCTATTGCAAGCTACTTTTTTAAATTTTAAGGTAATACAAATAATTCAGAACTCTAATGATTTAATGAGATATGTATTATCAATGGGATCTGAGGGAATATTAAAGGAAATATCATTGAATAAAATATAAACCAAGTAACAAATTAAGATGGAAAATTTCTACCAGAAGTTGGAAAGGAAAATCTGGAAATAAACAGAATCAATCATGAGTAATTACTAACTTAATTTGTTAATAGAAGAACTCAGACAGGAATCTAGAAAAGAAATAAATTCAAAACTTTCTAGACACTGACCAAAAAGCCACCAGCTTAAAACTGACAAATTTCTATGGGAGAAATTCTTGTGACTAAAAATGAAGTGGAATATGTAGAAAGCTTCCAGAAAGAAAGTGGACTACAGCGAAGTTTCTTTGGCTCTAGGTTATAGACAAGCCGCTAGAGAACAAATTAAGTGGTGAAACTACTATGTGTATCAGTCACTTTCTGACTGGTTTCCTGAGATTTCTTCCATGGCATAAAATAGATCTTATAAAATCGCTGGAATGTCTAGCTGACTGTATGATGTTTGGGCAGTGTCACTCTAGAAAGCAATAAATAAATAGAAGTCACTTCCCAAAGTACTAATCTCAATAAAGTCCTCTTTAATATTTGCAATGGTATCAGTAAAAGTGGCTAGTGTGAAATATCTGAGATTTTAGTTAAGTGTTGCTACTGGCATTTTAGCAAAGAAGTTTGTAAAAGTTTAAGAGGAAGGTAAGACCAAATAACACATTTGTATTCTTGCATGCTACTCTTTTTACTTAATTTACTTCAATATGTTCTCTGTGTGTGTACCTTTCACAGGCCGCTGTGTTATAAGGCCAAATACAAATTTTAAAAAAGAGGCTTACTTCTCCCTGTTGAAAATAAGACAAGAGACTTCCTAAGCCTCTTTTTTTTTATAGCACATTTACATTAGAATTTTTTAAATTATAAAGCCTAGTCTGTATCCTTTAAATTAATATAAATCGATGTAAATCAGAGTTGTCCAACCTGAGGCCCATGGGCCACATGAGGCCCAGTCCAGCTTTGAATGCAGACCAACACAAATTCATAAATTTTCTTAAAACAGTATGACTTTTTTTTTTTGCATTTTGGTTTTTAGTTCCCCAGCTATAGTTTGTATATTTTATGTGTAGTCCAAGATAATTTTTCTTCCAATGTGGACCAGGGAAGCCAAATATTGGACACCCTTGGATGCTAAACCTTTTTCTGAGAAATCTCTTGCCAGCTTTAGAATTCAGGTATATTTTTCTCAAGAACTTGAGAAGTATCTCTTTGAAATGTAATCATTATGAAAAATTAAAATCATTGTCTCCCAGTTTCTGTGGGAAAGTAGGAACCTAACTTGGAGGGAAAATTAGGTTCTCCAAGTTGAAAAGCTACCTACTGTCATAAAGATATGAGAAAATGATCCTTCAGATAAAGCTAATTAGCAAACATATATGGCCACTCCAATTACTAGGTGAATCTGGAATGAACTATGAGTGACAAATGGTATTGTCAAGATTTCTTGTTTGAGGACTGGTTATTCTTTACTTTGAAAATATGTTATATAATTATTTATATCTTCTTGGATATATACAAATGATATAGTTTGAATGTCCCTTCCACATCACATGTTAAAATATAACCCCCAGTGTTGGAGGTGGGTCCTGGTGAAAACTGGTTTGTGAGGGCAGATCCCTCATGGTGTGGTGCTGTCCTTGTGATGCTGAATAAGTTCTTATGAGATCTGGTTGTTTAAAAGTGTGTGGCACTTCTCCCCAACTGCCTTTCTTGCTCCTGCTCTTTCCATGTAACACATTTGCTCCCTCTTTGCCTTCTGCCATGATCGAAAGCTTCCTTAGGTCTCTCCAGAAGTCGAGGAGATGCCTGACTCCATGCTTCCTGTACGGCCTGCAGAACCATGAACCAATAAATTATCTTTTTAAAAATACATTTCTTAGTCTCAGATATTTTTTAAGAGCAATGAAAGAATGGCCTAACACAAAAAGGGTGAAATTTATTTTGATCTTTGCAATCTCTTAGTAGAGTGCTTATGATGTGCACACATCTTGGTTCAATATTTATCCAAAAGAAAATTGTTTTACTTCTCTTTTTTCTTTCTGAAGAGATTTTCTGGGTTGGCAGGAGGTTTTGTTTTTAATTATATTTCCCTAACAGTGTTAAGTATCTGGTTGTGGTCATTTTAAAAACCATAATAAAACCTTTCTTTTTCATTTTTCAAACACTTTTTACTTTCTTCAATTATTTCAAAATTAATTTCCTCATGATTTCATCATAAATCATAAAGATGAAAATATTACTTAAGGCAGTGTCTGGTGATTTTCTATCTGCAAGCAATGTTAGAGAAAAATTCTCTATAACAAAAATGACATGAGCATAGGAAGGCAAATCTTTTCCACTCTTAATTTTTTTTTACAAATTTTATTTCCTCAATTTATGATATATCACATCAATTTATGATGTCAGTCTACTGAAAATGTAGAATTAGGTAAGTGCCCTGATATGTACTTGTATGGTGGGCAAACATAATATCAGTTTCTGTGCATATGGAGTAATTAAATGCAATGCTAAAAGAGATAAATATAAGAGAGTTAACCCACTGATATCCCTAAAGACTTTCTATAACTGGTTCTACGTGAAATATAGGAATTATCTGGGGAGATGGTTTTTGAGTATTCACACCTCAAAGGAGAGATAAAGTCAGGGAGGGTTCTCCCCTCCACAGGCACAGAGAGAGAGACAAGACAAACTATATTAGCTTCTCTAATTTTAGTGTAATAAATTAACACAAATAAATATAGTGTATTATCTTCAAAATGTTGAATGTGTGCCACACTTAAAGGTTGAATATTCAGGAAAAAACAGCTGTTACTGAGAAGAGTGTAAAAAAGTACAGAACCATGGTAGGAAGCAAAAGAAAAAGAAGGAAGGATCCACGTGATTGGCTAAGCAAACAAATAAAAAAGACACACCTAAAATGTGATGTGAAATAAATAAGAAGATAACTGAAAATTGATCAACACTAAATAAGGTGTTTGCCCAGTAAATATTTTGTTTTTGTTGTTGTTTTCATCTCTGCTGGCTGTCATGCCTTTGTGCATGACTTGACTGAATTTACAGTCTGGTACAACAGGAATGGTAGTTATATGGTAGTATAATATTTTAAAAGGCTGAAACTATGCAATAATACTTTGTAAACAGTATTTGTTAGAAAATGATTATTGATATCTAAGCTCTTTGGAAATACATATTAATTGTTTTTAAAAAAATTTTTGAGTGATATATGAATATATCTAAGCATTAGTTAACCTCTCTTAGTTATATATTTCTTTTATTTCCTGGAATAGGATATATTTTATTTGAATGCAAAATTAATTTTTATAGTTTCCCTGTGAAAAGTAATACACATTCAACCTAGAAATATTGAAAAATAGAGAAATATATATGTGAGAAAACAAAAATTTTCATCTCACTATCAAGAAATAATGACTCTGAAGGTTTTTACATATGTCCATAAAATATTTTACATGCTGCAAATATTCTTAAAATACAAGTTGTCTTGCATTGTTTCTTCCTTTGGCAATATTTTGGAAATCAACAAATACTCTCCTTCAACAATTTACCTGTATGAATAACTTTCATTCATGTAGATTAAATACTCTATACATTTTTATGAATGATTGTCTAATTTATACTTTGGTGAATGGAGAAATACGTAGATTGGTAAGTAAGTAGCTAGATAGAAAGATAGGTGAATGAATAGATAGATGGATAGATAGATAGAATATGTCTGGAATAAGGTAAATAAGATAATATGAAAACTCACTCACTCCATTATTTCCATTTACTAACTTTTCTCTCCTAAGAATAATGTTTTGAGGGAGGAAACAACCATAAGAACACTACAATTTTATCTAATGGGCTGTGAGAAGCTGGGAATGTGATCATGAACTATAAGGATAACATTATGCATGGTTGGACATTATGGGAATGAGAAGAAAAAAAGACAAACTACTGGATCACGACTGTAATGGAGTGTGACAAAGTCCTGTTGAGGTTAAAGTTGAGATAATCTTGAGAGACTTGGAGCACTTGGGAATAATAGAGAAGGTTATAAATTTTTAAGTGACTTTGTGTTACATCATTAAATATGCCTATATTCAATGGATGCCCAGATGTCACCACAATCAGACAAGAAACAGGAAAAGAAATAAAATATGAACACCTCCAAAATAACGCAGTAATTAGCTAGCAATAGATTTCCATCAAAAATAAATGTTTGAACTCCCAGAAAAAAAAAATCAAAATAATGATATTGAAGAGCATTAGTGGAATATAAGAGAACTCATATAAGCAGCAGAAAAATCAGAAAAACAATTTTAGATGTAAATGAGAAATTTATCAAAGATACAGATATCATGAAAAATAACAGCAATTTTGAAATTGTAGAACTCATTAAATAAAATTTAAAAACACAGTAGAAAGCTTCATCAGTAGATTAGATCAAGCAAAAGTAAGAATTTTAAAACTTGAATACAGGTCCTTTGATATAATCCAGTCAGATAAAAATAAGGAAAAATAAATTAAAAAGAATGAACAAAGCCTATGGAACATATGGGACACCATAAAGAAAGCAAATAAAACTTAGTGTCCCAGAAGGCAAAAAGAAAGCAAAAGGGATAGAAAAATCTCTTAAAAAAAATGCCTTAGTCAGGGAATTCCAAATAGATAAAATTCAAAAAGTCTTCTTTATAGCACATTATATTTAAACTATCAAATCAAAGACAAAGAGATAATATGGTTATTTTGACTCTGTTCACAATGGCAAAGACTTGGAGCCAAATGAAATGCCCATCAAAGATAGACTGGATAAAGAAAATATGGCACATATACACCATAGAATGCTATGCAACCATAAAAAAGGATGATTTCATGTCCTTTGCAGGGACATGGATGAAGCTGGAAAACATCATTCTCAGCAAACTAACACAAGAACAGAAAACCAAACACTGCATGTTCTCATTCATAAGTGGGAGTTGAACAATGAGAACACGTGGACACATGGAGAAAAACATCACACACCAAGATTTGTCAGGGGGTAGGGGACTAGGGGACGGATAATATCAGCAGAAAGACTTAATGTTGATGACGGATTGATGGGTGCAGCAAACAACTGTGGCACATGTATACTTATGTAACAAATCTGGACATTCTGCACAGGTACCACAGAACTTAAAGTATAATAATAATAGTAATAATAAAAAAGACAGAGAGATAATTCTAAAAACAGCAAGAGAGAAACATCTAGACATTTATAAGGGAACACCCATTAGAACATCAGTGCATTTCTCAGCAGACTACTTACCAGAGGAGAATGAAATGATATATTCAGAGTGTTAATAAATAAACAAATAAGTACTACTGGTCAAGGCATGCTATATCCAGAAAGTCACTTTTCATAAATAAAGGAGAAATAAAGACTTTCCCAGACAAGCAAAACCTGAGGGAATTAGTCATAACTAGACTGGTCCTATAAGAAGTACTAAAGGAAGTCATACACCTAAAAGTGAAAAAACATATCTAACATAATGAACCCCCCCAAAAAATACTATAAAATGCACTGTTAGAGCAAACGCACAAATGAGGAAGAGAAATAATTCAAATTTTACCACTATAGAAAATCACTAAACTACAATGATAAATAAAGAAGAATGAAATAAACAAAAAAGGTGTAAAACAACCAGTAATCAATTAAAATCGAGAGAATAAGCCTCACATGTCAATGAAGACTTTTAATGTAAACTCATTGAACTGCCTCTTATAAGATATAGATTAGCTAAATGGTTTTAAAAACAATCAAACACAATACAACTATATGCTACTTTCAGGAAACTCATCTCACTGCTAAGTATACATATCAACTTAAACTAAAAAGATACTCCATGCAAACAGAAACACAAAACAGGCAGGAGTAGCTATACTAATATCAAATAAAACAAACTTCAAGTAAAAAACAGACAAAAGAGACAAATGAAATAATTATATAATAATGAAAAGATCAGTTCGGCAAGAGGATATAACAGTTGTAAACATATATGTACCAAAAACTGGAGAACCCAGGTATAGAAAGCAAATATTTTTGGATATGAAAGGAGAGATTGGCTCCAACACAATAATAGTTGGAGACTTCAGTATTCTACTGTCAGCAGTAGACAGCTTAATGAAACAGAAAATTAACGAAGTAATATTGAATACAAATTCACAGCCTAATTCTACCAGAGGTACAAGGAGGATCTGGTACCATTCCTTCTGAAACTATTCCAATCAATCCAAAAGAGAGAATCCTCCCTAACTCATTTTATGAAGCCAACATCATCCTGATACCAAAGCCTGGCAGACAAAACAAAAAAAGAGAATTTTAGACCAATATCCCTGATGAACATCAATGCAAAAATCCTCAATAAAATACTGGCAAACCAAATCCAGCAGCACATCAAAAAGCTTATCCACCATGATCAAGTGGGTTTCATCCCTGGGATGCAAAGCTGGTCCAACATATGCAAATCAATAAAGATAATTCAGCATATAAACAGAACCAAAGACAAGAACCACATGATTATCTCAATAGATGCAGAAAAGGCTTTTGACAAAATTCAACAGCCCTTCATGCTAAAAACGCTCAATAAATTCGGTATTGATGGAACATACCTCAAAATAATAAGAGCTGCTTATGACAAACCCACAGCCAATATCATACTGAATGGGCAAAAACTGGAAAAATTCCCTTTGAAAACTGGCACAAGACAGGGATGCCCACTCTCACCACTTCTATTCAACATAGTGTTGGAAGTTCTGGCTAGGGCAATCAGGCAAGAGAAAGAAATAAACGGTATTCAGTTAGGAAAAGAAGTTAAATTATCCCTGTTTGCAGATGACATGATTGTATATTTAGAAAACCCCATTGTCTCAGGCCAAAATCTCCTTAAGCTGATAAGCAACTTCAGCAAAGTCTCAGGATACAAAACCAATGTGCAAAAATCACAAGCATTCGTATACACCAGTAACAGACAAACAGAGAGCCAAATCATGAATGAACTTCCATTCACAATTGCTTTAAGGAGAATGAAATACCTAGGAATCCAACTTACAAGAGATGTAAAGGACCTCTTCAAGGAGAACTACAAACCACTGCTCAGTGAAATCAAAGAGGACACAAACAAATGGAAGAACATACCATTCTCATGGATAGGAAGAATCAATGTTGTGAAAATGACCATACCGCCCAAGGTAATTTATAGATTCAATGCCATTCCCATTAAGCTACTAATGACTTTCTTCACAGAATTGGAAAAAAAAAATTGCTTTAAAGTTCATATGGAACCAAAAAAGACCCCGCATTGCCAAGACAATCCTAAGCCAAATGAACAAAGCTGGAGGCATCACGCTACCTGACTTCAAACAGTACTACAAGGCTACAGTAACCAAAACAGCATGGTACTGATACCAAAACAGAGATACAGACCAATGAAACAGAACAGAACCCTCAGAAATAATGCCACACATCTATAGCCATCTGATCTTTGACAAACCGGACAAAAACAAGAAATGGGGAAAGGATTTCCTATTTAATAAACGGTGCTGGGAAAATTGGCTAACCATAAGTAGAAAGCTGAAACTGGATCCTTTCCTTACTCTTTATATGAAAACTAATTCAAGATGGATTAGAGACTTAAATATTAGACCTAAAACCATAAAAACCCTAAAAGAATACTAGGTAATACCATTCAGGACATAGGCATGGGCAAGGACTTCATGTCTAAAACACCAAAAGCAATGACAACAAAAGCCAAAATTGACAAATAGGATCTAATTAAACTAAAGAGCTTCTGCACAGCAAAAGAAACTACCATCAGAGTGAACAGGCAACCTACAGTATGGGAGAACATTTTTGTCATCTACTCATCTGACAAAGGACTAATATCCAGAACTTATAAAGAACTCAATCAAATTTACAAGAAAAAAACAAGCAACCCCATCAATAAGTAAGTGAAGGATATGAACAGACACGTCTCAAAAGAAGACATTCATACAGCCAACGGACACATGAAAAAATGCTCATCATCACTCACCATCAGAGAAATGCAAATCAAAGCCACAATGAGATACCATCTCACACCAGTTAGAATGGCAATCATTAAAAAATCAGGAAACAACAGGTGCTGGAGAGTATGTGGAGAAATAGGAACACTTTTACACTGTTGGTGGGATTGTAAACTGGTTTAACCATTGTGGAAAACAGTGTGGCAATTCCTCAAAGATCTAGAAGTAGAAATACCATTTGACCCAGCCATCCCATTACTGGGGATATACTGAAGGATTATAAGTCATGGTGCTATAAAGACACATGCACACGTATGTTTATTGCGGCACTATTCACAATAACAAAGACTTGGAATCAACCCAAACATCCATCAGTGACAGACTGGATTAAGAAAATGTGGCATATATACACCATGGAATACTATGCAACCATAAAAAAGGATGAGTTCGTGTCTTTTATAGGGACATGGATGCAGTTGGAAACCATCATTCTCAGCAAACTATCGCAAGATCAGAAAACCAAACACTGCATGTTCTGACTCATAGGTGGGAATTGAACAATGAGATCACTTGGACACAGGAAGAGGATCATCACACACTGGGTCCTATTGTGGGGAGGGGGGTGGGGGAGGGATAGCATTAGGAGATATGCCTAATGTAAATGACGAGTTAATGGGTGCAGCACACCAACATGGCACATGTATACATATGTAACAAACCTGCACGTTGTGCACATGTACCCTAGAACTGAAAATATAATAAATATATATAATAAAAAATAACAAATATTATTATATATTATATATATAAAATAACATATGTTAGTATATATATTGTATATATAAAATAACAGATGCTGGTGAGTATGAAGAGAAAAGAGATCTTTTATACACTGTTGGTGTGGAATGTAAAATTATATAGTTACTATGAAAAACAGTATGAAACGTTTTCAAAAAACTAAAAATAGGACTGCCTTAGAGTCCAGCAATCTCCCTACTGGGTATTTTTCCAAAGGATAAGAAATCAGTATATCCAAAAGATAACTGAGATAACTGTACACCCATGTTTACTGCAGCAGTATTCACAATAGCAAAGATATGGAAACAATTCAAATGTCTACAAACAAAAGAATGGGCAAAGAAAATGTGATATAGATATACAAAGGAATATATTAAACCATAGAAAATAAGGCAATCATGTTACCATAGAAAAGAATGAACTCATGCAACAACAGGGATAGAACTGGAGGTCATTACATTAACTGAAATAAGCAAGGCAGAGAAAGACAAATATCACATGTTGTCACTCATATGTAGGAACTAAAAAGTTGATTTTACAGATGTAGAGAGTAGAATGATAGATACCAGAGGCTAGTTGTGTGGTTGTGGCAGGCGCGTGGGGATAGGGGCAGGCAGGGAAGAGGAGAATAAAGAAAAGTTGTTTAATGATTAAAACATACAGTTAGATAGAAGGAATAGGTTCTAATGTTTGACAGCAGAGAAGCGTGGCTATGGTAACAACAATGTATTATATATTTCAAAACAGTTAGAAGAGAGGCCTTGAAATGTTCTCAATGCATAGAAATAATAAATAGTTGAAGTGATGGATATCTTAAATATTTTGACTTGATCAATACACATTGTATGCATGTAACAAAATATCACCAACCCATAATCATGTACAAATATTATGTCTCTAAAAAAATGGGAAAAAAAATATAAAATATAAAAGAAACCAATAAATTAATAACTTACTAAAATAGTCAAATGGTTGCTTATTTAACTAGGATATTTGTAGACATTTTTGTTATGATTAGCTACTAGAGAAAACAAGATGATCAAAGTTGTAAGTCACCCATTTTTAATGAGTTCACCTCAGATGTACTTACCCAGTGAATTATTTTATTGATTTTCCTCAATACATAAGTTTTCACTTGCTGCTCTAGATTTAGTTTTGGAAGTATCAGAGACCTCAAAAGCAGTTGCTGGTTGAATCACAATAATGAAGTCACAAGGAATGGAAAGAAAAAAATATATATTTTTTTTGTGGAACCCTATCTCTACAAAAAATTAAAAAAGTACTTGGTTGTGGTGGCATGAGCTTGTAGTTCTAGCTACTCGGCAAACTAAGTTGGGAGGATCACCCAAGCCCAAGGAGATTGAGGGTGCAGTGAGTCATGATCACCACTACACTTCAGGCTGGGTGACAAAGTGAGATCTTGTCTAAATACATATATATGTGTATAATTTAACTATAGATTACACTTAACCATCCTGGGTTTCTAGAACTAAGTACGAACTAGTTAGCTGGGAATAACAAGCCTATAATCCCTCTGGCCAATTTCAGAATCATTAATTTGAGGAGTTTATTTGAGTCTTTTTCATAACTGAACATCACAACAGTGGATAGAAAAATTCCTGTTATTTTTATTGATTGGCTGCTTCTAAAGTTAAAACAGACACATCTGTCAATTTTTATGAAGTGCAGTTTCTCTACAGCTTTTGGTAAACTTCGACAGAATACAGTGAGGGAACATGCAGAAAAACTGATAGAAAAAAAAAAATGGAAGTAATGGTAGCTTGTTAGTCAGCCTAACAATTACGGGCTATCCTATTTGTGTTTGCTGATTTGAATTAAAATTGATACAGAATTCAATAAAGTAAAAGCCTGCCAATAATGCAATAAAAATCTCTGCATCAATGACAATGATTTTTCAGTAGTTTAAAATGAAACTTTTCATTGAATCATATCAGCAGCTTAAATTATAATATGTACAGTAAATACTATGATTCTCCACCCAGATCTCTTTAGGGACAATGTACTCACATGTGGTTTTTCAGTAAGAATTGCTCCATCATCAGGCCCCACAGTGCCTGGCTGATGCAGGGATACAAAGCCCTGGCACTGCTGTTCCTGTTGGAACAACTCTGAACGATTAACGCAATTCCCAGAGGACGGGCTGAAGGCTCCATTGCAACCACATTGTAGAGCATTCCAATCCAATTCTGCCTTCCTGTGATGTTCAGATTTGTATGTCAACTCAGCTAAACTATGACTCTCAGCAATTCAATCAAATACTAATGTTGGCTTTTCTGGGAAGGTATTTCATGGATATGATTAAAGTCCAATATCAGTTGGATTTAAGTAGGAGATAATTTTAGATAATCTTCTTGGCTTATTCAATGAGTTGAAAGGTGTTCAGAACAAACTGGAGCTTCCTGCTGAAGAAATTCTCCCTGTCAACAATAGTTGCAGCCCCTTGCCAGAGTTCCAGGCTGCCTTTCCTTACAGTTGCCTTAGGCACTTCAGATTTGACTAGCCAGCCCCAATTGTTTAAGTTGATTCCTTGACATAAATCTCTTTATATATGCCTCTTACGTGTTATTTTCTCTGGTTAAACCATGATAGTTATATTTCCTCATTTTCTTATGGGCCTATCTCTCTAGAGCAATCTGGACCCACTGTTTGCGTACAACTCCAGGGAACAACATCTAAAATGGTGCTTTAATCATTCAATTTTCTTCATCAAATCTGTCCAATTAAATTAAATTATTACTTGAATGAGCAAATTATATCCATAAGTTCTACTGAGTAGCTGATTTTAGAACAACCTCTGAGTAAAACTGTAGTTCTTTTAGGCACACCTATTATTATTTTTTAATGTGACTTTTCACTCTTTCTGAGTTTCCTAACCAGGGATTTATTTGATTTTATTGCTTTCACAACTCATGGTCAAATTCTCTCTTCATTCTTATTATATCACCTTTTATGACACACACTTTCCCCAGAAGTTACAATACTTTTGAGTGATCAGTTCCAGTGAAATCCTCAAAGCTCCTTAAAACTATTTCTACAATCCAAGTTAACTCTCTTTTAAAATTCTTCATCGTGACTATTTAAAAATGTTTCAATTATCCTCCAACATTCCATTCCCTTAACTCTGAGAATGCCTTTTTCTTTGCCATCTTTTAAACAGACGTGGAAACCTTCAAACTGGAACTCACTCATATTTATATCTGCACACCTCTAGAAATCCTGTAATAATTTCTTCTTTCTTTCATAATAAGAAAACAAAGAATGTTTCTCTCCTAGTGACTAGAAAATTCTTATCCTTTGTGCTCTGGGTCTTGTTGCTTTTCTTGCTTGGGAACCTTATTTCATTCATTATTCGTTTGCTCTGTAGTATAAATCCCTACAGCTTAAAAACAAACAATCGTCTCTGCATTTAATACTCATTTCTAGTGTACTGCCCACACGTTTCTTAAAAGAGTTCTCTACATTAGCTGCTCCTCTGTTGCTTAATACATTTTGGATTGCACCCCAGTCACTAGACTGAATGGCTTAATTTTTAAAGATGACTAATAACCTCATTAGTGTCAAATAAAATAAACACTTTTTAGTTTCAATGCATTATATGCTTAAGCACCCTTGTTATAAAATAATTTATTCTGTAGGTTTCTTTTCATCTTATTTATGAGTTACTTTTGCCTTCTTAAGTGCCTCCTATCCAGAATTCTTCTCTCACATATTCATTCAAAAACATTTTGTTAATTTTTTTTATTTTCAGTTGTTTTATTTTCTTTATCTACACACTTGCCTTAGGTGATCTTAACAATATTCTTCCAAGTACTATATGGTTATTGTTTGAAATATCTCCCCATATTTGAGGTAAATATAGACCACTACTGACTGGATGTATTAATAAAGTAAATATCTACCTTTTCCCTAGAAAATATGTTTTCAGCCTGTGTCTATTTTTTCTCAATATGTGCAAAATTTTACCCAGTTCAGTTGTCCTGGGTTGAATGCCTGGGTTTCCCTCCTAACACGTTCCATGTGCTTACGACCCACTATGCATGCAATGAATCAAAATATCCCCAGTAAGAATAATCATTTATGGAGTCCAACATGTTACGAGTAGAAATTTTAAAAATTTTCTCTAACTGGCCTCTTCTTGTTCTGTGGCAATCACTGGGAAAACTTGGCAATTGGGATATCTCCATATTTTCTGGCTTTAAAATTTTTAATTTCAGTTTTACTGTTAGTTCTTCTCTCTCCACTGGTCTTTCCTAACCCTTTTTAAGGATGATATTTGTGAGCAAAATTAAAGTCCTTGGGGAAGAACTTTATACCTAAATGCTGCCCTCTGAACATCTGAGGGTCCACAGGGTAGGGTATTGAGACAGTGTTGTCTATGGATATCCTGCCTTGGTGTATACTAAGGATGTGTGGCTGATTGATCTGGTCACTGTTGGTATCTGCTGCTGAAACCAAGACATCTGAGAGAGCATCTTTTTATGAGATTTGTTCACTTTGTAGCCTCCTTCTTCTGAACAAATGTCTATTCTAATTTATAAGTTATTTCAGAAACTATGAATTTGTTCTTCCAGCCTCTTCACACAATTAAAGAGCCAAATAATTGCTGTGTTTTATGTGACTCCATTAGGCTATCTTGGTTTCTCCCATAGCCATCCTTAAATTAGTGCAATTGTTGTCAACCTTACGTGATTACCTTACCAGGGGATATGAAACATATTAAGAGGCATTCATAATTCTCATGGTTAAAGTGGGATGTTACTGGTATCTAGTTAGTAGAAGCTAATGAGACTGCTAAAACATAAAACTCTACAATATAAATAACAGCACCCTAGAAAAAACAATTATGTGGACAAAAATGTTGATACCGAGGTAACAAGATTCTACTTCAGTGTCTTTGTGTCATGCAGGACTTGTTATTATATCAAATGCAGAGCTGCTTTGAGAGATTTCAGGACTACCCAAGCTGCCCTAGAGTAAGTGAGGAGCAAGCCCCAGTATTCTCTGATTCTCTAATTCATCTAAACTTATTTAAGTGTTTTTGTTTGTTTGTTTGTTTGTTTTTTCAGTTTCTAGTTTCTCTACCTCTCCACTCCAGTGGAAATCAAGCAGTTCCCTCCATCATTCTGCATTCTTTTTGTAAAAAAAAAAAAAAAAAAAAAAAAAATGACAATCCTTCAAGACTATTGTTTAGCTATTAATTTTGATAATGAGCTTGAGCCTCTAAATTAAGCAACTGTTTTTTTTTGTTTGTTTGTTTTGTTGTTTTGTTGTTGTTGTTGTTGTTGTTGTTGTTTTAATCTAGGTATTCCTCCTCACTCCTCAATCTGACTACCCAAAAAGCAGTGATTTTC
Source organism: Macaca fascicularis (assembly GCF_037993035.2). Lineage (NCBI taxonomy): Eukaryota > Metazoa > Chordata > Mammalia > Primates > Cercopithecidae > Macaca > Macaca fascicularis. The sequence continues at coordinate 54,583,485 of NC_088391.1, read as the reverse complement.
CCTATTCCTAATGTAATTTTCCAAATGCTCACAAGACTTCAAGCACTTTTACTTCAGGAATATTGTACTATTCACTTTTGTAGCTCTGACCTTTACCTGGCACAGAAGAAGCACTTGAATAAACGTCAAGTGGAAGAATGGTGAGCAAGTGGCATTATATCCTGTATGGGCTCTTTCACATTTCTCTATGTGTTTTTTTTTTTTTTTCTTCTTCTTCTTCTTCTTCTTCTTCTTCTTCTTCTTCTTCTTCTTCTTCTTCTTCTTCTTCTTCTTCTTCTTCTTCTTCTTCTTCTTCTTCTTCTTCTTTGCTTTGTGACCACCACTTAATTAGCAGAGGGCAAGGTACCTTAATCAGGATTTGTGGCTCTGGCTCCCTGACTCTTCTCAACTGCTTTGCATCATTGAGCAAGTTCCCTTTCTTTGACACTGTTGTTGTCTTCCATTGTATTAAAGAAACAAATGTGCAATTTCATTTTAATAGTACATAAAATAATAGGAGTAAATCTTGCTTTCTCTGTGATATAGTTTTGTTGTGTTTCCACCCAAATCTCATCTCAAATTGCAATTTCTATCATTCCCATGTGTTCTAGGAGGCACCCAGTGGGAGGTAATTGAATCATGGGGCCAGTCTCCCCCCATGCTATCATCATGATAGTGAGTAATTCCTCATGAGATCTAATGGTTTTGTCAGGAGCTTCTCCCTTTGCTCAGTTCTCATTCTTCTCTCTCCTGCTGCCTTGTGAAGAAGGGCATGTTTCCTTCCCCTTCCACCATGATTGTAAGTTTCCTGAGACCTTTCCAGCTCTGTGAAATGGAAAATCAATTAAATTTCTTTCTTTTATAAATTACCCAGTCTCAGGTATGTCTTCACAGCAGTGCGAGAATGGACTAACACAGTATATTGGTACTGGGAGTGGGGTGTTACTGTAAAGATACCCCAAAATATGGAAGTGATTTTGGAACTGGGTAATAGGAAGATATTGGAACAGTTTGGAGGGTTCAGAAGAAGATAGAAAAATGTAGGAAACTTTGGAAATTCTTAAATACTTGGAGGGCTCGGAGAGTGGGAGATGTAGGAAAGTTTTGGAACTTTCTAGAGACTCGTTGAATGCCTTTGACCAAAATGTCGATAGTGATATAGACAATGAAGTCCAGGCTAAGATGATCTCAGATGGAGATGAAGAACTTTTTGGGAACTGGAATAAAGGTGACTCTTGTTACATTTTGGAAAAGACTCGGGTGGCACTTTGCTCATGCCCTAGAGATTTGTGGAACTTTGAACTTGAGAGAGATGATTTAGGGTATGTGGTGGAAGAAAATTCTAAGTGGCAAAACATTGAAGGGAAAGCAGAGCATAAAAGTTCGGAAAAATTGCAGCCTGACAATGCAATAGAAAAGAAAAATTCATTTTGTGAGAAAAAATTCAAGCCTGCTGCAGAAATTTGCATAAGTAATGAGGAGCCAAACAGTAATACCAAGACAATGGAGAAAATGTATCCTGGGCATGTCAGAGACTTATGCAGCAGGCCCTCCCATCCCAGGCCCAGAGGTCTAGGAGGGAAAATGGTTTTGTAGGCTGGGGTCCAGGGCCTCCCTGCTGTGTGTAGCCTAGGAGCTTGATGCCCTGTGTCTCAATCACCCTAGCCATGGCTAAAAGGTACTAAGGTACAACTTGGACTGTGGCCTCGGAGGGTGCAAGTCCCAAGTCTTGGCAGCTTTCACATGGTGTTAAGCCTGAAGGTGCACCAAAGTCAAGAATTGAGGCTTGGGAACCTCTGCCTAGATTTCAGAGGCTGTATGGAAATGCCTCAATGTCCAGGCAGAAGTCTACTGCAGGGGCAGAGCCCTCAGAGAGAACCTCTGCCAGAGCAGTGTGAAAGGGAAATGTGGGGTCAGAGCCCTCACACATAGTCCTCACTGGAGCATGGCCTAGTGGATCTGTGAGAAGAGGGCCATGGTCCTCTAGACTGGAGAATGGTAGATCCACCTACAGCTTGCAACCATGGGCCTGGAAAAGCCACAGAAATTCAACACCAGCCCAGGAAAACAGCCTGGAGGGAGGGTGTACCCTGCAAAGCTTTAGGGTCAGAGCTGCCCAAGACCATGTGAGCCCACCTCTTGCAATAACATGACTTGGGTTTGAGACATGAAGTCAATGGAGATTATTTTGGAGCTTTCAGATTTAATTTCTGCCTCTTTGGATTTCACATTTGCATGGAAAATGTAGCCCAATTTGTTTGGGCCTATTTCTCCCATTAAGCAACGGTGTATTTACCCAATGCCTGTATCTCCATTGTATTTAGGAAATAACTAACTTGCTTTTGATTTTACAGGCTCATAGGCAGAAGAGACCAGCCTTATCTCAGATGAGACTTTGGGCTTGGACATTTGAGTTAATGCTGAAATGACTTAAGACTTTAGGGAAATGTTGGGAGGACATGATTGTGTTTTGAAACGTGAGGACATGAGATTTAGGAGGGGCCGGGGTGGAATTGTAAGTTTTGGCTGTGTCTCCACCCAAATCTAATCTTGAATTATAGTTTCCATCATATCCACATGCCATGAGAGGGACACGGTGGGGGGCAATTGAATTATGGGGGCAGTTTGGGAAATGGGGGATTAGGAGAGAGGGCTGGTGCAAGATGGGCAGACAGAAGTTTCCATCTATTTTGCCCCCCTCCACCACCCCAGGACCACTAAATTCAACAACCATCTACATGAAAAAGCACCTTCATAAGAACCGAAAGCACCTTCATAAGAACCAAAAATCAGGTGAGAAATCACAATACGTGATATTAACTTCATATCACTGAAAGTGGCACAGAAAAGGGTAGAAAAGATCATCTTGAATTCCCAACATCACATCTCCCTCATCTGTCATTCTCTGAATGGTGCAAAGAGAGAATCTATGTTCTTCGGAAGGGAGACTGAAGCAATTGTGAGACTTTGGAGACTTTGCACTGAATTCAGTGCTTCCCTGTCACAGCAGAATGCAAAACGAGACTGAACTCAGCTGATGCCTGACCACAGAGAGAGCATTTAGACCAGCTCTATCCAGAAGAGAATCACCCATCCATGCGGTTGGAACTCGAGTTTTGGCAAGCCTCGTCACCGTAGACTAAAGGCTCTGGGGCTTGAATAAACTTTAAAGGCAGTCTAAGCCACAAAATCTGCAACTCCTAGGAAAGTCTGAGTGCTGAGCTGGCTAAGAGCCAATGGATTTGGGGGGCACACAACCTACTGAGACATCAGTTAGGGTGGCCAAGGAAGTGCTTGTGCCACCACTTTTCCAACTCCAAGCAGCACAGCTCCCAGCTCCCAGAGTCCCCATCCTTCCATGAGAGGAGAGAGAAGAGAAAACAGCACTTTCTCTTGCATCTTGAATACCAGCTCAGCCACTGTAGGATAGGGTACTGGTCAGAGTCATGAGACTGTCATTCCAGATTCTACCTCCTGAATGACAGTTTTAGACACACTATGAGCCATAAGGGAATTGTCTTGAAAAGAAGAATTCAGTCCTGGCAGGACCCATCACCTGCTGAATAATATGCCTTTGGGCCCTGAATAACCAGCAGTGATACCCAGATAGTATACCGTAAGTTTTTGTGAGACTCACTGGTTTCAGGTGAGATTCAGCACATTCCCAACTGAGGTGGCTATGGTGAGAGAATTGTTTTGCTTGAGAGAAGTAGAGGGAAAAGTAAAAGGGTCTTTGGCTAGTGGCTTAGGTACTAGTTAGGTCACAGGCAGCTGGAGTACCAAGAAGGACCTTAGAGTCTCTTATTCCAGGCCATGACTCTTGGATGGAATTTCTGGACCTACTCTGGGTCAGAGGGGATTCCATTACCTATAAGGGTGAGTCCCAGGCTTGGCAGCATTCACCACAAGCTTACTAAAGAGACCATGGGCCTTAAGGGAACATTGATGGTAGCCCCACAGTACTCCCTCTGGACTTGTGGTAGTGATGGTCACAAAGTGAGGCTCCTCTGCCTTTGGAAAGCAGGGGAAGAATAGGAACTACTCTGTCTCATGGTTTGAGTGCTTGTGCAACCACAGTGCAATAGAACAACAGGTTGATTTCTAAGGTTTTTGACTCCAGTCTCTGGCTCCCAGGTAGTATTTCTGGATCCGCCCAGGACCTGGGAGAACTTATCACCCTGAAGGGAAGGACACCAGACTTCCTGGCTTTTACAGCCCTAGGACCTTGAGCAAACATAAGAGGTAGCCAGATAGTAGTTATAGCAGGACTTGTTTTAGACCTAGTGCTGTGCTGGCTTCAGGTCTGACAGAAGCAGTCCCAGTAGTAGTGGTCAAAGAGGCATTTGTGCTCCCCAACCCCAGCTCCAGCAACTCAGAGACAGAGAGAGAGAGAGAGAGAGAGAAAGAATCTGCTTGTTTGAGAAAAAGTGAGGGAAAGCAAGAAGAGTCTCTGGCCTAGTAATTCAGATAATTCTCCTTGATCTTGCTCAAGTCCACCAAGGTGGTACCTCTATGAGTCTGCAAGAACCGTAGTGTTACTGGGCTTACGGTGCCTGTTAATGCAGACACAGATTAGATCACAACATCCAAGTCCTTTTGAATACCTGGAAAGACTTCCCAAGAAGGACAGATACAAATAAGCCTAGACCATAAAAACTAAAATGAATACTTAACTCTTCAATGTTCAGTCACTGACAAACATCAAAAAACATCAAGACTATCCAGGAAAACATGATCTCAACAAAGGAACTAAATAAGGCACCCATCTTAGAGAAAAAGACATATGTGAACTTTCAGATAGAGAATTCAAAATAGCGATTTTGAGGAAACTTAAAGAAAAGCAAGATAACACAAAGAAAGAATTCAGAATACTATATGATAAATTTAACAAAGGATTGAAATTATTAAAAATAGTTAGGCAAAAATTCTGAAGCTGAGAAATGCAATTGACATACTGAAGAATGCATCAAAGTCTTAATAGCAGAAATGATCAAGCAGAAGAAATAATTATTTAGCTTAAAGACAGGCTACTTGGAAATGCAGTCAGAGGAGACAGAAGAAAACAGAACAAAAAGAATAAAGTACATCTATAAAATAGCTTCAAAGGAGCAAATCTAAGAGTTATTGACCTTAAAGTAGAGGTAGAGCGAGAACTCTGTGTAGAAACTACTGGGTGAAGTCATTGCAAAGTGGTCGACTTGCAGTTCGGCAAGAAGAATTGACCAATGACACTATAAGTCTCAAAAAGGAATGTTTTTTATTAGAAAGAAAGAACATTGCAAAAGAGTGCAGCGGGGCGCCTCAGCAAGAGAAGACTGAGTGAACTGTGGTGGCTTTTCCTTAGGAGCATTTATGGACCTTAAAGCAGGAGCTGAAGTGTAGTTTGTATGATAAATGATTACATTTTTAGACATTTTGTTGCCTTAATGTCAGCAAGTTTGCACAATAAGTATTTTAGTCAAGGTTCTCTAGAGAGACAGAGCTAATAGGATACACACACAGGCACACACACACACACACACACACACGGGAGTTTATAAATAGTATTAACTCACACAATCACAAGGTCCCACAATAGGCTGTCTGCTAGCTGAGGAGCAAGGAAGCCAGTCTGAGACAAAGGCTGAAAAACTTGGAGTTTGATGTTCAAGGACATGAAGCATTCAGTGTAGGAGAAAGATATAGGCTGGGAGGCTAAGCCAGTCTAGCCTTTTCACATTTTTCTGTCTGCTTTATATCCTGGATGCACCAGCAGCTGTTTATATAGTGCCCACCCAGATTAAGGGTGGGTTTGCCTTTCTCAACCGACTGACTCAAATGTTAATCTCCTTTGGCAGCACCCTCACAGACATACCCAGGATCAATACTTTGCATCCTTCAATCCAATCAATTTGACACTCAGTATTAGCCATCACAAGTTTACTTTTTGTCAACTTGAACACATATATAATTGCTAAGATTGTACATAATCTTCAGATAAAGACAATAATAATATCATAAGTATTCCTTTAATCCAATCAATTTGACACTCAGTATTAGCCATCACAAGTTTACTCTTTGTCAACTTGAACACATACATATTGCTAAGATTGTACATAATCATCAGATAGAGACAATAATAAGATCATAATTATTCCTAACATAATATAACTTTCCTTCATACAACCAGAAACACACCAATCCTCAACTCAAATGCTATTACACAAAGTTAACAACACTTAAATGCTGATATGAAGTCAATAAATCTTATGTCATATGATAAAGGAAAAAGGACGTAAAATGAAGGTTTTTTTTTTTTTAAGTAAAAGTGTATGCATGCACAATATGTTTTTCACAAAAGAAGAAGAAAATACTCATGACAATTGAAGTCCTTGTTTCTGCAACTGGTCACATGGTTGTAGCTGGTATTGATGACTACCTTCTTCTACTACCCATTGTGTATTCCCTTTTTCTTCAGCAAACACCTCAGCAGATCATGTTTGTTGTTGTTGTTGTTGTTTGTTTGTTTATTTGTTTTGTCTGGTGGAGTGACCCAAACCTTCACTCCTGAAGGGCCATTTGTAGTCCTGCCTGGATTGGGCTGTTGTAGTTTTCCGTTGACTTTAATCACAGGGCATGGTAATACAGGGCATTAGATGCCCTAATGGATCTCCTGTGTTCCGCACATACTCTCATACTCTTCCTTATCTCAATTGTGGAGTAGTAGCTTGATTTCATCTTGATAGTAGACTCAATCACCTCAGCCAACACTGTAACTCAATTCTTAACCTGTTGACTTCAGGGTAGGAGGATCCCAAAGTGTCCAGGTGGCAATCTCAACTTCCGGTTTAAAGGAATCATTGTTGTGTATCCTGGTGGCAGAATTCCTCCCTCTGGAACGAAGACCTCTAGGCCAGCAAAGCGTAATGACATGGGAACAGGAAGCAAAAATTTTGCTAGTGGATCACTAGGGGTAGTAGTGAGTGGTGCCACTTCCACTTCCACTCCATTGTTAGTGGATCACTAGGGGTAGTAGTGAGTGGTGCCACTTCCACTTCCACCCCTTAATTCCTGGACCACTGAATCCTGGCTATGGGAGAAACAGTACCATATATTTTATGCTGATTTAGAGCATATAGGACCTTCTGGAGAACTTTCCCCCAGCCCTGCAAAGTATTGTCATCTAGTTGGCATTGTAACTGTGACTTCAAAAGACCATTCCAGGCTGGGCATGGAGACCCATGCCTGTGATTCTAGCACTTTTGGAGGCCAAGGTGGGCAGACCACTTGAAGCCAGGAGTTTGAGACTAGCCTGGCCAACATGGTGAAACTCCCTCTCTGAAAATGCAAAAATTAGCCAGCTGTGGTGGCATGTACCTCTAAGCCCAGCTACTCAGGGAACTGAGACAGGAAAATTGACTGAACCCAGGAGGCAGAGGTTGCAGTGAGGTGAGATCTTGCCACTGCACTCTAGCCTGGGTAACAGAGTGAGCAGAGTGAGATCATGTCTCCAAACCCCTCGCCCCAACAAAAAAAAGGCCATTCTATTGTTTTATTAATCCAGCTGCTTTGGGATGAAGGAAACATGGTAAAACCACTGAATTCCATGAGGATGAGTCCACTACCACACTTCTTTATCCATAAAGTGAATGCCTTGGTTAGAGGCAATGCTGTGTGTAATACCACAGCAGTGGATAAGGCATTCCATGGGTTTACAAATCGTAGTGTTGGCAGAAGCATTTCATGTGGGACAGGCAAACCTATATCTGAAATAAGTGTCTATTCCAGTGAGGACAAACCTCTGCCCTTTCCATGATGGAAGAGGTCCAATATAATCAACCTGCCACCAGGTAGCTGACTCATCACCCTGAGGAACGGTGCCATATCAAGGGCTAAATGTTGGTCTCTGCTGTTAGCAAATTGGTCTTTTGTCAGTGGCTGTAGCCAGGTAAGATTTGAGGAGTGAAAGTCCATGTTGCTGATCCCATTCATAACCTCTATCCCTGCCACCATAGCCACTTTGTTTATGGGCTCACTGGGCAATGACAAGGGTGGCTGAGGAAAAAGGCTGAGTGGTGCCCACAGAACAGGTCATCCTATCCAGTTAAATATTAAAATCTTCCTCTTCTGAGGTCACCCATTGGTGAGCAGTAACATGGGATACAAATATCTTCACAGTTTTTGACAACTCAGAGAGGTGCATCCACCTATCTCTTCCCCAAATTTCTTTGTCACCAATTTTCCAATCGTGCTTCTTCTAAGTCCCGATCATCCAGCCAAATCATTGGCTACAGTCCATGAATCAGTATATAATCACACAAATGACCATTTCTCCTTCCATGCAAAGTGCACAGCCAGATGCACTGCTTAAAGTTCTGCCTACTGGGAAGATTTCCCTTCATCAGTGTCCTTCAGGGATGTCCTAGAAAGGGGCTGTAGTGTTACAGCTGTCCACTTACAGGTAGTGCCTGCATATCATGTAGAACCATCTGTGAACCAGGCTCTAGTCTTCTCTTCCTCTTTCAACTAATTATAGGAAACTCTCTATGTGGCCATTGGTGCAGGCTGGGGAAGAGAAAGCAAGGTGGCAGGAATGGAGACTGTGGGCATTTGAATCACTTCCTCATATAATTTACTTATGCCTTCAGGACCTGTTCGAGCCTGATCAGGTATATTCCACTTCCATTTCATGATGGAATGCTGCTGTGCATGACTCACTTTATGGCTAGATGGGCCAGAAAGCACCCAGTTCATTATAGACAGTTCAGGTCATATGGTGACTTGATGACCGATATCAAATATTCAGCTTCCACTGAAGCCCAGTAACAGGCCAAGAGCTGTCTCTCAAAAGGAGAGTAGTTATCTGCAGAAGATGGCAGAAGATGGACTGTAGTTATTTGCAGAAGATGCCTTGCTCCACAATTCTTAAGGCCTTCACTGTGATTCACTTCTTGGAGTATGCCAGAGGCTCCAAACAGCATCCTTATCTGCCACTGATACTTTAAGCACCATTAGGTCTGTTGATCATATGGCCCAAGTGGCAGAGCAGCTTGCACAGCAGCCTGGGCCTGTTGCAGAGCCTTCTCCTTTTCTGGACCTCACTCAAAACTGGCAGCCTTTTGGGTCACTCAATAAATGAGCTGGAGTAACACAACCAGATGAGGAAGGGTTTACCTCCAAAATCCAAAGAGGCCCACTAACATTGTGTCTCTTTTTTGGTTGTAGGAGAGTCCAAATGTAGCAACTTATCTTTCACCTTAGAAGAAATATCTCCACAGGCCCCACACCACTGTACCCCTAAAAATTTCACTGAAGTAGAAGGTCCCTGAATTTTAGTCAGATTTATTTCCCAACCTTTGCCATCCAACTGTCTCATCAATAAATCCAGTTTGTTTGCTACTTCTTGCTCACTGAATCCAATTAGTATAATGTCATAAATAAAATGGACCAGTGTGATATCTTGTGGGAGTGAAAGTGATCAAGATGTCTCCAAATTAGATTTATGACACAAAGCTGGAGAGTTGATATACCCCTTAAGTAGCACAGTAAAGATATATTTCTGGTCTTGCCAGCTGAAGGCAAATTGCTTCTGGTGGGCCTTATGGACAGGAATGGAGAAAAAGGCATTTTCCAAGTCAATGGCTGCATACAACATACCAGGAAATGTGTTACTTTGCTTAAGCAATGAAACCATATCTGGCACAGCAGCAGCAATTGGAGTCATCACTTGGTTATGGTTACGATAATCCACTGTCATTCTCCAAGATGCATCTGTCTTCTGCAAAGGACAAATGATAGAGTTGAATGGGGGATGTGGTGGGAATTGCCACCCCTGCATCTTTGAAGTTATTGATTGTGGCACTAATCTATGCAATGCCTCTAGGGATGCAATATTGTTTTTTCTAGGTAGAGGTAGCTCTAATGGCTTCCATTTGTCCTTTCCCACCAAAACGGCCCTTATCTTACCAATCAGGGAGCCCATGTGAGGGTTCTGCCAGCTGTTAAGTATGTCTGCCAATTATGCACTCTGACAATGGGAAAATGACAACAGGATGAGTCCAGGGACACATTGGACCCACTGTAAGTCAGACCTGAGCTAAACCTCCATTAATTACCTGACCTCCATAAGCCTCTACTTTAATTGAAGAACCACAAATATGTTTGGGGTCCACTGGAATCAATGTCAACTCAGAGCAAGTGTCCACTGGTCTATGAAACGTCGAATAATTTCCCTTTCTGCAAGGCACAGTTATCTTGGTGAAAGGCTGGAGGTCTCCTTCAGGGAAAGATGGGAGAAAGATTAATAGCATTGTCAGTAGTGTAGTGGGGTCCTTCCCCAAGGGGACCCAGCATTGCATTCATTCAGGGGTTCTGGGTCTGTAAACTGGCTCAAGTGTGGAAATTGACTGACGGACTGGGATTCTGTTTTTATAATTCAAATTAGTCTTTTGTCCATCCGATCTGCAAGTTTTCTGCCTATATAAATTAAGTAGAAATGCAGTGGACTTCCTATCAATTTCACTTCTAGGAACACCGTGATTAGTTAGCCAGTGCCAGATCTTTACACGAGTCAGACTATTCTGATTGCTGTTTGTCCTCTGCTGTCCATTATGGTAGCTATGCCCACCTTGCCTCTAATGGTTGAATGCCGCCACTTGTCTCCTGCCACCTCTGGATCCAATTATTCAAATTGTGTTTAAATTTTGTACTTGAGTGACTGCAGTTCTCAAGTTAGATCTGACATACAGAGAAGATAAATTACAGGGCTCTTCAAAAATGCAGGTGTTGCCCTCACAAATCTATTTTGCAAGGCATTGGTCAAAAGTATATCTTCTGGACCCTCCCAGCTGGGATGAGTAGATCTAAAGTGACTAATCCACTCTACCATGTCAATCTCCGTAAGCCTTTGGATCCCTTCCTCTACATTAAACCAAGAGAGATCGGGCATTTCCAGCTCACTCACAGTGGGCCATCTTTTAATCTATATTTCAGCTAAGCAAGCAAATAACTGTTATAACATTTTATAACTCCCCAATCTTCAACATTAAATGCAGAGTACCTACTTAGTGTGCCCAAATCAATAAATTCAGCCTGATCCAACTCTGTGTTCCTTCCACCATTATCTCACACCTGTAATATCCATTCCCATGTCTGTTCTCCAGATTTCTGCTTACGTAAATTAGAAAACTCAAGCAGTTCTTTGCAAGCACAGTGAACCTCTTCATGGGTCACACTCTGAATCTCAACTCTAGGGGCCCACTGGGACTTTAGTTATAGGTCTAAAGGCAGACAGGGATGTTGGGGGTGGTTTCTGAGGAGAATCGGCACTGCCTTGCCTATCAACTGTCTCAGGGAATCAACAGGCCATCACTGTTGCCTTAGGCAGCACACAGTTTATCTCTTCAGACAAAAGTGGAAAGGCTGATGGCAGCGTGAGTTGGGGAAGGGATGTTGCCCCTGCTGGGCTTCAGGAAGCTGTTTCTTTTTCTGGCAAGAAAAGTTCATCAGAGTTCCCAAGCTCAGTGTCCCCAGTTTCATCAGGGTCCTCCCACACATCCCCGTTCCTAGCTGCAGTATCCTATTGTTTTCCAGTAAATGCCCTCACTTTAACAGTAGACACCTGGCGAGTGTGTGCATGCATCTTTCATTGCAAGTCAGTCACTTTCATGATAAGAGCTTGTGTCTAAATTTCCACAATTTCAACTATTTCTCTAAAGGAGATAAAACTCTTACTCAGGTTAATCTCAGCAGATTTGAAGATCAGTATCTGCTTCTGAAGCTGGGAGTTAGAATCCCCGAGTTCATCATTTATTTTCATCACTTTGTCCAGTGAACTTAGTAGCAACCAACCAGCTTCTTTATGTTCCTTGGTTCTCCACATATGGTCAAAGGTATTGCATATAGAGTCACTAAACTCGTTGTCTCTCATGAGTGGTGAATCAGCAGTGTCATATGCATTTATTTTGCCCAGCTCTCTAAACAGTTCATGCCAAAGATTACCACTGCTCTCCATACGATTAGAAACAGAGTCCTTAGCATTTGGGGGTCTAATCATATTAAGTAGCCAACTCCAGAATCCCCAAAAGCAATGAAATAACTCCATCCTTAATATTCTTTTCCTCTAGAACCACTCCTGATATCAAAATCTGTATTAGTCAGGGTTCTCTAGAGATAAAGAACTAGTAGGATATATAAAAAGGAGATTTTATTAAGTAGTATTAACTCATGTGATCACATGATCACAAGGTCCCACAATAGACTGTCTGCAAGCTGAGGAGCAAGGAAGCCAGTCCAAGTGCCAGGGCTGAAGAATTTGGAGTCTGATGTTCAAAGTTAGGAAGCTCGGGAGAAAGATGTAGTCTGGGAAGCTAGGCCAGTCTAGCCCTTTCATGTTTTTCTGCCTGCTTTATGTCCTGGCTGTGCTGGTAAACGATTATATGGTGCCCATCAAGATTAAGGGTGGATCTGCCTTTCTCAGCCCACTGAGTCAAATGTTAATCTCTTTCGGCAACACCCTCACAGACACACCCAGTATCAATATTTTGCTTCCTTCAATCCAATCAAGTTGTCACTCAGTATTAACCATCACAATGAGTTTCAGCATGTATACATTCTGGAGATGTATAAAAATTCTACTTACTTAAAAATTTTGGCCGGGCACGGTGGCTCACACCTGTAATCCCAGCACTTTGGGAGGCTGACGCAGGTGGATCATGAGGTCAGGAGATCGAGAACATCCTGGCTAACACAGTGAAACTCCGTCTCTACTAAAAATACAACAAAAAATAAAATTAGCCAGGTGTGGTGACAGGTGCCTGTAGTCCCAGCTACTCAGGAGGCTGAGGCAGGAGAATGGCATGAACCCAGGAGGTGGAGCTTGCAGTGAGCAGAGATCGTGCCACTGCACTCCAGCCTGGCAGACACAGCGAGACTCAGTCTCAAAAATAATAATAATAATAATAAGTTGAAAACAGGCCTGGAACCAGGTGACAATTTTGAATAATAGAAAATCTAATTTATTCTCTATTCCTCAAATAATGAATTTTTTTTGTCTCCAGATGGCCTGCTTGATGATCACCAGGTGGTCTTTGCTCTCTTCATTATACTTCTGAGTTATTCAGAGGAGTTTTTTTGTTCATTTGTTTGTTTCTGGGGCTTGCTTGATGGTCACCAGGTGATCTTTGCTGTCTTCAGAAAGTTTATTCAAATAAATGCTAACAGAATTTCCCAAATTCAGAAAAAAAAAAAAAATCAATATCCAGATACAAGAAGTTGATAGATCACCAAGTAGAGTAAACCTAAAGAAGACCACCTTAAGACATTTGATAATCAAACTCTGAAAGGTCAAGGATAAATAAAGGGTCCTAAAAACAGCAAGAGTTAAGAAGCAAATAATACACAAAGGAGCTCCAATTCTTCTGGCAACAGACTTCTCAGTGGAAACGTTGCAGGCCAGGAGAGAGTGCTATGACATATTTAAAGTACTAAAGGAAAAAACAAACAAAAAAACAAAAACAAAAGAAAACAAAACAAAACCTTTTTATCCTTGAATAGTATATCCAGTGAAAATACCCTTCAAAGGTGAAGGAGAAATAAAGACTTTCACAGACAAACAAAAACTGAGGGATTTCATCAACACTAGATATGTCCAACAAAAAATGCTAATGAGTGCTCTTTAATCTGAAAGAAAACGATGTTAGTGAGCAATAAGAAGTCATCTGAAGGTATAAAGCTCACTGGTAATAGTAAGTCCACAGAAAAACTGAATATTGTAAGATTATAATTGTGGTGTGTAAACTACACTTAACTAGAAAGATTAAAAGGTGAACCAATCAAAAAATAATTACTACAACAACTTTTCAGAGGCGGTACAATAAGATATAAATAAAACAGCAAAACGTTAAAAATCAGGAGGATGAAGTTAAGGTATAGAGTTTTTTTGATTAGTTTATTTCGCTTGTTTGTTTATGCAGACAGTGTTAAGTTGTTATCCGCTTAAAGGAATTGATTGTAAGATTGTATTTGCAAGCCTTATGGTAACCTCAAATCCCCCCAAAATACAATGAATACACAAAAAATAAAAGCAAGAAATTAAATTATACTACCAGAGATAATCATCTTTACTAAAAGGAAGAGAAGAAGGATGGAAAGGAGGAAGAGAAGATCGCAAAACAACGAGAAAATCATTAATAAATGGCAGGAGTAAGTCCTTACGTATCAATGATAACATTGAATGTAGATAGACTCATCTCTCTAATAAAAAATGATTATACGCAGTAAGTGGTTAAGTGCATGTAACATACTTACAAGAGAGTTTGACTTACAGTAATTAAGACACTAATCATAGTCCAAGTATAAATTTTAGCTCTATTTACTAGAATATCTTTGTCTCACTCATTTCATCATACTCTATTTTGTTTTTTTTCTCTTCGTGTCTCTCCTTCTTCCTCTCTCACTTTCTCATTCTTTTACTCTTATTTCTTATGTCCTCCCCTTTATTCTCTCTCCTGGTTCTCCCTCGAATGATTTTACTTCTCACATTGATAATTTAAGAGCCTAGGTGGTTGTATTGTTAACAAGCATTTTTAGTTGGACCCATCTCCAGACAGAGGAGAAACTATCAGAATTTAATAGGTTATCTGATTTTGTTCTTTATTTATAGGATGACATAATATGTCTTACATTATGTCTATTTCTCTTCTATTATTATACATCAAACTTGCTATCCTGCCATGTGGATTGTCTTCTGCTATTTGCTCTCTAGAGTTTCTCTTTATTAACAAATTCTGATAAAATACAAATGTCCTAATGCTGTAAGAGAGGCTTCCTTCTTTGCTATCCTATTCCAGTCATTATCTTATCTCATCCAGGCACCAAAGAAGAATAATTATAAGGCAGGCAATAGGCTTCAAAACCTGCATTATTAACAAACTTGAGTCTGATAATGTCTTAAATATACACGGATAATAAAAGTTAAATGTGAGTGTTGATACTCTCCTTAGTTTCATCACAAGAAATCTCTCTGGAGCTACTCTTCTTCAAAGGAGAAAGACGTTTCCCCAAAGAGTCCCTGACATAAATATGGGTCTTATTCCAGGTATTAAGGTATTGTTATATTGTTACCTTACAGACTATCTCTTTGGACAATATTTATTGTCTATTGCTTGAGCCTCTCCCAGTATTTTGTTGTTGAGAAATGGTTATTTCCAAGCATGTCTTTCCTACTAGGACCCAAAATGTATCCATTATTACAAATATTGTTACAAACTTCAGACCCTCTTTAGGTAGACAGATCACAGAATATACAATCTAAATTAATTTTTCAGGAATATATTTAATGAATAATTTCAAAGCTTCAGGGATAACATGGTTCTATTATACTCAAGAGAGACAAATTTATCAGTAAATTGATTTCTGGAATTAGTGACTTAAAGATTACCTAAAATTATTGGAATAAAGACTACTCAATTTTTATTTCAGTAAAATAATTTTTATTTTTCAAGCAAAATATTTTGAGAAACTAGGTTGTGGGGGACTGGGACATCTCAATTGACCATAGCTGAAGTTGAGTAATTTGGACTTCCATCAGACAATGCAGTCTCTATTGGTAGCTGTCATAGGCACTCTTTCCTGTCCCACAGCTGAGCAGAATTCAAACAATCATCAGCCATCTCCAAATACTAAGTTTTTATGATAATTAGGGCCAAATGTTTTGTGAATAACAACAGAAGCTTCTGAAGCAGATTGAAAAGTATTGACTTAGTCTAAATCCTGTATTTTAAATAACAAGCCGTTGGAACATATACATTATTAAGTGACTTATTTAAGATTAAAAAATAACAGCAGGACCCTTTCCATCATATTTTTCAGCTCATTCTTTGACAGTCTTTACAAGATTACCCTGCCATGAGAATTAAGGGATATATGATATTTAGCATGTACAGATTAAAAAGTCAGGTCTGCATGATATGCTTCTTCATTTTTATGATTTTAGGTGGCTAATAAATACCACTGAGCTATGATGCTGAGATAAATATTATTTTCTGCCATTGTGGTGATTTCATAAAAGTGCACCAAGATCCTGCTCTGTGTGGTACATTCTCCTTTAGCTTTTTCAGAAATGCTTGAACCCCAGTGAAAAAGTGATTAATACAGAATACTCCTCTTTTCTAATTAGATATTAATTAAGTGGAAATTTATATTGTAAGAGAGGAAGAGAAATATTTTTTAACTAGTAAGACTTAATCAAAAACAAGTTGTATTCACTAAAACTAAGTTATTTTTCTTTGAAGAGTTAAATTATTTCTAACAATATTTTACTATATGCTTTTATGATTATTACATATATAGGAAATGCTTTACTTTTTCTGTAAGTTGAAGCAATAATAAACAAGATATAAATTAAAAGAACAGCAACCATAGCAGAAGCTTAGCATTAGCTGCAAAGTATTTCCCACAGTAAGATATAACAGTTACAACATTTTCTTTTCTTTTTTTTTATTGTATTATTATCATACTTTAAGTTCTAGGGCACATGTGCATAACGTGCAGGTTTGTTATATATGTATACTTGTGCCATGCTGCTGTGCTGCACCAATCAACTCGTCAGCACCCATCAACTCGTCATTTACATCAGGTATAATTCCCAATGCAATCCCGCCCCCTGCCCCCTCACCCCTCCCCATAATAGGCCCCGGTGTGTGATGATCCCCTTCCTGAGTCCAAGTGATCTCATTGTTCAGTTCCCACCTATGAGTGAGAACATGCGGTGTTTGGTTTTCTGCTCTTGTGATAGTTTGCTAAGAATGATGGTTTCCAGCTGCATCCATGTCCCTACAAAGGACACAAACTCATGCTTTTTTATGGCTGTATAGTATTCCATGGTGTATATGTGCCACATTTTCTTTATCCAGTCTGTCACTGATGGACATTTGGGTTGATTCCAAGTCTTTGCTATTGTGAATAGTGCCGCAATAAACATACGTGTGCATGTGTCTTTATAGCAGCATGATTTATAATCCTTTGGGTATATCCCCAGTAATGGGATGGCTGGGTCATATGGTATATCTAGTTCTAGATCCTTGAGGAATCGCCATACTGTTTTCCAAAATGGTTGAACTAGATTACAATCCCACCAACAGTGTAAAAGTGTTCCTATTTCTCCACATCCTCTCCAGCACCTGTTGTTTCCTGACTTTTTAATGATTGCCATTCTAACTGGTGTGAGATGGTATCTCATTGTGGTTTTGATTTGCATTTTTCTGATGGCCAGTGATGATGAGCATTTTTTCATGTGTCTGTTGGCTGTATGAATGTCTTCTTTTGAGAAATGTCTGTTCATATCCTTTGCCCACTTTTTGGTGGGGCTGTTTCTTTTTTTCTTGTAAATTTGTTTGAGTTCTTTGTAGGTTCTGGATCTTAGCCCTTTGTCAGATGAGTATAGATTGCAAAAATTTTCTCCCATTTTGTAGGTTGCCTGTTCACTCTGATGGTAGTTTCTTTTGCTGTGCAGAAGCTCTTTAGTTTAATGAGATCCCATTTGTCAATTTTGGCTTTTGCTGCCATTGCTTTTGGTGTTTTAGACATGAAGTCTTTGCCCATGCCTATGTCCTGAATGGTACTACCTACGTTTTCCTCTAGGGTTTTTATGGTATTAGGTATAACATTTAAGTCTCTAATCCATCTTGAATTAATTTTCGTATAAGGAGTAAGGAAAGGATCCAGTTTCAGCTTTCTACTTATGGCTAGCCAATTTTCCCAGCACCATTTATTAAATAGGGAATCCTTTCCCATTTCTTGTTTCTCTCAGGTTTGTCAAAGATCAGATGGCTGTAGATGTGTGGTATTATTTCTGAGGGCTCTGTTCTGTTCCATTGGTCTATATCTCTGTTTTGGTACCAGTACCATGCTGTTTTGGTTACTGTAGCCTTGTAGTATAGTTTGAAGTCAGGTAGCATGATGCCTCCAGCTTTGTTCTTTTGACTTAGGATTGTCTTGGAGATATCGGCTCTTTTTTGGTTCCATATGAACTTTAAAGCAGTTTTTTTCCAACTCTGTGAAGAAATTCATTGGTAGCTTGATGGGGATGGCATTGAATCTATAAATTACCTTGGGCAGTATGGCCATTTTCACAATATTGATTCTTCCTATCCATGAGCATGGTATGTTCTTCCATTTGTTTGTGTCCTCTTTTATTTCACTGAGCAGTGGTTTGTAGTTCTCCTTGAAGAGGTCCTTTACATCCCTTGTAAGTGGGATTCCTAGGTATTTTATTCTCTTTGCAGCAATTGTGAAAGGAAGTTCATTCCTGATTTGGCTCTCTGTTTGTCTGTTACTGGTGTATAAGAATGCTTGCGATTTTTGCACATTGGTTTTGTGTCCTGAGACTTTGCTGAGGTTGCTTATCAGCTTAAGGAGACTTTGGGCTAAGACAATGGGGTTTTCTAAATATACAATCATGTCATCTGCAAACAGGGACAATTTGGCTTCTTCTTTTCCTAACTGAATACCCTTGATTTCTTTCTCTTGCCTGATTGCCCTAGCCAGAACTTCCAACACTATGTTGAATAGGAGTGGTGAGAGAGGGCATCCCTGTCTTGTGCCAGTTTTCAAAGGGAATTTTTCCAATTTTTGCCCATTCAGTACGATATTGGCTGTGGGATTGTCATAAATAGTTCTTATTATTTTGAGGTATGTTCCATCAATACCGAATTTATTGAGAGCTTTTAGCATGAAGGGCTGTTGAATTTTGTCAAAAGCCTTTTCTGCATCTATTGAGATAATCATGTGGTTCTTGTCTTTGGTTCTGTTTATATGCTGGATTATGTTTATTGATTTGCGAATGTTGAACCAGCCTTGCATCCCAGGGATGAAGCCCACTTGATCATGGTGGATAAGCTTTTTGATGTGCTGCTGAATTCTGTTTGCCAGTATTTTTTTGAGGATTTTTGCATCGATGTTCATCAGGGATATTGGTCTAATATTCTCCTTTTTTGTTGTGTCTCTGCCAGGTTTTGGTATCAGGATGATGTTGGCCTCATAAAATGAGTTAGGGAGCATTCCCTCTTTTTCTATTGATTGGAATAGTTTCAGAAAGAATGGTACCAGCTCCTCCTTGTACTTCTGGTAGAATTCATCTGTGAATCCATCTGGTCCTGGACCTTTTTTTGTTGGTTGGCTATTAATTATTGCCTCAATTTCAGAACCTGCTATTGGTCTATTCAGGGATTCAACTTCTTCCTGGTTTAGTCTTGGAACAGTGTAAGTATCCAGGAAATTATCCATTTCTTCTAGATTTTCTAGTTTATATGCGTAGAGATGTTTATAGTATTTTCTGATGGTAGTTTGTATTTCTGTGGGGTCGGTGGTGATATCCCCTTTATCATTTTTTATTGCGTCTATTTGATTCTTCTCTCTTTTCTTCTTTATTAGTCTTGCTAGCGGTCTGTCAATTTTGTTGATCTTTTCAAAAAACCAATTCCTGGATTCATTAATTTTTTGGAGGGTTTTTTGTGTCTCTATCTCCTTCAGTTCTGCTCTGATCTTAGTTATTTCTTGCCTTCTGCTAGCTTTTGAATGCATTTGCTCTTGCTTCTCTAGTTCTTTTAATTGTGATGTTAGAGTGTCAATTTTAGATCTTTCCTGCTTTCTCTTGTGGGCATTTAGTGCTATATATTTCCCTCTCACACTGCTTTAAATGTGTCCCAGAGATTCTGGTATGTTGTATCTTTGTTCTCATTGGTTTCAAAGAACATCTTTATTTCTGCCTTCATTTCGTTATGTACCCAGTAGTCATTCAGGAGCAGGTTGTTCAGTTTCCATGTAGTTGAGCGGTTTTGATTGAGTTTCTTAGTCCTGAGTTCTAGTTTGATTGCACTGTGGTCTGAGAGACAGTTTGTGATAATTTCTATTCTTGTACATTTGCTGAGGAGTGCTCTACTTCCAATTATGTGGTCAATTTTGGAACAAGTGCAATGTGGTGCTGAGAAGAATGTATATTCTGTTGATTTGGGGTGGAGAGTTCTATAGATGTCTATTAGGTCTGCTTGCTGCAGAGATGAGTTCAATTCCTGGATATCCTTGTTAACTTTCTGTCTCGTTGATCTGTCTAATGTTGACAGTGGAGTGTTGAAGTCTCACATTATTATTGTATGGGAATCTAAGTCTCTTTGCAAGTCACTAAGGACTTGCTGTATGAATCGGGGTGCTCCTGTATTGGGTGCATATATATTTAGGATAGTTAGGTCTTCCCGTTGAATTGATCCCTTTACCATTATGTAATTGCCTTCTTTGTCTCTTTTGATCTCCGATGGTTTAAAGTCTGTTTTATCAGAGACTAGTATTGCAACCCCTGCTTTTTTTTGTTCTCCATTTGCTTGGTAAATCTTCCTCCATCCCTTTATTTTGAGCCTATGTATGTCCCTCCGTGTGAGATGGGTCTCCTGAATACAGCAGATTGATGGGTTTTGACTCTTTATCCAGTTTGCTAGTCTGTGTCTTTTAATTGGAGCATTTAGTCCATTTACATTTAAGATTAATATTGTTATGTGTGAACTTGATCCTGTCAGTATGATATTAACTGGTTATTTTGCTTGTTAGTTGATGCAGTTTCTTCCTAGCCTAAATGGTCTTTACATTTTGGCATGTTTTTGCAATGGCTGGTACCGGTTGTTCCTTTCCATGTTGAGTGCTTCCTTCAGGGTCTCTTGTAAGGTAGGCCTAGTGGTGACAAAATCTCTAAGCATTTGCTTATCTGTAAAGGATTTTATTTCTCCTTCACTGATGAAACTTAGTTTGGCTGGATCTGAAATTCTGGGTTTAAAATTCTTTTCTTTAAGAATGTTGAATATTGGCCCCCACTCTCTTCTGGCTTGGAGAGTTTCTGCCGAGAGATCTGCTATTAGTCTGATGGGCTTCCCTTTGTGGGTAACCCGACCTTTCTCTCTGGCTGCTCTTAAGATTTTTTCCTTCATTTCAACTTTGGTGAATCTGGCAATTATGTGTCTTGGAGTTGCTCTTCTCGAGGAGTATCTTTGTGGCATTCTCTGTATTTCCTGAATTTGAATGTTGGCCTGCCCTGCTAGGTTGGGGAAGTTCTCCTGGATGATATCCTGAAGAGTGTTTTCCAACTTGGTTCCATTTTCCCCCTCACTTTCAGGAACCCCAATCAGACGTAGATTTGGT
Organism: Macaca fascicularis; assembly: GCF_037993035.2. Lineage (NCBI taxonomy): Eukaryota > Metazoa > Chordata > Mammalia > Primates > Cercopithecidae > Macaca > Macaca fascicularis. The sequence continues at coordinate 54,562,344 of NC_088391.1, read as the reverse complement.
CTTTTTACATAATCCCATACTTCTTGCAGGCTTGGTTTATTTCTTTTTCTTCTTTTTTCTTTTGGTTTCTCTTCTCGCTTCATTTCATTCATTTGATCGTCAATCGCTGATACTCTTTCTCCCAGTTGATCGAGTCGATTACTGAAGCTTGTGCATTTGTCACGTATTTCTCGTATCATGGTTTTCATCTCTTTCATTTCGTTTATGACCTTCTCTGCATTAATTACTCTAGCCATCAACTCTTCCACTTTTTTTCAAGATATTTAGTTTCTTTGCGCTGGGTACGTAAACCCTCCTTTAGCTCTGAGAAGTTTGATGGACTGAAGCCTTCTTCTCTCATCTTGTCAAAGTCATTCTCTGTCAAGCTTTGATCCGTTGCTGGTGATGAGCTGCGCTCCTTTGCTGGGGGAGATGCGCTGTTATTTTTTGAATTTCCAGGTTTTCTGCCCTGCTTTTTCCCCATCTTTGTGGTTTTATGTGCCTCTGGTCTTTGATGATGATGGTGACGTACTGATGGGGTTTTGTTGTAGGTGTCCTTCCTGTTTGATAGTTTTCCTTCTAACAGTCAGGACCCTCAGCTGTAGGTCTGTTGGAGATTGCTTGAGGTCCACTCCAGACCCTGTTTGCCTGGGTGTCAGCAGCAGAGGCTGCAGAAGATAGAATATTGCTGAACAGCGAGTGTATCTGTCTGATTCTTTCTTTGGAGGCTTCCTCTCAGGGGTTTACTCCACCCTGTGAAGTGAGGTGTCAGACTGCCCCTAGGGATGTCTCCCAATTAGGCTACTCAGGGGTCAGGGACCCACTTGAGCAGGCAGTCTGTCCCTTCTCTGATCTCAACCTCCGTGTTGGGAGATCCACTGCTCTCTTCAAAGCTGTCAGACAGAGTCATTTGCTTCTGCAGAGGTTTCTGCTGCTTTTGTTGTTTACTGTGCCCTGTCCCCAGAGGTGGAGTCTACAGAGACAGGCAGGTTTCCTTGAGCTGCTGTGAGCTCCACCCAGTTCGATCTTCCCAGCGGCTTTGTTTACCTACTTCAGCCTCAGCAATGGTGGTCGCCCCTCCCCAAGCCTCGCTGCTGCCTTGCGGTTAGATGGCAGAATGCTGTGCTAGCAATGAGGGAGGCTCCGTGGGCGTGGGACCCTCCCGGCCAGGTGTGGGATATGATCTCCTGGTGTGCCTGTTTGCTTAAAGTGCAGTATTGGTGTGGGAGTTACCCGATTTTCCAGGTGTTGTGTGTCTCAGTTCCCCTGGCTAGGAAAAGGGATTCCCTTCCCCCTTGCGCTTCCCAGGTGAGACGATGCCTCGCCCTGCTTCAGCTCTCGCTGGTCGGGCTGCAGCAGCTGTCCAGCACCGATTGTCTGGCACTCCCTAGTGAGATGATCCCAGTACCTCAGTTGAAAATGCAGAAATCACCAGTCTTCTGTTTCGCTCGCGCTGGGAGTTGGAGACTGGAGCTGCTCCTATTCGGCCATCTTGCTCCGCCCCCCAGTTACAGCATTTTGAAATCAAACTCTTATGTTTACTGTGCTGTGCTTGGCTTCTCGCCCTTTGTAATTTACTTTTAGATATTCAGCTTTCATATAGTTATTTGTAGTCACTAAGTATCTCATGATTCTCACTTCATATCATAAATTTCTCAAGTACATTTCAGAATTAAAAAAGAAAATGACAAGTCAGGAAAAAGGATCTAGCCAAGCATATATATATATACATGTGTGTTTGTATATATGTTTTTATACAATTATATATAAATACATATAATGACATATATAAATACATATAATTATATATATACATATAATTACATATATAAATACATATAATTTTATATACACGTATAATTTTATATATATACATGTCCACCTCAAAAACCGACATAATATAATTTTTCTAATTTTATCTTGTTTTCTTTTAACAACCTTGCCATTAACCTTTAAAAAAACGGTAGCAAAGTGATAAATATGTGGCATTTTACTATAGCATCAGTGAATATGTTATGCATAACCTATCTATAGACTGTTCCACGAGTGCTTTTTAATGACTCCAAAGAAGAAGTTGGCAGGTATAAAACAAACTGAAATAAAAGCCTCTGGCAAAAAGTTGATGTTTTTTTCACAGCTCATGTGAAAAATAAACACTACTAGTGGTTTATGACAGTCCCGTAAGAAAACCTTACATGGAATATGAAATATAAATGTAAAAATGACAGAAACCTAAGTTAAAGGGCATTCAACTTGAGTACCATATTTTCAAAGTTTGTTTGCCCATACCTTTCCTGTCATATTTAACTGAAATATTTGATCAGCAGTTAAGGGAAATACATAAATATAGCTTTTGGTAGCTGACTTTAACACAATTAATGAGCACGTTAACATTAAAACAAGACAATCTACATTGGTAATCCAATCAGAATCAGAACATTAATCATTTTCTATTAAATTTTACTGCCTTTACTTCATATTGCTTTCTTTTTCTTCTTCTTCTTCTTCTTTTTTTTTTTTTTTTTTTGGTAGATTTATTTGTTTCCCTCCTCACTTTCCATTCTTTTCCATGAGAGCCACAAGTAGTAGCGTTGTTATGAATTCATATTCATTAAATTGCTTATCAATCTCTTTCAAATACTAATATTCAGTATTTTTGGTACCGTGAATGTGTAACTGATATACACATAATTTAATTCTATTCTAACTGAATAAAACTGTAATTGCCTTCCTTAAAATGTAAAAAAAAACTTTTAATTAGGCTATTTGCTAAATGTTCTCTTTCTTAACATTAGTTTGTACACATAGTTCTGAAATGCCCTCCTTAAATTGGCTTAAAATTTGTTATCTTTAGTATTATTAAACAAATTTTTTGTTTTGAAATGTATTTCCATTGAACTTTTTTGTGTGCATTCGTGTGTACAACTCGCCATAAATGGGAAAGTATTTTTTTTGTAGTGATAAACCATAGGGATGTGTTTGTGTAACTTATGTAATGGATAATGTATGCCATCCATTTTAACAAAACATATTAATTTTCTCCAAAACTCTGAATGCTTTTCTAAGTATGGCATACTTTTCCCTAGATGATTTCATATAAGGTTAATTTCATGTATTCATGAAAATTGCTTTGGCACTTTCTCTTTGTGACATACAATATAACAGCACCAGAAAGATACAGACATGTCAGTCTGAGGTGACAGAGCTAAAATTATATATAAGAAATTGCCCAGACACAGAACACTTGTTTGTTCTATAGTTTAATAGTTTCATTTTTTATTGACAAAGGGAAACATAAAAGTAGGAAGGTTGTTTTATGTTGGTGTCTTTGTAGGTCATCCTTACAAATTACAGATCCTTCTTCTCTTTACTTTAAACTGTCAGATATCCCACTGAGTCTTCCTGTGGATGCCTCATTGAAAGTGTCTCCATGTGTTTCTGAGTGATGTGCAATCCATGAGGTGAAAATACATAAATTACTTCTTTTTACTGGAGGACTTGCATATCTCTAAAGTTCAGAGGTAAATGTGTTTTCCAATATATACATTATTTAAATAAAATGAGAGATGATGGCAGAATGTGTTACTTCAATTAAATTTAATTTGACTCAATTAGAATTAACTCATCACCTTATATGTACAAAGCACAATTTTGAAGTAGTTTTCCCAGTCAAAAAAAGAAAAAAAGAACACAAAACTATAATCTTTTTATATCTACCAAAAATGAGGCAGTCACAGTTCATAAGAGATGTTGAACAAAACTGAAATAAGAACAATGGAATTAAAGCTGATGAAAGTAATGAAAGGTTTCCCAATCCATAATTTCAAAGTGAAGTAATAAAACAGAAGCAAAAGAAGCATAGAAATAGGACATTTGATAAGTTTTGTAAAAATATCAAGCAAAAACTGAAAATCACAAATAACAGGATAATCAATACTTAAATGCATGTCATTACTAAAATATATCATAAATGACAATTGATTATATTTATATCCAATCACATCAGTAAATACCCATTGAGAAAATTAACGCCAATCTGAAAGCAGAAATTGGAACTTTTGTCTTAACATTGAATCCTTTAACTGAAAGTTTATAGTCATCAATGTAACTTTACAAGATTGCTTTGTAAGATGTATTAAAAAGTGTATTAGTGTTAATTTTATGTCCATTAAACTGGTTCTTATTAAAATTTTTAAGTCTTAAGTGGAAAAAAAATTACAACTTCTGATGCTTCACATGTATTTTTCTCCCTAAGTGTGAAAAATATATATATTTTTTTGTTTTGTCGTTGATGTTACTGTTTGGATTAATAACAGAAAAAATAACAACTTAGAGCTTAACTTTTCTGATTTTATTTCCAAGAGGCACTGAGAAATAAGAAAGGGTGCTAGCTTTGAAATGATGCAGGTAGATGTTGTATTCCAGGTTTAGCCAATTGAACAAGTTTGAGACTTGGGTCAAGTTATGTACCTTCTCTTTACTTTGTAGAGTTACTTTGCTATAAAGCGTTAATAATCCTTCTGGGTGTTCAAGGGAACAATAACAATAGAGCTATTTTACAATCCATAATGGGACCAGTTGTGAAAGAAGATTTAGAGAAATGATGAACCAAACATATTAATCAATATAACAAAATAGTAGTATTGATAATGGCTAATACTTAGATATCATATGTATTTTGCTTGGATTTCTTCTAATTCTTTGCATATATCAACTAATTTAATAAGCAGCCAAATCTCTTAATCTTAATCATGCCAAATTTGCTTGTAAAACCAAGATGTGATCTACTGCTGAGCATTACTCAGCAATACCATATGCTTTTAAAACTGCCCACCCCCCCACCCCACCCACAATCTCCTCATATGGAAATTATTTATTTCATCACAAGCCGTACTGGACAATGGTAGAATTCTCATATTGATAAAGCAGTCATTCATAGTTGATGAGAAAAGAAGGCCAATCCTTAAGAAATATTGCTCCATAAAAAACTGGACTCTCTTTTCTCTCTCTTACCTCTCAGGTAAATGACACTTTCTCATATGGAAGTATACGATGTATGGAGGGAAACAAGGAGGCTGAATTATTCCTCACATATAATTCTCTCTTCCTTGGGAATATGAGTAATGGAGCATAAATATTCTCTCCAAAGAATCTGTATTCAATAAATTGAATTTAATAATTGGACTAGTCTGCAAATATTTCAGAACACTTTAATTTGTAGATACATAATTTTTCTGGTTTACTTTTTGCTTTATTTTATTTTATTGTTTCCAACTTTTTATTTTAGGTTCAAATGGTACATGTGGAGGTTTGTTATACGAATAAATTCTGTGTCATCAAAGTTTGGCATACACAATTTTGTTACTCAGGCAATCAACGTAATACCCACCTGACAGGTGGTTTTCTTTCTTTCTTTTTTGTTAAATTATTTTTTTATTATTTTTATTATTAATTTATTTATTTACTTTTATTATACTTTAAGTTCTAGGGTGCATGTGCACAACGTGCAGGTTTGTTACATACGTATACTTGTGCCATGTTGGTGTACTGCACCCATCAACTCCTCAGCACCCATCAACTCGTCATTTACATCAGGTATAACTCCCAGTGTCATCCCTCCCCCCTCTCCCATCCCACCTCCTCATAATAGGCCCTGCCTGGTGTGTGATGCTCTCCTTCCAGAGTCCAAGTGATCTCATTGTTCAATTCCCACCTATGAGTGAGAACATGCGGTGTTTGGTTTTCTATTCTTGCGATAGTTTGCTGAGAATGATGGTTTCCAGGTGCATCCATGTCCGTACAAAGGACACAAGCTCATCCTTTTTTATGGCTGCATAGTATTCCATGGTGTATATGTGTCACATTTTCTTAATCCAGTCTGTCACTGATGGATATTTGGGATGATTCCAAGTCTTTGTTATTGTGAATAGTGCCGCAATGAACATACATGTGCATGTGTCTTTATAGCAGCATGATTTCCAATCCTTTGGGTATATGCCCAGTAATGGGATGGCTGGGTCTTATGGTATTTCTAGTTCTAGATCCTTGAGGAATCGCTATACTGTTTTCCATAATGATTGAACCAGTTTACAATCCCACCAACAGTGTAAAAGTGTTCTTATTTCTCCACATCCTCTCCAGCACCTGTTGTTTCCTGACTTTTTAATGACTGCCATTCTAACTGGTGTGAGATGGTATCTCATTGTGGTTTTGATTTGCATTTCTCTGATGGCCAGTGATGACGAGCATTTTTTCATGTGTCTGTTGACTGTATGCATGTCTTCTTTTGAGAAATGTCTATTCATACCCTTTGCCCAATTTTTGATGGGGTTGTTTGTTTTTTTCACATAAATTTGTTTGAGGCCTTTGTAGGTTCTGGATATTAGCCTTTGTCAGAAGAGTAGATGGCAAAAATGTTCTCCCATTCTGTAGGTTGCCTGTTCACTCTGATGGTAGTTTCTTTTGCTGTGCAGAAGCTCTTTAGTTTAATGAGATCCCATTTGTCAATTTTGGCTTTTGTTGCTGTTGCTTTCGATGTTTTAGACATGAAGTCCTTGCCCATGCCTATGTCCTGAATGGTATTACCTAGGTTTTCTTCTGGGGTTTTTATGGTTTTAGGTCTAACATTTAAGTCTCTAATCCACCTTGAATTAATTTTTATATAAGGAGTAAGGAAAGGATCTAGTTTCAGCTTTCTACTTATGTCTAGCCAATTTTCCCAGCACCATTTATTAAATAGGGAATCGTTTCCCATTTCTTGTTTTTCTCAGGTTTGTCAAAGATCAGATGGCCGTAGATGTGTGGTATTATTTCTGAGGGCTCTGTTCTGTTCCATTGGTCTATATCTCTGTTTTGGTACCAGTACCATGCTGTTTTGGTTATTATAGCCTTGTAGTATAGTTTGAAGTCAGGTAGCGTGATGCCTCCAGCTTTGTTCTTTTGACTTAGGATTGTCTTGGCAATGCAGGGTCTTTTTGGTTCCATATGAACTTTAAAGTAGTTTTATTTTTTTTTTCCCAATTTTGTGAAGAAAGTCATTGGTAGCTTAATGGGGATGGCATTGAATCTATAAATTACTTTGGGCAGTATGGTCATTTTCACAATATTGATTCTTCCTATCCATGAGCATGGTATGTTCTTCCATTTCTTTGTGTCCTCTTTTATTTCACTGAGCAGTGGTTTGTAGTTCTCCTTGAAGAGGTCCTTTACATCCCTTGTAAGTTGGATTCCTAGGTATTTCATTCTCTTTGAAGCAATTGTGAATGGAAGCTCATTCATGATTTGGCTCTCTGTTTGTCTGTTACTGGTGTATAAGAATGCCTGTGATTTTTGCACATTGGTTTTGTGTCCTGAGACTTTGCTGAAGTTGCTTATCAGCTTAAGGAGACTTTGGGCTGAGACAATGGGGTTTTCTAAATATACAATCATGTCATCTGCAAACAGGCACAATTTGACTTCTTTATTTCCTAACTGAATACCCTTGATTTCTTTCTCTTGCCTGATTGCCCTAATAGAACTTCCAACGCTATGTTGAATAGGAGTGGTGAGAGAGGGCATCCCTGTCTTGTGCCAGTTTTCAAAGGGAATTTTTCCAGTTTTTGCCCATTCAGTATGATATTGGCTGCGGGTTTGTCATAAATAGCTCTCATTATTTTTACATATGTTCCATCAATACCAAATTTATTGAGAGTTTTTAGCAAGAACATCTGTTGAATTTTGTCAAAAGCCTTTTCTGTATCTATTGAGACAATCATGTGGATTTTGTCTTTGGCTCTGTTTATATGCTGGCTTACGTTTATTGATTTGCATATGTTGAAGCAGACTTGCATCCCAGGGATGAAGCCCACTTGAACATGGTGGATAAGCTTTTTGATGTGCTGCTGAATTCGGTTTGCCAGTATTTTATTGAGGATTTTTGCATCGATGTTCATCAGGGATATTGGTTTAAAATTCTCTTTTTTTGTTGTGTCTCTGCCAGGCTTTGGTATCAGGATGATGTTGGCCTCATAAAATGAGTTAGGGAGAATTTCATTTTTTTCTATTTATTGGAATAGTTTCAGAAGAAATGATTTCAGCTCCTTCTTGTACTTCTGGTAGAATTTGGCTGTGAATCCGCCTGCTCCTGGACTTTTTTTGGTTGGTAGGCTATTAATTATTGCCTCAATTTCAGAGCCTGCTATTGGTCTATTCAGGGATTCAACTTCTTCCTGATTTAGTCTTAGGATAGTGTAAGTGTCCAGGAAATTATCCATTTCTTCTAGATTTTTTAGTTTATTTGCGTAGAAGTGTTTATAGTATTCTCTAATGGTAGTTTGTATTTCTGTGGGTTTGGTGGTGATAGCCTCCTTATCATTTTTTTTATTGCGTCTATTTGATTCTTCTCTCTTTTCTTCTTTATTAGTCTTGCTAGTGGTCTCTCAATGTTGTTGATCTTTTCAAAAAACCAATTCCTGGATTCATTGATTTTTTTTGGATGGCTTTTTGTGTCTCTATCTCCTTCAGTTCTGCTCTGATCTTAGTTATTTCTTGCCTTCTGCTAGCTTTTGAATGTGTTTGCTCTTGCTTCTCTAGTTCTTTCAATTGTGAAGTTAGGATGTCAATTTTATATCTTTCCTGCTTTCTCTTGTGGGTATTTAGTGCTGTATATTTCCCTCTACACACTGCTTTAAATGTGTTCCAGAGATTCTGATATGTTGTAACTTTGTTCTCATTGGTTTCAAAGAACATCTTTATTTCTGCCTTCATTTCATTGAGTACCCAGTAGTCATTCAGGAGCAGGTTGTTCAGTTTCCATGTAGTTGAGTGGTTTTGATTGATTTTCTTATTCCTGAGTTCTAGTTTGATTGCACTGTGGTCTGAGAGATACTTTATTATAATTTCTATTCTTGTACATTTGCTGAGGAGTGCTTTACTTCCAACTATTTGGTCAATTTTCGAATAAGTGTGATGTGGTGCTGAGAAGAATGTATACTCTGTTGATTTGAGGTGAAGAGTTCTGTAGATGCCTATTAGGTCCACTTGGTGCAGAGTTGATTTCAATTCCTGGTTATCCTTGTTAACTTTCTGTCTTGTTGATCTGTCTAATGTTGACAGTGGGGTGGTGAAGTCTCCCACTATTATTGTATGGGAGTCTAAGTCTCTTTGTAAGTCTCTAAGGACTTGCTTTATGAATCTGGATGCTCCTGGGTGCATATATATTTAGGATAGTTAACTCTTCCTGTTGAATTGATCCCTTTACCATTCTGCAATGGCCTTCTTTGTCTCTTTTGATCTTTGATGGTTTAAAGTCTGTTTTATCAGAGACTAGGATTGCAACCCCTACTTTTTTTGGTTCTCCATTTGCTTGCTAGATCTTCCTCCATCCCTGTATTTTGATCCTATGTATGTCTCTGCATGTGAGATGCGTCTCTTGAATACAGCAAACTGATGAGTCTTGCCTCTTTATCCAATTTGCCAATCTGTGTCTTTTAATTGGACCATTTAGTCCATTTACATTTAAGTTTAATATTGTTATGTGTGAACTTGATCCTGTCAGTATGATATTAGCTGGTTATTTTGCTCACTAGTTGATGAAGTTTCTTCCTAGCATCAATGGACTTTACATTTTGACATATTTTTCCAATGGCTGGTACCTGTTGTTGCTTTCCATGTTTAGTGCTTCCTTCAGGATTTCTTGTAGGACCCTCAGCTGTAGGTCTGTTGGAGATTTCTTGACATCCACTCCAGACCCTGTTTGCTTGGGTATCAGCAGCGGAGACTGCAGAAGATAGAATATTGCTGAACAGTGAGGGCTGCTGTCTGATTCTTGCTCTGGAAGCTTTGTCTCAGGGGTGTACCCCACCATGTGAGGTGTGAGGTGTGGGTTTGCACCTAGTGTGGGATGTTCCCCAGTTAGGCTACTCAGGAGTCAGGGACCCACTTGAGCAGGCAGTCTGTCTGTTTTCAGATCTCAATCTCTATGCTGGGAGATCCACTGCTCTCTTCAAAGCTGTCAGACAGGGTCGTTAACATCTGCAGAGGTTTTGCTGCTTTTTTTTTTTTTTTTCGCTATGTCCTTTCCCCAGAGGTGGAGTCTACAGAGACAGGCAGGCCTCTTTGAGCTATGGTAGGCTCCATCCTGACCGAGCTTCTCAGAGGCTTTATTTACCTACTTAAATCTCAACAATGGCGGGTGCCCCTCCTCCAGCCTCACTGCTGCCTTGCAGTTACATCTCAGACTGCTGTGCTAGCAATGAGTGAGGCTCCGTGGATGTGGGACCCTCCCGCCCAGGGGTGGTATATAATCTCCTGGTGTGCCGTTTGCTAAGACCCTTGGTAAAGTGCAGTATTAGGGTGGGAGTTACCCGATTTTCTGGGTGTTGTGTGTCTCAGTTTCTAAAGGGTTTCCCTTCCCCCTTGGGCTTCCCAGGTGAGGCAACGCCTCGCCTTGCTTCAACTCTTGCTGGTCGGGCTGAACCAGCTGACCAGCACCGAATGTCTGGCACTCTCCAGTGAGATGAACCTGGTACCTCAGTTGAAAATGCAGAAATCACCTGTCTTCTGTTTCGCTTGCGCTGGGAGCTGGAGGCTGGAGCTGTTCCTATTTGGCCATCTTGCTCGCACACTACAGGTTCCCTTTTTCTGTAGGTGGTTTTCAATCCCCATCTACCTTCCACTTTCCAAACTCAATAGGCCCCATTGTCTGTTGTTTCCTTCTTTGTAGCCATGTGTACTCCATCCCTAACTCCTGGTTACAAGTGAGGACATGCAGTATTTTCTGTTTCTGTGTTAATTAGTTTAGGATACTTTCCCTTGAATATCATTATAAGATAGTCCTTTAAATACCTGAAAATATCGAACATGCATATTTTTAACACCTTTTATGGAATGATTCTGATAACTATGAGTAAGAGTTTACTGGGGATATTATAGAAACTTCATTTGTCTTACAAATATTTAAAATGATCAATGGAGACAAAATATACATTAAAAATGAGAAGGATGCAAATAAAGTACAATTTTATTTATTTATTTATTTATTTATTTTTTTATGGAGTCTCACTCTGTCGACCAGGCTGGAGTGCAGTGGTGCAATCTCAGCTCACTGCAAGCTCAGCCTCCCAGATTCATGCCATTCTCCTGCCTTTGCCTCCCAAGTAGTTGGGACCACAGCTGCCCGCTACCACACCCGGCTAATTTTTTTTTTTTTTTTTTTTTTTTTTTTTTAGTAGAGAGGCGGTTTCACTGTGTTAGCCAGGATGGTCTCAATCTCCTGACCTCATGATCTGTCCACCTCGGCCTCCCAAAGTGCTGGGATTACAGGCGTGAGCCCCCATCCCATCTTCTTGAGGTATTTTTTACAAGTCAAACATAGTTAGGAATGATTATCAGCTTGGTGTTTATATACCTAATTTATACTACTCTTAATAAAAGTCAAACTTATTGTAACTACTCAATAACTCTAACATACTTACTTTACTTAGAGGCTAAAAATACTCTCATCACTGTCGTGGTCTGAAAATCTTTAAATGTGGAATCAAATGTCACTTTCTCTTTCTGTGCTAGGACTTCATGAGTAAAAGACACAAATGTTTAGTTAATTTCAAACTATAGGATTTTAAAGTATAGGAATTAATTTTTTATCATTATAATTGTTCATAATAATGCTAGTAATAGCCATGGAACTGTTAGATCAGAAATGCGATTGTACAATTTTAAAACCAGAAACAATTATTTATTTGCATATAAATTTGCACAATTTAAATGTTTGTTTGCTTTTCCTCATACAAATTTACATTTTTACTGAGTTAACTAAAGTCATTTGAATTTCATATTATCCAATGTCTTCTTTAAATGACTTCATTGGCCAGTATGTATTTTAAGACTTTAATTATATTTTAGTTTTAACATTGTTTTTAGTCTATTGAAATGATGCATTTAAAAAGAGTGGCATTATCAACTGATCCTCAGATAATCAGAAAAAGTAGCAAAAGATGGGATTTCCAGAATTGTTCTATTAATCCCCTTTTATTATGATCTAAACAGACTTAAATTTCCTCAGAAAATAAAACACTTCCTGGAAGATAGTCATATTTAGTATACTTAGCTTGTATTGCGTTCCATTATGGCAAAAGATTGTTTCCAAGAAGAAATCATCTGGATATAGTCTCCCCTTAGTTGTACTGAATGATAAATATTTACGCTATGGATAATATCTTACTTTCATTTTAAACAAATATCTATCTTGTTAACTATAGCAGAATATTTTATCTGTGTGGCTTAATTTTACAGAGGAAGAATAATCAACATACAGGTAACTTTAAATGAAGTCAAGACCATTATAATTAGTATACTGCTCTTCCTACAACACTGAGACTTAAAATATCCTAATATGAATTCTGAAAGCTTGCAATAAAAATAAAAATACCACTTGCTAGATTTGAATAAAAGTTTAGGTTGTATTTTAATTCCCCCAATTTTATTTAATTTATTGCTTAAATTATTTTAATCATATAGCTATAATATTGGTTGTCTTTAAATCTTTGCCAGTGAAAGTATGGTCAAGCAAGCAATGCTTGCTTCTTTTTGGAGCTTGTCAGAATTGAAAAATTTCAGGCCCTACTTAGAACTATTAAACCAGAAATTGCATTTTAACAACATCTGTACTTGTTTCATATGTACATTAAAGATTTGGAAGCACTGCAATAAAGAATGTTGGAAAAAATTTGCTTCATTTTCTTATCTGAGAACTCAGCATATAAAACTAAATAAGCTCTGTTGCTGGCAGACTAAAATAAACATATATAGAGAGAGGCATGTTGGGGAATGTAAAAGATGTACTACTATAAAATTTACTCAAATTATATTTGTGCTTATACATATGTCTATGAGGTTTGGTAGGTGGTTCTGGTGTAATAATTATAAAAGAGATAGAAGCTGTCCATGCTATCAAAGAGTTTACCTATGAGCAGAAAAATACAACGTGCTCTAAGGTTACTCAAAACTTTAGACCTTGAGGTTCATGGAAGAATTTCTAAATGCAGAGCTTAAGGAGATGCTAATGTATTGTATATGTCAGTTTTAGGAAAAATAGAATCAAATATTATTTCTAGGATTTTGTCTTCAGCAAATCATGAGTGGTACCATTTATGAAGATGGATAAGTTTGGTAAAAATGAGTAAGGAGACAAATCTATATATTAAACTGAATTCTTCAAGTAAGTAATTATGTATGTGAGTATGGAGAATAGGAATTCAGAGTTACAACTTTTGAGTCATCAACCCACAAATGGCATTTAATGCCCTGAGACAGAATGAGTCCATCTGATGTTACTATGCAGAGGGTAAAATAGAGACTTTGAACTAATATCTGGCCTACCACCACTTAAAAAGAGACCAACAAAAAAAATACATCTAATAAGAAAAATTAGGAAATTACCCTGTAAAATCATAGGCAAATAAAGAAATTGTTATTACAAAAGACAAGAAAAAAGTTATTATTCAAGAAAGGGAGAACACCCATATCTCTTGAATATGAGTGAAAAACGAATAAGAAAATAATAGTGATTATTAGCTTCATCTGCCTAAAGTTCTTGACAAGAACAGTTTTAGGTATTTTGGAGTTGAATATGAAATTGTAATGGATTGAGAAGTTAACAGCAGGTGAAGAAACGAGTAGAGAGTGGGTGCAAACTCCTTCACATTGTGTTGCAAAGGGAATGGAAGAATTGGGTAGACGTCAGAGAGTTCATTTTGATTGAAACAATGATCCATAAAGGAAAAAAAAAAAAAAAGATATGACATAACCAGAAAACTGATCATCACTGGTATTTCCTAGAATTTGAATAAAGAAAGAAGTGGTGTCAGATTGAGGTAATTAAAGAATTAAGCAAGGGCCAAGAATTATGAAGGGAAGTTTAGGTGTGACATGTAGTATGGAGTTTATCAATGAAGGGTCATTGATAGGCTTTAAGCCTTGGTATTTCACAATCAGAATTTAACTTAGGAATGTTTTTAACACTGAAATTGAAGAATAGATTAGAGAAGCATAAGAGAGAAAAAAGATAGACTGGTTAGGAGGACAATGTGGTCATGTAGATGAGAGAAACAGTCTTCAACTAGGGTTGTAGTAGTAGAGTTTGAAAAAGATGTAGGGATTAGAGAACAATTTAGGAAGTCCAATGAAAGTAACATGTGGGTACATTGCAGTAGGTGAAGGAAGAGAAGAATGAGGTGATGCTTAAATTTGTGACTTGACCAGTTAGGCTAAGCATTGTAACATTTGTTGGGATGGGAAACGTATTAGCAACAATAGGAAATTTCCTAAGTTTTAGACACTATATTTCTTACTGGACTATGAGAATCCAAGTAATATTATAAATTAGGCACTTCGGTACATAGTTTGGAGCTCCTACAGTGATCCAATATGGAGAAGTAAATACAGAAAAAAAAAATAGTATTGGTTAGGGTGGATAAAATATCCAGGAAGGGAATATAAAATTAGAAATGAGAATACAAGATAATCCTGAGAATTTATCAATATTTAAAGAGAAGAGAATATTAAATCAAATACAAAAAAAACAGAGTTTACACAAGTAGATATGTATAGAAATTGCCATATCACCAATAGTTTTATAGAAGCAGAAATAATAATACCTGTTGAATTAATAGACTAATTATAAAAATGATATTTTTTCTACTCTCATGCCACTAGGAAAAACAATGTTTACTAATAAGAATTTAATATTTTTTACTTACAAAATTTGTGGTTATTATTATACTTTAAGTTCTAGGGTACATGTGCATAACCTCCAGGCTTGTTACATATGGATACTTGTGCCATGTTGGCGTGCTGCACCCATCAACTCGTCAGCACCCATCAACTCCTCATTTACATCAGGTATAACTCCCAATGCAATCCCTCCCTCCTCCCTCCCCATGATAGGCCCCGGTGTATGATGTTCCCCTTCCCGAGTCCAAATGATCTCATTTTTCAGTTCCCACCTATGAGTGAGAACATGTGGTGTTTGGTTTTCTGTTCTTGCGATAGTTTGCTAAGAATGATGGTTTCCAGCTGCATCCATGTCCCTACAAAGGACACAAACTCATCCTTTTTTTATGGCTGCATAGTATTCCATGGTGTATATGTGCCACATTTTCTTAATCCAGTCTGTCACTGATGGACATTTGGGTTGATTCCAAGTCTTTGAGATTGTGAATAGTGCCACAATAAACATACGTGTGCATGTGTCTTTATGGCAGCATGATTTATAACCCTTTGGGTATATACCTAGTAATGGGATGGCTGGGTCATATGGTACTTCTAGTTCTAGATCCTTGAGGAATCGCCATACTGTTTTCCATAATGGTTGAACTAGTTTACAATCCCACCAACAGTGTAAAAGTGTTCCTATTTCTTCACAGCCTCTCCAGCACCTGTTGTTTCCCTACTTTTTAATGATTGCCATTCTAACTGGTGTGAGATGGTATCTCATTGTGGTTTTGATTTGCATTTCTCTGATGGCCAGTGATGATGAGCAAATTTTTTATGTGCCTGTTGGCTGTATGAATGCCTTCTTTTGAGAACTGTCTGTTCATATCCTTTGCCCACTTTTTGATGGGGTTGTTTGTTTTTTTCTTGTAAATTTGTTTGAGTTCTTTGTAGGTTCAGGATCTTAGCCCTTTGTCAGATGAGTAGATTGTAAAAATTTTCTCCCATTCTGTAGGTTGCCTGTTCACTCTGATGGTAGCTTCTTTTGCTGTGCAGAAGCTCTTTAGTTTAAATAGATCCCATTTGTCAATTTTGGCTTTTGTTGCCATTGCTTTTGGTTACTTACAAAATTTGAAAAGATAACTTCAAATTTTCTGCTTAATAGACATTAGTCAAACATAAACGACTCTTGTTCACACCTTCCTTTTGGTCATGGATGTATTTTTTTTTTTTCAAAATTGCACACTTCGAAAGTTTTTCTTCTCAATGTGTAGACAGTTATTAAGATAATTTGATATTCTCACAGCACTTAATTTGCTTCTAATGTGTTAATTCTGTAATTGGCTCAAATTACATTTATTTTTATTTTTATTTTTATTTTTTTATTATTATTATACTTTTAAGTTCTAGGGTACAGGTGCATAACCTCCAGGTTTGTTACATATGTATACTTGTGCCATGTTGGTGTGCTGCACCCATCAACTCGTCAGCACCCATCAACTCATCATTAACATCAGGTATAACTCCCAATGCAATCCCTCCCCCCTCCACCCTCCCCATGATAGGCCCCAGTGTGTGATGTTCCCCTTCCCGAGTCCAAGTGATCTCATTTTTCAGTTCCCACCTATGAGTGAGAACATGCGGTGTTTGGTTTTCTGTTCTTGCGATAGTTTGCTAAGAATGATGGTTTCCAGCTGCATCCATGTCCCTACAAAGGACACAAACTCATCCTTTTTTTTATGGCTGCATAGTATTCCATGGTGTATATGTGCCACATTTTCTTAATCCAGTCTGTCACTGATGGACATTTGGGTTGATTCTAAATCTTTGCTATTGTGAATAGTGCCGTAATAAACATACGTGTGCATGTGTCTTTATAGCAGCATGATTTATAATCCTTTGGGTATATGCCCAGTAATGGGATGGCTGGGTCATATGGTACATCTAGTTCTAGATCCTTGAGGAATCACCATACTGCTTTCCATAAAGGTTGAAATAGATTACAATCCCACCAATAGTGTAAAAGTGTTCCTATTTCTCCACATCCTCTCCAGCACCGGTTGTTTCCTGACTTTTTAATGATCGGCATTCTAACTGATTGTTTGAATTCTTGGTAGGTTCTGGATATTAGCCCTTTGTCAGATGAGTAGATTGTAAAAATTTTCTCCCATTCTGTAGGTTGCCTGTTCATTCTGATGGTAGTTTCTTTTGCTGTGCAGAAGCTCTTTAGTTTAATGAGATCCCATTTGTCAATTTTGGATTTTGCTGCCATTGCTTTTGGTGTTTTAGACATGAAGTCTTTGCCCATGCCTATGTCCTGAATGGTACTACCTAGGTTTTCCTCTAGGGTTTTTATGGTATTAGGTCTAACATTTAAGTCTCTAATCCATCTTGAATTAATTTTCGTATAAGGAGTAAGGAAAGGATCCAGTTTCAGCTATCTACTTATGGCTAGCAAATTTTACCAGCACCATTTATTAAATATGGAATTCTTTCCCCATTTCTTGTTTTTCTGAGGTTTGTCAAAGATCAGATGGCTGTAGATGTCTGGTATTATTTCTGAGGACTCTGTTCTGTTCCATTGGTCTATATCTCTGTTTTGGTACCAGTACCATGCTGTTTTGGTTACTGTAGCCTTGTAGTATAGTTTGAAGTCAGGTAGCGTGATGCCTCCAGCTTTGTTCTTTTGACTTAGGATTGTCTTGGCAATGCAGGGTCTTTTTTGGTGCCATATGAACTTTAAAGCAGTTTTTTTCCAATTCTGTGAAGAAACTCATTGGTAGCTTAATGGGGATGGCATTGAATCTATAAATTACCTTGGGCAGTATAGCCATTTTCATGATATTGATTCTTCCTATCCATGAGCATGGTATGTTCTTCCATTTGCTTGTGTCCTCTTTTATTTCACTGAGCAGTGGCTCGTAGTTCTCCTTGAAGAGGTCCTTTACATCCCTTGTAAGTGGGATTCCTAGATATTTCATTCTCTTTGAAGCAATTGTGAATGGAAGTTCATTCCTGATTTGGCTCTCTGTTTGTCTGTTACTGGTGTATAAGAATGCTTGTGATTTTTGCCCATTACTTTTGTATCCTGAGACTTTGCTGAAGTTGCTTATCAGCTTAAGGAGATTTTGGGCTGAGACAATGGGGTTTTCTAAATATACAATCATGTCATCTGCAAAGAGGGACAATTTGACTTCTTTATTTCCTAACTGAATACCCTTGATTTCTTTCTCTTGCCTGATTGCCCTAATAGAACTTCCAACACTATGTTGAATAGGAGTGGTGAGACAGGGCATCCCTGTGTTATGCCAGTTTTCAAAGGGAATATTTCCAGTTTTTGCCCATTCAGTACGATATTGGCTGTGGGTTTGCCATAAATAGTTTTTATTATTTTGAGGTACGTTCCATCAATACCGAATTTATTGAGGGTTTTTAGCAGGAAGGGCTGTTGAATTTTGTCAAGAGCCTTTTCTGCATCTATTGAGATAATCATGTGGATTTTGTTTGGCTCTTTTTATATGCTGGCTTACGTTTATTGATTTGCATATGTTAACAGTGGAGTGTTGAAGTCTCCCATTATTATTGTATGGGAGTCTAAGTCTCTTTGTAAGTCTCTAAGGACTTGCTTTATGAATTGGGGTGCTCCTGTATTGGGTGCATATATATTTAGGATAGTTACCTCTTCCTGTTGAATTGATCTCTTTACCATTATATGATGGCCTTCTTTGTCTCTTTTGATCTTTGATGGTGTAAAGTCTGTTTTATCAGAGACTAGTATTGCAACCCCTGCTTTCTTTTGTTCTCCATTTGCTTGGTAAATCTTCCTCCATCCCTTTATTTTGAGCTTATGTATGTCTCTGCGTGTGAGATGGGTCTCCTGAATACAGCAGATTGATGGGTCTTGACTCTTTATCCAGTTTGCCAGTCTGTGTCTTTTAATTGGAGCATTTAGTCCATTTACATTTAAGGTTAATATTGTTATGCGTGAAGTTGATCCTGTCAGTATGATATTAACTGGTTATTTGCTCGTTATATATGCAGTTTCTTCCTAGCCTCGATGGTCTTTACATTTTGGCATGTTTTTGCAATGGCTGGTACCGGTTGTTCCTTTCCATGTTGAGTGCTTCCTTCAGGGTCTCTTGTAAGGTAGGCCTAGTGGTGACAAAATCTCTAAGCATTTGCTTATCTGTAAAGGATTTTATTTCTCCTTCACTGATGAAACTTAGTTTGGCTGGATATGAAATTCTGGGTTTAAAATTCTTTTCTTTAAGAATGTTGAATATTGGCCCCCACTCTCTTCTGGCTTGGAGAGTTTCTGCCGAGAGATCTGCTGTTAGTCTGATGGGCTTCCCTTTGTGGGTAACCCGACCTTTCTCTCTGGCTGCCCTTAACATTTTTTCCTTCATTTCAACTTTGGTGAATCTGGCAATTATGTGTCTTGGAGTTGCTCTTCTCGAGGAGTATCTTTGTGGCATTCTCTGTATTTCCTGGATTTGAATGTTGGCCTGCCCTACTAGGTTGGGGAAGTTCTCCTGGATGATATCCTGAAGAGTGTTTTCCAACTTGGTTCCATTTTCCCCCTCACTTTCAGGAACCCCAATCAGACGTAGATTTGGTCTTTTTACATAATCCCATACTTCTTGCAGGCTTGGTTCATTTCTTTTTCTTCTTTTTTCTTTTGGTTTCTCTTCTCGCTTCATTTTGTTCATTTGATCATCGATCGCTGATATTCATTCTCCCAGTTGATCGAGTTGGTTACTGAAGCTTGTGCATTTGTCACGTATTTCTCGTGTCATGGTTTTCATCTCTTTCATTTCGTTTATGACCTTCTCTGCATTAATTACTCTAGCCATCAACTCTTCCACTTTTTTTCAAGATATTTAGTTTCTTTGCGCTGGGTACGTAAACCCTCCTTTAGCTCTGAGAAGTTTGATGGACTGAAGCCTTCTCCTCTCATCTCCTCAAAGTCATTCTCCGTCAAGCTTTGATCCATTGCTGGTGATGAGCTGCGCTCCCTTGCCGGGGGAGTTGTGCTCTTATTTTTTGAATTTCCAGCTTTTCTATCCTGCTTTTTCCTCATCTTTGTGGTTTTATGTGCCTCTGGTCTTTGATGATGATGGTGATGTACTGATGGGTTTTGGTGTAGGTGTCCTTCCTGTTTGATAGTTTTCCTTCTAACAGTCAGGACCCTCCGCTGTAGGTCTGTTGGATATTGCTTGAAGTCCACTCCAGACCCTGTTTGCCTGGGTGTCAGCAGCAGAGGCTGCAGAAGATAGAATATTGCTGAACAGCGAGTGTACCTGTCTGATTCTTGCTTTGGAGGCGTCCTCTCAGGGATATACTCCACCCTGTGAGGTGTGGGGTGTCAGACTGCCCCTAGTGGGGGATGTCTCCCAGTTAGGCTACTCAGGGGTCAGGGACCCACTTGACCAGGCAGTCTGTCCCTTCTCAGATCTAAACCTCCGTGTTGGGAGATCCACTGCTCTCTTCAAAGCTGTCAGACAGAGTCGTTTGCGTCTGCAGAGGTTTCTGCTGCTTTTGTTGTTGTTTAGCTGTGCCCTGTCCCCAGAGGTGGAGTCTACAGAGACAGGCAGGTTTCCTTGAGCTGCTGTGAGCTCCACCCAGTTGGAGCTTCCCAGCAGCTTTGTTTACCTACTTAAGCCTCAGCAGTAGCGGTCGCCCCTCCCCAAGCCTCGCTGCTGCCTTGCGGTTAGATTGCAGACTGCTATGCTAGCAATGAGGGAGGCTCCGTGGGCATGGGACCCTTCCATCCAGTTGTGGGATATAATCTCCTGGTGTGCCTGTTTGCTTAAAGCACAGCATTGAGGTGGGTGTTACCCGATTTTCCAGGTATTGTGTGTCTCAATTCCCCTGGCTAGGAAAATTGATTCCCTTTCCTCTTGCGCTTCCTAGGTGAGGCGATGCCTCGCCCTGCTTCAGCTCTGGTCGGGCTGCAGCAGCTGTCCAGCACCGATTGTCTGGCACTCCCTAGTGAGATGAACCCAGTACCTCAGTTGAAAATGCAGAAATCACCGGTCTTCTGTTTCGCTCCCGCTGGGAGTTGGAGACTGGAGCTGTTCCTATTCGGCCATCTTGCTCCTCAAATTATATTTTAAAACCTTTATTTTTAATGAACAAATAATTTTGTATAATTATAGGGTACAATGTGAAGTTTTGATGTGTTTACAATGTGGAATGATTAAATCAAGCTAATTAACAAATTCATTACCCCTATCACCCCACATAAGTACCTATTTTTGTAATGAAATCATTTGAAATCTTATTTTTAGCAATTTTTGCATGTACAATGCATTACCGTTTATTTTAGTTACTACTCTATTACAATAGATTGCATCGCTAAAGCCTAGTCCTCCTAGTTAACAGAAACTTTCTATCCTTTGATCAATATCCACCTTTTTTCCATATCCCACTTCTTCCGGACTCTAGTAAACTCTATTGTCTTCTCTTCTTTTATGAGTTCAATTTTTTTAAAATCTACACATTAGTGAAATCATGTCATATTTGGTTTTTCATTCCTGACATTATAATTAGCATACTGTCCTCTAGGTCCATCCCGGTTGTTGCAAAAGCTTCCCCCTTTTTAAGACTGAATAGTATTTTTTGAATATGTAAGTTAAGCAGAACTGTCTTGACGATTCTGCTATGGCAATGGATTTCTGCATATGTGTCATAGTGAAATGAGCCATAAAGTTCACAGAGCACATTGGGAATATATAGGAATTAAATAGAAGGGAAGTATTTTTCAAAGCCCTTGATTACTAAATTTTTATATAAATATCACACACACTTTTATATATCTACAAATGTGCATACATAATTTCACATACTTTCTAGAACCAATATGAGAAACAAACCAAAAAAAGAACAAATTGCTGTGTATTTATTCAAAGGTAACATCAGTTGATTACGCTGGCTGATTTTCAGTTGTTTTCAAACAGTTTTACTATGTTAGCTAAATCAACCTATTGTAACATTTTTGTAAAGAATATTTCAAGACATATTCTTTTATTTCAGTTGTAAGAACTATCCTGATGGTGTTCTTATAAACAATATGGTCCTTCTAGACCATAAAGGAAAATGGTCAAGTCTAGCTATAAAGCTCTCATCAGAGCGATTATTTTGTTAAACTGTCATTTACCCTTAAATAAGCTATCGTTGTGAATTTTAGTTAAAGCAAATGGTCAGCGGTAGTACGGTGTGATCTGATAGCCCTGCAAAGACATTTAAAGATATTCCAAAATATTTTAATGCCCAAAGACTATGAGTGTATACTAAAATAATGAAAAAGAAAATTTTAAAGCAGAACTTTGAGCAGCAGTTAGAATTTGCTGGCATTTAAAACATGTGATGAAGATACAGTCTACACAAATATGGTAATATAATAATATAGATTGGATTTTATCCTATGCTATGAGTATATTTTAATTATAAATTTTGCAACTATAATTAAGATGTTTAAATGCAGTCTTAACATGATTTAATCTTGGCATTATTTCTCTCACTAAAATCTTGCAGAGTTTTATAAAAATGTAATCAACCATCACAACACCTTATATTAATATAGTATTATTCATTTTTTAAAATGAGGACACTGAACCACACGTTAGTTAATTAACTTGAGAAAATGAAGAATTAATGAGAGCAGTGACTCCCACTTTAGTGAAGGTTAGCAAGGCAAACTGACAGCATATCCACTTGTGTAATTTACACAGTCCATTTATTTAGCCTAGTTGGTGTTAATTCTACAAGGGTTATGATCAGTACACTTTAGAGAAGTAACCTAGTTCCTCCTCGTTCTAAGGTTGGAAGGTGACCTATCATTAAAAATGGCTCTCCACAGGGTTCAACAATTTATTGCCCAAAATCATTTTCTCCTGCTTCCCAACAGCATTTATTGAGAAACAAGAAAAATGAGGTGGCAGAGAAAGGCAAACTCCAGTATGCTCTATGGATAATTACTTTTATTAATTTCAAATAGTCATGTGAAGTATAGGGCCATCAGTCTTGGGCTCAAAATAAATATACTTTGTGGCATGTGTTAATCGGTTGTCAAATGTATTTTTGGCAACTAATACCAGATTCATCTCTGCATTACCTCATCTTCTCCACAGGTAGAGACTTTTGTCACTCCTGGAGGATTAGTTTCCTCTCAGCTGTAGGACACAGCTTCTTTCTAAATTTGGTCCAGTTACTTGCATCATAATTATATGGGTTGTTAATCTGCATACACATACAGGTACACACCAGACATGTTTAATAATAATATTTTATGATGATCCCAGAAATCTACATTTTGAATTAACACCCTAGGTGACTTTTTATTTCTTTTTGAAATGGAGTTTTGTTTTGTCACCCAGGCTAGAGTGCAGTGGCGCAATCTCGGCTCACTGCAACCTCTACCTCCTGGGTTCAAGCAATTTTCCTGTCTCAGCCTCTGGAGTAGCTGGGATTACAGGTGAGTGCTACTATGCTCAGCTAATTTTGTTTATTTTTAGTAGAGACGGGGTTTCACCATGATGGCCAGGCTGATCTCGAACTCCTGACCTCAGGTGATCCACTTGCCTCAGCCTCCCAAAGTGGTGGGATTACAGATGTGAATCACTGTGCTCAAACAGATTTTTAAGAGCATTATAAACATTCACTTAAGAGTGGTCATAACCTGAGACTGGATACACATCAAATACCTATAATTCATATTTACGGAATATTCAAGGAAAAAAACTGAAATGATTTAATAATTAATTTCATCCTGCTTAATCTTAAATATCTATTTTACAGTTTTCAATTTTGACTTCCAAATTTGGCTTCTTCCTGGAATTTCTAACTTGGAATCATATGTATCTCTTTTAAATGCAAAGTTCTTTCATTCTATATACTGGTATCTGTTCATAATCTTATTTTATTTCCAGAACTCCTACCTAGTGGCTGTTAGCTTCTGCTTGCTGACAAATAATTTGTCTTATGGAAATAATGTCTCTAGATTCTCTTCCTCTGTCTCACCCATGTTTTCAAAAATCCTAGCATTTGGCTACTCACCCTTAATGACAAGCACACACTTGTGCCCCTTGGGTACTGTGATATACTGTAGCATGTTTGTTCATGGGAACAGAAGTTCAGCCCTCAAGACTTGTGCTAATGGGACAATTTATAGGATAGAATCTTATTCACTATGCTGGTAAGTTCAATGCACAGATGTTTAATGTGCTTTGAAGATTTATACAGTGAAACTTATTAAATATCACCTCTATGCTGAGACTATAGACATGAAGTGATAAAAGTCACCATTTCACCTCATGAAACTCAGTAGTCTAATTTAGCCAAAAGAAAGAAAATACAAAACAAAATATCTATAAAACACATAGAAAAATATCCAAAAAGTTAACATCTATTGAGTATGTATTATACTATAGGCAAGTGTTAGATACTTTACTTAAAATGGATACATTTAAGAAAGCCTGTAGGTTTAAATTCTTCACAAAACAGTGGGGAGGATACATGCATAAGATATAATATAGTATAGAATTGTGTTGCCCAATATGGCAGCGACTACCCATATAGCTGTTTAATTTTACAATTAAAAGTTTTATTCATAGATAGTTATAGATTCACATGCTGTTGTAAGAAATAATAAAGATGGCTCTCTTATGTACCTTTTTTTTTTTTTTTTTTTTTTTTTTTTTTTTTTTTTTGAGATCGCTCCGCCTCCCGGGTTCACGCCATTCTCCTGCCTCAGCCTCTCGAGTAGCTGGGACTACAGGCGCCCGCCACCACGCCAAGCTAATTTATTTGTATTTTTTTTGTTGTTGGTAGAGACGGGGTGTCACCAAGTCTGGCTCTGTAGCCCAGGCTGGAGTGCAGGCGCGCGATCTTGTCTCACTGCAAACTCCGCCTCCTGAGTTTAAGTGATTCTCCCACCTCAGCCTGGCCAGTAGCTGGGATTACAGGCGTGTGCCACCATGCCGGGCTACTTTTTGTGTTTTTAGTAGAGAGGCGTTTCACCATGTTGGTCAGGCTGCTCTGAATCTCCTGAACTCAGGTGATCCACCCACCTCGGCCTCCCAAAGTGATGGGATTAGAGACGTGAGCCACAATGCCGGACCTCATGTACTCTGCACTGTTCC
Source organism: Macaca fascicularis (assembly GCF_037993035.2). Taxonomy (NCBI): domain Eukaryota; kingdom Metazoa; phylum Chordata; class Mammalia; order Primates; family Cercopithecidae; genus Macaca; species Macaca fascicularis. The sequence goes on along the minus strand of NC_088391.1, from coordinate 54,537,535 downwards.
TCCCAATGGTGGCACCTTGCAAAGCAATATTACAATATATACCTGAGATACGGATACAGATATGATACAAAATATTTCTGTCACTGAAAAGATCTCACATGTTGCGCTCCTAAAGCCACAACAATTTCCCTCCTTCTCTACCAGCTCTTTAACCATTCATCAGTTTTCCATTTCTATAGTTGTGTCGTTTCAAAAGTAATATAGCATGCAATCACTTGGGATTGGATTTTTTACTAAGTATAATTCTCTGGAGATTCATCCAGTGTGCTGCACATATCAACAGTTTATTCCTTTGTACTGGTCAGTAGTATTTCATGGTATAAATGTAAGAATTTAACATTTTCTAGTTGAAGGTTACTTGGATTCCAGTTTTTGGTGTAACAAATAAAGCAGCTGTAAACATTTTTGCATCTGTTTTCTATGAACCAGACAAAAATCTTCATTTCTTTAGAAAATCCACCAAACCATTTTTCAGAAGTATATTAGAGATCCAGTTTCTCACCAATATTTGATACTGCCAGTATATATTTTTAAAATTTAATTCAATGCAACTATTTTGATAAATGAGTATATCATTGTGGTTTAATTTGCATTTCCCTGTTGGCTGATGATATTGAAGTTTTCATGTCTTTATTTGCTATATGTGTATTCTCTTCAGTGCAATCTCCGTTTATGTCTTTTGCTCATTTTTTCAAACGGAGTGACTTTTTTAAACCTGAGTTTTGAGAGTTCCTTATATATTCTATCCTTTTATCAGACATGTGCTTTGCAAATTCCTCCCAATCTGCATCTAGTCTTTTCATCTTCTTAACAGAGTTATTCACAGATAAATTATTTTTTGTTAAATTTGATGATAACCAAATTATTATTTTAATTTTATAGATAGTCTAAGATATCTTTGATATCAAGTCTAAGAACTCTTTATCTAGCCATAGACCCCCCAATATTATTTTCTATGCGTTTTTACTAATTTTTTGGTTAGTTTTCTTGTTTGTTTAAGGTATGAGGCTTAGGCCAAGGTTCATTTTTTCTTTTTGCATGAGGATGTCCAGTATATTCAGCACCATATATAGAAAAGTTTACATCTCTCCCATTGAATTGCTTATTCAACCTCATCAAAAATAAGTTGGGTGTGTCTGTGTGTATTTCATCCCTCTGGTACTACTAGAAGTCCAGATTGACACAGTTAGATATTAAAACTTAAAACTGGGTAGATTTATATTTTCCATTTTATTCTTATTTAAAATTGTTTTACCTATTCCAGCTTTCTTGTCTTTTGATATAAATATTAGAATAATCTCATTTATATTTACAAAAATTTGTGCTAGTGATTTTGATAGAAATTGCAAAAATGCTGTATATAATTTTGGGGAAATTAGTAACTTCAATTTCCTGAAAATGTGTCTTTCCATTTATTAAGTTCTTTTTAAAAAGTGCTTTGACCAGCATTTTTTTATTTTTAAGCATATAACAGCTGTCCATGTTTTGTTAGATTTACACCTAGTATATACTTTATTTTTCTGGCCATTGCCAATAGTATTGCATATTTTTTAAAAAATTAGTGTCTAGATATTCATAGTGGTATATAAAAACACAATTGATTTTTAAAATGTTTATCTTGTTTTGTATCACATTTCTGAATTCAATTATTAGTTCTAGGACTTTTGTTGAAAAGTCTTTGTGGTTTTTTTATGTAGACAATAATGTCTTTTAATATTTTAATCTGAAATTTAATCTTTTAAATTTATTGAGGTTTGTTTCATAACCCAGTGTATGATATATTTAGGCATAAGTTATGTGACATTTTAAACTAATCTGTATTTTTCAGTTGTTGGGTGGAATGCTTTAAAAATTTAAATTTCATTCTATTGGTTGATGTTATCGAGTTCTTCTGTATCTTTGCTGATGTTCTCTCCAGTTGTTTCATCAAATCTCAAGGCAGGTATGTTGAAATATGTTGAAATTTTTAATACTAGTTGTGAATTTGTCTGTTTCTCTTTTTTGTTTTTATTTCTCAGTTGATTTCTCCTACTTTCAAGTTTGTTACTTGATTTTTTAGGGTTCTACTTTTTTATTTATCGTGATTTTGAAGGTATCATATTCTATAGTGGTTGCTCTAGTTATTATGTGATATATGTATAACTTGTCACAGTTTTCTGGTGTCTTTATTCTATAAGTTTGATTGTAGCATAGAAACATCACCTACTTTTATGACTCATTGCCTTCTCCCGACTTTATAATATAATTTCTTTAAATATTGTGAAAGATATGGACATCTAAGTATGTGAGGGTCGAACTGGAAACAGTTACAACCTGAAGAGGACTTCACCAAGACATATGATAAGCAAATATTCAGTAACCAAAGACAAAGATAGAATTTTGAAAGTAGAAAAAGAGATGTGTCAGATACAAGGGAATCTGGAAGACTTCTCAGCAGAAATTTTTCAGGTCAGGAGATTAGGATGATATATTCAATGTCTTGGTAAAAAAAAAAAAAAAAAAGAAAGAAAGAAAAAAGAAAGAATATATGTATTTTACCAATACATACATTCAATGTATTGGGGAAAAAAAAAAAAAAAAAGAAAGAAAGAAAAGAAACTTCCAACCAATAATATTTTACCCAGAAAAACTGTCTTTCAGAACTGGAGGAGAAATTAAAACCTTCCCAAACTACTGAAAACTGAGGGCACTCATCACCACTAGAGCTTCCGTACAAGAAATGCTAAACGTTCTTCCACCTGAAAAAAAAGTAAAGAATACTTATTAATAACATGAAGATATATGAAAATAAATAACTCATTGGTAAAAGAAGTAGACAGTCAAATTTAAAACAGTCTAACATAATAATTATGTTTAAATTATTTTAAATTTATTATAAAGATTAAAAGAAAACTATTAAAAACAACAATAGCTACAATAATTTATTAATTAATTCACAATTTAAAAAGTAAACTGTGATGTCAAAAACCTTAAATATTTTTGACAGTGTCAGTGAAAGTGTATGTTTTGCTTTCAATTGAAGTTAAGCTGTTGTTAGCTTAAAATAGACTGTTATAACTATGAAATGTTTTAAGTAAGCCCCATGGTAACCACAAGACTAAAAATATATACTAAGTACACAAAGAAAAATAGTAAATAATTAATTTTATTATATAAAATTATCAAATTACAAAGTAAGGAAGAAATAGAGAAAGAAAATAATAAAGTAGCCACAAAGCAGCCTGGAAATAATTAACAAAATGGCAATATTATGTCCTTATGAATCAATACTTTAAATGTAAATGTAGTAAATTTTCTAATAAAAAAACTTAGAGTGGCTGAAAGGATTTGAAAAAAAACCTAATTACATGGTATGTGCAAGAGATTCACTTTAACTTTAAGGCCACATGTAGATTGAACGTGAAGGGATGGAAAAAGTTATTTCATGCAAATGGAAATGAAAAGAGAGCAGAGGCAAATATATTTATATCAGATAAAATAAACTAAGTAAAAAACTGTAACAAGAGACAAGAAGGGTCATTATAGAATAATAAAGAATTTAATTTATCGAACAGATGTAACAATTGTAAATATCTATTTATACATCATTCTACCTAAGTATGTAATGCAAATATTAACATATCTGAAAGTAGAAATAGAAATACAACAATAGTAGGAGACTTCAATGTAGCACTTTAAATAATAGAGAGATCATCAAGTCAGAAAATTAATAAAGAAACATTGAATTGAACTACACTTTTGATCAAGTGGACCTAGCAGAGATATACAGAATATTACTTCCAACATCAGTAGAAATCATTCCTCTCTAGCTCACAGAGACCATTCTGGAGAATAGACCATATTCTGGGTCACAAAACAAGTCTTAAAAAATTTAAGACTGAATCATATCAAGTATCTTTTATTATTAAAACGGCATGAAACTAGAAATAAATAAATTAAGGAAAACTTACAAACGGATGAAAATTAACACACATCTAAACAACTAATGGTTCAAAGAGGAAGTTAAATAAATAAATATTAAAACAAAAATAAAACACAACATACCTAAACTTAAGGAATGCATCTAAAAAAATTCTAAGAAAGAAGTTTATAGTGAAAATGCCTACATGAAGAAAAACATAATATCTCAAATAAATAGCACATGAAAATAGATAAAGATAAACTAAGCCCAAAATTCGTAGAATAAAAGAAATAACAAAGATCACAGCAAAAATCAATGAAATAATGGCCTGAAAAAAATTATAGAAAAGACAAATAAAACTGTGTTGTTTTTTCAAATAAATAAACAAAATTGACAAGCCTTACCGAGGTAGGAAGAAAAAGAGATAAATAAAATCAGAAACAGGAGAAGGTACAATTGATACCACAGAAATACAAAAGATAACAGAATACTATGAACAATTAAATACCAGATAATTGGATAAACTAGAATATATGAATAAATTCCCAGACACATACATACTTATAAGACTGATAAAAAATTAAAAACTTGAGTACACCAATAATGTGTAAGGAGCTTGAATCCCTAATAAAAAGTGTCTCATCAAAGCCCAGAACCTGGCAACTTCATTAGTGCTTTTTAGCCAATATTTAACAAATAATTAATGTTAATGCTTGTAAAACTCTTCCAAAATATTGAGGAGGAAGAAATACTCAAGTATTAATTTTACAAGGTCAGCATACAAAATCCAGACGAGAACACTACAAAAATATTTATAGGCAAATATCTTGGATAAATGCAGATGCAAAATTCTCAACAAAATGCTAGTACAGCAAACTAAATTGCAATTTAATATATCATACACTATGCTCAAGTGGGATTTATGCATGGGATGCAAAAATGTTTCAATATCGAAAATATAAAATGTGATGAATCACTTTAATAAAATGAACAAGAAATGAACATCTCAATAGATGTAGAGAAGGTATTGACAGCATGTAACATCGTTTTTATGATAAAAACACGGTGAAACCCCGTCTCTACTAAGAAAAATACAAAAAACTAGCCGGGCGAGGTTGCGGGCGCCTGTAGTACCAGCTACTCGGGAGGCTGAGGCAGGAGAATGGTGTAAACCCGGGAGGCGGAGCTTGCAGTGAGCTGAGATCCGGCCACTGCCCTCCAGCCTGGGTGACAGAGCGAGACTCTGTCTCAAAACAAAACAAAACAAAACAAAACAAAAAACTCTAAACAATTTAAGTATAAAGGAATGTTTGTCTACAAAATAAAGGTCACATAGAACAAGCCCACAGATAACATACTCCATAGTGAAGAGCTGAAAGCTTTTCTAGGATCTGTATCAGCAACATGATTCCTAATTTCACCACTTGTGTTCAACATAGTACTAGAAGTCATAGCCAGAGCAATTAGGTAAGAAAAAAACATATATTTTTAAAAAGCATCTAAATGGGGAAGAAGGAAGTTAAATCATTTCTGTTTGCAGATGACATGATTTTATATATAGGAAAGTTTACAGGCTTCACTAAAAATATTTTAGATTTCAGTAAAGTGCAGGCTACACTTTACACAAAATCATTGTGTTTCTGTACAGCAACATAGAACTAGTCAAAAATAAAGTTAAGAAAATAATATGATTTACAATAGTAGCACAAAGCAAAAAATACTTGCTTGTGGTTGAGAAGTAATAAGGAGGGACAGGGGGTTTACAATGGGGCCTAAAGGAATTGTTGGGAATGATGAATATGCTCATTGTCTTCATTGTGCTGATGGTATCATGGAGGTAAACTTATGCTAATATGTATGCTATTTAAATATTTGTGTTTTGCTGTTTAGTTATATCAATAAATCTTTGAGGAAAAATCTTAGTACAGTGCTGGTATGTGATAACTATTACTATCATTATAATAATGTGTATGTATTTACTAGTTGAATATATATTTTTATTTTAGACATTTGTAACATATATGTCTGTATACATCTTTCAATTTTTTAAAAACTGATAATTCTGTTTTCTGTTTCCACATTTTAAACACATTTTTGGTACTTTTATTCCAGTCCTGGAAGTTGAAATGAACTGCTTTTCTGACAACTAGCTAGTTGGAAAGTTGATAATTTCTTATCTCTACAAACAATAGTGCAACATCAACATTAGCTAGCAGAACCAGAACTTTTTAAAGTAATACCATCACCTGCAAAGAAAATAATTCTGCGTTATGCAATTTATTCTGTTTTATAGCTTTAGAATTGATCAGGTGACTAATATAGAATATGGATATGAATTAATTCAAATTTCAACACCAATAAAATGTTATTTGCTTTCTAGTGACCATGATGACCCTTCTTCATTCTCTTCTATTACCTGTCATTCTCATTATATAACATTCATTGAAATATGTTCAGTTACGAACTTAATCCATAGGTGTCTAGTATAATTTTCTTATTTTCTGTTTACCTGACTATACTCTTTTATTCTCACACTTACTAAAGAAGATGGAAGTGAAAACACATACAATTATAAATAATAGTCATCACATGTTTTATTGATTATGTAACATTAAATGTAAATAAATCAGGCAAAATCCATTATGTATAAGGTGAAAATTGAATAGTGTGTTGATTGCCTGGTATTTTTTACTGAAGTGATTGATGGTTGCAGGGCATATGATTTCTCCACAAAAAGTTTTTAATAGAACTCAATGATTTTTGTCCTGTGATTTCAGCTTTTCTAGACTTTGACATGGACATATTACATAATTAAATTACTAACTTCAATGTGGATAGAAGCCCGTTTTCCTCTTTTAACTCAAATGTGCTGAATAAAACACACAGGGTAAAATTAGCACATTTCACACAATCATATAGAAAAAAGCTTTTAATAATTCCAGAACAGAGGAATATTATTTTCATGTATGAAATTGATATTTGACACCACAAGTAATAATACAGAAAACATTGACTACTTTTTATAATACACATTATGTTTGTTTAGTTTTAATCTGCGTATTTCTCAGGTATCAAAATATTTTACTAATGAAAAATAAATATGGGCACTCAGATATGCATTAAAAATCTACAAAACTAGCAAGACTCATTCAGGAATTGAATTTATGTCAATGAACAATATGTCTTTGGTTGTGTTTGTGAATTAAAAATAAAAATCTAAGCCTTAACCATCTGAACAAACACCTCCTCTTGGCCAAGGGCATTCCAAAGTTAACCTGAATAACTAGTTGCCATGATGGCAAGAAGGGGTCAAATATGCTTTATTTTGACCTCCTCCTTTTTGGAATTTTGACCAGGAAAAGTCGACCAGCATTAACATCAACACACACCTTAAGTCTGATAAGAAACATTTAGAAATGATCCTCTCTGAAGCCTGCTACCTGAGGGCTTCATCTGCATGATAAAACTTGGTCCCCACAATCCCTTATCATCACCCAGACATTCCTTTCTATTGATTCCAGTCCTTTACAAAATAACTTACCTATTTCAACCAATTGCCAGTCAGAAAATCTTTAAATCTACCTATGAGCTGAAAGCCCCACTGAGTTGTCTCACCATTCCAGATCAAACCCATGTACATCTTACATGTATTCACTGATGTATTATGTCTCCCTAAAATCTATGCAAGCAAGCTGTACTCTAACCACCTTGGAAACATGTCATCAATACCTCCTGAGACTGTGTCATGGGCTCATCCCTAACCTTGACAAAATTAACTTTTTAGACTGTTTGAGACCTGTCTCAGGTACTTTTGAGTTCACAGGTTTAAACTCTCAAAATGAATTAGATTTTATGTGAACTTAAAAATTGCTTTTCCAGTTTTAATGTAGTGATATTCACTTTTGTGTTATCAAGATCACATGAATTGAAAGGTATTTAAGTCTATGTAGAACTATTTCTCACCTATAGGTATGTAATCCATTCATCTATATCAACATTTGAGTGCTACTGACTTCAGCAATAATTATTATATAGAGTAACTTTGAATTAATCATTTAAATATACATCAGATTTCTAACTCAGCAATGCTGGTAATAATAGATTATGATAAAGCAACCAACAAGAAAAATAAAAGACTTAAAATAATGCTCACTATTTAAAAATACCTTTGTTAAGCTTATCACTATTGACCAATGCATTTATCTAGGAAACACATTTATTTAGCAATTAAATACTACATTCATGAGTACCTCTATTAATTTGCAAAAACAAAATAATATGAATGTGCATAGGAGAAATTGTTAGGGTTCATCCTGTGTGCTAAGTCACCAGTATTTTTCTTGACCACAGGAAATTAATCATTAATTATGCAGTACTTTGAGGAAAGAGATGGGTCTCTGTTGTACTCAAACTTTATTAAAGTGATGTTGAACATATATTAAATAGTGGAAATATTGGCATTTTTCAAAGCTGTCCCACAACATGCACATTTACTTGTTTCAAAAAATGTGTTGAAAACAATAAATATTATCCATGTAATATTTATGGTTTCTTGTACCCAAATATACAGCCTGCACCACAATATTGAGATTCTAAGGGCACATGAAACTTTAGATTTTTATCCACAGAAGTTGGGTATAAGACATCATACTCTTTATTAAGGCATTACAAATCATATATTGATGACAGAAACCCTATTTCTTTTTACAGTAAATTAAAGTGTTTTGAAACCAAAAGACATAAACTTATAAAAGATTTACTGAGTGTGGAATACACAATTTAATTCAGTTGAAAATGTTTTAATGGGTACTGCTTGTTTGCTTTCTTCACTTTTCTTTCCAGAGGCAATCATTTCACGAGGATAATCTCAAGGTTTAAAGGCATTTTGTTTCTGGCTGTATTGAATACATTTTAAAATTTGGTTTATATGCATATATATGTAAAAAAATTATTATAGATAGCTACACTTTCTTACTTATTATTCACATATCATCATTACACAACCAGGAAGATGGTCTCATTCAAAAAAATTAGAATGCGTCTGACAACAAAGGAATAAGCTTGTTATCTGATTTTTGCTTTGTGTGTCATCACTTTTGCTTGAAGACCATAATTGTGCCAGGATGCTAATTTTATTGATTTGTTTCAACACTGTCAATTTCAGGTGTGAATAACCAGTTTTATCAAAAGCTGTTTACTTTATTTCAATCAGAGACAAAGAATAAAAATTATACTCATGTACAGTACAAAATTGCTTTGCCTAATGAATAGAAAAATACAAAACAAAATTATTATTTTGCAAAATATCTTTCTTTTTAGTGAACTTTAGGACATTATCCACTGAGAAGTTATTTTAAAAATCTGAGAAAATTTAGTGACATTTCATTGCAAGTAGGTTTTGAATCATTAAGCTTACTTTAGAAATATCATCAAAACTTGTCATATAAATAGTTATAAGGTATAAAACATACATTTGAGAGTACAGAATTTAAATGAATCTTTTTAAGGAAAGAACATCTTTTAGTTGACTTTATAAACTCATTACGACTAGGGAATCTCCAGGGTATCAGATCATTGAGTAATAGAAATGTAATATTCACTATATTGCTGAAGACTTTTCCTAATTTTTGGTCAAGTAAATTAAAAGTCATAATTCAGTAAAAACTAAAATTACTTACTTAAACCCAATTATAAAGGTATGGATTTAAAGTTTCCTCATTAACTATACATATTTATATATATATATATATATATATATATATATATATTTGCTATACTGATCAAACATTAGAGAGGGATTTACTCTTCTATATTAAATTACCACATACTTGAATAATTACCATAATTTTCAAAAGATGCTTATAAATATATTTGAATTATGTAAGTTTAGATTTGTAAATTATATTAGTTTAATAAACACACACACAATCAAAAAATATTTCAAAAAATGTAAAAATCACACTCAAAACTTTTTCAATCAGGTCATCAAAAAGATATTTTTAAAAACTGAAACCAGGTCTGACCTCTGGGGAATATCACTCATTCAAACTAATTCCAGATCTGTCATCACCATCTGTTTAACATTATCCTCTAATCAGTTGGGGGTTACTAGAATATCAGTTTTCCTAATATTCATATTTTTTAAGTTCTTGAGGATTTTCTAGTGATATATTCAAAACCATTCTTCAAGTACATAAAATTCAAATGATTGCTACTTTCATCTGTGAATTAAAATTTTAGACTGATTCTTTTTCATAAAGCATCTTGATTATAACACAGAATCTCTCGCTATTCAATTTAATTACAAATGAATACAATGAAATAATATATGTATATTGCTTTGTAAAATCTGTTGCACATTTTATTTTCTAGTTTATTTTAGTGTTCCTATTGTTGTTAAATTAGAAGTATGGAATAGATAATATGGCATTTATAAATATCTTCAATATTTTAAGTTATACATTATAAAGCTCTGGTAATTTAAAAATGTATTTAAAATATTTTATGTTTTGGGGACTTTAGTTTTCCGAATTTTTATAATAAATACTGCTTGTTCTTAAAGTTCTAACTTAGATTTACTTCCCCTGTTTAGCGAACTATATATCTTTTAGGTTTCCTGATACAACCTGTACACAATTTGGTATATTTTATTAGTTTGTGATAAATATTTTGTTATCTTTATATAAATGAAATACTTCTTTTGTGTTAAATGTTTTGTGATCTTTATATAAATGAAATACATCTAATAAATAATTGAATGCAGACAAATATTTTTAATGTTTCATTGTCAGTATTTTATAACATACAATGATGTAATGTTTTATTTTGGTGAAATTTATACTTTTTAAAAATAGAAAGTTAAGATTTTTAATTGTAGCATTTTTAAACTCCTGAGTTTGCTCAATGAAAAATTATTATTTCCTAACTGAACATGAAAAATGTATAACTCATAAACTTAGAAAAGGAAAAAGTATAAGAGATGTAAGTACTCATCACATCTTTTTTTCTGTTTCTTATTTAAATACTTTTTTACTGAAAAGTCTTTAATCATTCTATAAATATTATGTAGGATATCAGTGAGAAAGTACTAATTTAGTAAGAGAGTAAATATTATTGTGGAAAATTTTGGATAATTATCTCTAAAGTATGGTCATTAATCATATATTTATGACTTATTCTGCTTCATACATAAATTACCACTATATTTATGACTGCATCTGATTTTCTATAGTTTTGCTGATGTAAACTTGACTCATAACAATTACCATGAGAGCACAGATTGTGAATGATCATTGGGGAGGTCCATGGTCCGTGGAGGAAAGGAAATATCAGAAAGATATTATCCACTCACTCTGTGGTGTGCTTCTGAAATTAATGTCAATGTGTCTGACATAGATGCTCCAACCCTAGTACTTTTGAGACTCTAGATCATATAAAAATATTAAAAGTTTTTTTTTTTTGCTGTTAATTGAAATTAAATGTCGAAGAGTAGATGTGTTGATGATGCAAATTAGGAGCAATAAATTTTCTGTTATTCTTTCTCTGAGAAAATATATTTGAGAAATAACCAAAAAGGTCTACAAACAATAAGAATATAAAAATGTAGACACTGTAAAAACAAGCCAGCAAAAAACAGGTTGCCTTTACTCTTTCTCTGAGAATTTATTACATAGTAAAGCACGATTCTAAGTGATAATTAACAGAATCCTGGAAATCCTAGAAAGTATATGCTATTATACCAAATATTCTGATGAAAAACTTAGACACAAATTAATTAAACTCAGAAAGGAAAAACCTCTGAGTTACATCTTCTAAGTCAGAGAACAGTAATTAACATCCAAATTACATATCATCCAAAACATATCAAATTACAAAATATGAAAGCTGTTCTTTTAATTTAACTGGTGGTTCAGATTTTATCTATGAGACAACATAGCAAATGCAAGCAACTCTGTAGCATTGTCAGTAAAACTTGTAACTGAATCTCATATAATATTATATTGTTTTCAATTACATATATTTTTCTTCTTTTTAAAATTTATTTATTATTATTATACTTTAAGTTGTAGGGTACATGTGCATAACGTGCAGGTTTGTTACATATGTATACTTGTGCCATGTTGGTGTGCTGCACCCATCAACTCGTCATTTACATCAGGTATAACTCCCAATGCAATCCCTCCCCCCTCCCCCCTCCCCATGATAGGCCCCTGTGTGTGATGTTCCCCTTCCTGAGTCCAAGTGATCTCATTGTTCAGTTCCCACCTATGAGTGAGAACATGTGGTGTTTGGTTTTCTGTTCTTGTGATAGTTTGCTAAGAATGATGGTTTCCAGCTGCATCCATGTCCCTACAAAGGACACAAACTCATCCATTTTGATGGCTGCATAGTATTCCATGGTGTATATGTGCCACATTTTCTTAATCCAATCTGTCACTGATGGACATTTGGGTTGATTCCAAGTCTTTGGTATTGTGAATAGTGCTGCAATAAACATACGTGTGCATGTGTCTTTATAGCAGCATAATTTATAATCCTTTGGGTATATACCCAGTAATGGGATGGCTGGGTCATATGGTACATCTAGTTCTAGATCCTTGTGGAATCGCCATACTCTTTTCCATAATGGTTGAACTAGTTTACAGTCCCACCAACAGTGTAAAAGGGTTCCTATTTCTTCACATCCTCTCCAGCACCTGTTGTTTCCTGACTTTTTAATGATCGCCATTCTAACTGGTGTGAGATGGTATCTCATTGTGGTTTTGATTTGCATTTCTCTGATGGCCAGTGATGATGAGCATTTTTTCATGTGTCTGTTGGCTGTATGAATGTCTTCTTTTGAGAAATGTCTGTTCATACCCTTTGCCCACTTTTTGATGGGGTTGTTTGTTTTTTTCTTGTAAATTTGTTTGAGTTCTTGTAGGTTTTGGATCTTAGCCCTTTGTCAGATGAGTAGATTGCAAAAATTTTCTCCCATTCTGTAGGTTGCCTGTTCACTCTGATGGTAGTTTCTTTTGCTGTGCAGAAGCTCTTTAGTTTAATGAGATCTCATTTGTCAATTTTGGCTTTTGCTGCCATTGCTTTTGGTGTTTTAGACATGAAGTCTTTGCCCATGCCTATGTCCTGAGTGGTACTACCTAGGTTTTCCTCTAGGATTTTTATAGTATTAGGTCTAACATTTAAGTCTCTAATCCATCTTGAATTAATTTTCGTATAAGGAGTAAGGAAAGGATCCACTTTCAGCTTTCTACTTATGGCTAGCCAATTTTCCCAGCACCATTTATTAAATAGGGAATCCTTTCCCCATTTCTTGTTTCTCTCAGGTTTGTCAAAGATCAGATGGCTGTAGATGTGTGGTATTATTTCTGAGGACTCTGTTCTGTTCCATTGGTCTATATCTCTGTTTTCGTACCAGTACCATGCTGTTTTGGTTACTGTAGCCTTGTAGTATAGTTTGAAGTGAGGTAGCGTGATGCCTCCAGCTTTGTTCTTTTGACTTAGGATTGACTTGGAGATGCGGGCTCTTTTTTGGTTCCATAGGAACTTTAAAGCAGTTTTTTCCAATTCTGTGAAGAAACTCATTGGTAGCTTGATGGGGATGGCATTGAATCTATAAATTACCTTGGGCAGTATGGCCATTTTCACGATATTGATTCTTCCTATCCATGAGCATAGTATGTTCTTCCATTTGATTGTGTCCTCTTTTATTTCACTGAGCAGTGGTTTGTAGTTCTCCTTGAAGAGGTCCTTTACATCCCTTGTAAGTTGGATTCCTAGGTATTTCATTCTCTTTGCAGCAATTGTGAATGGAAGTTCATTCCTGATTTGGCTCTCTGTTTGTCTGCTACTGGTGTATAAGAATGCTTGTGATTTTTGCACATTACTTTTGTATCCTGAGACTTTGCTGAAGTTGCTTATCAGCTTAAGGAGATTTTGGGCTGAGACAATGGGGTTTTCTAAATATACAATCCTGCCATCTGCAAACAGGGACAGTTTGACTTCTTCTTTTCCTAACTGAATACCCTTGATTTCTTTCTCTTGCCTAATTGCCCTAGCCAGAACTTCCAACACTATGTTGAATAGGAGTGGTGAGAGAGGGCATCCCTGTCTTGTGCCAGTTTTCAAAGGGAATTTTTCCAGTTTTTGCCCATTCAGTATGATATTGGCTGTGGGTTTGTCATAAATAGCTCTTATTATTTTGAGGTACGTTCCATCAATACCGAATTTCTTGAGCGTTTTTAGCATGAAGGGCTGTTGAATTTTGTCAAAAGCCTTTTCTGCATCTATTGAGATAATCATGTGGTTCTTGTCTTTGGTTCTGTTTATATGCTGGATTATGTTTATTGATTTGCGAATGTTGAGCCAGCCTTGCATCCCAGGGATGAAGCCCACTTGATCATGGTGGATAAGCTTTTTGATGTGTTGCTGAATCCGGTTTGCCAGTATTTTATTGAGGATTTTTGCATCGATGTTCATCAGGGATATTGGTCTAAAATTCTCTTTTTTTGTTGTGTCTTTGCCAGGCTTTGGTACCAGGATGATGTTGGCCTCAAAAAATGAGTTAGGGAGGATTCCCTCTTTTTCTATTGATTGGAATAGTTTCAGAAGGAATGGTACCAACTCCTCCTTGTACCTCTGGTAGAATTCAGCTGTGAATCCATCTGGTCCTGGACTTTTTTTGGTTGGTAGGCTATTAATTATTGCCTCAATTTCAGAGCCTGCTATTGGTCTATTGAGGGATTTAAATTCTTCCTGGTTTAGTCTTGGGAGAGTGTAAGTGTCCAGGGAATTATCCATTTCTTCTAGATTTTCCAGTTTATTTGCGTAGAGGTGTTTATAGTATTCTCTGATGGTAATTTGTATTTCTGTGGGGTCAGTGGTGATATCCCCTTTATCATTTTTAATTGCGTCGATTTGATTCTTCTCTCTTTTCTTCTTTATTAGTCTTGCTAGTGGTCTGTCAATTTTGTTGATCTTTTCAAAAAAACCAACTCCTGGATTCATGGATTTTTTGGAGAGTTTTTTGTGTCTCTATCTCCTTCAGTTCTGCTCGGATCTTATTTATTTCTAGCCTTCTGCTAGCTTTCGAATGTGTTTCCTCTTGCTTCTCTAGTTCTTTTAATTGCAATGTTAGAGTGTCAATTTTAGATCTTTCCTGCTTTCTCTTGTGGGCATTTAGTGCTATAAATTTCCCTCTACACACTGCTTTAATTGGGTCCTAGAGATTCTGGTATGTTGTATCTTTGTTCTCATTGGTTTCAAAGAACATCTTTATTTCTGCCTTCATTCCGTTATGTACCCAGTAGTCATTCAGGAGCAGGTTGTTCAGTTTCCATGTAGTTGTGCGGTTTTGATTGAGTTTCTTAGTCCTGAGTTCTAGTTTGATTGCACTGTGGTCTGAGAGACAGTTTGTTATAATTTCTGTTCTTGTACATTTGCTGAGGAGTGCTTTACTTCCAATTACGTGGTCGATTTTGGAGTAAGTACGATGTGGTGCTGAGAAGAATGTATATTCTGTTGATTTGGGGTGGAGAGTTCTATAGATGTCTATTAGGTCTGCTTGCTGCAGAGATGAGTTCAATTCCTGGATATCCTTGTTAACTTTCTGTCTCGTTGATCTGTCTAATGTTGACAGTGGAGTGTTGAAGTCTCCAATTATTATTGTATGGGAATCTAATTCTCATTGTAAGTCTCTAAGGACTTGCTTTATGAATCTGGGTGCTCCTGTGTTGGGTGCATATATATTTAGGATAGTTATCTCTTCCTGTTGAATTGATCCCTTTACCATTATGTAATGGCCTTCTTTGTCTGTTTTCATCTTTGATGGTTTAAAGTCTGTTTTATCAGAGACTAGGATTGCAACCTCCGCTTTCTTTTGTTCTCTATTTGCTTGGTAAATCTTCCTCCATCCCTTTATTTTGAGCCTATGTATGTCTCTGCGTGTGAGATGGGTCTCCTGAATACAGCAGACTGATGGGTCTTGACTCTTTATCCAGTTTGCCAGTCTGTGTCTTTTAATTGGAGCATTTAGTCCATTGACATTTAAGGTTAAGATTGTTATGTGTGAACTTGATCCTGCCATTATGATATTAACTGGTTATTTTGCTCGTTAGTTGATGCAGTTTCTTCCTAGCCCCGATGGTCTTTACATTTTGGCATGTTTTTGCAATGGGTGGTACCGGTTGTTCCTTTCCATGTTTAGTGCTTCCTTCAGGGTCTCTTGCAAGGCAGGCCTAGTGGTGACAAAATCTCTAAGCATTTGCTTATCTGTAAAGGATTTTATTTCTCCTTCACTTATGAAACTTAGTTTGGCTGGATATGAAATTCTGGGTTTGAAATTCTTTTCTTTTTTTTTTTTTTTTTTTTTTTTTTTGAGACGGAGTCTCGCTCTGCCGCCCAGGCTGGAGTGCAGTGGCCGGATCTCGGCTCACTGCAAGCTCCGCCTCCCGGGTTTACGCCATTCTCCTGCCTCAGCCTCCCGAGTAGCTGGGACTACAGGCGCCCGCCACCTCGCCCGGCTAGTTTTTTTGTATTTTTTTAGTAGAGACGGGGTTTCACCGTGTTAGCCAGGATGGTCTCGATCTCCTGACCTCGTGATCCGCCCGTCTCGGCCTCCGAAAGTGCTGGGATTACAGGCTTGAGCCACCGCGCCCGGCCTGAAATTCTTTTCTTTAAGAATGTTGAATATTGGCCCCCACTCTCTTCTCGCTTGTAGAGTTTCTGCCGAGAGATCTGCTGTTTGTCTGATGGGCTTCCCTTTGTGGGTAACCCGACCTTTCTCTCTGGCTGCCCTTAACATTTTTTCCTTCATTTCAACTTTGGTGAATCTGGCAATTATGTGTCTTGGAGTTGCTCTTCTCGAGGAGTATCTTTGTGGCGTTCTCTGTATTTCCTGGATTTGAATGTTGGCCTGCCCTACTAGGTTGGGGAAGTTCTCCTGGATGATATCCTGAAGAGTGTTTTCCAACTTGGTTCCATTTTCCCCCTCACTTTCAGGCACCCCAATCAGACGTAGATTTGGTCTTTTTACATAATCCCATACTTCTTGCAGGCTTGGTTCATTTCTTTTTCTTCTTTTTTCTTTTGGTTTCTCTTCTCGCTTCATTTCATTCATTTGATCCTCAATCGCTGATACTCATTCTTCCAGTTGATCGAGTCGGTTACTGAAGCTTGTGTATTTGTCACATATTTCTCGTGTCATGGTTTTCATCTCTTTCATTTCGTTTAGGACCTTCTCTGCATTAATTTCTCTAGCCATCAATTCTTCCACTTTTTTTTCAAGATTTTTAGTTTCTTTGTGCTGGGTACGTAATTCCTCCTTTAGCTCTCAGAAATTTGATGGACTGAAGCCTTCTTCTCTCATCTCGTCAAAGTCATTCTCCGTCCAGCTTTGATCTGTTGCTGGCGATGAGCTGCGCTCCTTTGCCGGGAGAGATGCGCTCTTATTTCTTGATTTTCCAGCTTTTCTGCCCTGCTTTTTCCCCATCTTTGTGGTTTTATCTGCCTCTGGTCTTTGATGATGGTGATGTACTGATGGGGTTTTGGTGTAGGTGTCCTTTCTGTTTGATAGTTTTCCTTCTAATAGTCAGGACCCTCAGCTGTAGGTCTGTTGGAGATTGCTTGAGGTCCACTCCAGACCCTGTTTGCCTGGGTATCAGCAGCAGAGGCTGCAGAAGATAGAATATTTCTGAACAGCGAGTGTACCTGTCTGATTCTTGCTTTGGAAGCTTCCTCTCAGGGGTGTACTCCACCCTGTGAGGTGTGGGGTGTAAGATTGCCCCTAGTGGGGGATGTCTCCCAGTTGGGCTACTCAGGGGTCAGGGACCCACTTGAGCAGGGAGTCTGTCCCTTCTCAGATCTCAACCTCCGTGTTGGGAGATCCACTGCTCTCTTCAAAGCTGTCAGACAGAGTCATTTGCGTCTGCAGAGGTTTCGGCTGCGTTTGTTATTTCCCTGTCCCCAGAGGTGGAGTCTACAGAGACAGGCAGGTTTCCTTGAGCTGCTGTGAGCTCCACCCAGTTGGAGCTTCCCAGCAGCTTTGTTTACCTACTTAAGCCTCAGCAATGGCGGGCGCCCCTCCCACAGCCTCGCTGCTGCCTTGCCGGTAGATCACAGACTGCTGTGCTAGCAATGAGGGAGGCTCCGTGGGTGTGGGACCCTCCGGGCCAGGTGTGGGATATGATCTCCTGGTGTGCCTGTTTGCTTAAAGCGCAGTATTGGGGTGGGAGTTACCCGATTTTCCAGGTGTTGTGTGTCTCAGTTCCCCTGGGTAGGAAAAGGGATTCCCTTCTCCCTTGCGCTTCCCAGGTGAGGCAATGCCTCGCCCTGCTTCAGCTCTCACTGGTCGGGCTGTAGCAGCTGACCAGCACCAATCGTCCGGCACTCCCCAGTGAGATGAACCCAGTACCTCAGTTGAAAATGCAGAAATCACCGGTCTTCTGTGTCGCTCGTGCCGGGAGTTGGAGACTGGAGCTGTTCCTATTCGGCCATCTTGCTCCCGCCCAATTACATATATTTTTCAATGTATTATGTTGTTGGGCAACTTCACTAAGTAGTTTCTTATATTTTCTTCTTTTCCTATTTAAGCAAACTGAGGCACATCAGATTAAATCATTTTGCAAATGTCATGCCATTAGGAGCACAGTGTATTGAAACATTTCTTTCCTTCATTAGGAATGTTGTCCAAGAATCAATATGTCAGTTAAGCAAGGGTTGGTTATCTTTAAATAAGACTTGTAGTAGACATCCTTAATTTGAATTGTGTGTAATGTTCTCCTCTCTTCTCAGAAAAAGCTGTTCTAAAAATTATCCCTTGCCTGATTCCATTATGTGGTGACAAATAGGAAATTCAGATTCTCATTTTCCCTTGTTTTCTAGTCAGATAGATTAGTCTAGTGGTTAGCATTTGTTTCTAAATAAGTTAATGATTACAGTCCCTTCTCCTAGATATGGTTGACTGGTCCAACAATGAGCATTTGATCCAAACTAAGATAGCCAAATTTCTTCCACTTTTTTCCCCCAAAATTAAAACTGGGAAACTAAACACCAAAAATTTTTAAATGTAAAATTTAGAAACACTGACCACCAAACCACTTGCCACTTGCAGAAAGGATGACCTTCACTAGGAGAGGCTGGAACACATATCCTGAATGAAGCACGAACAAGAAACACAAAGTCGTGATGTTAGTTTTATTTGGTCCCAATCATTTCTGAGGCTCAAATACATTATAGATGTTCCTGTTACAGGATTCTTCCAGTGCTGCTTCAGCAGCTGAAAACCTCTGCAGCCACCACCACCTCTGCCTGGGCTCTTGCCCACTAGGATCTCGCTCCTGCCATGACACTATACTCAGCCCACAGCTGGACCCAGGGTGCTGTGAGTGGCTTCTGCATTGTGCACCAGCATCTGGATGAGGGGAACAAGATGACATCCCAAAACTCAGAGATGCTAGCAATTGCAGAGTCCCAAGGGGTGTTACAGCTCCCGCTTAGGGAATCCTGAGGTCTGAGCCCCCAAGAGATGTCACAGCTCTTCATTCCAATAGCTTGTACCTTGTTGAGCGGGAGCATGTTACAACACTCTTTCTC
Organism: Macaca fascicularis; assembly: GCF_037993035.2. Classification (NCBI taxonomy): domain Eukaryota; kingdom Metazoa; phylum Chordata; class Mammalia; order Primates; family Cercopithecidae; genus Macaca; species Macaca fascicularis. The sequence goes on along the minus strand of NC_088391.1, from coordinate 54,518,046 downwards.
CCATAGTCCAGTGAATAGGAGCATGTTACAGCTTTTCTCATGCCTGCCTTTTAGCAGGTTCCAGGTTTTTGTACCACAACCAAGAGGAATAAGGTGTGTGGACACCAGACACCAGATTCACATAAGACAGAGAATAATTTTATTGAACAACAGAAGGAAAGCTCTCATCTGTGAGAGGGGATGTGAGAGTGGGTAGTTGACAGTGTGACTGAGTCCAGTGTTTTTATGGGCTTACAATGGGGGAATGCAAGCTGATTAATCCATAGGTGGTCTTTGGAAAAAGCACTATTTGATTGTTTAAAAGAAATCATCCAAAAGGAACCAATCGATAGAGAGTGGATAAGACATAGGTAAAGATTCTTACTCTGGTAATGGACTCTATCCAGAATTTGGCAGTTTGGTTTTCAGGCTTTAGGCTGTCTTTGGCTTAAAGATCGGGTTTCACTGGAAACCTTTTCCTATCTGTCTAGAAATTTGTCTGTCTCTTGTTGTTACAATTCTCATAGATGCCTGAGACTTTAAAAAGTTTTCCCTTTTGATTTACTTATTTAGGAGGTTTTTTGAAACTACAAATAAAGGATTATAAAAAACGTTTTCCTTAAATTGCCTGTATGCCAAGGGTAGCATGGGTTAACACAATTTTAAACACCAGAAATCACCATCAATTGACCAAGGCCCCCAAAATCACAAAGAAAAGAATACTATTGATTAATATGGGAAATTGATTTTATTATTATTATATACAGTATACATAAAACATCACTAGAAAACTGCTATTTTAATTAACTTGCCACTATTGACATAAGTAGTACTTGCTCTAAAAAGTCTGTTTTATGACATGTCCCTAAAATTCCAGGCTCTTATACACATTGCACACTGAAAGTTCATCATATATATTGACAGCTTAAAGTTCCTCATATATAGAATTTTTCCAAACTTTCCTTCGCTAAAGAATATTAACCAGAAATGGGAATCTGACAGGGCAAGTAGAGTTGATTACCTGAGCTTACTCAGGTGTGATTTTTCACTTGACAAAATATTTAATTAGTATCTGTTAATAGCAAAAAAAAAAAAAAAAAGTATAAGTTGAAAATTTACTCATATTGGAAACAAACAGCAAATAATTCACAAAAGATATTTCAATTTTAATAAAACATGGGTATAGTTTAAAGGATTTCATATATAGATATCTGCCATTGAAGCCACATATTTACAGAGAGTACTTGAAGCTTAAAAAAAATGTTAAAAATACCTTTTTTTTTTTTTTTTTTGAAGGAGAATGCTGTTTAACCTTAGCCAGCCAGAGAAAACGTGCCACAGATATTTAGAGAAGTCAATGAGTGCAGAATCTACATGGATAACTCTGAGGTTAGAGTTTCTTCAAGCAACAACTAAATCAGAATTCATTGTTTTCAAGATTGTAGCAGATCAAAAACAGGACATTTTTATTTAAAACAAACAAACAAACAAACAAAAACAAAAAAAAAAAGCTTGAGAGAAACTGATTGCAAAGTTATGTGAGTAGAGAGATGGTTTTCCCAGCTTAGCTATGGTCCTGAGGAAAACCTCTCACTTGAGCAATAGAGTCTCACTCACAACTGCCTCATAGATAACTGTAGCCATTAGCACATCCATTTTTTTCTTTTTCAGTGTATCATTTCCCTCTCACACCTGCATATTCTGTCAAGAAATTTAATTTTATGGGCCACAGCATTTGAAGTATTGATTTTGCCATTTTCCTTGCCATACTACTTTTACCAAATATTGGTACAAATGCTGCTTCCTAACTATCTCTCTCTTTCAGCCTCCACTATCTAAGAGAGACAGCCAGAACCACTGGCAGAATTCTCTACTATGAGTAATGTGTCTTGGCACTAAATCTCACCAATGTTCCATCAAGCCCCATAAGTTTGTAAGATTCCTAAGTGGCTAATATCATGCCATACATTAAATGCCAAATAAATATTTGTTCACTCAAACCTCAAATAAAATAATAGGTACGTGGATGATTTAATATTCCTGTCCTTTTTTGTTATAATGATGCTTTTCTATGTAACATGATGCTGACAAGAAACACATGAAGTAGAAAACACAAGGCAATACCATTCCACATTCATCAAACTGACAATATTTTTAAGGTAACAATAGCAGGGATGGGTGAGATTACTGAGTAGTGTGTATAATCATTTTGGAAGACAATTTGACAATATCTAGTAAGTTTACAGCATAATGATTCCACTCTAGAGAAACTCTTACAATCACATTTGGTCATTGAATTAGTTAGAGTTCTCCAGGGCAACAGAGCCAACAGATGCGGAAAGAAGAGAGAGAGAGAAAGAGAGAGAGAGAGAGAGAGAGAGAGAGAGAGAGAGATTAAGGAATTTGCATATGTGATTGTGGGGGCTGGGAAGTCTAAAATGCATACAGCAAGCCAGCAGGCTAGAAATTCGGTAACGTAATCTGCTTTACTTAAAGTTAACTATACATATTAGTCATATTTGTGGGTACCCTCACAACAATGTGTAGACTACTGTTTGATCAAACAACTGGGTAGCATAGCCTAGGGAAGTTGACACATCAAAATTAATTACCACAGTCATATTTTATATGTATTATCAAAGCCCAGAAATGGAAAATTTGCACACTGAAGTTTGAGGAATAAAGGACAGCTTGACTAAAATGACATCAATCCACTTGAAATTTTGCAGCCATCTGTGTGAATAAATGTTCTTTAAATACCTCTTGAAAAAAAAAAGGGTAAATATTTCATCAAAAATTACCTCACTGAGTCATAGTTTTTGGGTTTTTAATGGCTTGCCAAGGCATTATATATAATAAGCCTATGAGAGTATCTTTATCAGTAAATGTTAAATTATGTTACAATTTAATACACTGAATAAAATTTGAAACTATGTATTTTGCTCCTATGAAAAATTTAGAGGTAGTTTGACATATATTTATATTCTTTGAGAGGTTAGCATCTATTATTAGGAATTTTTTAATGTGCCATTTTTAAAGTCTACAATCTACCTCTCATTATTGCTAATTGGTTTCCCATTACATGGCCTGAAAATACCTAAGATAGTCCTAAGAAGTAGATGATACCCTTGATGAGAACTGACAAATACTGATTGCAGTGTGATAATATTAATGTTCTGGCCAAATTCACAAAGGCGAATTCTTTGAACCAGCAAACAATACACACTAAATGCCAATTAAGTTTTTCTTCTAAATTTATCTTGCATGTCTCATCCCTAGTGTAGCAGACTATTTCAAATACAAGGTCAAAATAGCCCTAGTACTTACATTGATCCAAAATGTGTTGTTACTTAACTACCAAAAGGAATCTGGGGGGAACATAGCAGAGCCACTCTTGAAAACGAAAGAAACATACATATATGGACAGAATAATTGTAGACTAAATAATAACTGATAAATATCTACTCTTTTGAGTTACAGATAAGTGCTTGTTTCATTTGAACACAAGATCACTAGTTACAATTCCACTTTGACACTTTGAAAAACAAAACTAATAACATTGTGGTATTGTTAATGATAACCCTTCTATTATGTTTTCATCTATAAATAGCTGACACAAAAATTGAGAAAAATAATTTTTAAAAAGTGATTTAAACATTCTCAGTATTCATCCCCTGTGAGAGTTCGCCCTGGTATAAAAGAATTTGATTGCATAGCAGTGGAGATAGTTTTTACAATTGTCATGACTCACTATTTTCTAGTAAATGCAGAAATAGCTCTGAGGTTAATCTTCCATATCAAAATAAAATGAGCAGCCACCTGCTCTAATGGCTTCTCACTGCTATGAATGGGCTGATAGGCCAGAAGAACAGCTGGAGGAGGAAATGCCTTGTGATGCCAGTGGTTTGTTTACCTAACACTACTTCAACTCATTTTACTTTATTTTTCAAGTGACATTTATGGGTATCTTCTGGATATGTATTTCCATTCAGAATATGCACTAAAAGTGTTACATCCGTTTCTGACATTCAGAAATTTAGCAAGTTATTAATTTTCTTATATTTCAGTGCATATACGTTTTTATTCAAAAATTGGAAATACATCAGACATACAATTTTCTACCTGCCTCATTTCATTAACAATATTATGACTTTTATGATATTAAAATAATTAGGAAAACATTACTGAACCTATAATATTTTTGCCTTTGCCAATATGATTATTTATGCAATGTATATTTAGATTGCCTCAGTTTCTAGATGTTGTGTTTTAATGAACCCATTTAGATATACATATTAGTACATACTTCTGAATATTATATAGGAAGTTAACCTGTAAGCAAGTTTTTTTAGATGAAGATTTTTGAAAAATTCAAAAGCTTGAAATGTGTTTGCCAATTTGCCTTTCAGAAATTTTTAATCAATTTATACTCCCAAGAGAACTGAATGAAACCACTCTCCAGATGTGTCATTCTGGATGCTATATGAGCTACTGATTTATACCTTTTCCAAGTTAATAAGTAGAAAATTATACTACTTTCTTGTTATCATTTTTCTGTTTCTATTTATTTTTTATTTTTTGTGTGGTTACAATTTTATTACCTTTTAAAATGTATTTTATACTTTAGATTGCCTATTCTTATTCCTCTGCCAATTTTTGTAGGGTGGCTTATAGTACCACCACATTATTATATAGATTTTACGTATACAGATAGAAAATATGAATACCATTTATCATAAATGTTCTAAATATAAGGATTTGATATATTGTAAACACTACACATGCTATATTTTACATCAAGGTATTTTTATATATGATTATTTAAACCACTGATTCCCTTTACATTGGTCTTTTCCTTTATTTTATATACAGATAACTCCAGAAAAGCTATTTATATGCATAAAATTCTTTATGTTTTAATATTTCAATGCATGCATATTTTAATTTTTACAATTAGGCTCACAGCATACAATTTTCTATCCAACTAATAAAAGATTGTGACTCATTTGTGACATCAAATATTTGGGAATTGCATGCTGTCTCTCTATTTCTGTCTGCCTCTCTCTCTTTTTTCTAACACACTTTACCCTTCCTTTAATTTTTGCTTTTGTTTTGGGTTTGGTGGTGTGTGTGTGTGTATGTATGTGTTTGTGAACCAAATATATTTTAAGGATGCATCATTATTTATTTTATCTGGAACATATTTGCATTCTCAAACACTCAATATGTGTTTCACATTATGACTATATGTTATCAGAATGTGATCTCAAACATTATATTTATTTTAATGTTTTCTCAAATTAATTTTAAAATAGTGACTTCATTATTTCAAATTTTCATTCTCAGGACACTTATGATTCTTGAGGTGGAAATTAATTAATCCATAAACTGTTAATATCATATCTTCCTTTTCATATATTTGATTCTTTATTCTTCATTTGAAGGAACTTACTGAAGTTTATCAATCACATTGTCATCAGTGATTCTCTCCCGTAGTAAGTCTTATTCAATGTTTGTTAAAAGTTTTTCATTGCTTTTTAGTTTCATCGTATTTACATATTTTGTAAATTTTAACATTCACCTTGTCTTGTTCCTTTCATCTCTGTATGCAGCTTTATTTTTCTTTTCAATTTCTATTTTATGGAAGCTGTACCTTCCTGTATGTAATTGTATATTGGTGGAGATAGTTTTTACAATTGTCAACCAATATTACACTATATATGTGTGTTTGTGTGTAGGTGTATATATACATATATATAAACTATATATATATATATAAACTATATATATATATATAAACTATATATATATATAGGTTTTCTGTTTGCTTTTCTTCTGAGCATCGATATGTTTTCTTTGTTCTTCATTTTTATATGCAGATGCATTTATTTTAAGTCATTCTCAAATAAAAATTTTCAGATTCTGTATTTATCAATAGCCTCGATGAATCTCCAAATACTGCTTGAAATTCTTTTGAAAACATATTATTTAGGAAAGATGCAATGTCTGAGGCTAGATTGCTTGTGTCCATATCTGGACTTCATCATTTATTGCTAGTGCTTTGGAAAAAAGCACTTTAAAAAATTCAAATTCTTGGCCTAAAGTCTTAATATGAATCATCCCTTCCTCACTTACTGGGCTGATTTTCCTACCAACATTTATAATTTTAGTTTTGGAGGTTTTATTGACTTTCGTCTTTGGGATTTTCTGCAAATTTTCATCAGTTATGCCTAGACACATTAACAAAAATAGATACACTGATTTTTATTTTAGATCAAATTATCATAGAAAATCAAAATGTCAAACACAAAACCAAAACCACAGAATGTTCTGCTTATGTGTGTGTGGTGAGATGGGTAAAATGGAGGAGAGACACGAGCACTAATATCGAAAATCTAAATTATACTATAAAGCTATTGTAACCAAAACAGCATGGTACTGGCATAAAATAGGATAAGTACCACCCGCCCACAGCAAACAAAGGCATTACAAGGTAGAGAAAAAGCATCTCCAGCTTCGGTGGACTTTTTGTTTTCCAATGACAGTTTAGCCATTTTCTAGCTTTCTGGTATTCAACAAACTCTAGAACTTGTCAGTAGTCTGGAAAATCAAAATATGAATATTTTATAAGAATTAGATAACATATATTATATATACATTATATATGTTATATTATGTGTGTGTGTGTGTATATATACACATATATAACATCTGACATGTCATCTGACCCATAGAAGGTGATTAAATAGTAGGTGCCATTGCTGCTATTTCTTGGTATTCAGGCATATTCTAGGACATAGTCTAAAACTTTTTTCTGATTTTGTTTCCAGGTATTTTATGAACTTTTGATGAGTGTGGCTTACGTCGTTCCATTGTAAGTTACGTTTCATGAATTTAATCATTAAAATCCCTGTTTCATGACAGAATAAACACTGTACCTAATTTAAAAGTTTGTTTATAATGTAGTGGACATTTATTTACTTCAATGACTATAGTAATTCAAGTGCAAAGCAATCCAAAGGGAATTTTGTGAAAAGTGGAAAGCATATTATTAATAACTAAATTTTTAAAATCCATGTATGTGAATAAAGTTTGTACTACATAATTCTCAGTTTCTAAATGTGTTTTAAATGTTATTAAAAAATCAGAAGTTATGAGAATGTACTTTCCATTTAGACTTTTTTATTATTTATATTATTTAATATATGATGATATAGTGTTACTCCATTAAAATGATATTTATAATACTGAATATTATACAATATAGTAATAATGTCAATTTTAAAACATTTTTATTATTGACATTTTAAAAGCTTTTCTGCTATGAGAATCAGATTCATTGGTTGTTTTTATAAATTGTTTCTTTTATTACATGTATTAACATACTGAGCAAATGTTCTTAGTCCAACATTAACCAGTTATCGAAACAAATATAATTCAGATAACTATGCTACATTTACATATTTCTAATTCTGTATTTCTGCCTTGAGTAAGTATCTATGACTTTGGAGGATATAGACATTTGCCATAGAACAGACAGAATTTCACACTGTATGTACAGGCCGAACTTTTTTATGCCTTAAATGTCTTACAATATTTCAATAATGCTGTATTTTTAGTAAAAGTGCTTTCATGTGTTTAAAGCCACACTTAATTCATTATGAGAATCCTGACGTGAAAATCTGAATGATTGACATTTAAAAGACAACCACGGAAGTCATTTCAACAATAACATGTTTAATCAGTCTGCATTCTGTTTTTGATAATAATAACTCCTATAAAGCCCAGCAAGTATGTGCATGTGTACATATCTATTTGTATACTGATACACACTTGTAAAATGTATATGTGTACATTAGTTAAGGTCTAGGCACGTTTATCGAGATTTGCATTATAAGGATGTTAGTTGTCATCTAGAAAGTCAGTATGTAAAACATAAAACTTATATAATAAATTTTATGACATAAAACTGCTGTATTCAAAGTATGAAAAAAATGCTGCAGAAAAAGGAGGTAGCAATTAATTCTGTCTCAGGGGAGGCCATAACGTCAAACACTTTGATCTGGACAGAAAAATGGCAACCTGCCAGAGTTAGAAGTGGTAATGTGTGAAGGGCATTTTAGGGAGAATGCATCTGCATGGCCAAAGGTAAGGCAGCAATGAAAGGGAATGTGTTTTGGAAATGGTGTATAATTTGCTGTGCCTGGGGAATAATCTTTAATTGTGGGTCAGAGGAAGGGAAGTAGTACTCTAGAAATGTAGATTAAGACACATTATGAAAGCTTTTAAATACCAAGCTGAGAACTGCAAATGTTATTCTCCACACCAAGGGGAGTTCTCAGTCATGGTGATCCCATGATTGTGTTGGGCAAAGCAGAGTTTAGTTGGCATACAAAGGATGCATTTAAAGGCAAGTAGTCAGTGAGAAAATTTAGAAAGTTATTGCATGATTATGAACCCAAAAATAAGCAAGGGCCTTTAAAACAAATCTAGGTAATTACCATAGGAATAGAGGGGATGATGTGAAAGATATTTTATAAACTATATCAGGAAGCTTGTGGAAAAAACATACTCTGAAAGTCTAGATAATTATTATTTTCTCTCCTAGACACATATTTTCACCAAGGCCAAATGTGTTTAAATTGTACTATTTGGGACACTAGTGGTTCTGAGGAACTTCTGACATCAAACACATATGTGTGTGTATATACACACACACACACACACACACATACACACATACATATTTACATATATGCACACACCAATATATGCATTAGATACATATTTACATAGTACGCTTCAATGTATAAATTTTGTTTAAAAATCCTGATATAACCAATTAGGCAATGATTTTTACAGCTGCAGCTTATTGAGTTGCAAGATTCTTCATAAGGAGTAATTATTCTATTAATCATAATAATTTAAATTTTGTGTTTTCTCTTTCTATAGGCACATATCACTATTCTATACATTATTCTGTGGCAAATTGCTATTTTGTTAGTGATATAATAAAATACTTTTGATGATAAAAATGCAAAATTAGATCCCAGAGTGCTTTTTTAAAATGGTAGAATTTGATCTGACTTTTAAAGAGTGATATATAATCAAGGAGCTGAGAGGGCATAAAGTTGTATCAAGCTAGGAGAATAACAGCTATACTATTGTTAACTGTATAAATCATTGTTTAGATATGTAACTTTGACTAAATTTGGCAGAATTATATACTTAATATTGTACTTTTTGTCAGTATTTATTATAACTTCAAGTAGTACTATTAATAGGAATTTTAATGACAAAACTATAAAGCAAATAATATAAAATTAATGCCTTCAATATACTACTTAAGTAAAAATTATATAAGATTATAAACTATTTGATAACACCAAAATCCTCATCAAAAATATTTTCATTTAAAAGAAAAAATAAGCTTTTAGAAGAATTGGTTTTCTTATCTTTATTTTGTGAATAACCACTTGCTACTGTTAGTCATATTGCAAACTGGCACATCGGTATTAATATTATAAATGAAATTAATTATTAGTCTTACCCAGATAATTTATTGGAAAACACAATCTCAGAATCAGAGTTTAAATTATATTTGGGTATTATGTTTATTATTGATTTTTTTCTATATGCTGTGAGAATGAGGCTTCATAATTTGGAGATTTGTGTAACTTCAAATTACATACATTCTTTTATGCACCCTACATGAGATTTGACAACCCATTATTTACAGAAAATATTTCACCCGTTCCACTCCATTCTAAAATATGTTATTCTATTTTAAACTCATATCTTACTTTGAAATGATACATAATATGTCCTCAAAGAATGTATAATAATAATATTGCTTTATATCTAAAATCTGCGTCATTGCGAATTTCCTGAATATATCATATTTTCAAATTTGTAATAAACAGAACATCTTTTATGGCTGCCCTTTTGTTCTGAAATACCTGTATGAAAAAGAGTTATAACTAGAAAGTAAGAATTAAGTGTACATGTTGGAGTAAATGCACCTTTTAATATAATTCACATGAAGAGAATCTTAATAGTAAATGAAGTTACAATGATTACATAATGTCTTCTCAAAAAGCCTTCCCTCTTGTATTTCTGGTAATGGTTTAAGACCTTTACAGTAAAAAGAAAGAAAAGGTGAAAAAACAAAGATAAAAATACCTTCTAGCAATAACGGATACTGCTATGCTCCATAAGAACCAGATGAGTGGAAATCGCCTTATAACTTTTTTCACATTACAAGAAATAATTCTGGCTTGAGGCTAAAAATGATAATGTAAAAACTATCCAGAAAAATAGATGTTGTAAGGGTTTTATAGCTAAAGGTACAACATAAATCTTGGAGGATCCATTGTGATCCAAAGCAGTTACTGTCAGATAGTATTATTAGTGCAGGTCTTAAAATAAAATTGAACTAGTGCAAAATACTTTGAAATGACTTTGGAAAAGGAAAGTATACTAATATGCATTGGAATAAGCATTCTAATATAGTAGGTCTCTTTATTATTTGCCTTCAATTATTTGTAACACACTTGAAAATAATTAGCAGACTAAACATATTTTAAATGATTGACTATATTATCCAAGTGATGTATTAGCAATCACTAATCAAAGTTTAAGGTCAAGAAAAAAAAACAGTAAGTAAACTAAAAGCTCTTTTGCTATATGTTACTGATATCTACTGCATAGTAGATGGTCAATGATTATTCAGTAAATTCCATCAGATTGGCAAACAAAGCACATAGAAATCTATGTATGGATATACATAATATCATATCACACTTGCATATCACATTAATGCCTTCAATATGCTATTTAAGTACATATGTACAAGATTATACATTATTTGATACAACTAAAACCCTCATCTAAAATCTTTTCATTGAAAAGAAAAAAAAATTAAGAAGAATTGGTTTCATTATTTTTATTTTGTGAATAACCACTCAATACTGCTAATAACATTGGAAATTGAAGTTAAGCTTGTAGATTTTTATAAGTAGGTTTATGCTTTATTTCTCCTTGAATAACTAGTATTTATCTTATAATTAATATCCCCAAAAGGAAACTCTCGATTTTCACATTCCCATTCCCTTTTCCCATTTCAGTAAATGGCATAATTATCTCTTCAAGAAGCTCAAGCCAATAAACAAAACAACAAAAAAACCCACTCAAAACAAGTCACTTTTCATTACTTTCTTTATCTAGTTCAATCAATTCTATCAGCTCTATCTAAGAAACCTACCAATAATAATCAATATTGTTAAAATGGCCACACTGACCACAGAAATCTACAGACTTAAGGTTATTCCTATCAAACTACCAATGTCATTTTTCACAGAATTTGAAAAGAACTCTTCTAAAATTCATGTGTAACCAAAAAGGAGCCCAAATAGCTAAAGCAGTCTTAACCAAAAACAACAAAAACAATAACAAAACCCCACAATCCGGAGCAGAAGCATTACATTACTTGATATCAAATTGTACTATAAGGTATAGTAACAAAACCAGAATGGTACTTGTACAAAACTGAAACGTATATAAACCTAGGGATTATTAGGAAAAAAAAAAAAAAAAAAAAAAAAAAAAAAAAAAAAAAAAAACCACACAGATACAAAGATGATGGAAAACAATAGAGGACCCAGAAGGAAAGCCAAACACCTATACCCATCTGATCTTTGACAAAGTTGATCAAAGTAAGCAATGGGGGAAAGACTTCAAAATCAAACCAAAGCCTTCCACTCTCTCTGTGTGTTCACCACCACCCTTGAAAAAACCACCACACATTTTTTCCAGCACCAATTTAATAGCCTCCAAGACAGATCTTTTACTCGTCCTTTTTATTGGAGTCTTGTTCTCTGTACTGTCTAAATTGCTAACAATATGATCTAATAATGATTACATAATAAATGAAGTAGATAATTGATTCTGTTGCTTAAAAATATTTGTGGCTTCCCTTTAGCCTTAGAATAAAATTCTCTCTGATCTCACAATACAAGCTCCACATAACGTGCCTTCTGACTTCCTTCATCCTTTCTTATTCATCTTCTGATGTGTCTCTCCTTCAGCCACATTGACTTTCTTTGTACATTAGTCTCCCCTTATCCAATGGTATTCATTCAAGAATTTCAGTGGATGTCTGAAACCAAAGACAATACTGAACCTCATATATGCTATGTTTTTTCTATACGTAAATGGCAATGATAAAGTTTAATTTATAAATTTGGCAAAGTAAGAGATTAACAAACAAGGAAGAATTTTTCATCTTCTCTTTGGCTTTTCTGAATTGCCAGAATCACAACTGTTGCACTTTGGAGCCATTACTACTGGAACACAACAACTTAACATAGTTATTCTGATTTCCAAGCTGGCTACTAAGTGGATAGCATGTACAGTGTGGACACTCTGTGGAGACACTGTGGAACCAGAGTGGAGACACTGGACGAAGAGAAGGTTCACATTCTAGGTGACATGGTTTCATTATGTTACTCAGAATGCTGTGCAATTTTGAATTTACAAATTGTTTACTTCTGGGATCTTCCACTTAATACTTTCAGACAGCTGTTGATGACAAGTAACTAAAATTACAGTAAGTGAAACCACAGATGAGAGGGGACAACTGTATTTAAAGTTGCAGTGCTTTTTTTTTTGCTTCAGGATTATGGCACCAGTATCTGATTCTTGGTAAAATTCTTTTTCCTCAGACATTTGCATGGTTGAGTTGTTATCTGGGTCTTACTGAAGAAGTCACTCTTGAAAAGTCTTTTCTGACCATACCCTCTAGGTCAGGCTATGAATACTCTCTAACATAGGTTCCACAATTATTTTGTGTTTAAGATACAACAATCATCTACTTTCATAGCCATTTATTTATTTACTTCTCTACATTTTTGTCCAACATTCCACTATGCAGGAGCACCACACAGATAATATGTCTTGTTTCACAATTTTGAAGCATGCCAGAAACCCGCAAGAGAGCTAGAAAATGAATTTTAATGGGAAACAGACATAATAATTCCATGGGTAGTATAAAGGATGGACAGGTAATTATTTAAAAAAAATATCTAATTGAGATGTTCTCTTTGAAAGCTGGTGTAATAGTCTAACTTTCTCTTTATGTCTGAGTATTAACGGCTTTCAAGGACCACTCCTCTGTTTTCTGCCCTGGTCTCCCTTCTAGGCAAGAAAATAAGAAAGCATGAGACCCTCTCCCTTTTTGCTGTGTGATGTTCAAGTTAAGCATGCACCTATTTCAAAGCTCTCACCCTGTCCACAGTCATAGTAAGACCACAATCACTTGTTCGTTCATTCTCTGAAGTCACTCAAGCAAATTCTGTACCACCTTATGCATTGTCCTATTCTTCACAGAAAGTCCTGCTATGGGGTAATGTATTTTTTCATACCCTCTTGGTGTGTGTCTGGATCATTAGTATTGACATCGGACCTATCAATTGAAAAGGAGTCTATATCATTTTTCCATGGTGACAACAAGAGCTGGTCCTCTCTTATTCAGAATCCTAATATCAAAACTTACCAATATCTTATTATAACACTTTCAAATATTTTCCTATATTTTATGCAAAAATAAACATTAACATAAATATTTTAAAATTATCTGTTCCCTATTATATTCATAACTTCAGAGAATGTTGTTGATTTTTTCACTAAAAAATGTTTAGCATTTATTTTTTCACTTAAAGTAAATTTAGAGGCTCTTAGATTAATATCAAATCTGTGTGAGTTAATATTGTCTTAGTGATATTAATCCGAAGTTATCAAGATGTATATTGCATTTATGTGATTAGAATCATGGCTTTCTAATTACAGTGTATTTACTTGGTTGTTAAAATTAACATTTTATGATGAAATGAATTAGCACTCATTATTAAACTGCGTAATCTAAACCTTTGCTAAGAAATTACCAGATAATTAGTTCCTACGAACTGTATGTGGTTACGAAGATGTCATGTAAAAATATATTCAATAATTTATTATGGAAAGAAGAAAAAGTTGTCAAGATATGATTTGAAATTTCTATGTAATCACTTTGCTAAAAATGTATCTGAATGTTATATACTTTATTACAATAATTTCAACTCAATAATATAACCATCAAATCGGAAAATAGTCACTTATGCTTATCTTTCGTTACTAAAAGACTTCAGGAATATTTATAAGGACTAGCACATAGACTAGACTTTTAAAAGACTGGTGTTGATAAAATCTCTCGGCATTTGCTTGTCTATAAAGGATTTTATTTCTCCTTCACTTATGAAGCTTAGTTTGACTGGATATGAAATTCTGGGTTGAAAATTCTTTTCTTTAAGAATGTTGAATGTAGGCCCCCACTCTCTTCTGGCTTGGAGAGTTTCTACCGAGAGACCCGCTGTTAGTCTGATGGGTTTCCCTTTGTGGGTAACACGACTTTTCTCTCTGGCTGCCCTTAACCTTTTTTCCTTCATTTCAATTTTGGTGAATTTGACAATTATGTGTCTTTAAGTTGCTCTTCTTGAAGAGTATCTTTGTGGTGTTCTCTGTATTTCCCGAATTTGAATGTTGGCCTGCCTTGCTAGGTTGGGAAAGTTCTCCTGGATAATATCCTGCAGAGTGTTTTCCAACTTGGTTCCATTCTCCCCGTCACTTTCAGGTACACCAATCAGACATAGATTTGGTCTTTTCACATGGTCCCATATTTCTTGGAGGCTTTGTTCTTTTCTTTTTACTCTTTTTTCTCTAAACTTCTCTTCCCGCTTCATTTCATTCATTTGATCTTCAGTCACTGATACCCTTTCTTCCAGTTGATTGAGTCAGCTACTGAAGCTTGTGCATTCATCACGTAGTTCTTGTGTCATGCTTTCAGCTCCATCAGGTCATTTAAGGATTTCTCTACACTGCTTATTCTAGTTAGCCATTCGTCTAATCTTTCCTCAAGGTTTTTAGCTTCTTTACGATGGGTTCGAACTTCCTCCTTTAGTTCGGTTCAACCATTGTGGAAGACAGTGTGGCGATTCCTCAAGGATCTAGAACTAGAAATACCATTTGACCCAGCCATCTCATTACTGAGTATATACCCAAAGGATTATAAATCGTGCTGCTATTAAGACACAGGCACACATATGTTTATTGCGGCACCATTCACAATAGCAAAGATTTGGAACCAACCCAGATGTCCATCAATGACAGACTGGATTAAGAAAATGTGGCACATATACACCATGGAATACTATGCAGCATAAAAAAGGATGAGTTCATGTCCTTTGTAGGCACATGGATGCAGCTGGAAACCATCATTCTCAGCAAACTATTTCAAGAACAGAAAACCAAACACCGCATGTTCTCACTCATAGATGGGAATTGAATAATGAGATCACTTGGACACAGGAAGGGGAACATCACACTCCGGGGCCTGTTGTGGGGTGGGGGGAGGGGGGAGGGATAGCATTAGGAGATATACCTAATGTAAATGATGAGTTAATGAGTGCAGCGCACCAACATGGCACATGTATAAATATGTAACAATCCTGCACGTTGTGCACATGTACCCTAGAACTTAAAGTATAATAATAATAAAAAAAGACTGGTGTTAATCCAAATTGTGTTGATGAGCATTCATTACTACAGTTGACAAAACAACAGCATATACTTTAGTCCATATGTTGAGGTAACATAAAGAAAGTATTGTTATATTGTCTTAATTTCCATTTCTCTAGGACGGAATGAGCTTCCTACAGGGAAGAGGAATGTATCCAAACACTTGCATGTGTATTATAGAGAAAGTTGTGAGAAGAATGACTTTCTTTCAATGTGGAAAATCCTTAGCTTCTATTAATTGCCTAATAACAAGGATCAAGGCCAATATTGTCTGGTCTGTGTCCTGAAAACTCATCCTTGATTCCATATATTATACATTATATGTTTTAAGTATACAAAATAGTTAAAATTATTTTTTATTCTGATTTACCTTTGTCTCATTGAAAGGCATATTATTCATTGCTAAAACTGTATTGAATTCATGAAACCATTCATTTAGCAGACATTTATTGGGAGCCAAGTATATGTCAGGCACTATGCTGTGATCTGAAGATACAAAGCCAGGGAAATCAACTTAGGTGAAAGATCTTTTCAAGAATTACAAAACACTGTTGAAAGAAATTATAGGTTACAGAAAAAAAATTGACATTTCATTCTCACAGATTGGAAGAATCAATATTGTTAAAATGGTCACATTGACCACAGAAATCTACAGACTTAGTGCTTTTCCTATCAAACTACCAATGCCATTTTTCACAGAATTAGAAAATAACTCTTCTAAAATTTATGTGGAACCAAAAAAGAGCCTGAATAGCTAAAGCAATCTTAAACAAAAACAACAAAAACAATAACAAAACCCTACAATCCAGAACAGAAGCATTACATTACTTGATGTCAAACTGTGCTGTAAGTTATAGTAAGAAAACCAGAGTGGTACTGGTACAAAACTGAAACATATGTAAACCTAGGGATTATTTTTAAAAAACACACACACACAGATACCTAGATGTTGTAAAACAATAGAGCACCTAGAAAGAAAGCAAAACACCTACACCTATCTGATCTTTGACAAAGTTGACCAAAATCAGCAATGGGGAAAGACTCCATAGTCAATAAATAGTGCTGGGCTAACTGGCTAGTCATATGTAGAAGGAAACTTGGACTCCTACCTTTCACCATATATAAAAATTAATGCAAGGTAAATTAAACATTGAAATGTAAGACCTCAAAATATAAGAATCCTAGAAAAAGTCCTAAGAAACACCATCAGGACATCATCCTTGGAAAATATTTGTTGCCATTGCAATAAAAACAAAAATAAACAAGCGGAACCTGATTAAGTTAAAGAGCTTCTGCACAGCAAAAGAAACTGTCAACTGAGTAAACAGACAACCTACAGAATGGGAGAAAATATCTACAAACTATGATTCTTACAGACATCTAATTTCCAGAATGTATAAGAAACTTTCACAATTGAACAAACCAAAAAACAAACAAAAAACATT
Source organism: Macaca fascicularis (assembly GCF_037993035.2). Taxonomy (NCBI): domain Eukaryota; kingdom Metazoa; phylum Chordata; class Mammalia; order Primates; family Cercopithecidae; genus Macaca; species Macaca fascicularis. The sequence goes on along the minus strand of NC_088391.1, from coordinate 54,501,013 downwards.
TAAAAATGGTTAAAATACATGAACAGGCATTTCTCCAAAGAAGTGGCCAACATATGTATAAAAATACTCACCATCACTAATTATCAGAGACATGCAAATCTAAACCACAAGGAGTTACCATTACACGCAAGTCAGAATGGCTATTATAAATAAGTCAGACAACAACCGATGCTGGCAAGGCTTTGGAGAAAAGTGAATGCTTATGCACTGTTAATGGGGATGCGAATTACATCAGCCACTGTGGAAAGCAGTCTGGAGATTTATCAAATAACTGAAAACAGAACTACCATTCAATCCAGCTATCCCATGCTGGGTATATATCTGAAGGAAAGTAAATTATTCTACCAAAGGACACATGCAGTTGTGTGTTCATCTAAGCAGTATTCACAATAGCAAAGGAATGGTATCAACATAGGTGCCCATCAGTGCTGCACTGGATAAAGAAAATGTGCTACATATACACCATGGAAAATTACAGGCAAGAAAAAGAATGAGATCATGACCTGTGAAGTAATATGAATGCTGTTGGAGAAAATATAATAAGCAAATTAATTCAGAAAACCAAATAATGCATGTTCTCACTCATAAGTGGGAGCTAAACCCTGAGTACTCATAGAAATAAAGATGGCAACATTCGACGAGGCATGGTGGCTCATGCTTGTAATCTTATCACTTTGGAAGGCTGAAGCAGGCGGATCACCTGAGGTCAGGAGTTTGAGACCAGCCTGGCCAACATAGCAAAACCCCATCTCTACTAAAAATACAAAAATTAGCCAGGTGTGGTGGCAGGTACCTATAATCCCAGCTAATTAGGAGAGGCTGAGGCAGGAGAATCACTTGAAATGGGACTTGGAGGCTGCAGTGAGCCAAGATCCCACCACTGCACTCTAGCCTGGGTGACAGGCTATTTATTTATTGAGAGTCCATCTCAATAAATAAATAAATAAATAAATAAATAAATAAATAAAGCTCCAATAGACACTGGAGACTATTAGAGGAGAGAGAGACAGAGGGAGACAAGGATTGAAAAACTACCTGTTGGGTACTATGCTCAGTACCTGGATGATGGGAATGATTATACCTCAAATCTCAGCATCATGCAATATACCAAAGTAATAAACTTGCACATATACACCCTGAATCTAAAATAAAAAATTGAAATCATAAAAATAAATAAATTGGCCACATGCAGTGTCTCATGCCTATAATCTCAGCACTTTGGAAGGCCAAGGCAGGAGGATCACCTGAAGCCAGGACTTGAAAACATGTCTGGTAAATAAAGCAAGACACCTGTCTCTACAAAAATTATATTAAAAAAAGTAGCTAGCCATGGTGTTGTGCACCTGTAGTCCCAGCTACCTGGGAGGCTAAGACAAGAGGACTGTTTGATCCCAGGAGTTTGAAGCTGCGGTGACTTATGATTACACCACTGCACTCAACCCTGTGCAACAGAACATGATCCCATGCCTTAAAAAGTAATAAATAAATAAATAAATAAATAAATAAATAAATAAATAAGCCCTCAAAGAGACAGTGTTTAACACATCTGACTCCATAAGCCAATACAAAAAGAAAAAAAAAACAATTAGGTTGGTAACACAGAAATTATTTTTTGATCCTAATACAACTAATTTACAAATCAATTTTTGAAAGATACAAAAGCGCACTTGGAAAGTCAAAATGAAACATCTGATGCATAAGTCAATTAAAAATAATAATGAATTTCAGAAATATTTAGAAATACATGATGTTCAATATGTATTATCATTGGCTGCTTAAATTCTAGACATGTAAAAACATGGGAGCCTTACATTTTAAAAGGAAAAAGCAGTGTTTGGTATAAACAATCTAAGTATCCAATAAGATAAAACAATAAGAATGTGAAGCCAAGTTGAAGAAAATGAACTATAAAATAAGTTTAATCTCATGGGTGAGGATAACATTGCTAACTCATAAAGGATTTTTAAAGATTAATTGAATGAATTATTGTGATATTTAGATCAGTTCCTGGTTGTCTGAAGTTCTCAGCAACTGTTTCCTAATATTAAATTAAATTAAAAGGAAATAAGCAAGCATTTTTAAAGTAAGCATTTCACACAGACCTTAATTTAACTGGTGTTACTATCTAGTGTAATGGAAGACTTGATGGAACAAACTTAAAAATGGGTGCTAGCATCTAAGACTGGTTAAATAATAAATGCAGTAAAAAAATGAAATAACTAGGGGATACATAAATATGAGGAGAGGAAGAAAAATGTGAATAATGTGGGAAGACTGACTGAGAAAACTTTAAGATTTTTTGCTTTTGAAATTATATTTTTCTTGATGGCTTTTAAAAATAATCCTACAATGTAAGCAATATTATCCCATTTTACAGCAGTGGAAAATAATACTGAACAGTGTGGCTTACTCAAGGTAAGGAACTTCAAATGTAATAGAAGTATTGGGATTGAAAACACACATTTTAACCCATGCTATCAGTCCTCCCAAAACCTCACTGTTCAAGAAAACACAAAAATTCTATAATTTAACAGTTGAACCATTTTGGAACCATCAGTAGAGATTAAGATATTTTCTCTAAAAACGTGTTTTAGAAAGCTCATTCCATTGAAAAACGAGTAACTAAATTCAACGGCATTTTATAAACAATGACAACCCACAGATATTTGAAATACCATTTCCTACTAAAAAAATTTATTGATATGGCGTGGTAGATAACAAGCAACTATTGAAAAATAATTGCTTCTTGACAAAAGAACACTAGAAGTCCCACTTCTACAAACAACAAAAAGATTAATGCCTATAATTGATCATATTTAATATGCATGTTGATATGGTTTAGCGGTTTGCCCACCGAAATCTCATGTTGAATTGTAATAATCCCCATGTGTCAAGGGTGGGGCGGAGTGGAGATTATTGAATCATGGGGGCAGATTCCCTCGTACTGTTCTTGTGATATTGAATAATCCTCATAAGATTTGATGGTTTTATAAATGGGAATTCCCCTGCACAAGCGCTCTTGCCTGCAGCCATGTAAGAGGTGCCTTTGCTGCTTCTTTTCTTCCGCCATGATTGTGAGGTCACCCCAGCCACGTGGAACTGTGAGTCCACTAAACCTCTTTCCTTTATAAATTATCCAGTCTTAGGTATGTCTTTGTTAGCTGCATGAGAACAGACTAATACATATGTGTAAATATATATGCATTATTTGTGTGTGTTAATATGGCATAAAGTCATAATTACTAGAGCAAGTTATAGTTAGGCAGATTAAGTAAAATAAACAATTCAGGAAGCATTCTTATTGTTCTTTATGGTTAAAGACTTATATGTTTTTTCACTTTCCACATATAAGTGTTTTCTTTCAGTCACTACCTAAGTGAAATTAGTACATGTACAATACATATGTACATATACTTCAAAATGACCTACTTGCTGTTACTTTGCTTTAGATTAATAAATCCTGTATTGTGACTTAATATTTTTGCTGGGTCATTGACTTAAAAACCAATGAAGATTTTGTTTGAAAATCTAATTCCAAATCCTACCCACCAGAAATTTAATAGTTGTGGGATGAAACTTTCCTAAGAATCAACATTTTCTGTCAACTTTGATAATGATTGTTTTTTAATGAATGACAATTGAAAGGTTGTCATTAATTGTACAATGATGAAGAAAAGGGATATTTTTCCTAAGATGAGTTTTTAAAAAGAGAATATTTCTTCATAATTTTTAATTCTCTATGTAAACCTGCTAGCTAAATTCAATTTTATTGTTTATTAATCTAGAAACCACATCTTTTGTTTTAACTGGTAACTGTGAAATTTTAAACATTACTTTTCAAATGGAATGTTTTTTTATATGCAATCATTTAGAAATGTCTTTTTTTTAAGAAAAATGAACATATAGAAACTTAATAAATCATATTTAATCTATGCTAGTAAAAATGTTATATTGACTTATTGAGACAGTAGATTATGAAACTATATAGGTAAACTAAGTTTATAAATTCATTATTTTATGAATGAATACAGGAATAACATAAACTAAGTTGACAACTTCTTTATTCCATAAATAAGTTGGCTTATGTCAGATACAGATAGATTTAATGTTCATTTTTTTTGAAACTTTTAAGAAAGAAGAGATACTTTAGTTGGAAAGTATTGGTAGATTAGAATTAAGACAAAAATATTTTATTTGCCGAAGTACTTGCCTCCATTCTGTTTTTTTTTTTAAAGCTGAAATATGTGTGTAAGCATATGTATCTATCTATCTAGCTAGAAAAATGTATTCCTATATGGCATGCTATTAAATGATACTGGACTAATTCTTAAATGGAATCTGCTACAGGAAAAGATAGCTAGATAGACAGCTTGGAAAATATCTGCACATATATCACTCAGCTAGCCATTGAAATGAAAAATCCTCCTCATGGCAGGTGAACATCCTGGAAGTTGTACAGTTTGTCATCATAGATAAAGGTTTTTTTTAATATTGTATTAATTTTTACACAGCAATAGCAAAAGATAGATTGAATATATCACATGAGCCCAGAGTATCATATGTTTTAATGACCTAAAAAATTCCCTTGAGTATACTCACAAGGTTGTTTTTGTTCTTCCCTCTGATAACATTTTATGTAGTGCTTTTAATGAGAGTATAATATTTACTAAAATGTCTAGTAAACATCATGAAAAAGGAACAGCTCATAGAAAAAGAAATCAAGCCTTAGATGGCAAACAGGATGACATATTAGTTCCTTGTGACACATTGAATGCAAATGTTACTAACAAAGACCCAGTTACAAAGCTGTCTATTCCCCCATCCTTATTCTGTTCCATAAAGGGAATTATTCTCTAGGGGCATCTACTGAAAGCATGTAAAAAAAGAAATGTGGTTAGTTTTATTAATTTACTTTCTTCACAACTGAATAGCCATAGCTTTATTCTCTCATTCCCCTTGGCACTACTTTGTTCTTTTCTTTAGTAACAGTAAATGTGAAAAATCAGGATTTGTTTTATTTGACTTCATTTCACTGGGAGTGCTGTAGGGAGATGAGATTTGAAACTATTCACCAAAATGTATAGGATATCTGGATTCACTTTACTGATAATGAAGTATCATTGTAAATGACTCACTTTGGAATGTACGGCTTTATTAGAGCATTAAGTCTTGAACTCATGACTCCCTTTGAGTGGCACTGGCACTTGCTTAGGAAGAATTTCTGAGATCTGTAAGTGTATTCCTTTTTACAATGTTCTGTTGTCAGTGCAAATAGAGCTTGTTGGCAAATACAGTTAGGACCATGAAAAGTAGAACAATAAGGATAAGCATTCTATCACACACTCTATCATACACAAATATAAGCTTTTGTTTCTACAAAGAAGCAAATTCACATGATAACCAGAATATCTAGATAGAACTCTTCAGCCTGAAGCATCATTCCTCCAATACAAGGGCTAAGAATGTAATAATAATTAAATTGGTCAAAATATGTATTCAGATGCCACTTATGGCGCAATATGAGAGACTTGCAATGAACAAGAAAGCGCAAATGAGATATATACATATGTGTGTATATCATACGTGTGTGTGTGTGTGTATGGTTGTGAAAGAAAAGCCACAGTAAGTGTTGAGACAAACTTTATATTGAGAATTGGTGAGTTTTTTATGAAATAACATTTAAGTGGAGAATGAACATTTAGAATAAGTCCATCCTTGCAGAATGAAGTAAGGTCTTTTTATGCAAAAGTGGCAATGTACATAAAATCCCTGATTTTTAACACCTGACTACTACCACAGAATTTCAGAAATATTCAGCAGAATATGAGAGTAATGTCACACATGTACATTTTTATTCACCCACATCTATCAATTACTTTCTAAAGGCTAGGCACTTTGGTAGGCATGAAAAATGTATTAAATAAAGGCTAAAAACTTGCACTGTTGGAGCTCCTACCAGAGAAGAAAACAGAATAGAAGAATAACATATTTTTATTGATACCATAGGAGGAATTAGTGAGTTATTAAAGTAAAACAAAGTCCTTAAATTTGTTGTTTCTCAGTTTGCTCAACAAAAATGAAGCATTAATATTATTTTGTGAAGTTAGGAAATCTACAATCAGGATAAAGATATGGTCATTTAAAAAATTGTATGATACATTACTTCATGTTTTTAATTTTAATATTCCTTGCAGAAATTCTTATAGTTTCTTATAAACTCCCATACAAAATGCAAATAGACACTAAAAATTTGTTTGCTATCTTTTTGTAAAAGCAGAACTTAAATTCAGCATTTTTTGAATAAGAAAATTGTTCCTTTTGCTAGTTTTCTACTATAAAAGCACAGATTACTGCTCACAATGTTTGTAGACATTGAAAATAAATGTATTCTTAAATGAAACAAACATAGTATCTTTAAAAAGTAATGATATATTACAGATAAGACTAAAGTTCTCTTTTTCTCCAAAGTAGTTACCTACTACTTTCCCAGTTATTATCCATTTGAACATTCTGCCAGGTGTTTTTATGCATATATATTTTTAAACATATGCTTATAAAATATAGAGAATGTGTAGTGATATTTTAGATTTTTAATGTATATTCATCTTACTTTGAATATATTTACAGCAATATGTTATGGTTGTCATATGATGTCCTTACAATTTTCTATACATAATGCTGTTATTCAATTAAAATACATTAGTCATGCAAAGAAAATAGCACCACAAAATGTAAAATAAGGAAAGAAAAAGACAATATAAAAAGATCCACAATAATACAGATGTTAGAATGAGCTGATAAGGTTTTTAAAATAACTGTTGCTAATGTTAAGTGTTACAGAAAGTAGATGAAAAGGTGAACAATTTCACTAGAGAATTAGACTTCAGAACTTGTGATTCCAGATTGCAAAATATAAAATCTAAAATTAAAAGTTTTCTAGATGCCTTTATCATTACATGGTGACCATCTTTGTCTTTCGTAGTTTTTGCCTTGAAATTTATTTTGTCTCAGTATAGCGACTCCCACTCTTTTTTCTTTCCCCATGCCTATATCAAAATATTTCATGTTCCCCATAAATATATACACCTATTATGTACCCAAAAAATTAAAGGAAAAACAACTTAAAAAAATGAACACAAGAATTTGTTAGATGAGATTAAAAGTAGATAAAATATAATTGAAAGCAAGCACATAAAACTGAAAAATGGTCACGATAAACTTCCAAAACAATATACTGAGAGGAAAAAATATGATTAAAAACATTGGAAACAGCAATCGAGGCACAAGAGTAACTGTAGGTTCAATATTCATGTAATTGTGTTCCACGAGGAGAGAAGGAAAATAGTGGAAAAAAATCATATTTTAAAAACGGCATTTGTTTTTTAAACAGATGAAATACATGAATTCAGATTCTAAAAGCTCTCCAAACTTCGAACAGAATGCGCTGAGTCATAAAATGTAGAATTAAAGGAGAAATCTTAAAAATAGAGAGGAAAATAAATTAAGAATAAAAGCCAACTTATCAACAAAAATATGTAGTTTTGGATGCAAATTGGTAAAATTATTTAAAGTTCTAAATATTAGCCTACTGGAATTTCATACCTAGCAAAAATGTTCCCCATAATCAAATGAGATAAGTTTTCTACTAAATACAACAGAATTTGTCACCAGAAGAACCTTACCTAAAAGAAAGACTAGCGAAAATATACTCAGAATGAAACATGGTTATAGAAAGGAATAAAGAACAATGAAAAAGGTAAACCAGTGCATAAAGTTAATGGGCACTGTCTGAATATTTACTTTTAAAACAGTGATAGTAATATACTGTGAGGTCTAAAATACATGTGGAAATTGAAATACATTGTAAAATATTACAACCAGAAAAATTATGTTATCATGTTTTAATATTCCAGCATTATTGAAAAGTAGTAAAGGTATAATTTGGGTTAAATTGTATTACTTTAAAAATAAACTCTATAATCTATTGGAGAACTAATAAAATAATAGAAAATGAATGTGTAAGTACATTACAACCACAATGCAATATACTACTACATACTCAAAAGAATGACTAAATGGAAAAGACAGAAAATGTCAAGACAATAAGGATGTTAAGGACTTTTTTCACTCTCATAATCCACCAGTTTGGAAAAATTATTTGGCAAGAGATCTACAAAAGCTGAACATAGGCAGGAACACTCTATGAACCAGAATTTATATTCCTAGGAATACAGCCAGGAAATATGCATACATTTATGCATCATAAACTAGTCACCATAGTCAAACATTGAGCTTGGACATTGGGATATACTTATAAAATAGACTACTAAACAATGGACATAATAAGGTGCAACTGTTCACAAAAACAAGGATGACTCGTCCAGTTATTTGATTGAAGGAAGCCAGAAAAAAATTCATATATTTTATAATTCTGTTCACATAAAGTTTTAAGATTAGCATGACCGGTTTATTATTTTGAAAGTCAGTATACTGTTAGCATTTATTTAGAGTGAAGGCCTACTGGCAGTAGCTTGCTAGGGATCTGAAGGATGTTCACATATCTAATGGGGTTCTGCTGACATTCCTGTATGTTCATTTGTTGAAAAGTTATTGAGTTTTTCTGTATGAATAGTGAAGTTTAATTATATTGCCAATTTTAAAGAAATAATTTTTACACTCTACATTTTGTGTTTAATCAAGGAAAAACTGTTTCCATCTGTTTCAGGTTACTTAGAATTACTTGTAGTCATTTTGATTATTGTAAGTTATGAATATCTGTTAATATATAATAAATGACTTCTCACCTAATACTGAGGTTATATGGATTTTCTTTTTATTTCATAGTATAGTAAAAAAATCATAATTTTTAACACGTTAAACCTTTTTTGAATGCTTGAAAACATTCAAATTCATTTATTTATTTATTTATTTATTTATTTAATTTTTTTGATACATATATAAGGTAAGAGCTTTATTTTCTCATTTCTGGGCATTCATTTTCTCATTCGCTTACTAAAAATTTATTATTCACCTATTAGGTGCTATGCAATACATTAGGTGCAAAGTTATACAAACATTAAAAAGTAAATAAATCACAATTCTTGCCATCATGAAACTTATTTCAGCACATTGAAAAAAGTTTAATTATAAAAAATTCTTATGATCATTACATAGGGAGCAGCCTGTCAGAACCCATTTTGCACAATCTAGCTGCTATTGGCTTTAAAACTTACTATGCAGGAAGAATGGACTTGGACATCTATCTTTTACCATAAACAAAAGTCAATTCAAGATGGATTAAAGATTTTTTTATTTAAATTTATTTATTTATTATTATTATTATACTTTAAGTTCTAGTGTACATGTGCATAACGTGCAGGTTTGTTACATATGGATACTTGTGCCATGTTGGTGTGCTGCACCCATCAACTCGTCAGCACCCCTCAACTCGTCATGTACATCAGGTATAACTCCCAATGCCATCCCTCCCCCCTCCCCCCTCCCCGTGATAGGCCCCAGTGTGTGATGTTCCCCTTCCCGAGTCCAAGTGATCTCATTGTTCAGTTCCCACCTATGAGTGAGAACATGCAGTGTTTGGTTTTCTGTTCTTGTGATAGTTCGCTAAGAATGATGGTTTCCAGCTGCATCCATGTCCCTACAAAGGACACAAACTCATCCTTTTTATGGCTGCATAGTATTCCATGGTATATATGTGCCACATTTTCTTAATCCAGTCTGTCACTGATGGACATTTGGGTTGATTCCAAGTCTTTGCTATTGTGAATAGTGCCGCAATAAACATACGTGTGCATGTATCTTTATAGCAGCATGATTTATAATCCTTTGGGTATATACCCAGTAATGGGATGGCTGGGTCAAATGGTACATCTAGTTCTACATCCTTGAGGAATCGCCATACTGTTTTCCATAATGGTTGAACTAGTTTACAATCCCACCAACAGTGTAAAAGTGTTCCTATTACTCCACATCCTCTCCAGCACCTGTTGTTTCCTGACTTTTTAATGATTGCCATTCTAACTGGTGTGAGATGGTATCTCATTGTGGTTTTGATTTGCATTTCTCTGATGGCCAGTGATGATGAGCATTTTTTCATGTGTCTGTTGGCTGTATGAATGACTTCTTTTGAGAAATGTCTGTTCATATCCTTTGCCCACTCTTTGATGGGGTTGTTTGTTTTTTTTCTTGTAAATTTGTTTGAGTTCTTTGTAGGTTCTGGATATTAGCCCTTTGTCAGATGAGTAGATTGCACCAAAATAGCATGGTTCTGGTACCAAAACAGAGATATAGACCAATGGAACAGAACAGAGTCCTCAGAAATAATACCACACATCTACAGCCATCTGATCTTTGACAAACCTGACAAAAACAAGAAATGGGGAAAGGATTCCCTATTTAATAAATGGTGCTGGGAAAATTTGCTAGCCATAAGTAGAAAGCTGAAACTGGATCCTTTCCTTACTCCTTATACGAAAATTAATTCAAGATGGATTAGAGACTTAAATGTTAGACCTAATACCATAAAAACCCTAGAAGAAAACCTAGATAGTACCATTTAGGACACAGGCATGGGCAAAGACTTCATGTCTAAAACACCAAAGGCAACGGCAGCAAAAGCCAAAATTGACAAATGGGATCTAATTAAACTAAAGAGCTTCTGCACAGCATAAGAAACTATCATCAGAGTGAACAGGCAACCTACAGAATGGGAGAAAATTTTTGCAATCTACTCAAATTTATTTTTATAGGCTACTTTGTTTGATTTGCTCATATTTGATACTTTTTATGTTCCTATCCTTTCCTCATCATTTTGATTATTGAATTTACACTGAAAACACAGTACAAATCGTACTTCTTCCTATTACTATTTTTTTTTTCTCCAGAATATATTGTATAAAAAGGAATTATCACTTAAGTATTGGTAGAATTTACACTGTAAACCTTCTGGCTCTGTTTCTTTTTTGTGAGTGTAGTTTTCATTACTATTTCAATGTATTGTATTATAAATGGTGATTGAACCTTATGTTCTCCTCACCCAGGCCAAAACTTGTTTCTAAATATTCTGTAAATTAAAATTTATTTTTTTTGACATAAATCATTTTAAAAGTGTGTTTGTGACTACCTAAATGTTTCAATCATTTTTAATGCTAGCTTTATATTACTGAGATCTAATTTTATTAAATTTGTGTTATCGACTATACTGTTAACTTTCTAAAATGTGTCCGGATTGTTGTTGTTGACCAATGTCACTTTCATGGTCCATATTTGAAAAAGATGTGTATTTTCTTTGCTCGGTGGCATGTATACATTTTACCAAGGGTCTGTTGTGACTAAACTGAAATTATCTTTATTTCATCATTTTCTTGAATTATAAATTAGCATGGTACAAAATATTGGTTTGAGGATTATTTTTCTCAGAATTTTTCATTACCTGACTTCTATATTTTTAGTTAAGGTGTCTTAGAGTCAAATTGTGTCTATAAGGTCAAAGTGTCTGTAAGATCAAATTGTTTTCTTATACAAGTAATCTATCTTTAATTTATAATATTTTTAAAAGATATTTTCTGTGTATTTGGTGCTCTGACATTTTATCAGAATATGTATGGGTGATATCTTTGTATATCTTTCTGAGATTCACTGTGGTTACCAAATAGGTCATTTGAGTATTTAAATAATTCCCAAAGTACTAAGCCACTATATTTTCGAATATTGCTTCACTTCTATTGTTTTTATTTTCTCCTCTTATGAAATCTATTCCTATTATATATGTATTATATCTTCTCATTGCTATCTACATCTGTTAAACTTCTTTTTCTATTTTCTTTAAATTTTCTTTCAGTTACATTTGAAAATAATTTCTTTAGATATATCGTCTAGTTTACTAGTTATCTCGTCATCTATTTTATTTATCTGGTCAATTTTATTTCAGTAATCACAATTTTTGTTTTGGAAAATCTTTTATCTCCCCTCCAACTATTCCTGGTCCTTTTTGATACCCATTTGATCCTTATTTTTATATGTAATGCCTTACTTTTTTATTCATTTTTATTCTTGCTTATTTTATATTCTGGCTTTAACCTAACAATTCCAGTATCCCGGTATCTAAAGTTATCAAGCCTATGATAGTACTGCTTTTTGTTTCTTCAAATTCAATTTATGTTGACTCTATCCCTTGTCTATTTAGTTTTCTTAAAAAAGTATTCATTTGTATTTCGGTTAACTTCTCAAGTGGAACATTTTAGAGATACCTTGCTTTACCTCCAGTTTATTTTGAGTTTCCTAGGTCACAGGTGAGGATTTTTTGACTCATATGTTTCATGAGAATGAGATTGGCAATTTCATTTGTTTTTAAAGATTTTGTTTGATAATATTTGTGGTTGCCATAATATTTTCATGAGTGAGGTCTCTTTTTTAGTTTGAGTCCTTATTATTTACCCATTTCTCATGTTCATTAAACAGTCATAGAAATATTCAAAAGTCTGTGATGATCAACAGATGCTAAGGAACACATTAATTTATTAGATATTTGTTGCGTTCTTAATATTAGTGAACTTGTCATTGTTTTTGGTGATGCGAGTGTCATGATTGACAATACAATCATAGTCTCAGTTTTAATAATCTTAGTAACTGAAATACACAGTAAACAAATAAAGATCATTATCTAATAAAATAGTAATAGCACAAAAGGGAAATACAAGGGTAAAACAATAGAGCAACTTGCCCGAGGATGGGGAAGTGATTGATTAGAGAATATTTTCTTAGTGAAAAGAAAATTGAGATTGAATTCAGGAAGTAAACGAAGCAGTCAAGGCAAAGAACAAAGCATTTCTATATTTTAAAAACAGAAAGAGGGTCAATGTTGATGTAATGCTAGAAATGAACAACTGTAGACTGAGTGAGGTAGAGAAGTGCAAGATGAAACATAGGTGGCAACCAGGAACCTTGTGGACTGCATCAAAAATGCGCACTGTAAGTTCAATAAGTGAAAATTGATGTGCTTACCTAGGGAATTTAATATAGTTATATTTCTAATTTATCTCTACTGTAATATAAAAATACCTATATGCACATAATATTTTATGTATAATTTATAACATACATATATCTGTATTTATATGTATGTATACATATAAACATACACATATAAATGTAGATAAATGTTAATGGAATAAGATCAATATTATATCTAACTTCAAGTGACTCTCCAATATGGTTTGGCTGTGTCCCTACCCAAAATCTCATCTTAAGTTGTAATCCCCATAATCCTCACATATCACGGGAGAAACCAGGTGGAGGTTATTGAATCATGATGGCAGTTTCCCCCCATGCTGTTGTCATGGTAATGAGTGAGTTCTCGGGATATCTGATGGTTTTTTAAGTGTTTGGTAGTTCCTCCTACGTTCATTCTGCTTCCTGCCGCCTTGTGAAGAAGGTGCCTCACTTCCCCTTCACATTCTGCCATGATTACAAGTTCCCTGAGGCCTCCCAGTCATGCTGAACTGTGAGTCAATTAAATCTCTCTCCTTTATAAATTACCCAGTTTCGAACAGTTCTTTATATCAGTGTAAAAATGGACTAATACACTCCTTTTGTGAAGTAAATGAAATAAACAGTGGGTGTTTCTGGAGATGCAAATACCAGAATGAAATATTAAAACTGTATTGTGAGATTTTGTGTGTGCATGAGTGTGTATGTATGAATGAATTTTCAGTGGAACAAGAAAAAGTGAAGAAGGAACAGAGAGTATACATGTCAGCTGTTAATTTTCTCTGAAAAAGAACATTATTAAGGAGAACTTTGCCTTCAATAATGTAAGACTTAAATGATTCAACATCAAAACTCATTATTGCACTTGTTAACAGAAATCCAATTTTCTGACTATTTTGGAATATCCAGATATTTTGTTATAGTGCATGAGACAGTTGGATGCCTTGATACATTTTCCTATTTTTACTTTATATTTATTCCTTCTGGTTATGATATGAAGATTGTTTAGGGGGGTTATAGTTTTCTCTGGTATTTTGACCTACAGATATGGATTCACTTTTTTTCCATGAAAATGAAATTCAAAATACTATTCCCACCTTTGATATTTACAATTTTTTTCCAACCTTACCTTTCCCTTCTATGTTCCTGTTTCATATCTTGAAAATTAAATCAGACCTTAATTTTATAAAACTTCTGAAAATAAATGTCTATATGATACAGACAAAATTATGTAACCAATTAACAACTTGGTTATCTATAAAATAATAATATCAACTACTTCACAGTGTTGTGTTAAGTAATAATATCACCATCTTTTTTCCATTTCTTTTAACATTTATGAGAACTGCCATATTCTTTTTTGAAAGGTGGCAAATACTCATCAGAGCAGCATTCTCATCCATTTGCAGTGACAAATTCTTGTAAACAACTTTTTTCATTTGTATATCTTAAGTAGTTTTGTAAGAGTTTAAATAATATTAATATAACAGATTAATAAAGTATACTTCATAAAATTTGAAAACTGGTTGAATTCTAGCCTTTTTAAAACAATGGATAAGTGAAAGGGATAATATAAATCAGCTGAGTCCAAGCTGAATTGATATGATAGATCTACTTGCTATCCCCAGCTATATGTATTTCCATTATATGCAATTATTTTCAAAATTATCCTATAAATGATTGCTTTTGAATTTATCATAAAATGATTGTTCTCTTAACTTTTCACAATAATGTGATCAAGTTATATTAACCATATTCTACAGTTTTGTCTTTCAATATTGTAAGTTTTAATATTGTATGCACCAAAAAAGTTTTATTTGGGGAGTAATTATGAAGATTTATCAAAATCAATTTTTGACATGAGTCAGAATTGGCCTGTTATTAATGCGTAATAATAATGAACAATCTAAGGAGATTTAATTTCAAACGTCCTTATTAAGAATCTGGATCATACTCAGTGAACTTTAACATTTCTAGATGCATACAAAATAAAGCACTATATATTTTCATCTCTGTACAGGATGCTAGTTAAGACACTGTTGACTTTGTTATATGTGAAAATTAAAAATAGAGTCACAAAACTAGTTACTTTTCCTTTTCACTAAACAACTTTAAGTGAAATGAAAAGTCTTGACTGAACAATTTCCTTAATAAAGGATTTTTGAAAGACATTTTACTTTGATTTGAGTACCTTATTGGCAATGTTATTTATTTAAGATAATTTTCATACAGGCATCATCTTTCCAGTAATCTCTGTGGTTACAGAATTGGCTCTCTCTTTTCTTATGGAATCCTCCATGGGTGAACCTCAGACTCAATTAACCAACTATGAAACTCAAAAATACTACTAAATATAAGTATGGTAATTACTTTTGCTTCTTATACTTATTTTAAGAAGCTCACTGTAGATCAAAAGTCACAAGAAGTACTTTCTGATTATTTCTAAGAATATGGTTTTCTTTATGACATGTATTCCTTGTATAATAAAAATGTATGTAAGTTTGCCAGCCATGAGTGCAAATGAAGTCATAATAGTATATAGATGCAAAATTTTGATTCTGACCTCCTAATTGTTACAAAGGGACCCAGACAAAAGGCATTTTCCATATGCCATTAGTGGGTAATGGATCTTACCACCTGGCTACTATATGGCAGATACCCATAATTCCCTGCCAGGTGTGAGACTCGCTGCTGGTGCTGTAGTAGGATTCCTCAATGAGACTGATGCACCATACATGGCTATCAAAGCTAAAAATCATTTGCAGTATCATTATAATACTATTAGGTAATGCTTTTTCAGCAAGGAAATTTTAGACTAAACTTATCACTTAGAACATTCAGAAAAACTTGACACAATTAAAAAAAATAATGCCTTCAAGAACTAGCAAGGCAAAAAGATATGTGGCACTAAACTCTAATCTGGTTGAGAAACAATGTTCAGAGAGGTGAGTC
This sequence comes from Macaca fascicularis, assembly GCF_037993035.2. Lineage (NCBI taxonomy): Eukaryota > Metazoa > Chordata > Mammalia > Primates > Cercopithecidae > Macaca > Macaca fascicularis. The sequence continues at coordinate 54,485,056 of NC_088391.1, read as the reverse complement.
AACATTTGGCAATACGTTCCTCTAGATGAATTTGACATTTTTACAAGCAGTAGCTAAAAGACTGTGGACCTGAGCAGAGTTGTAGGAAGGTTCATGGAGCAAAAAGGAAAAAAATTAGAGATCAGAGACTTCCCAAAACTTTTGTCTATACTTGGAAATGCTAGGCCCTAGCACTAATGATGAATGAGGTACAAACTCTCACAGAGAATAAAACCCAGTTTCAAATTGTATCAATTTTCTATTGACTAATGTAATCTAGGATTGCAAGGGTTGTTAGATTCATCACTAGAAACAAACTTAAATTTCTTCTGGAGTAAGATAACATTATTCACCATCAACTTACCTGTATTTTTTTTCTAGTTTAATGTCTTGTACTCTTATCAGAAACAACCAAGCAAAATAAGAAAATATGATGAATGAAAAACAAAACAAGAGAGTAGAAAATTATGCATATACACACAGAAATTCCATATAATGGAATTATCTTGTAAGAGCTTTAAAATATCTGTGCTTAAATAAATTCAAAGATTAAAAACAGGTAGAACACTTCAGCAGAGAAGAGAACCTAAAAATGGAATAAAATAAAAATTTCAGCCTATAAAAATGCAAAAACATGAATTAATTATTAAATGTCTAGAAAAATAGCAGATTAAAAACACATCCAAAAAGAATTTTAAAATATAAAACTGGGTGAGAAGAAAATATTATACTGAAAGCAAAAGAATTGAAAGTAAAGAAAATAATGAGATACCACATATATTTTGAGAATGAAGAACATTCTCAGTAACCAAATTATAAATAATACAAAAACTATCAAGATTACTCCAAAGGGAAAGACAATTACTGTTGGAAGAGGCTGGGAGAGATGCCAGACTGCAATGCAACTCTGACCCCAAATGAAGGAAAGAATAAAGGAAAGATAGCTAAGAGGGAGCATCTTAGCCTGCACTGCTTAGGCTGCATCAAAGGACAGTTTTGCAAGATGGCAATCATCAAGTCAAAGTCCACTACCAAAGAAATTCTTTATCCCTCAGGAATCAACCTGTGCCAGTAACTTCTATCATGATCAGTTATTGCCTAGAAGCAGCTCATGGGAAGTGTGATCTTGTGTGAAAACAAGAGTCAATTTCAGAGTTAAACCATATGATTCACCAATCCCAATACTGGCTATATACCCCCCAAAAAACCATGTCAACATCTTGACGAGATATCTGCCTGCCCATGTTCACTGCAGCAACAATTCACAGCAGACAAGATATGAAATCAACCTAGGTGTTCATCAACGGATAAAGATAATGTGGTATGTTTTATATATATATATATGTATGTGATATATATTATATAATATGTATAATATGATATAATATGTATTATATATTTATATATATTTTGTAACATGCATAATATTATATAATAATAACATATAATAATATCCTATGCAACATGTTACTGGAAGTCCTAGTCAGAGCAATCAGGTAAGAGGACAAAAATAAAAGGAATCCAAATTGGAGAAAATAAAGTTGTCCCCCTTTACAGATGACATAATTTTACATTTAGAAAAACCTAAGTACTTTACCAAAAACTCTTAGATTTGATAAACACATTTAGTAAAGTTGTAGGATACAAAGCACATATGGTAACTATATTTAAGAACAATGTATTGTATACTTGAAAATTACTAAGAGCAGACTTTAAGTTTCCTCATCATACACATAACAAAAAATGATAATGTGTATGTGAGGTTTCAACGTATACGTATATCAAATATGTCCCCAAAGACCTGGAAATACGTATGTGCAAGTGGGTCATATATATGTATGACAAGAGTGTCAAAGCACTAAGAAACTTCACAATGTATACATATATCAAAACATGTTGTACATCATAAATACAACTTTTATTTGTCATATAACAATTAAATACATAGGCCGGGTGCAGTGGCTCATGCCTGAATCCCAGCACTTTGGGAGGCTGAGGCGGGTGGAACACAAGGTCAGGAGTTGGAGATCAGCCTAGCCAACATAGTGAAACCCCATCTCTACTAAAAATACAAAAATTAGCAAGGTGTGGTGATGCATGCCTATAATCCCAGCTACTCGGGAGGCTGAGGCAGAAGAATCACTTGAATTCAGGAGACGGAGGTTGCAGTGACCTGAGATTGTGCCACTGCACTCCAGCCTGGGACTGAGCAAGGCTCTGTCTCAAAAAAAATAAAAATAAAAAATAAATAAATAATAAATAAATAAATAAATAAATAAAATATATACAATAAAATAATTTTGGTTACTATTTAATAATAAGAATAGTTTACTATAGGTCAAGTACTATACAATGTTTTTGAAATTATTTTAATAAGTTTAAAAACCTGAGTTAAGCAGCTGGGGTAGTCGATTAATTAGGGTCCCTTTAACTGGGGATCTGAATGTTACATTCTGATGGTACATGCTTAGGATTGAAAATGCTGGAATCTGGGCTCTGAAGTAGTCATGTGCTAATTTTTTAAGAAACTGCTAAACTGTGTTTCAAAGTGATGATTATATTTCACCTTATCACCCACAGAGTGTGAGAATTTTAGTTCATTCATATCTCTGTCAATATTTTGTATGGTCGTTCTTTTTCATTATAGTCCATTCAATATATTTACAATGGTATCTTATTGAATATTAAGTTAGCACTGATGCCAAGCATATTTTCATATGCTTATTTGCCATTCATAAATGTTTTTGATAAAGTGTCTGTCCAAATATTTTTTCCAGTTTTTAATTGAGTTATTTTTCTTATTTTTCTTATTATGATTAAGTTGTAAGTATTCTTTTTTTTTTTTAATTTTTATTTTATTTTATTTTTTTTTTTTGAGAGAGAGAGTCCCTCTCTGTTGCCCAGGCTGGAGTGCAGTTGCGCGATCTCGGCTCACTGCAAGCTCCGCCTCCCGGGTTCACGCCATTCTCCTGCCTCAGCCTCCCGAGTAGCTGGGACTACAGGCGTCCGCCACCACGCCCAGCTAATGTTCGCCAGGATGGTCTAGATTTTCTGACCTCGTGATCCGCCCGCCTCGGCCTCCCAAAGTGCTGGGATTACAGGCGTGAGCCACTGCGTCAGCCCTTAAGTATTCTTGTGTATACTGGGTACAAGTCCTTCATCAAATATGAAACTTTAAGAATTTTTCCCAGTCCGGGCTTTTCTTTCTTTTTCTTTTCTTTTCTTTTTTTTTTTTTTAATCAAAGTAGAATTTATTAAATGTTCAGGTAACCCCCAGGAAGGCAGGGAAAAAAATACTACAAAGAAGTGAACAACAGAAAGAGCAAATAGACAACAAAAATAAAACAGCAGACTTAAACCCTAATATATCAATAAGTATATTACATTTAAATGGTCTAAGCATGTCAAATAGAAGACAGAGATTGGTAGATTTAAAAAACACACCACCACCAGCACCACCAAAAACCACAAAATGGCCCACTAACTATGTATCTCTACAAGAAACTTATATTAAATAAAACAATAAAGGTATACTGAATGTAAAAGACTGAATAAAATGTACAGCAGGAGTGGGTACATTCGTATCATATTTAAAAACAAAGAATTGAGAGGAACTTTATATCGTAAGAGTCAATCCACCAAGAAGACCAGGTAATTCTAAATGTATACATACCAAAAAAAGCTTTGAAACATGTTAAATAAAAGTTGAGAAAGCTAAAAGGAGAAATTCACAAATCAAAAATTATATAAGAATTAAAATTATCAGAGTATATTATCTGATTATAATAGAATCACACTAGAAATCAGTAACAGGAATGTAACAGTTAAGTCTCCAAACACTTGGAAACCAAACAACTTTTTTTTTTACTTTTTTTTTTACTTTTTTTAATTATTATACTTTAAGTTCTAGGGTACATGTGCACAACGTGCAGGTTTGTTGCATATGTATACGTGTGCCTTGTTGGTGTGCTGCACCCATTAACTCATCATTTACATTAAGTATAGCTCCTAATGCTATCCCTCCCCCCACTCCTTCCCCACGTATTAACGTCTTTGGAAGAATAAGTTTTTTTTTATTTTATATTTTTTTTAATTTTGAAGAAGTTCAATTGATTTTTTTTCCCATGTATATATTATGTTTTTGTTGTCATATCAAAGTATCTGTCTAAACAAAAGTCATGAAGATTTTGCACTTTGTTTTCTTCTAGAAATTGTATATACATAGCTTTTTCAATGAAGTCTGGGATCCACTTTGAGCTAAACTTTTCTATATGTGTAGTAAGAGTTTAAGTTCATTTACCTGGAGGTAGATATCCTGTCCCATATGGGTACTGGGACTAAGGTCACCAAGACTAACATTTTTGTAGGAAATTTCTCTTGCAACTTTGTTGAAAATCAACCCAGCAGATGTGTATAGATGTCTCTAGATCCCATGATTTTGCTTTAATTTACTTGTCTGTCATGACATCAATGCCACACTATTTAAATTGCTGTTGCTTTATAAGTATGATATCACCAAGTGCAAGCCCACAAACTTGTTCTTTGTCAAAGTTTTTATGGCTATCCTAAGTTATTTTAATTATTTTGTGAATTTTAGAATAAGGTTCATTCATACAGCCAACAGACACATGAAAAAATGCTCATCATCACTGGCTGTCAGAGAAATACAAATCAAAACCACAATGAGATACCCTCCAACACCAGTTAGAATGGCAATCATTAAAAAGTCAGGAAACAACAGGTGCTGGAGAGGATGTGGAGAAATAGGAACACTTTTACACTGTTGGTGGGATTGTAAACTAGTTCAACCATTATGGAAAACAGTATGGCGATTCCTCAAGGATCTAGAACTAGATGTACCATATGACCCAGCCATCCCATTACTGGGTATATACCCAAAGGATTATAAATCATGCTGCCATAAAGACACATGCACACGTATGTTTATTGCGGCACTATTCACAATAGCAAAGACTTGGAATCAACCCAAATGTCCATCAGTGACAGACTGGATTAAGAAAATGTGGCACATATACACCATGGAATACTATGCAGCCATAAAAAAGGATGAGTTTGTGTCCTTTGTAGGGACATGGATGCAGCTGGAAACCATCATTCTTAGCAAACTATCACAAGAACAGAAAACCAAACACCGCATGTTCTCACTCATAGGTGGGAACTGAACAATGAGATCACTTGGACTCGGGAAGGGGAACATCACACACCGGGGCCTATCATGGGGAGGGGGTAGGGGGGAGGGATGGCATTGGGAGTTATACCTGATGTAAATGACGAGTTGATGGGTGCTGACGAGTTGATGGGTGCAGCACACCAACATGGCACAAGTATCCATATGTAACAAACCTGCACGTTATGCACATGTACCCTAGAACTTAAAGTATAATAATAATAATAAATTAATTAATTTTTAAAAAAAGAATAAGGTTATCAATTTCTCTGAAAATTCCTGTTGGAATTTTGAGAGTGCTGGTATTAAACTGATAGGTCAATTTGTGGAGAATTAGTATGTATGCAATATTGAGTCTTTCCATTCATGAATATGGAATTATCTCAACTTATTCACACCTTATTACATCTCTCATTAATATTTTGTACTTTTCAGCTTATAGGCTTATTTGGTGAAATATATTCCCTTGTATTTTGTTTTTCTTGATCCTGTTATAAATCAAATTGGTTCCCCAATTTAATGCTAAATTGATTTTTCCTTATATCTCTCTCTCTCTCTGTGTGTGTGTGTGTGTGTGTGTGTGTGTGTGTGTGTGTGTGTGTGTGTAATATAAATAGGTTAAAGATAGGCCCTGTGTATTGATCTCTATGCTGTTAACTTCTTTACAGCTGGCTGGGCCTGTTAGCTCAAAAGCCCACAGACACTAAGCAAAATTTCCCATATAAAATTGCTTTAAATATAGCCCAAATAAGCATAGTTTTAGTCATTTAGAGCTAGTCTGCTTTGCATACCATGCAAAACTGTACCCAAGATAGGCTAGCCATTCATCAAACACACCCTCAGTCTAAATAAGGCGCCAACTCACTGCTCCCTTTCTGGTTTCTCTAACCTAAGGATTTTCCATTGTGCTGCTGAACAACATCACACAGACACACGAGCTTCTGCTCCAATTCCCCTTTCCCCTGGGAGTTCCCTTACCCTCCTACCCTTGTGGGTGACAGCTTCATACCAGTCTGTTTGGATAGTGCTTTTACAAGTTGCATAAGAGGGTATTTTTCCATAGAAGGAGACTACCCAAACAAAGCTCATTGTGGGCAGTTGTCACCTTGTCACCTGGACAGAAATGTTATATATAAATTAATGTTTATATATCAATTTTGCATCCTGTGATCTTACTAAATTTAAATAGTTCAAGTAGTGTGTGTGTAAGTGTGTGCAAATGTGTTGTGCTTATTCCTTATGAATTTTTACATGAAGAACCATGTTATCTGTTATTAAAGACAGTTTTACTTCTTCCTTTCTAATCTGTGTACCTTTCATTTCTTTTTCTTGCCTCATTCAACTGTCTACAGACTTCAGTAAAATTTTCATAGTTAAGCTTGCTTTCTCTTTTTCAGTTTATTTTGTGGGACCCCACCCTCCGTGTTCATAGGTGCAAACTGGGGATGAACCACTACTGCAAGAGGAGTGAGCAGTGATGTATGAACTCTGGACTACTTGCTCACAGAGATTACTTATGGCCTCTTATTTCAAGTGGCTTGGGCTATATTATATCACATACTAGCGCATAAAGCAGAATCCATCATAAAATTAAATAGAACAATGATAAAATATATTTAGAAAACTCTAATTTTTAAATTAAAAAAAAACATACCTTTAAATAACCCATAGAGCAAATAAGAAATAGCTGTGGCAATTACGAGCCAATAATCAAGAGCCAAATTACTCATTAGCAATAATTTGCAGAAGATTTTAGCAGGATTTGCAAAAAAGATACCCTGATGACCACTGGAATTCCTGATCCTTCTAACTTAAGGAGATAACAAAATGATTGTAAATGAAATCTAAGAGGTTGTTTTGGGTACGTATCATTGTCTACTGTCATCCATAAGTTTTAATCATATCCTGTGGCATTATTACAGACTTTATTACTCACTGTATTTCAGCACTGTACACATTTTCAGGTCTTCTTTGTGTAAACTTTGTCATAATCTCATGTGATTTAATTATTCTTTTTGTTATTCTCATACCAATAAGAAGTTGAATTTAAAGAACTTAAGGACTATGATCATATTGACCTTTTACTAGGTCCATGCCAAATGTAAGAATATTTATATAAAGTGAAATAGAAGGCTGAGTTTACATTTTAAGACATATAAAGATTTTACTTTTTTTTTTTTTTTTGGAGATGCGGTCTTGCTCTGTCGCTCAGGCTGGAGTGCAGTGGCACTTTCATAGATCAGTGCAGCTTCTCATTCTTGGGCTCCAGCATCACCCTCCCAAGTAGCTGGAATTACAGGCCTGTGCCACCCTGCCTGGCTAATCTTTTACTTTCTTTGGAGAAATTGGGTCTCACTATGTTCTCCAGGCTGGTCTTGGACTCCTGTCCTCAAGCGATCCTCCCGCCTGGGCCTTCCAAAGTGCTAGGTTTAGAGGTGTGCGCCATCGTGCCTGATTTTATTTATTTATTTTAAAAAGGGCAAGCTGCTGTCAAGTTGGAAGAAGAAAACTAATGAAAAGCAAATCAATCATGATGATGGAGATTGTCTTTGAACTTAAAAAACAGCTTGCTCTAAAAGATTCTTATAAAAATGTTTATTATTTTTCACATTTCAATTACAATTATTTTCTATTTCACTTACAATTCTAACTTGTATAATTTAACTCTTCTGATTGTGTTTTCACTGAAGAAATGACTAAATTTTTTCCAAGGTAGCATCTTTAAGACCTTATTAACATTTTTATTTTCTTAAGCAAGTCACATAGATTTTCAAATTGGTACATTTGATGCTAGGAGAGTTTCTAATTATGATCTTTAACGTCAAATTTCATCAGTCTAGAATATAAATATATAAAATTTTCTGTAAAATATAAAATGTATTTAATTGTCATATATAACAATATTAGGTAAAAAGATTGCCATTGAAATGAGAATTATTTTTAATATAACAAAAGCCTATGCATTACTTTCAATTTTGAATTGAATCATTGATAAATATTTTTTATTTTTATAGTTTTCTAGTAATGTCATATTATACCAAATAGTAAAAATATTAATCTCATATCTTAAGGAAGTTGCATTTTCCCTAAATTTCATATAAGTATTTGTCATAGTAAAAGAAAAACAATTTAAAAAACTAAATGCTTTATTTACTGATTTATAAAACTGGAACAAGGTAGAAATAAGATGAGAAAATAGAATAGAGATTTTTTTTTCAAAATATGTTGGAAATCTCTTACAGGGAAGAGCTTCCAGTTAGGCGTTCTTTTACTTTCTAACATCTTTCTAGCATCTAATAATCACATAGAGTCACTTCTATGAGTTATAGTTCAAGTAGCTGCTCCCAAAACTTTCTAACATTAATCCAGCTAAGTGAATATACTCAGCATAAATGAGATTATTAATGTGAAAATATAGCAATACTTCTCAGTAAAAAATGCAACTCCAAATCATTACATTGTCAGAAAGGAAAAATTGAAGAATTATTAAGAAACAATTCAAACTACATATCCTTTAAAAATGTTCTCTCAATTTAATTTGTATTGTATACCCATAGTATGAAACTCAAAAGTGATAGCTATCAGTTTAATAGCAGAGTGGATTAAAATACAACCTGTTTATGAAATTGCTGTGAAATTGAATTGAAGCATACGCAGAACTAAACAGATTGCTTGGAAACTATTGAAGTACAAATCTGTTCTTTTTTTCAGACCTGCTGAAATCTAAGCTGATTTTAAGAAACTAGTTTCAGATATTTGATCTGCCATTTAAAGCAAATCACCTTGAATGTTGCAAAAGTGTTTAGGGAATATTTATGAAAGACCCTTGCCCATTGACAAAGGACAGAGTATTAAATTTTCATGCTAAATAGTAGCCTTAAAAATGCTATTAAAGATAAACATATCAGATGAGTAGATTGCAAACATTTTCTCCCATTCTGTAGGTTGCCTGTTCACTCTGATGGTAGTTTCTTTTGCTGTGCAGAAGCTCCTTAGTTTAATGAGATCCCATTTGTCAATTTTGGCTTTTGCTGCCGTTGCTTTTGGTGTTTTAGACATGAAGTCTTTGCCCATGCCTATGTCCTGAATGGTATTACCTAGGTTTTCCTCTAGGGTTTTTATGGCATTAGGTCTAACATTTAAGTCTCTAATCCATCTTGAATTAATTTTCACATAAGGAGTAAGGAAAGGATCCAGTTTCAGCTTCCTACTTATGGCTAGCCAATTTTCCCAGCACCATTTATTAAATAGGAAATCCTTTCCCCATTTTCTGACAAAGGGCTAATATCCAGAACCTACAAAGAACTCAAACAAATTTACAAGAAAAAAACAAACAACCCCATCAAAAAGTGGGCAAAGGATATGAACAGACATTTCTCAAAAGAAGACATTCATACAGCCAACAGACACATGAAAAAATGCTCATCATCACTGGCCATCAGAGAAATGCAAATCAAAACCACAATGAGATACCATCTCACACCAGTTAGAATGGCGATCATTAAAAAGTCAGGAAACAACAGGTGCTGGAGAGGATGTGGAGAAATAGGAACACTTTTATACTGTTGGCGGGATTGTAAACTAGTTCAACCATTATGGAAAACAGTATGGCGATTCCTCAAGGATCTAGAACTAGATGTACCATATGACCCAGCCATCCCATTACTGGGTATATACCCAAAGGATTATAAATCATGCTGCTATAAAGACACATGCACATGTATGTTTACTGCGGCACTATTCACAATAGCAAAGACTTGGAATCAACCCAAATGTCCATCAGTGACAGACTGGATTAAGAAAATGTGGCACATATACACCGTGGAATACTATGCAGCCATAAAAAAGGATGAGTTTGTGTCCTTTGTAGGGACATGGATGCAGCTGGAAACCATCATTCTTAGCAAACTATCACAAGAACAGAAAACCAAACACCGCATGTTCTCACTCATAGGTGGGAACTGAACAATGAGATCACTTGGACTCGGGAAGGGGAACATCACACACCGGGGCCTAACATGGGGAGGGGGCAGGGGGGAGGGATTGCATTGGGAGTTATACCTGATGTAAATGACGAGTTGATGGGTGCTGACGAGTTGATGGGTGCAGCACACCAACATGGCACAAGTATCCATATGTAACAAACCTGCACGTTATGCACATGTACCCTAGAACTTAAAGTATAATAATAATAATTTAAAAAAAGACAAAAAAAAAGATAAACATATTTTGAAAGAAAATAAATGCCACTTTTTCCGTTGATAAATTTTTATGCTACTTTTTATTGCATGGAAACAGATTCAGTACATATTTAAAAGTATATAACCTTCATCTTCATCCTGATTTACTGGCGTATACTTCTATTTATACTTTTGTTTCACTTAATTCTTTCCCCTTTGCTCCACTCATTGTAGCTGAAATCACATGCCCTATTGTTTCAATTCCAGTTACTTATTTAAAGGATGCAATAAAGTTCAAATCTGTAAACACTGTGCTCACATTTGCAAAGAAAATACAGTATTTCTTATTTTCATTAATGCAATTATCCCAAAACATTGCTCTATCATGTTAATGTTATTATATTATTTTAATTTAACAATTTACAGTTTTATCATGTATTTTATTTCAGGTTCCTTTTTGGATGATTCAGTGTGGTTTGGGTAAACACTTCACGTTGATCATCTCCGAGATAGTTTCTGAGTGTAGAGGTATAGAAACTCGTGACTATAAGAGAAAGAAGATTCATGACCTTATAGCGACATCTGTATCCTTGTACTTATAAAGATTCTGGCCTGAAACTGTTGTCAGTTCCTGAGGAATGATTGTTTCCGTAAATAGATGCTTACAAATGTTGGCACGTACGGAAAGGTCATTAAAGTCCCCAGGATACCTCCATCTTGGAGCATTCTGCAAGACCTCTGATGGCCCACCAAGAGGTTTGCTTTCTCTCAACAAAAGCACAAAAATTTCTGATTTCTACATATCCTTCCACTGCCTTCTGACAAAGCACTACTTTAACTCCATGACATGTTGGATATCATTTAGGTCCTGAGTTTTTCTATGGGCTGCAACATACCTAATTTATGCTAAAAGATAAATGATAACAGTTCTAATAATATTCATTGGTTCTCACATTCCTGTCTTGATATTTCTGATATGTTCTTTGCCATCGACTCTTGTTCTTTCCCCTTGCCCTTGTAAGGTCAAGTGGATATGACTCCTGGCTCCCCACTCCAACACATAGCCCAATCTTTATTTTAGTTCTCTTTTCAATAATTTTCTTGGGAAAGAAGAGGACAAACTTCCAATTTCCTCTTTCTTTTACAAAGTGACTAAATCTTTTATTTTATTTCTTCAAGAGGGCAATAAACTCCACAACTCTGGTTTAATAATATGTATACAAAATATTATTTTTACTTTATGTAAAGCCGCCTCTAATCTGTGTCCGTCAGGCATGGCTCTGGATATGAAAGTTACAGAAATGATGGTAAATAGGAATTACCAAAGATAAAATGTATTAATACCCCCAAATCTGCTGCTTCACTAAAAGAGAATTATTGTGATTCTATGTAATTCTCAAGATATTTAGAATCGAGACAAATTTTCTTTTCACTTCACTTTGATTTTCTTCTTCAGATCTAATTCATGAGTATCTGTCTCGCCCTATGACTGATCTATAATATCGAATGCTCCATTTGGCAATGGAGTCTCTGATCTTGATTTCTTACAGTCTAGGAGTTTTGAAAGCAGTTTTATTAAAACAAAATTGGCATGCACTAAACTATATGCTTTTAAAATCATAAAATTTAGCAAGGTTTGACATATGTATACAACATAAAATGATCAAATCAAGATAATTGTATTCATAGCTCCAGAAGTTTCTTTTTGTGTGTGTGTGTGTGTGTGTGTGTGTGTGTGTTCCTTTACAATTCCTCTCCTGTATCTCATATCACCCACTCCCTAGGCAACCACTGAATTACTTTCTGGTAGTATAGATTTGTTTGTATTATCTATAGTTTTATATAAAGAAATTTATATACTCTACAGTCATTCGTGTTTGGCTTCTTTCTTTTTTAATTTTTATTTTAAGTTCAGGTGTACTTGTTCAAGATTGTTATATGAGCAAACTCATGTCACGAGTGTTTGTTGTACAGATTTTTTGTCACCCAGGTATTAAGCCTAGTACCCATGAGTTACTTTTCCTGATCCTCTCCCTCCCTCCACCTTCCACCCTCAGCTAGGTCCCAGTGTCTGTTTTTCCCCACCATGTGTCCTTATCATTTAGCTTCCACTTATAAGTGAGACATGAAGTGTTTGGTTTTCTGTTCTTGCATTAGTTTGCTAAGGATAATGGTCTCCAGCTCTATCCAGGTCATTGCAAGTGTCAATAGCTGATCCCTTCCTATTATAGGGTAGTCTTCCATTGTATGGATATACTATAATTCTTGGATACATATGCCTGTTGATAGAAATTTCATGTTTCCTCATTATTCAATTTTATTTTGCAATTACAAATAATGATATTATAAATATTTATATTTTGTGTCAAGGTATGCTTTTATTCTTTTTGGAAAATTATTGAGGAGCAGAATGGATACATTTTATGGTAGATGTATGTTTTACATTTTAAGAAACTAACTGTTTTCTAAAGTTGCTAAGCTATTCTACCTTCCCAACAGCATTGGATGAGGTTTCTATTTGATTTTCATTCTCACTGACATGTAGTGTGATAGTCTGTTTAATTGTAGCCATTCTAGTAGGTCTGTAGTGATATGTTTTTGTGGTCTCCATTTATGTTTTTCTAATAAATTCTTAAGTTGAACCTTTATTTGTGTGGTTACTTGCAATCTGCACATGTTTTTGGGTGAATTTTCTGTTCAAACATTTTGTTCATTTTCTGAACAAACATTTTCTGTTCAAACATTTTGTTCCGGACACTTTATCCATTTTGTTTTTATATATATATTTTACATTGTCTATGTCAGTTTTCAACCTGTAGTAATTACATAATCTCATAGGACATATTGTCAGGATTGTGGAGGTTTGGAAGGTAATATTACTACTATCTAGAATATAGAGGCCAAATATGCTGCTAAGGATCCCATAAAGAAATAGGCTAAAATGTCAACAAGGCTGCTATTAAGAAACCTGTTTAGGAATGAGTCATTTATTACATATTTAGTATGCAAACATACCCTCATAATCTGTGGTTTGTCTTTTAATTATCTTAACTGTAAAATTTGAAGCATGGAAGTAAGTTATCAGGTTTTTTATGCATCATGATTTTGACATTATTAAGAAATATTTGCCTAGCCACAGATCACAAAGATTTATTTCTACCTCTTCTCCTAGAAGTTTTATAGTTTTAGGTTTAATGTTTATTTACTTGACTTAACTTTTGTCTATGATGCAGGATATGGAGCAAAGTTTAATTTTTTTGCATATAAATATCCATTGATTGAGATACTGTACTCTCTGAATTGAGTCACTTTTGCAGTTTTGTTAAGAATTAGTTGTCTAAATATGTGTGTAATCATTTCTGGATTCTCTATTCTTTTCCATTGTTCTATTATCAAGCTTTATGCAATGCCATACTCGCTAATGTCTACAGATTTCTAATAAATCTTGAAATCAAGTAGCAATTATCCTATATTTATGTTTTCAAAATTTATTTTGTCTACAAATGTCTTATATGAAATTTAGAATCATCTTTTTATTTCTTGTCAATTTGTCAGTGGTAATAAAGAATACCTGACTCCATTTTTTGATGTCTGACTGCTAACAGCTCTTAAGCCTCTCCTCTCACTCTTGCATTTGTGTCCAACATCAGAACAAGCTGATGAGAATTCCTGATGCTCCCTCCTTTGGCACTGTGGGAATCAAACTGAGCAGGCCCCTGAACCTCTGCAGAAACTCTCACCCTTGTCCCGCTGCCTAACCGCAATAAAAGCTCCAAGCCAATCTCTTTTTCTTACTCTTTCAAGCCTTTTTAGACCTGTTTCGTTGTTTTTTATTTATTTAAACTTTCTATTTTTAATTATTATAGATCCATAATAGTTGTATCTATTAATGGGAGGGGCATCCTCTGCTCTCCCCAGTCACCTCAATTAGATAAGTAGTAAACATTGTCATGCCATCTTGGCATGTGTGTTTGGCTCTTGATAACCAAACCAAATTTTAGGTAGCAGTCTCTCCTGTCATTATAGAGTGACCACAGGAATTGACACTATGATCAGGATATCTAGGCAATGATTACCACCTGGTAATAGGGCCACTGCTGGAGATCAGCATGGACTTTGAACTGCTGCCTGCTGGTTATCTTGTGCTTTGAGCTATACTGCTTTGTGTTGTACTGTTGAATCCTTCCCAATCTCTGTTATAGATTTAGCTGACCTAAGTTGAAAGTTTCAATATTTGGCATTTAGGGACAAGGCCATGTGACTGTAACCCTCTTAAAGGGTTCTGCGTCATATTTCTTGGTCTAGACCTATCTATGTGTCTTAGAGTAAGTTTGTGACTGATGCTAGCTAAGAGGAAAGAATATTTATTTCCTGTGGCTGATTGATGTGTGTCTCAACACAAAAAGATAGTATGTGAAATGAGCCCATCAGCTGGCTGCTTATGAAAGAGTAACTATTAGATAGTATGAGCAGGTGAAAGAGAAAAAGAGAGAGGGGGAGCACATGGTGTCAGGGAGATAGAGAAACTAGAATAAAAAAAGTCTGAAACGGACATTCTCAATTTGATCCAATCAGAAATCTGAATTTGACTAAAGGAATGTAAGGTTTTGTTGTATCTCTTTTATATGCTTATTAGCTAAAGCTCATTTTTAAATTTTAATCTTTGCTAAATGGTTGGTTAACAATATACATATATTACACATATGTAATGTATCACGACATAGTGATATTGTATCTTGTAGGAAAGTTTAAACTTTCCCTCTAAAGGTTTAATAATTATGTTTGCTGAAAAAAATAACTGACAAGAGGCAGAATAACAGAATAAAGACTTACAAATTGATTAATGCACAAGCACACAGCAATTACACAAGTATGAATCTTCCAAGAAAGGTCAGATGGTTGCAGCTGCATCTTAAATACTCTTTCCATAGGAGAAAGGAAAGTGGAGAAGGTAGGGAAATATAGAGAAACAGTAAATGAATTTTAGGGGAGATGAATATGCCCAAAGAGTAGACAATACTTTGAAACAAAATTCCTCTGGGTTCTGGGAGAGGTAGGAATAAGTTTTGAGAAGGCGAAGGACAGAACTGCACTGTAAACAATGTTTCCTTATTGTACAGATAAAGCCTGTAGGGTAACAACCCTCAGAAGACTGGATGAAAAGTCTGTTCATGTGGGCATGGTGATGACTTTTAGTGTCCTCTTTGGTGATTAACCTTCCCTGGGTAATGAGATTACAGACAGAAGATTGAATGCAATTGTGTTTCTTTTGCAATAACTTCCCTTTTGAGAATTTTTAATTATCAAAATATTATTGATGTTTGCAATGGTATGGAGTAAAAGTTACTTGGAAACAGTTTGATAGCTTCAAACATTACTTTTAAAATTTGTTAAGTGAGACCAGAGCGGTGTTGAATTTCGGGCTAATTATTCCTCATTACTGAATCAAGACCTCACTTGGTTTCACTTCTACATGCCCCATGAACTATGTGGTGTTCCAATCTTACTCGACAGAACAGCCTCGATTCCAGGTTTTGTATGGACATCAGACACTTCCCTCTACCTCTTTCAGGTGTTTTACTCCTAATTCAGGCTGTTTTCTCACACACATACTCTGCTGAATGCTGGAGGGGATTCCTCTGAAGAGCTCTGTAGTTCTTTCGTGCATACCTCTCTGCTCTAGCGTACTGTAATCACTAGCCACACTGGTTTCCCTAATCATTCAAGTTTATTTCTTCAAGTCAGAGAGATCCTGCCAGGCTCAACTTGCATTCCTTTCTTTGACCTGCACCCTTGAAACTCTCAGAAGGTAGTGAGATGTAGTAATGGTGGGATTTACCTCGTGTGTATTTTGTCTTTCAGGAATCACTGCCCTTCCCCACTTCACCCCCTTGTCAGGGGTCAATGTCCAGTCTCTTGGAAGCCATTGTTTCATATATTTTGCACAGTTTTTGTTTTTGTTTCAGAGGAAGATTAAGTCCCATATGCTCCACCTTTGCTGTAACTGGAAGTTTAGAGTTTAAGATTTTAATTTTTTTTTTCTCAGTATTTAATAGGTGTCATGGCTATTTTTGTGTGTCAACTTGCCTGGGCTATGAGGTGCCACAACGTTTGGTTAAATATTATTCTTGGTGTGTCTGTGAGCATGTTTCTGGATGAGATTAACCTTTGAATTTGGATACTGAGTTAAGCATATTGCTCTTGCCAGTGTGAGTTGGCCTCATCCAATCTGTTGGAGGCCTGAATAGAGCAAAAATCTGAGAAAGGAAAATTTGTTCTCTCTGTCTTTAAGCTGGGACGTTAATATTCATTGGCTTCAGACTTAAACTTGGACTAGAATTAGAACCATTGTCTCTCCTGGGTCTCTGTTTTGCTGCCTAAACGTCTTGAGAATTTCAGTCTCCATGACTGTATAAGCAAATTTCTTATTATCGACCTGTCTGTCTGTCTATGTCTCTCTCTCTCTCTCTCTCTCATTTACCTGTGCATCTCCTATTTGTTATCTATCATAGATAGGAGATACATAGATAGGAGATCTCCTATGTATCTCCTATGTATCTCCTTTCTGTTCCATTTCTCAGAGAGAACTCTGACTAACATAATAGACCAGTATTTTATGCACAAACCATAATATTGTGTGTGAATCCAGTCTAATTCTGGGAAATGATCTAGCATAAAGTACTCTGTCTGCCTGGATATCTACATGTTACCAACACTATTATTTCATGGAAGTTGGAGGAGCTTTTTACACAAATACTTTGCAATATGATTAATTTACCACCTATCATCCCCAAACTCACCCTTTTCGCCTGCTTTATGAAAAAGGTAATGGAGTCATTCAATATTGTTTGCCTCTTCTAACTTGGATAGGGCTAAGCTTTGTCAGCAGAAGGCACCGAAAAAACATTGCAGTAGACATATGGCTATTGCTGCCTGGCTGTTCTATTCTTGCTCAGCAGACTTCTTCAGTGTCTGGCTCTTGATATGCAAGGGGGAGAGCAGCATTCTGTGGCCAATAGTTTTTTTTTTTTTTTAGTGTTATTTCCTATTGGAAGGATTTGTGGCTTCCAGCATGTTTGGAGTGTTATCATTGTGGAAAGCAATAGTGAGATACCTCTACATGGACAACTTTTTTTTTTTTTTTTAACAGTTCTTGACTACCTCATCAAATATGCTTTTAAAAAAATATCAGATTGAGGGGTACATTTGTAGGTTTGTTTCATGGATATATTTTATAATGGTGAAGATTAGATTGGGCTCCTAGTGCACCCATCATCCACTAGTGAATATAGTGCCCAATAGGTAATTTTTTTAAACCTTGGCCCCGCTTCCACTCTCCCCTTCCTTTGGAGTCCCCACTGTCTATTATTTTCATATTTATGTCCATGTGTACCCATTATTTAGCCCCACTTGTAAATAAGAACATGTGACATTTGATTTTCTGTTTCTGAGTTATTTCATACAAGATAATGGCCTCCAGCTTCATATATATGTATATGTGTGTGTGTGTGTGTGTATATATGTGTGTGTATATATATATATCACATTTTCACTATCCAGTCAACTGTTGATGGACACTTAGGTTGATTTCATGATTTTGCTATTGTGAATTGTCTTGTTATAAACGTGTAAGTGGAGGTGTATTTTTTTATGTAATGATTTATTTTCCTTTGGATACATACCCAGTAGTGGGATTGTTGGGTCAAATGGTAGTTCTATTTTTAGTTACATGAACAACTTTCATTGACGGTCTTGAGGATATTTCTGACAAAGTCCAAACGATAGATTTCCAGAGCATTTTACAGGTACAGAACTGCAGCAAATTTTTGTATTCAGTGATTCATGGCTGTGCCCCTCTCCAGTCAGGTCTGGAAGTCAGCTAGCCTTGGTGGTAGGGAGTTAAGACTTAATGCTCTATCTTAGTCCTGAAGGTAGTGCTGATTCCTTGTATACATTATTCATTTCTAGAATTCTCTATACTTCGTATTCTCTATACTTCGTTCATATTTGTAGTTTTTTGTTATTCTAATTCCCTGTTAGAATTAATAATTCTTTATATTAAACTTGCCCTGCTTAAATTATCATGCAGTAGTTCACTCTTGTTTGGACCCAGATTGGTTGGTGCACACTTACGTAGTTGAATATTCCTAAAACCAGCTTGCTTGCTCTTCCCGTTTTATGATTTCGGTTCCAATTCCTCTCAGTTTTTGCCACTGCCCAAATGTCTAGTTCCTTTTGTGCCCCTATTAAAATTAGAAAAAAAAATGCAAAAATCTTAAAATGCCTTCTAAATATGTATGTGCTGCTATCCCTACTACCTCCAGATTATTATCTCTTATCACAGTTATCCTCATTTACAAAGCTCCAGATACATTTGCCTTAGCCATTGAATGTGAATTTTTTTTTCTACACCTGCTGTTCATTATGTTTAGAGTGGTCTTCCTGAAGATGTGTACATGAGTGGCTCATGATCCTCAACAGATCTCAAATCAAATACCATCTCTTTAGGGGGTCTTTCCAAATCACTCTATTTAAAATAATCATACTTTCACTCTCAGTCATTCTTTATTATATTACTTATATGATTGTGTTAATAATAATTATTAGTCTCTGAAATTATATCCTTAATTTTTGTTATACATATATTAAAGATAATTATTTCCACCTCTCTCCCACCCACTAAAATATAAGCTACACAAGGAGAAATGAAAGAAACTTAATTTTATTGCTACATTTCTATCGTGTAGAACACGGACTAGTACATAGGTGCATAATAAGGAATTTTAAAATTGATCGATGGATAAATCTGATAATAATGTCTTCATTCCAAATCTCTGAAAACTCCAATCTAGACCGCCCCAATTTTGACAAAGTTTTGAGCTTTTATGCTCTCATAGATGGTAAAAATATCACGGCTTAATATATTTATTAAATAAGTTATTCATGGTTGAAATGTGATGTTTGATTTATAACACCTCTTATAATAAACATATGATGTCTAATTTATTTGGAAACTAAAGATAGCATGGTGGGTGAAGTAATATACAAAAATGAAAATCCTTATGGGCTTTTTTTGCTTCATGAAAAAAGTATCAAACATGTACAGAATAACCACTTGCTGAAAATATTTAACTATTTAATTAACAATGTTAGGTTACCACCAACTTTAATATTACATTGGCATTGTAGTTTATAAGTTATTGTTTTCATATCTGTTATTTTGTATGATACGAATTAAAATCCATGATTAAGTACAGGGGATCTACCCTTCCACCTCCCTAGGGTTTAGAATAAGCATAAATAGGTGGGTATGTAGGCCCTTCTTGCTCTTCCTGTGTAAAGATTAGGATAGGTAAATGTTTCAGAGGATTTTCTGTGCCTATCTCACAGTTATATTATTCTCCAGAGGTCTCTAGCATATTGTAGTGTAAATGTTAATATTCATCTCTCTTTCTTAGTGATACTCCCAAGGGGTCTTCCTCCTGAGTGATAAATATATGTAACTCTCTAAGCAAGGGAAACCTTGATCATTGCTAAGTAATGTTATTTAAGATGAGAACATACCTTAATGAAACTTTTGTTCATCATTCCCGAGATTTTTCTGCATGTGGTCTTATCTTTCTGTTAGTTTGAGAGTTAGCTAAATCTTTGGATTTCTGTTAATAAAAGCTGGCATTTACAGAGAATTACTGAAGGCTAGATATTATCTTACTTTTTCCATGTTTTATTGGTGCAATTTAGATACTAATTAATACTGACATAGAGACCATAAGGAAAGTAGCCCAAGGTCACAAGGCTGTAAAGGGAAATCAGAGTATAAACACAGGCAGCCTACACCAGACACACAGTTGAAAGCACAATTCTAATGTTTTCCTAGGAAGACAACTTACCACACTGAGTTACTCAGAGTTCTGTGAATGACCTGGACATACTGTCTGAACAACTTGACTTTTAGTGGAGTTTTAGCCATTCTTAAATTTTGAAAAGGGAGCTAGTAAGTATGGACTGGGCTTCTTCGTTACTTTAACTTATATGTCAACCAGGTTGATACTAGCAGTAGAGTACAAGTTTTAGAATCAAACTACCTGAGTTTGAAGCCCAGATACTTTAATTTCTAGCTAAAGTGCAATTTAATCTCCTCTCTATCCCCCTTCCTGGCTTTCTTTTTCTTTATATTGCTTTTTACTTTCTTCTATAATATATATTTAATGTATTAATTAATACATATGATTGTTACATATTAATTATTAAAATGTATGCTTTTTATTTATTTTATTGGTGTATAACCCACATGAGGTAATAATAAAAGTGTTAGGGGGCAAGAACAGGAAAAACCTGACCTTCTTCTGTGGAATTCAGTGATTACAGATCATTTCTAAGATTTTTCCCCATTCTTTCTTGCAACCTTTCATTGTTTCTTTTAGTTGTAAGGACCACTCTCTTTCAGGGTTTTTACACTTTCTCATGGTGACAGACCAGAAAAGAATGACAACTAATTATTTTTAATCGGAGGTTCTATATTTACATGTATTGTCTATAGCATTTGCACAATGTAAATCCATTTTTATCCTTAGGTACAGATTTTCAAACACTTAAGCAGTGGCACAAAGTTCTAGTAGAGAGACATTGTTGTGAAAACTAAGTTACAATAAACTAAGTGGATTTGACTGTTAATGCTATAGGGATTTCAGAAAAATAAAGTACCAATATGCGCTCCAGTCCAAGAAACATACATGGGAATGGTAATATTTGAAGAGTTTTTCGTTGTTTTATTTTATTTTTAAAGATAGAAAACAAAAACTACTCCAAGTATTTAAATAGAGAAAATTTAACATAGAATATTGAACAAAAAGGGAAAAGATCAGAAACCACAGAAGGAATGGTTAGACATTACAGAGATTAGCAACAGCATGAACTGCTGATCACTCCCAAGCAAAAATAATAAAAGGAGTTAGCATGCTTATTGGAGCTCAGGGACTGTGATTATTTTGTGGAAGTTGGATTCTGGAGCTGGAGCTAACTGACAGGAGCTGGAAACACAAAGGTAATGTAACAGTATCTGCCTAGGGCAGAGAAAGGGGAGAAACAGCTTGCCATCCTGCTTGTTTGTCATGGCCTCTCATTGGCTTAATCCAGTTGAAATAATTAGACAAAGTAGCAGGGGAAACACAGACTCCAAGAGTCAGGCTCTTTGATACAGAGCACATCTAGCAAAGTCAAGGAAGGAATTTGAAGGGAAATGAATCTATAGGAAACAAATAAGAGCAAAATTTAGTAGTAAATATAAATACCAGAGATTAACATGGGTATCTGAAGGCTAAAGCTGAGCTTGCATATTGGGTGTCTTAAGTAAGAAAGTGAAATTGATCGCTTAGGCAACATGAAGTAAGTGGAGAAAGGAATATCTTTTAAAGAAAAGGAGAAAGGAAGAAAAGAAAAAAAGGAAAGAAGAAAAACGAAAAAGCAGAAGGGAAGTGATGACTGTTAGAAGAACCAGTTAAAAACTCGCTTTTAAGTTGTGAGGGTGCAGAATTATGTTGGCAGAGAATTGAGAATAACACAGGAGATATGAAAACTATTTTGTAGGCATAATCAAGAGTATATGGTAATTTATTGTTCATAAACCATGGGATAGTTATACAATTTTAAGTCTGAGGAACAAATACCTTGTATCCTTAATAGATAAAACAATTAAGTGGAGTATCTCCTTTGCTCAAATGTGTTCAAAATATAGTTATCTTATGGTTAGATTATGGATTATGGAGAAACAATATTTTGCATGCCATGTACTAGATTTGTGATTTTGGAAATGTTACTTAGTCATTCTATGCTTTAATTTATTCATCCGTAAAATAAGAATAATGGTACCATCTCTTTTCTGTGATTATTATAAAGAAATAAGTAAATATTTGTAAAGCCTTCCTAGATAGTTGTGCTATGCATGTTACACTGAGTTTGAGATGACATCTTTGTAGCAATATCTTATAAGCAATTATAGATTGTACTTTGAAGAAGGATTCATGTGGAGACGTATAATGGAAAGTCAGAAGAGAAGTGCTGGAGAAATCCATAAAACACATGGTCTTATAGAGCAAGATTCTGAAGGGAAATATTAACAATTGTGGAAAGGTGATTTAGTAAAAATATAAGGCAACAAAACAGAGAACCAATTTGAAAGATCAAAAAAACAAAGTACAAAAACTTGCAGTAACAAGTTACAAAGCCTAACATTCTAAGAATGATGTAGCGATATACAGGGTCAAATATTTTGAGAAATGAAAACTAACACAAAGTGATAGCTTTTGCTGAAAGAGAAGTATTTAGAATAATATATTAGAATTTCACTTCAGAACAAAGATAGATAATAGATGAAGATAAAGTGAAGCAGAGAATGAACATTCTTCATCAGCTGATCTTGATAACATAAGGAAGGTAATAGGGAAGATAAGTCCTGAATAGATGCCTGAATATGAATGCTTCTTAAAGTGATAAGGAAATCACTGTAGATGATTCTAACATGCAAATTGAAAATTAAAATGTGTCTTGAATAGGTTTTCTTCTTTCTCTAGCTCTCTAGATTTAAGAACTTTCTTATTCTTGGCCCTCTGTTATATAAGATATGTGGACAGATACACACAATTTGAAGTTTAGTTGTCATCTAGTCTAGTTTAGAAATTTCTCTCAAATTACCATGGCCCCATGCGCATATTTGTGAAGAACATATAATCGAAGCCCTAACCAACAGACATGATGAGGAATTTAAGAAAATTTATGAATAGTACTAATATTTTTAAAAATATAATTAGAGAAGTATGGAGTCCTAGGATTTAAAGTTGGTATTAAAAAGTCGTCACATGAAATATCTCTTAAAATGAGGTGTCTAGGATTTTCTGGAATAATCCAAGGACAATGCTTTTTTTTAAAATTTTCGTTGGTTGTAATTACACATTTTTAAACATAAAAATAGAAAAAGGCAATACAACATGAGAAACAATAATCTATTTTCTTCCAGTACTATTCTCAAAATAAATTTTAACTCTTTTAATTGTTGCTGCTGAATTCATTTATCTAACCTAAATATATAAGAACAACCTTATATCCAGCTATCCCACTTCTGTATATGTCCAAAGGAATTGAAAGCAGGATCTTGAAGAGATATCCACACTTTCATGTTCATTTCATCATTATTCACAATAGCCAAGATATGAAAACAACTTAAATGTCTATTTACTAATAAATGTATAAGGAGCAAAACTGTGTGTGCATACATATCTATACACTCACCCATATATATATATATATATATATGGGATAATATATATATACACACACTATATAGTGTGTGTATATATAGTATATGATATATATATGAGTGTGTATATATACACACACGTCTATATGTGTGTATATATACTTTATTTTTCTGAAATCCCTATAGCATTAACAGTCAAATCCACTTAGTTTATTGTAACTTAGTTTTCACAACAATGTCTCTCTACTAGAACTTTGTGCCACTGCTTAAGTGTTTGAAAATCTGTACATAAGTAAGGATAAAAATGGATTTACATTGTGCAATTGCTATAGACAATACATGTAAATATAGAACCTCCGATTAAAAATAATTAGTTGTCATTCTTTTCTGGTCTGTCACCGTGAGAAAGTGTAAAAACCCTGAAAGAGAGTGGTCCTTACAACTAAAAGAAACAATGAAAGGTTGCAAGAAAGAATGGGGAAAAATCTTAGAAATGATCAGTAATCACTGAATTCCACAGAAGAAGGTCAGGTATATATACACACACATCTATATGTGTGTATAAGGAAAGTGACAAGAGTGATCTCATCTATATATAAATACATGTATGTGTTTATATATGTGTATATATATACACACATATATATGTACACACCCGTACATATACACATATACATATGTATATACATATATACATACTCTCCCCATATATATATGGGGAGAGAGAAGGAAAGAAGAATAAAAACTTGATATAATATTGTATAAATGTGTGTATATGTATACACGTGTGTATATATAATATATAGATACATATTTATGTGTGCATATATAATATATACATATATTCATGTGTGCATATATAATATATACATATATTCATGTGTGTATATAAAATACACACATATGTTCATATATGTATATATAATATATGCATATATATTCATATGTGTATATATGTGCATATATATTCATATGTGCATATATAATATATGCATATTATTTATATGTATGTGTGTATATATAAGATATACATATATATTTATATGCATGTGCGTATATGTAATATATACATATATATTTATATGTACGTGTGTATATGTAATATATACATATATATTTATATTTATGTATGTATATATGCTCTCTCCCCCCATATTATATATAGGGAGAGAGAGAAGTGTGATATGCTGAAAAAGATCTAGGTCAGGTAAATTTGTTGAGCCTGATCTGAGAATATTTTTTTTGTTGTTTTGAACCCTAACACTTGATGAATAATTTGTCTGGCTATCGAATCTACATTAAAAAAAATTTTACTTCATAACATGAAGAAATTACACTGCTGAATACTAGCTTCCAATATTGATCTTCAGAAACCAGAAAAAAATTTCATTTCAAATTCTGCTTCAGTGTGACCTGATTTTGGTGTGTTGCTTATTATAAGGAGTTTTCATACTTTTTTCCCTGTTCTTCCTCTGAAATTTGACACTGATGCACCCTCATAGGAATCTATTTCATTAATTAGCTGGGCAATAGTTACGCCTTTTTGGTCTGAATACTTATTTCATTCAATTATGGTAAGTTTTCTTTTATTATCTCTTTGAAAATGTCCTTGTTAAACCCCTTTCTCTTCTTCCTCCCACAAAGAACTTGTCTTAGTTGAATATTGAACTGCCTGGTTTGTTTTTCTTATTATCATTTTCACCTATTGTCATTGTCTTTCTCTTCTAACTTTCGGGAGATTTATCTAACTTTATCTTTTTACATTTTTGTTTGTCTATCTCTATTTATTTTATGTAACAAACATTTATTATTCAAGATGTTGAATGTTCTATTATTTTTCCTTCTCTTTTAGTCACTCTATGTCATAGATATGTTTTCCTATCTCTGAGGTTATGATTTTGAGTTCCTATTCATCTTTGACACTAGAGGTGTTCTGTAATTATGGTGCTAACATGCTTCTTTAAAAGCAAGACATGGAAGTGTTGATTGGAACATCTGTGTGCATTGTGGACTTCACTGTATTACAATTAGGTGGCTAGTGAGCATTTTAATTGCTCAAAATATCAGCATGTGCAGGTAATCAGTAACTTCACAGAAGGATTCTCGAATTTCTTGTTCAGAATATGTTAATTGGTTGTCAGAAATTTGGATTTGTGATAGAAGGTAGAAAGAGCTGGGAGTTGTGCCATCAGCATTAAAGGCAGCGGATCTGGAATTGGTCTGAGCTGCCTTACCGTAATAATACATATACATGGAAGGCCCTGACTGCTGGTCGAGGCATAAAACATACTGATTATCAAAGTTGCTTTCAAATCATGGGTCAGAGGCAAGTTTCCAAACAAGTTGTTAGCAGTTTCTCAAAACTGTTTATTGATAATAGTAATATTAGTGATTTGCAACTGGTCTTGCCAAGATTGGAAAGGGTCTATGCCTTTAGGGTGGATTATACTTTAAAAGTCTGCCTACCTGAACAGCTGGGTATAAGAAAACACAGACAGCTGGGTGCAGTGGCTCATGCCTGTAATCCCAGCACTTTGGGAGGCCAAGGCAGGTGGATCACGAGGTCAAGAGATCGAGACCATCCTGGCCAACATGGTGAAACCCCATCTCTACTGAAAATGCAAAAAATTACCTGGATGTAATGGCACACGACTGTCGTCCCAGCTACTCAGAAGACTGAGGCAGGGGAATCACTTGAACCTGGAGGCGGAGGTTGCAGTGAGCCGAGATTGTGCCAGTGAACTCCAGCCTGGTGAGAGTGAGACTCCATCTCAAAAAAAAAAAAAAAAAAAAACAGACGACTCCACCTTTGCATTTTTGTTGGGAATTGTTCTGTGCATGTGCTGGTGATCCCTGGTATGAAATAGAAACCATATCCTGAATGAGCCATACAGAGAGAGAAAACCTGTCTCTCTCTGTAGCGAACACCTGTCTATGATGCACACTCTTACTCTCATGCTGTCATTACATTGCATCATTTATTAGCAGTAATGTTAAATATGGGAGTAGTGTCATTTTGAGTCCCATAAACTTCTGGAAAAAAAATTTGGCCCTATGTGCCACTGTTTGTTAGTGCAAAAGTCCTGTCTTAAGTTATTTATATTCCCGAGTTCAGTTCTGATTCCTCCTGGAGGCGTTTTGCTATACTTTGAGTCCCTGTGTCTTCAGTCTTTGGCTCTGTGTCTCTATAGAACACCCCTTCCAGTTTCTGAGAACGGTGGTATTTAGTGATCAGTCAGGCTCATGATACTGACATTCAGTCAGGTCCTGGTTTTTAGACTTTGGTTTCTTTAATCCAGCATTCTTCCACATGTGCCTCTACTTCCTGACTCTTTCATGGATTTGACGAGGAAATCAGCTTTCTTTTCCTGATGTATCTGATAAATAATTTTTCATGTTTATCCTGCTTTCCAATTTTACTTTATCATAGATTAGAATTGCATGTGTCTTCATTTTAATAAAAATTGAGTTTGTGCTGCTTCTTTCTTCTGAGTATGTTTGGGGAGTAGTGATTTCTCAAAGGAATATATAGCTATCTCAAAATAAGAATACCTCAGAGTAGAGTTTTGATCCTATGCTACATCAGAGTCAATGCTGTCCCAAAAGTCAAACTTTATATACCCCCCTAGGAAAAATGCAAAATGAAAACTGAATAATTGTCTTTTAACTAGACTTTTGTTTAAAATTAAAAGGCAAAATTCCTTACTGAATGGGTGTGAAACATATAGCCAAGACTGGAATCGTGTGTTTGTGTGTGTGTGTGTGTGTGTGTGTGTGTGTGTGTGTGTGTGTGTGTGTGTGTGTATGGTGGTGGTGGTGGTGGTGGTAAAGTATAGTGGGGATTTATGTGGGGGTTTCTGTTTTTCCCCAGTAATCCACACTCAAACACTAGTATACTGTGGGACAACAGAAAATAAAAACATGAGAATGTTTAAGTATACCAGTAAAAAGGAAGGGTGATGATGGCCATGCTTTCTTCCATGTGGCAAAATGCCTTTACTCAATTTAACAATTTCAGGAATGTGTTAAAAGGAAACAGAAGGAAAACATTTCCTTGTACATACTCTTTTGACGCTAATGATTCTCACCTCCAAATCAATGTCACTCAGTAACCTAAAATCTAACAGTATCTGTGAGTATATGTGCCAGTTCAGTAGGAGTAAGGGGTGTGATTGCAGATGGGCAGATAACTTTCTTTCCTTCATTTATTCCAAGGCAACCTACTTGATTGTCATGAACTTGCAACTGTGCCAAAATATACCTTCTTGGAAATCCTATTCCTATGGTTTAAACCTGATTTTAGCACTCTTCCACATACATTTACATTTCCTTCTATAATAAAATAGAGGTATTATTTAGTCAGATCTCCACACATTCTTATTCTGATAGTTATTCGTTCTTTTATTTTCTTTATAACATTTTTGGCTTTGCTCAGAATGCTTGATGGTCTTTTAAAATCTGCAGTCTAGCATATCATACAGACTTTTATGTATCAAATGTAGTGAAGATGGAGGAGTTTTATAACTAAGCCTCATCTTCCTGGTGATGCTGGAGGCAATGTTGACTCCATCAGACAATTTTGTAAACACGTTTTATTTTAGAATTTACTAGCAAGAAGATGACTAAGGAACTTCTTATTTTAGTTTTTGAATTTTCCTTCCTTCCTTCCTTCCTTCCTTCCTTCCTTCCTTCCTTCCTTCTTTCCTTCCTTCCTTCCTTCTTTCCTTCCTTCCTTCCTTCTTTCCTTCCTTCCTTCTCTCTCTTTCTTTCTTTCCTTCCTTCCTTCTCTCTCTTTCTCTCTTTCCTTCCTTCCTTCCTTCTTTCCTTCCTTCCTTCCTTCTTTCCTTCCTTCCTTCCTTCTTTCCTTCCTTCTTCCTTCTTTCCTTCTCTCTCTTTCTTTCCTTCCTTCCTTCCTTCCTTCTTTCCTTTCTTTCCTTCCTTTCTTTTCTTTTCTTTTCTTTTCTTTTCTTTTCTTTTCTTTTCTTTTCTTTTTCTTTCTTGACAGAGTTTCCCTCTTGGCGCCCAGGCCGGAGTGCAGTGGTGCGATCTCAGGTCACCACAACCTCAGCCTCCCAGGTTCAAATGATTCTCTTGCCTCAGCTTCCTGAGTGGCTGGGATTACAGCCATGTGCCACCAGGCCTGGCTAATTTTGTATTTTTAGTAGAAGTGGGGTTTCTCCATGTTGGTCAAGCTGGTTTTCAACTCCCAACCTCAGGTGATCCGCCCTCCTCAGCCCCACAAAGTGCTGGGATTACAGGCGTGAGCCACCGCACCTGGCTTTATTTTAGTTTTTCTTAAGCACCATACCTGATATGCTGAAATGACTTCTTGAAAATAAAACTGTAATATATGGAGTAGTGGGACCCAGGTGTCTGGAGAATGGAAATTAGTTGCTTAATTTTCTTAACTTCATCACTAAAAAGAGAAAGTATAAAAACTATGTTTCAGATTTAGAGATTTCTTAAAGCTAAGTGGTACCATATCCAGAGTTAGCACAATTTTCATGGTTCTCCACATAGATCAAAGGAATTTTTTAGGAGCTGCATCTTATGGGTGCAGATCATTCCAGAGATGCTGCAATGTTAAAGTTTGCCTTTTTAAATTGTGTACTTAGTCATTTAGTATTATTCAATGGTGTTGGATGTGATTAATGATGAGTATGAGGCTGCTTTGCAGATTTATGCACTTGTGGTATCATAGTATAAGAATTCAAGTTTTAGCTTCATTGAAAATCAGAAGGCATTATAATTTATTTTAAACCTACAGCCATTCAAAATCCCTTTAAAGTTATATTTCATTCAGCAGTTAGGCCATATCTTAGTAAACCTATTTTTTTGTTTGTGTTAGTTTTGAGTATGTGTGTGTGTGTGTGTGTATGTGTGTGGTGATGAGATCCAAATATAATAATTACATTTTCCCGTAACTATGATCCTTATCTCAATATAATAAGAAACATATATTATTTTTATTGTCTGTTTCAACATTTTAGTCATATTATATTTGATTTATTGCATATCTAGTAAACAAATTTAATCATTATTTTATCCAAACTCATCATAGAATCATTAATTTAAAAAATTTTTAATTTGATTTCATGGTTACATGTGCAGGTTTGTTATATAGGTAAATTTCATGTCATGAAGGTTTGGTGTACAGATTATTTTGCCACCCAAATAATAACCACAGTACCCAACAGGCAGTTTTTCAGTCCTCACCCTCGTCCCATCCTCCACCTTCAAGTATGCTCTAGTGTATATCTTAAGTGGTACTTATAAGTGAGAACATACAGTATTTGATTCTCTTTCCTTGCATTACTTCAGTCAGGATAATGGCTTCCAGATCCATCCATATTGCTGAAGAGAACATAACATCTCATTCTTCTTTATGGCTGGATAGCATTTCATAGTGTATACCTACTACTTTTTTTTAATCCAGTCTACTTTTGATGGACACTTAGATTTATTCCATATATTTGCTATTGTGAATAAAGTTATGACAAACACACATGTGCACATATTTTTATGTTAGAATGAGTTATATGTGTTTGGGCATATACTCAATAATGGGGTTACTGGTGGAAGGGTAGTTCTGTTTTATGGTCTTTGAGAAATTGCCAAATTCCTTTCCTCATTGACTGAACTAATTTACATTCCCACCAGCAGTGTATACACATTCCATTTTCTCTGCAACCTCATCAGCATGTTATTTTTTGACTTTTTAATGACAGCCATGCTGTCTGGTGTGAGATGGTACCTTATTGGGGTTTAGATTTGCAGTTCTTTAATTATTGGTGATGCTAAACACTTTTTCATATGCTTGTTGATCACATGTATGTATTCTTTTGAAAAATGTCTGTTCATGTTATTTTCCCAGTTTTAATGGAATTGCTCATTTTTTGCTTGTTAAGTTCCTTGTACATTCTCGATATTAGACCTTGCTCAGATGTATAGCTTGCAAATATTTTCTCTCATTCTGTGGGTTGTCTGTTTATTCTCCTGAGAAGAAGTGATTTAGTTTAATTAGGTCAAATTTGTCAATTTTTATTTTTGTTGAAATTACTTTTGGAATCTCATCATGAAATATTTGGCAGTGCCTATGTCCACAATGGTGCTTTCTAGGTTTTCTTCAAGGGTTTTTTTAGTTTTAGGTTTTACATTTAAATCTTTAATCCATCTTGAGTTTATTTTTGTATATTGTGTAATAAATGGGTCCAGTTTCAATCTTCTGTGTATGTCTACCGAGTTATCCCAGCACCACTTATTGAATAAGGGGTCTTTTCCCCATTGCTTGTTTTTGTCAGCTTTGTCAAAGAAGATTAGATGGTTGTAGGTGTGCCACTTTATTTCTTGGCTTTCTATTCTGTTTCATTAGTCTAAGTATCTGTTTTGTTGTTGTTGTTTTTTACCAGTACCATGCTATTGTGGCTATTGTAACCTTGTACTGTAGGTTGAAGTTGGATAATATGATGCCTCCAAGTTGTTCTCTTTGCTTAGGATTATGTTCGCTCTTCAGGTGCTTTTTTGGGTTCATATGAATTTTAGAGTAGCTTTTTCTATTTCTATGAAGAATGTCATGGGTAGCTTGATAGGAAGATCATTGATCTGTAAATCACTGTGGGTAGCATGGCCATTTTGAAAATACTGATTCTTCCTATCCTTGGGCATGAAATGTTTTCTCATTTGTTTGTGTCATCTTTGATTTATTTGAGCAGTGTTTTGTAATTCTAGTTATAAAGATCTTTCAAGGCCCTGGTTATCTGTATTCTTAAGTATTTTATTTTATTTTATTTTATTTTATTTTATTGGGACTATCATGAATTTGATTGCATTCTTCATTCAACACTCAGCTTGGACATTGTTGGTGTATAGAAATGCTAATGATTGTCATAAACTGACTTTGCATCCTGAAACTTTGCTCAAATTGTTTATCAGATCTAGGAGCTTCTGGACAGAAACCATGGGGTTTTCTAATCTTAAAGTCATTAGCCTGTAAACAGTTTGACTTCCCCTCTTTCTATTTGGATGCCTTTTATTTCTTTTTCTTGACTAATGGCTCTGGCTAGGACTTTCAGTACTATGCTGAATAGGAGTGGGGAGAGTGGGCATACTTGCCTTGTTAGATTCTCAAGGGGCATGCTGCTAGCTTTTGCCCATTCAGTATGATGTTGACTGTTGGTTTGCCATAGATGGCTCATATTATTTTTAGGTAAGGATCATTAATTTTTAAGGGTTGAAAGGATAGAGATGAGGACTACAATTCTGCTTAGGAACTATTCTGCTTGATTGATTTCTTTTTATATTCAGTGATCTCTGAATATAGTCACCAATCTCTGAATATGATTTTTTTAAGAAGTGTGTTGTTTTTAACTTACTAGGACCCATTGTTATACCTTGTGTTAAATATTTTATGGATTTTTTTGCCAAATAAACATTATGAATACTAAAATTTTCACAAACCATTTTTGTAAAAAAACAGAATACGTTAAGTCTGTGGTATTGTTCTGATACATTCCAATAAACCTTCAAAACTATGTTTAGTTTCCAGAAGTTGTTCTTAGAAAACTCCTGTTGATTCCTTATTGGGCATTTATTTCTATTTTATTTATAAATCACAATTTTTAAAAATTTACTCATCATTATAGAGATATGTAGATACTTTAACATGTAAATAATCTATAAAAAGGCTAATAAAAACTATATTTACTTTCTTCAGAGAATACATAATCTATTTGATTAAGAACATACAATAGAGAGAAGCATGTTATCTTTCTAGTAATTATTTCTCTATATCTAGTGATATTTTCTAAATATAATGATATATTCCTATATCTAACAAAAGACACTGCCATAATATCATCAGCTTATCTTCACATTATCATGCCACTACAAAAAAAGTAATAAAACATGTAACAATTCTTTAATGTTTTCAAAATACATTTTATACATTCTCTAATTTCCATATTTTGAACTTTATTCATTTTGTTTCCAGACTGCTTATGTTTACCTTAATTTCCAAATTTCCTATACATTTTCAGAACCCATTTGCTTAGAGTATAACCAAAAAAATTCATCACATACACAAATTATTTTTACTTTTTTTCTTTATGAATGCATCCATTAATTCTGTGTTGTCTATCAAAATGTATGATATAAACTGATTCACAAGTAAGAGAAACCCCTATTTCTACACACAGTACATTTGTAAAAATATGTATAAATATAAAATGTTCAAAATCATGTTAAAAATAGGAATTACTTCCCAAAGATCTCAAGTCATTTTATAAAAATTCCTTAATTAATTTACATTAAGTTTAGTATTTAACCTCCTGTGTAAATGCAGAGGGAATCATCATACCATTATTAAACAATAAATATAGATAATAATACTAACTCTTACTTGCAAGTATTTAACTTTAATTCTATTAACCTAGATTATTTGAAATGAACTTCCAATAGACAAAGGAAGTGTATTTATATTTGTAAATAAATCCATGTACTGATAAAGGTTTTTAAAACTATGCAAAGAATTTTGGAGGTGTTATAACTAGTGTTTGCGCAGATAAACCAAATTGGTTTAAATAAAAAATACATTTAAACAAATTTGAAGTCTTGAATTGTATTGTTTATTTAGTATAAATATCCCAGCGATGACTGAATAAAAGTATTTTAGCTACTGACTCACAACATTTTGGATTATTTAATGATTCGTTTTCAGAGCCCATGGGAGTCAGCCCAGTACTGACTCAAGGCTGAGCAGAATATTTTAAGATAAGCATTGATGGTGTCTTAAAAATGGTTGAATTTTTTTGTTCTAAAAATGTATAAAGACCTACATTTGCCTTGAATTTACATTATCCTGATTTTGAGTGGTGCAGACAGAGGGGGTAGATTTATTATTTCTCACTGCATAGAAGAGTTCTGCACTTACTTAAAGTTCAACCTTTGGGAAAAATAGTCAAGACTTTTAAGAATTTTTTTAAAAATTGTTTTTGCTCTTTACATGTAACAGTGCAGAATTGATGGGTTTGAATACAATGATCATCCAATAAAGGTTAATTTTTGACCACATTCCATGCCTAAGAATTTTTGATTTTACTTTAATTGTATTTTTACAATTATCAGAATTTTCTCCCACTCCCCACATATTTTAATGTAAAGACACTTAATTAACTAAAAATAAGTATAATAAATCTAAGTACATCAAAAAATAAATTTAGTAAATAGTAACTATAAACAAATGGGAAACAATAAATTATAGGTATAAATATTTATACATAATTTAAATATATAATTACAAATAACAAATGTGTTATAACAAATATCTATGACATGTTAGGTATTTATCTGTTATAAATTATACATAATTGTGTTTTGCTTTTTAAATTCTTTATGTAATAGCATATCATGCATATCATTCTCTAATCTCCTTTTTAAAATTTAATATTTGTAATTTTGAGTATTAATTTATATAGCTGCATGCAGTTTTACTTTACTCATTTTTATGTATGTGAATATTTTTGTGTTTATCATAATTTTTATTTATGAATTCTCTGATGAACTTTTAGACATGTAGATTCTTTTTGATATTTCACTGTTACATGCAAGTTTCAATAATTATTTCTGTGCTTGAAACAATCTTTTTTGTTTTTTAAAAAAGTAGAACTTGTTGCTGAATTAGGATTTAGGGCTTCTACATCTTTAACTTTCTTAGGTTTTTCTAAAAATTTTCCCTAATGACATGCATCAGTTTACACTCCACCACTGGTATATAAGAATACCCTTTGCTCCACATGCTTGCTAATATTTAGAAATGTTAGACTTAAATATTGTTAATCTCATGTTGTGAAATGGATCCTCTTACTGCTCATTTTACTCCATTTTTCAAGATTTATTTTCTGTGATAATGGATATTGCTTCTGACAATTGTTTTCCATTTTCCCACTCGCTGGTGTATGATAAATTTGCTTTCTCTGGCTTATGTTAGCTAGTAGGCTTCCTAATGCTAGCCAATAAATGCTTACAGCAAAAGGCAACACATATATGTGCTGGTCAAGATATTTATTTGTCAGTGCAATAGATTCTTTTTTTGATACAGGACAGATAAACATTTTATATGTTTTACGTTTACATATCTGTTTATATGTTTACATATGGCTCCATCAGTTTGGGGCTTTGTGCGATATGATCAACAGAACCCTCTTGGAAGTAAAGGATTGAAAATAGATGTTAGCTGTTTTATGTCACTGAGATATACAATTGTTTGCTACCATATGAAAATCCAGTCTTTCTTGACTGTTATACTTTCTTTAAAAATACAAGATGTTAATTAAATTTCTACAACACTTTATAGTTTTTAAAAAATTTTGACATATATTAATGCTCCCCAGTTAATAAATCAGTGCCTAAGATAGTCTTCTGATTTTACAAGTATGGACATTCACACACAGACCGATTTTCTTTTGTATGATGCTTCTCTATCCCTCAATTGCCACTTATTCTACCACCACCACCAATAACAACAACAACAACAAACAAACTGGTAAAAAAAAAAAAAAAAAAACCTTTTAAAATAGCTACAACTTTTATATTTTTAAAAAGTATGATAGACAATTAAAATGTTCCCTTTAATAACAGGTAAAAATTTGATTCTCTAGTTTAAATATATTTCTTGGGGAAAATTTTGAAAACATTTTTTTCTTCTGCTTTACATTATTGTCAGATATAAGACTAAACATAGCAATAAAATAAAGTTCTACTTAGGACTTAGGTATCAATGAAGTTTTGCCAATGTACTCAGCATAGTGTCTCGAGTACTCAATCAATTTGTCAATTAGATTCAAGTGCTGAGTTTCTATTATGGGCAATGATGTAAAACTCAGAAAGCAGCTAGTACATTTTTCTCTCAGTTTGTGCCTGCAACATCAAGTAATAAAAATAATCATAAACTGAGTAAACTTGATGTGCTGCTGAAGTCTTTGAGAGGATAAATATAGCAGCCCACGATGTCATTTTCACAGTTACATTTCACACTATAACCACATATTGAGGAAAAAACTTTTAGCTACATAGCAGTCTCTAAAGACTTGTGGTTTTGCTAATACTTTTTAAGATGTGTAATATCTGAAACACTTAGTAATTAAGGATAAAAATCAGATTGTAATATTTGTAAGAGAATGAAAAATAGAATAAAAATTGTCACTTGATGTTTGTGTATTGATATTCTGTTTGTTGAGGAAATTATTTTGTACTGACCAATACTTATTTATTAATGCATTGATAACCAATGAATTATCTCACTGATCATGAAAAATATATTAACACTTTTAGTTTATTATTTTCATAAAAATTTGAAGGATTAATTTTTGATGGCATACAAATTTCTAACATTGAAACTGTTGTGACAGATTTTCATTTCCTCACTCTAACTTATGATTTATCCCCATCTTTCTGAATCATGTTTGGTAAATGATAACTCATTGAGTCTGGAAAACTAGATTGACTTCCATTTTCTTTTAATAAGAAGAAAGAAAATTTATTCTATTTAGTACTAAAGATACTGTGGTATTGTTTTGTTAACAAGTTCTATTTATTTTGAGCACTTACGGTATTTCATGGACTAGAAACGGTAATGTACAATCTAATTTAAATATAACAGTAAATCTGTAAGTTAGGTATTATTTGCATTTACATATGAATACATTGAAGGGGTTTATGCCTCTCAATATCTTAATTACCTTTTTCATATATTTTACTTATTTATAATTTAAATCAATGTATCTTGACATATAAATAAATAACAAATTACATAAATTAAATAGCACAAGAGGTAGACAGTGAACAAACTTCCTCCTCTCTTTCTGCTAAATAATTATCCTCAACAGAGAAAATGATGGTGAATGCACACATACACACATACACACACACACACACAACTAAATTTAGTAATGTATGTGAAATTAATCTTGGTGAATTCAAATTTCCCTAGATTGCTACTTATTTATCCTAATACCACTTATAGTCTAATTTACTTTCTACTATTGATTTGATATGGCACATACATAATACAGTCCTACAATTTCATTATAATAGAAAAATTACAAGAAAAAGACAAAAATATGTGCTTACCATTTCCACAATTATTCTGTTATACAGATATGATAACCAATCATCAAGCACATGTTAAATGACATCAGTGGCAGTAGTAGTGTTAATAATACACAATCACAAATGTTTAAAACCCCTAGCTTTCTCTCTTTATGCTAGTATTTTTAAGTGACTGTACAGATTTAAAATACTGAATGTATCATTTATATTGAGAGACATTATAACCGGTAAAAACAGAAAATATTATGTTTACTTGGAAGCAGTCTAGGGTCACTGAAGCAGTAGTCTCCTTATCTGAGGTATTACCTGGAGTTCTTTGTCTCACAACCAAGAAAATTAAGGAGCATGGCCACCAAGGGCGAGGTTGGAGTGAAAGTTAATAAGTGAAAGATGAAAGTTCTCTACAGTGGAGAGGGGGACTGAGAGGGTTGCCATCACACAGTTGAATGAAAAAGTTTTTATAAACAAGCTAATGGGTGGGGTTTTTCATTTGCATAAGGCGAAAAAAACATTTTATTTTCATAAGGTGCAAATTACTGTTAACCCCACCCCATCCCTCTAGTATGTATGCAGGCTCTTAGCCTGAGTTACTCCATATTGTTTTACCTCCGTTACTGCGCATGCATCAGATGCTGGAATTTTCCACTCCGGACATGCTTGGTTCTGTGTAACTTATCTATCCAGCTGCAGATCTGTCTTAGGCAAGAACCCTGTGCAAGTTCCCTTATCTGAGTATGCCCAAAAAGGAGAGGAATGTGCTCACTGAAGCCTACTGTGTATAGGTGGAGCTTGCTGGTTGGACAAGAACCAAAGTCCTTGGACCTTGCTTCCTTATCAGTGCTTGCAGCTTGATTTCTTCCAGGCTGCTTTTTTGTTGGAAAGACTTCTACTGGGGACCTTGTCCTAAGTATCTGCCTAACTGGTTCCTTTCTCTCTCTTCTCTCAATTTCTAGAAATATAATTATTTTTAAATTTTCTTAAAAAGTCAGTTTAGTGGCAGATAATCCATATACTAAATTCTTATATAAATAAGTTCACATCATCTCCACTTTCTAGTTAGTCTGTTGATCTTTTTGTCTATTCATGTCTCCAAAATATATTAATAGAATTCTAAATTTCTTACATGTTTTTAAATCCAGTAGAATGAGTCTCTCCTCAATCATTTTACGGTTTTTGTTTTTGTGTTTACTTTTGAAACTTAGTTTTCTATATGAAATTTAGAGTCATCTTGCTGTTTCATTCAAAATAGTGTTTAAGCTATATACTAATGTAGGAAGAATGTATATCTTATGATGTTGTTGTCTTCCTATTCAAATTTATATTATATTTCACCATTAGTTCAAATGGTGATGACGTCAACACTTTCTTTCCAATTTTTAAAATCTCCAATTAGCTGATTATCACATTCAATTGCTTACTTTAAAACAAACAAAAAAAACTAATGTATATTTTTAAGTCTCCTTCACATTGCCAAATACACTATTAAATACATTGTATTCTAAGTGATTAATAATACATTATCAATGAGCTACTTTCACAACACTTTCTCATCTCATTTTTCACAACATTTTTCACAACATTTTTCTCATGTTCTATTATTAGCTAGTGGCTAATAATAGAACATAAAACACAATATCATTTTCAAAAATTAAAGATATATGCAGGAGATTTCTGTTTCCTGGCTCAGCATGTAAGAAGTTTGGAAGTTGCTACTCCATCCTCACAATAAACAAACAACTGGAGAAACTGAAAAATCAACAACTCTTTACAGATCCATAAGAGGAACAAGGATACAGGACAACCTACTGCCCCCAAAACTGGAGAGACCAAAAGGACAGATCTAGAGAGAATCACAACTTACAGGGATAGAAACTCATAAGTGTAAACATCTTTAGGAACCAATGCTTTGCAGGAAAACCTGAACTGTAATTGACAAATTGCTGGAAGCTCACTGCGGACTACTCTGAGGGTGAAAATCTCCAGGAGGACCCAGTCACAGGAGAGGATCTATATTTTTGTAAGTTTTATCTCCAGGAGTTTGACCTGGTTCTCACGTTGACTATCTAAGAAAAGTCTTTTTATGCTTCTGGCAAGATGAGGGGAAAAGGAACCGTTCTGAAATGCACAAGAGCATTCTGTTCTTCACAAAGTCTTCCCTCAGGAGTGACTATTTAAGCAGAATCTCGCCTACTGGCATTTCAACAGAGCCTAAC
Source organism: Macaca fascicularis (assembly GCF_037993035.2). Classification (NCBI taxonomy): domain Eukaryota; kingdom Metazoa; phylum Chordata; class Mammalia; order Primates; family Cercopithecidae; genus Macaca; species Macaca fascicularis. Next base: position 54,446,140 of record NC_088391.1, on the reverse strand, counting down.
TAACTGGTGATATGGGAAAATATTCAACTATATCTGGCTCTCATCTTTCTTGTGGAGGAAGGGAAATACCCAACTTCAGCCAATTCTAGCCATTCTGTCTCTCTTAAGGGGAGGGAGGGCAGAAGGTGAGAGGTATCTGTAGTTGACAGCCCAGGGGCACAGGCACACTAGAATATTTAGATCTTATTGTAGGGCTATAGACTGCTTCTCCACACCCACCCCATCTCCTTGCACCTTAACATGTCACTACTAAAGGCCTGCTACCAGAGTTCCTTTTACGCCATATATCATGTCTGACTATCAAGAACATATTGTAAGGCACACCAAAAGGCAAATAAAATGGAATAACAACATACTTGTTCCATAGTCTGAAAAAAGAGACATAATCAAAAGCTTATGGTCACCCTAAAGTCTACACAGCAATGCTTATAGCAGCTTTATTCATAATGCCAAAGCATAGAATCAACCAAAATATATCTTCAGGTGAATTGATAAATAAACTTGGTATATCCAGAAAATGGAAAATTATTCAGTGTTGAAAAAAATGAGCTATCAGTCCATAAAAAGACATGGAAGGGGCCGGGCATGGTGGCTCACACCTGTAATCCCAGCACTTTGGGAGGCCATGGCAGGTGGATCGCTTGAGGTCAGGAGTTTGAGACCAGCCTGGCAAACATAGTGAAACTCCATCTCTACTAAAAATACAAAAACTTAGCTGGGCATGTTTGCAGGCACCTGTAGTCTCAGCTATTGGGGAGGCTGAGGCAGGAGAATTGCTTGAACCCAGGAGGAGGCGGAGGTTGCAGTGAGCCTAGTTCATGCCATTGTACTCCAGCCTGGGCAACAAGGGTGAAACTCCATTTCAAAAATAAATAAATAAATAAAAAAGAAAAAAAAAAGGAGGAATCTTAAATTAATACTACTAAGTGAAATAATCCAATCTAAAGAGGCTACATACTGTATGACCCCAACTACATGAAATTCTGGAAAAGGTAAACTACTGAAACAGTAGAAATAGTGGTTTCCAATAGTTGTGAAGGGCTGAATATATGGAGAACAGAGGATTTTTATAGCAGAAAAAATACTCTGTAAGATATTAAACTAATAGTTATATGTGATAATACATTTTTCCAGCCTCATGGAATGCACCACACCAAGAGTGGACCCCAATGTAAACTATGGATGTTGAGTGATAAAAATGTTTCAGTGTAAGTTCATCAATTGGAACAAATAAGTCACTTTAGTGTATACAATTCTAATTTTAGTGTAAAATTCTAATTTTATTTAGGATAAGGCTAAAATTCTTACTTTTAGTGTATATATTGACAATGAAGAAGGCTATGCATGTGTGGGGACATAATGTATAGGGGGAGTCTTTGTGTCTTTCTGTCAATTTTCCGTACCCAAATCTGCTATAAAATAAATAGTTTATTTTAAAAAACACATGCACACAAAACAACAACATGCATGTTATTAGTACTCATTGAAACAAAATACATAAAGTAAACACAATGGAAATGTTGGCCATGAGTGGATGAGAGTATGTATGGATTAGAAGGGTGAAAGACAGTAAATAAATGAAAGGAAGGAATGAAAGAAGAAAAAGAGGAAAGGAGGGCAGGAATAAGAGAGGGAAGGAGGAAAGCAAGAAGGTAAAAATGGACGGGAAGGAAGAATGGATGAAGACAAGATGAAAGAATGAGTGATGATGTACAAAAATGTATGCTGTGACTACTTTTCACTCAACACTGAAGTAGCCTACAGTCTGCGTTTCAATGCAAATACTTCTAATATTTTCCCCAAATATGAGAATTGCTCTTTGGTTTGATCAGATACATTTTACAATAGTAAGAATTTATACATCTATCTTTATTTTATTGATATTTTAAAAATCAAGAATACATATTAGATTTTATCAAGTTTCTGTTCATGTTTAATAATAGCCTTACTAATATTGAAGGAAACCTGAAACCTGAGAATATACATGATATAATACGTCATTTTTGTAATGAGTTTCTAAATATTATTTCCTAACATTTTCTTTTTGATCTTATGTCAATTGCCATATATGATATTGGCTTGTAGTCTTCTCAGTGTTTCTTTAGGTTTCAATGCCATACTTCTTTCAGAAAATGAAATTGAGAGTTTTCTACCCACTCCTCTACCATGTTCTGGAAGTATTAACATACCATAGAAATTACCTGACCTGAATGTTTCTTAAAGTTTCTTTATGAAAATATATATAACTAATCATTTTTGGAGAAAATGATTAATCTTTTATTATATTTTAGTGTGGGGTACAGCTGGTTTTTGGTTACATGGATAAGTTCCTTATTGGTGATTTCTGAGATTTTGGTGCACCCATCACCCAAGCAGTGTACACTGTATCCAAAATGTAATCTTTTATCCGTTACTGCCTTAACCCCTTCCGGAGCCCCAAAGCCCAATATATCATTCTTTTTTCTTTGCATCTCTATAGTTTACCTCCTACTTCCAAATAAGAGTATGCAATGTTTGGTTTACCATCTCTGAGTTACTTCACTTAGAATAATGGCCTCCAGCTTCATCCAAGTTGCTACAAAGACCATTATTTTGTTACGTTTTATGACAGAGAAGTGTTCCATGGTGAATATATACCACATTTTCTTATCTACTTGTTGGTTGATGAGCATTTAGGTTGGTTCTATATTTTTGCAGTTGCAAATTGTGCTTCTATAAGAATGTATGTGTATGTTTTTCTTATATTAGCTTTCATATATCTGTCCTTTGGGTAGACACTGAGTAATGGGATTGCTGGATTGAATGATAGTTCTACTTTAGTTCTTTAAAGAATCTCTATACTGTTTTCTGTAGTGGTTATACTAATTAATACTTCACCAGCAGTGTAAAAAACTGTTCCCTTCTAACTACGTCCACACCAACATCCATTACTTTTTGATTTTTTTAATTATGACAATTCTTGAAGCAATAAACTGGCATCTCATTGTGGTTTTGGTTTGCATTTCCGTGATAATTAGTGATGTTGAGCAGTTTTTCATATGTCTGTTGACTGTTTGTATATCTTCTCTTGAGAATTGTCTATTCATTTCCTTTGCCCACTTTTTGGTGTGATTGTTTATATATATATATATATATTTTTTTTTTTTTCTTGCTGATTTGTTTGATTTCCTTGTAGATTCTGAGTATTAGTCATTTGTTGGATGCATGGTTTGCAAATATTTTCTCCCACTCTGTGGGTTGTCCTTTTACTCAGCTGATTACTTCTCTTGCTGTGCAAATGCTTTTAGTCTAATTAGGTCCCATTAATTTATTTTTGTTTTTGTTGCATTTGCTTTTGAGTTCTTAGTCTTGAATTATTTGCTTAAGCCAATGTCTAGAAGAGTTTTTGTTGTTGTTGTTGTTATTATCCTCTAGAATTTTTATGGTTTCATGTTTTAGATTTAAATATTTCATCTATCTTGAGTTGATTTTTATATAAGGTGAGAGATGAAGATCCAGTTTCATTCTACATGTGGCTTGCCAGTTTTCCCAGCACCATTTATTAAATTTTTACATGGTGCATTATGCATCCGTATGCTTCTGTGAAGAAATATCTGAGACTGGGTAGTTTATAAAGAAAAGAAGTTTAATTGACTCACAGTTCTGCATGGCTTGGAGGCTTCAGGAAACTTAAAATTATGGCAGAAGGCATCTCTTCACAGGGTGGCAGGAGAGAGAATGAGTGCCCAGCAAAGGGGAGGCTCCTTATAAAACCATCAGATCTCATAAGAACTCACTCACTATCAAGAGAACAGCCTGAGGGCAACCACCACCCATGATCCAATTACCTCCCTCCCACAACATATGGTGATTACAAGAGCTGTAATTCAAGGTGAGATTTTGGCAGGGACACAAACCATATCACATGTTATCTGTTTTCTAGATTCAGATTTAGTACATTTAGAGAGTCCTCTTTAAAGGTCTGATAACTTTTGTAAGCATTTAGCAAAGGGGCTATGACTGATTTTCTCTTTTATTACTATACATTTATTTAATAGATGTGGATAAATTGTTCTGCCATATTAGCTGATATTTTTATGTTATAATTTTATTTAAAACATTTTTGGCTATTAGAGTTATAAATTTATTTTAATACTTCTAATATAATAGTTGATATTTTATTAATGCCTTCCTTTTGACTTTTTTGTTAATTTTGTTGTTTTTGTAACTGAGTTGACTGCATAACCATCACAATTTCATTGATATCTATTAACTTATAAAACCTAGGAGTTAAAAAAATGAATATTTCATAGGTCATTACTTTGTTGTCATTTCATAGTTTCTGATACAGAGTATTTCACTTTGGTATAATATATTCTAGGCATTCAGAAATTTTAGATATGTTATATTCTTTATCCATGATTTAGGAGAAAGTTTTCTGTTTTGTTTTGTTTTCTGTTGTGTTAATAAATTTATAAGCAAATGTTGCTTTTTCATTACTTTCTGTGTTATTGTTAATTTATGCATGTATTTTCTATTGAAATAAAATGATTTTTTCTATACTTTCATTAATCATTATTTTAGAAATATTCTATATTCCAATATATTTTACATTGCCTATTTAACTGTCATGAGTTAAAATGTTAATTAAAATCTATTTTCTATTATTAATGTGTTTCTATTACTATTTTATGTCATGTAGTTTTTAAGCGTCTATGTTGATAAGTTGATTTTTTTCATGACTACTATACATAAACATCATCTGTTCTGTATGGGCCATGGTCAATGTTCTAAGAGAGAGTAAACACTGCTCTACACTTCTGCAGACATTTATAGAGTAAAAGATTAGCATAAAATGTGTTAGTGAACACCTAGTTTGTTAAATTAACAAGAATTCCTGGGCCCAGGAAGTATGCTACAGAGTGTGCATACAGAGTATGAGGGACAAGGTGTGCATACAAGGGGCTCTAGAAAGAACTTTGCTACCAGGAATGATTATGTGACAGTCTTACCTTTCCACAGGCATACACAGTTCAATTGAAACAACTCTCTGTTACTAAAAAGAAGGAAATGAATCTCCAGAACTATTTGTTCATATCTCTTAAAAATGATAACCCAAGATCAGATAGAGTTGGTGGTAAAGAGCATCATGAAAAAACTTTTGCTGTCTCACAGTCGCAAAGATTAGTGGAGGCTTTTGCCAGTGATATGAATTATGCTAACTTTTGCATAGAATAAGATACTGCATGCAATGTATGCACAAGTTAAGATAAGTTCATTAGTGAGGATTCCAATCCAGTGTGACTGGTGTCCTTATAAAAAGGGAAAATTTGGACAGAGACACACATAGAGGAAAGGAGATGTAAAGAAACACAAAAAGAATACCACATGAAGATGAATGATTGGAGTGCCGCATCTACAAGCCAAGAAACGTCCAAAAGGTCAGGTGCGGTGGCTCATGCCTATAATCCCAGCACTTTGGGAGGCCAAGGTGGGTGGATCATTTGAGGTCAGGAGTTTGAGACCAGCCCGACCAACATGGTGAACCCCTGTCTCTACTAAAATGCAAAAATCAGCCGGGCATGGTAGTGGGCATCTGTAACCTCAGCTAGCTACTCGGGAGGCTGAGGCAGGAAAATAGCTTGAACCTGGGAGGCAGATGTTGCAGTGAGCCGAGATCACACAATTGCACTCCAGCCTGAGCAACAGAGAGAGAGACTCTGTCGGGGAAAAAAAAAAAAAAAAAATCAAAGATTGCCAGAAAACCATCAGAAGCTAGAAAGAAGAAAGGAACAATTTCCCTATGGGTTTCAGAGGTAGCATGGTTCTGTCAACACTTTGATTTTGGACTTCTAGCCTCCAGAATTGTGAGACAATATATTTCTCCTTTTTTATGCCACCCAGTTTGTGGTCATTTACTGTGACAGCCCTAGAATACTAATATGCTCAATGTTGCCATTTGGATCTGGTACAAAGAGAGAGTAACACAAACGTGTCAGTTTTTATAAATCTTATGAGAGATATTAAAATAAGAATGTTTTACTATTAGCTTTGTAATGATGGGGGGAACAAAGGTCTTACTCATTCTTTGTCCTTAGAAAACACCCAGGAATGCAACAAATAGATGTTAAATTATGTATTATTTGATTATAGTGATTAAATATACTTTAAAGTAGAAATACAAAACATTTTTATTAAACTTATCTGGGCAGGGACTTTTCTAAACATTTTATATAAGGCATTTACTCTTCATCAGCACCTTATGATCTTAACATTATTATTATGCATAGTTTACAAATGAGAAAACTGTCTACAGAGAGTTTGAATAATTTATTTAATTTGGTTAATGAAATTATTCAAACCAAACCAATAATTTTCTTAATTTGCTTCATTAAATCTCTTACAGTTATAGAGTTTATTCATAGGAAATCCGAGTTTTGACTGTTAGTTCTTTGGTTCTAATTTCTGTGACTTTCTAGTTATAGATGTAGATCCTTCACCAAAATCTCATGAAAAATGATACTATTGACCATGCTGGAGTGTAAAAATAATCAGGAGTATAAGAAAGTGCACTGTCAGCAAAATTAAAATGTGATACTAAAATGGAAACCCAAATTGAAAAAATCAGTTATTGAATGTATATAACAAATTGTCTATCTGAGTAAAGTTTTGCATCTTGTAACTGGGTAAAGTTTTGTATCTTCAAAATGACTCTTATTTACATTTCAGGGGAATTTGAAGGGATGATATCAATCAATTTGTGAATATATTTTTAGTAATACCTCCAATAAAAGATGGTTATAAAAGATTATAATAAATTCATAAAAAATCTAAAATTGATTTTAAAATGATTTTGCATTCAAGATATTTTAAGCTAAATATTATCTTGAAATGTTGTACACAAGTCAACATTTTAATAATCTAAATCATATTATAAAGTATTACAACAGCCACCTTTCCCCTCATTTAAAGGGATTCTAAAGACAATGTATTCACAAAATAAAAATTTAGTCAATCCAAACTGTACAAGAGGACTTTTAAAAGTTTGTGGAGCAGAGCTTTCAATGGACACAGGTTCTTCCATTCTGTGGTGTGGAGAATGATGGCCCTCTTCTCACAGCTCCACCAGTAGGAACTCTATGTGCAAAGTCCAACTCCACATTTCCCTTCTGCCCTGCCCTAGCAGAGGCTCTCCATGGGGCTCCACCACTGCAGCAAACTTCTGCCTAGATGTCAGGCATTTCCATACCTCTTCAGAAAGTTTGTGGAAAAAATGGAATTAAAAGATAAAATGAAAAATGTAAATTTCATTTTTCAACATGAGCTCCATCAAGTTCAAGGAACCTCTGTAAGCAATGATACCAGTCACTTAGTCCATCCCTAAAAAATTAGCGTCTTCGGAATTCAATCATGTCAATTCAGTTGTTGTTGGGTTTTTTTTTTTTTTTTTTTTTTTTTTTTTTTTTTTTTTTTTTTTTTTTGTGACGGAGTCTCGCTCTGTCGCCCAGGCTGGAGTGCAGTGGCCAGATCTCAGCTCACTGCAAGCTCCGCCTCCCGGGTTCCCGCCATTCTCCTGCCTTAGCCTCCCGAGTAGCTGGGACCACAGGCACCGCCACCTCGCCCAGCTAATTTTTTGTGTTTTTAGTAGAGACGGGGTTTCGCCGTGTTAGCCAGGATGGTCTCGATCTCCTGACCTTGTGGTCCGCCCGTCTCGGCCTCCCAAAGTGCTGGGATTACAGGCTTGAGCCACCGCGCCCGGCCGTTGTTGTTGTTGTTGTTGTTGTTGTTGTTGTTGTTTTTACATTAACTGAAGAAAAATTAGTGTGCGTTAAAGATATTTCAGATTGAGAAACAAAAAAAAAAAGGTAGAAAGAGTCAAGTCAGGACCATAAGTTGAATGCCTAGTGATTTCCCATTGAAACTTTCTCAAAATTGCCCTAGTTTAATGAGAGAAATAAGCAAGAGCATTTTCATGGTGAAAGACTCTGTGGTGAAGTATTCCCGTATGGTTTTCCACTAAAGATTCAGCTAAGTTTCTCAAAACACTCTCAATGATAAGCAAACGTTGTTCTTTGGCCCTCCAGAAAGTAAAAAAGTAAAATACCTTGAGCGTCCCAAAAAACTGACATAACGTTTGTTCTTCACCAGATCGCTTTTTTCTTGACTGAGACACTTCCACCCTTTGGTAGCCAATGCTTTAATCATGGTTTGTCTTCAGGATCATACTGATAGAGCCATGTTTCATCTCATGTTACAACTCTTGGAAGAAATGCTTCAGCATCCTGATCCTACTTGCTTAAAATGTCCATTGAAAGCTCTGCTCCTGTTTGTAGTTGATCTGGCTGCAACAGTTTTGGCACCCATTGAGCAGAAAATTTGCTCAACTTTAATTTCTCAGTCAGAATTGTGTAAGCTAAACCAATGAAAATGTCAATGGTGTTGGCTAATGTTTCCACTGTTCATCTTCGGTCCTCTTCAATTAGAGTACAAAGACAATGAATTTTTTCTTGAAAATTGATGTGGATATTCTGCCCCTGAAAACTTCATCTTCAACATTGTCTTGTCCCTTCTTAAAATGAGTTATCCATTTGTAAACTGCTGAATTCCTGGGGGCATTGTTTTAATAAACTTTATGTGCAGCATCAATGAGTTATCATTTTATTAGTTTGTTTTCACACTGCTATAAAGAAATACGCAAGACTGGGTAATTTATAAAGGAAAGAGGTTTAATTGGCTCACAGATCCACATGGCCGGGAGATGTCAGGAAATGTACAATCACGTTGGAAGGGGAAGGAAACACCTTCTTCACAAGGTAGCAGGAGAGAGAAGTGAACAAGACAATAACTACAAAACACTTATAAAACTATCAAATCTTGTGAAAACTCACTCACTATCATGAGAACAGTATGGGGAGAACCATCTCCATCATCCAAACACCTCCCACCCGTTCCTACTGAACACTTGGGGATTACAGTTCAAAAGAGATTTATCTGGGGACACAAACCCTAACCATATCATTCTGACCCTGGCCCATTCCAAGTCTCATGTATTTTCACATTTCAAAACCAATTATGTCTTACCAAAGTCCTTTAAGTCTTAATTCATTTCAGCATTAAATCAAAAGTCCACTATCCAAAGTCTTACCTGAGACAAGGCAAATCCCTTCCAGCTGAGAACTTGGAAAGTAAAAAGCAAGATAGTTACTTCCTAGATACAATGTGGGTACAGAGATTGGGTAGATGTTCCCATTCCAAATGGGAGAAATTGACCAAAATAAATGGGGTTACAGGCCCCATGTGAGTTCAAAATCCAGTGGGGTAATCATTAAATCTTAAAGCTCCTAAATAATCTCCTTTGCCCAATGGCTTAAAATCAAGGCACACTGATGCCAGAGGTGGACTCCCATGGTGTTGGTCAGCTCCACCCCTGTGGCTTTGCAGTGCACAGCCTACCTCCTGGCTGCATTCATGCGGTGATATTTAGTGTCCACAGCTTTCCCAGCTGCATGATGCAAGCTGTTGGTGGATCTTTCATTCTGTGGTGTGGAGAATGATGGCCCTCTTCTCACAGCTTCATCAGGTAGTGCCCCAGTAGGAACTCTATGTGAGGGCTCTAACTCCACATTTCCCTTCTGCCCTGCCCTAGCAGAGGCTTTCCATAGGGTTTCACCCCTGCAGCAAACTTCTGCCTAGACATCAGGCATTTCCATACATTTTCAGAAATCTAGGTGGATGTTCCCAAACCTCAATTCTTGACTTCTGTACATCTATAGACCCAACACCAATTGGAAGCTAGCAAGGTTTGGGACTTGCACCCTTTGAAGCAACGGCCTGAGCTGTAAGTTGGACCCTTTTCGTCATGGCTGGGACCTAAAGCACCAAGTCTTAAGACCGTACGAAGTAGCAAAGCCCTGGGTATGGCCCATGGAACCATTTTTTCCTCCTGTGCCTCTGAGCCTGTTATGGGAGGGGCTGCCGTGAAGATCTCTGACATGCCTGGAGACATTTCCCCCATTTTCTTGGTGATTAACATTTGGCTCCTTGTCACTTATGCAGATTTCTGCAGCTGGCTTGAATTTCTCCTCAGAAAATGGGTTTTTCTTTTCTATTGCATCATCAGGTTGCAAATTTTCCAAACTTTTATATTGTGCTTCCCTTTTAAAAGCATGTTCCAATTTCAGGTAATCTCACTCAGGGCCAAAGTTCCACAGATCTCTAGAGCAAGGGCAAAATGCTGCCAGTCTTTTTAGTAAAGCATAGCAAAAGTGACCTATACTCTAGTTCCCAAGAAGTTTCTCATCTCCATCTGAGACCATGCCAGCCCGGATTTCATTGTCCACATAATTATCAGCATTTTGGTCAAAACCATTCACCAAGTCACTAGGATGTCCCAAACTTTTCTATCTTCTTCTTCCTAGATTCTTCCTAGATCTATCTTATTCCTAGATCCAAACTGTTTCAACCTCTCCCTGTTACCCAGTTCCAAAGTCATTTCTACATTTTTGGCTATTGTTATAGTAGAACACAACTCTCTGCAGTACTATTTTAGTCTGTTCTCTCTCTGCTATAAAAAATACCCAAGACTGGGTAATTTATAAAGGAAAGAGGTTTAATTGACTCACAGTTCTGTATGGCTGGGGAGGCCTCAGGAAACTTACAATCATGGCTGAAGTGGAAGCAGTCACCTTCATTACAAGGCAGCAGGAGACAGATGAAATGAACAAGAGAGGAACTACCAAACACTTATAAAACCATCAGATCTTTCAAGAACCCACTCACTATCTAAAAAACAGCATAGTTGCAATTGCCCCCATAATCCAGTCACCTCCCACCAGGTCTCTCCTTAACACCTGGAGATTACAATTTGAGATGAGATTTGAGTGGGGACACAAAGCCTAACTATATTACTCTTTCTTCCATCCAAACTTCATGAAATTGATGTTTGCTCACACTTCAATTTTAGCAGAATTCACATTGCTTTGATAGGGACTCTTAGAACTGATGGTTTATCCTTTTCAGTGCCTCTAATCATATTCTGTTCACACATGTTAGAGCAAGTTAGTACAAGTTTATTTTAGTACAAAATATTTAAAATCTATGCACAGTTTTTTCATAATATAAATTGTACATGAACTTCTTAGAGACCCCTTTCATATATATTCCAGTTATATTTGCTGTCCCAATTTAAAGCTGAAATAAATAAGACTTCTATTTATATAGGCTTAGAATTACATTATAAATATTTAAGAGGCTAAAAATACAGTTTAAAATTTAATTTGATATAAATAGTCTTGGTAAATATAAGTGATACATAAGTAAAAAGTTAAATGGGAAACTTTTTGATAATTAGGATTATATTTTCAAATAAATCTATCTCTGAAAAAAATATTGTCCCAACATTATGAAATAAACAGCCTAATAATTCATTTTTAACATTTTTCTTGCATCATCATATTTTGAAACATTATTGAGAGATCTCAGGTACCCAGTTTGAAGTTCCTTCATGCATGCAGTCTTACCAAAACTAAAATAAAATTTCAAGGGGCCTTGTCAGTTGGAACTGATTTTGCAGCCACTTCCTCTAATGATCGTCTTGGTGATGCTTGACTAGTAGTTATGTGTCCTCAAATTGGAGGGATAACTGGGCTCTGTTTGGCTTCCTCCACTTGTTCTGCCTCCTGGAAACTACAAATAAGCTGGGAGAAAATATAGACCCAATAGCATTTCTTTCTCCTCTATTAATAATTAATATCTGAGACTGCCTAATGTTCAATATTTCAAAACTGCTGTTTTATACATTTTGTCATTTTTCAGTTGTTTCAGGAAGGAGGGTAAACTCAGTTTTTGTTCTTCTAAATTGGTAGGAAACACACGTGTGAGAGAAGACAGAATTTTAAGGACACACAAGATATGCTCAATAATAACACAATCTAACATAAGATCCGGTAAGGTGTGAATAAAAATATTATTTTATCATTTTCTGCCTAGGCATTCGGTGTTGAGGAATGTTTTGAGCTTGATAAGAAATTTCCATTCCAACTATGCAGCCATAAAAAAGGATGAGTTTGTGTCCTTTGTAGGGACATGGATGCAGCTGGAAACCATCATTCTCAGCAAACTATCGCAAGAACAGAAAACCAAACACCGCATGTTCTCGCTCATAGGTGGGAACTGAACAACTAGATCACTTGGACTCGGGAAGGGGAACATCACACACCGGGGCCTATCACGGGGAGTGGGGAGAGGCGAGGGATTGCACTGGGAGTTATACCTGATGTAAATGACGAGTTGATGGATGCTGACGAGTTGATGGGTGCAGCACACCAACATGGCACAGTATACATAAGTAACAAACCTGCATGTTATGCACATGTACCCTAGAACTTAAAGTATAATAAAAAAAGAAAGAAAGAAAGAAATTTCCATTCCAAAAGATCAGGTCTGACAATACATTTTTGTGTGAAAGTAATATACATTTTCACCAGTTTTTTTTTTTTTTTTTTTTTTTTTCATATTCTTTTCTACTTTGGTTAGTAATTACAAAGGTAGACGACCTTTACCTTAAATGTCCTTGACATTCCCTTTCCCAAATAATAGAGTCACAAAAGAAAATCAGTTATAATACATTTTAAATACAAAGATGTGGTTGAAATAAAAATATTCAAGATAATTATTATTTTTATTGTATAATTCCTGGTACTGTGAAATGGATTGTAGATAGATAAGCATTACATACAATAATTTGCCCATAACAACCTCATGTGTTAGCCTGTATAAATATTGTAAAGAGAAATATTACCATTGTACAATATGGTATTTGTTATCATGTGAGAATAAAATGTTTCCTGAATGCAGACATGCTGGATACATAGTACCAGGATTATTTTATTTAAATTTTATTTTTTTCAAACTGACTCAGCTAAAACATAGTCATATTTTGACAATTCCCATTTCAAAAATAAATAAGATTTAAATTTCAAGTTTCCTTTTCAAATACGAGGTTGCCTTCATGAAACATTTATAGTAAATGATAAAAAATTATTTTTTAATATAACACCTTGCTTCCTGAGAAGACTATGAAAAGCATTGTATTTTCATAAAAAAGCAATTTCCCACCCCCTCCGATAAAGAGTGCTATGGCTTTGTCTGGTTTTACACAATGTCAACAAAGGCACCAACACTAAGACAATTATTCCTGTCCTCAGCAAAATTTTCCTTATGTTTCTTTCTCTGCATGTCTAAACCTAAGACCATAGTTTAAAACACCAGCAGTAAATGTAATGGGTAAAATTGAATTGGAAAACATGCTTTTAATATGTCTCTCAAATTCTAGATGATTATTTTACCTGTTTTAAGACAAAATGAAGCTAGTTATAAGATAGTAATGCTTATATGTTATGAAGGATGCTATCTATAAAGGCTGGAGAATATATGAAATTATTTCTTTTAGAATATAAAGATGGTAATGACTCATAATATTTTGAAATTTTTTTCTCTCATAAATTGTTTTTTTCTGTGGAAAAATAAATTCGTTATTTGAGATGAGATTAGGCATTTATTTGTAAATAAATTTTCATAAAATAGCAATCATGAAATAAAACTAAAATGTACATAGAATCAAATGACACATCTGTAAAAAATGCTTTCTCATTTTTAAATCAGTAATAATAATGAAAAAACAATAATAATTCTAAAAGTATCATAACATGTTGGACAAGTAAAAGAATATATTATATAATGGGCTTATGTCAACAGTTATTTTTCCAGTATTTTTAATAAAAATATTTCATTATCAAAATACCCATTTACTTTAGTTCTAAAGCTACTAATTAATTCTAAATAAATACATTCAATTGTACTAAAGACATATGCTATATAAATATACTGCATTGTGTTTTAATAGTGAGTTTATTTTTAATAAAGCAAATAATAAATGCCATATAGGTTGGTGCAAAATTAATTTTGTTTTTTGCCATTGCTTTCAATGGCAAAGACTGCAATTACTTTTGTACCAACCTAATATTTCCTTTTTACAAATTAATGAAATGATAACCAATGTAACAGTGTACCTTGATTCCAATGGTTAATCGAGATTTGTATTCTACACACAAGACAGAAGAAGCAGTGGCAGGTTTACCTCAATGGTTCAGAAATGAACAAGATGAGATGCTATGCTTGAAGTTCATTCATTCCCCAGGTAATTCTAGGTGTCTAGTACATGCTTGGAATATAATTGTGAATTTGAATTCAAATACTTTTTGCTGTCATGGATTTGCAGTGTAATGGGAAAGAGATATTAATTGAATTATTATATGAAATTGTGACCATGGAAAGATATTTTGAAGGAGAAGTTCATAGTGATGTGAGGCCTATATTAGAGAGAACGATTAGTCAGAATATCATAGAAGTATTTATTAGATAAATGAATTTGAACTACATTGAATGAAAATAATCTATAAAAAAGAGGAGAGAAGATGATTCTAGACAGAGGAGACTTGATGCATACAGGACCTATAGTCAGAATGAACCAAAAGTACATACAGATTTGAAAGGGGTTTAGGATATTGGAGAGAATGGGCAGCAGAATGGCCTGACATGAAGCTGGATGATATCTTAGAGTATCACACAGCGTTAACTATGAAGGAACTTGTGTTTCGGGTTAAGTATTTTTACCTTTATTTTTTGAATAAGGAAAGTACTATTTTCCTTTCATGATGAATAAAATGATTGATTTTCCCGTTAAACATGAACATCTTGCAGTAAGTGTAGAGAATGGATAGTAGAAGTTATTAAAGAAATAAATAATTCCAGTGATACTTCAAGAATATACCTGAGAGATGATGATAGTTCAATTATATAGTAGCAGTAGTGACATAGATAAGCAAAGATATTTGAGAAATAATTAGAAAGTAAAATTTATACAATGTAGGTATCTATGATAGAAATGAGAGAATTCCCCAAAGTTTAAAGCAATAGCAGGCACTGAACCATAGACTAAAGTATTTGAACTAGATGAATTTGGCCAAACAAAACTACTTAGTATTGAAAGTTGGTGGGGACCAGGCATGGTGGCTCATGCTTGTGATGACAGCATTTTGAGAGGCCAAGGTGGGAAGATGACTTGAGCTCAGGAGTTCAAAACCAGCCTAATCAACAAAAAGAGACCCCACATGTAAATTATAGTTTTAAACATGACCCCTGAGCTTTTGACTCAAATCTTTTCCTTTTGTATTTCTCATAAAATTTACCAATGGCTTCAAACTTCATAAATTAGCTGTTAATTTAAAAGCCAACATTACTGTGAGAGAAAGCTTTAGGAGTACCCTGAAGTTCATTCCACCAATTGTATTATGTTACTATTTTTTAAGACAGAGACTCACACTGTTACCGAGGCTGGAGTTCAGTGGCACAATCATGGTTCACTGTAGCCTCAAACCCTTAGGCTCAAACATTTTTCTTGCCTCAGCCTCCTGTATAGCTGGGATTACAGGTGTGTGCCACTATGCCTACCTGATTTTTTAAAGTTTGAAATCATTGGTTAATTTTATTAGAAATGAATATGCAATTCCAGGAAGATATATACTAGAAATATAAGGTAAAAATCTGAGTCAAAAGGCCAGGGGTACATGATTAAAGCCATAATTCACATTAAAAGATCAATATTTTTATAGTGTGAATGAATAAACAAATGAGGTAAAGAATAGCGATCAGTGTCATTGTAGGTAGTCAAGTGGTTTAGGGTGAGAACATATTTTTCTGATAAAATATTGACACAGCTATAAGAAAGTTACTTGTAGTCACTGAAAGAGTAATTTTAGGGAAATTATACTGCAGGAACAAGAGAAGAAATGGTAATAAAATAAAATGTACATGACTATTATCATGTGAAATAAAGTAAAACAAAAAGCAAAAATAGCCATTGTCTGGTAAAAGTCATTAAATTTAGTAAAAATTACTTTTTTCTCTACCTAGTATCAGCAATCTAAATGTTCACATTAATATAAATACTTCTATGTTATGGTTCCTAAATATTATTTTGTCAAATAGTTTCAGTGCTCATTTAGTTTATTGTGTTTTATATTGTCAAATAATTACATGGTAGAATTGCATATGATGATGACCTTTACATTTATTACTCTTTTGGGAGCAATATTATTTCAGAAGAATGTGATTGGTTTTTCTAAGAATACGCAATATTTCTGTGGCTGAACTATTATAAAATTTGAGCTTTTATCTTAATATCCTCTCCTTACATTTTCATTGTTCAAAGTCACCTATACTATTTTACTTATACTTCATTCTAGTATATTAGATTAAAACCTCTGCTCTTAGAAAAGAAAGAAAATATTGGATAAATTATATAAATAAATTTCCTACCTGGTTTTATGCTATTGTAGCACTATTGGATAATTATTTTTTTTCAGATAAATAGCATGTACAATCCATCTCAATTCATTTTCTGCTAGGTTTATGTATTCGTGTGTGTGTATGTGTGACAATAGCATTGAGAATTGTTCACAATCTCCATTGTGTCTCTGTTAGGAAGTGGGTCAGAAAACAACATAGAGAGCATTAGCTATTAAGGGGAACGTTTCACTTCAAGTAAGTTGTCTTATTTGTCGATTCCTTTTATACCACGAAGACACATCACTTTGTATGCATTATTTGTCTGATAAGTGTACTTTAAAAAGATCCCAGTATAGCTTTGATGTAACTGATGTAAACATTGGCTTTGATGGGAAAACACTTTGCTCCTATTAAACTTAAAAAGCACACATCTGAAGGTTGAAGTGTTCGAGGAACATGGAAGCTGCCTGGTGCTTTTTAGCTTCCACCTGCCATGCTTACTGCTTTGAAATATTTATGTCCCTCATTGTTCTGTCCAGTATAAGACATCCTTGTGAACATTTAGACATAATTTAGGACACATTTCATAAGCAAACTGTTAAATATTTATGCCTGGTGCTCATTACTTACCAAGTACTTCACGTATGCACCCGTGTTTCAATTATTAATGAAGAGTTTGGACAGACCTTGTTTTTATCGATCTGTTTTTCTGAAGATTAATTTTTTCATATTTTTCCATAATAATATCCTGAGTTGTTTATTGCTTGGTTTAGAAATATTGTCTCTTTCTTTGATACTAAATTTGTTTTGTGCTTAGTTTTCTTGAAAAGTTGATTTAAGAATAGGAAAATGATAATATGAAATTAAATCCTTGAGATAAATGCATACAAACCTGTGTGCACATGTGTGAAATGTCTACGTTTAACAAAAATATTAGTTTATTTTTGAAAAGGAAATATAATTCAATATTTAACAAGGACATTTATGAGATTGTATAGTCTTTTAAGCCATATATGGCTAACTGTAATACCATCTGTAAATATAATGGATAATAATACTCTTTATTTGTTTGGTTAATACAGATAGAAGGCTCTTACCCACGGTTACATAAGTGGACCCATCTGAGCAAAGAAAGAAAGATGCATTCTTAATATAATTTCCACCTTCAAACAAAATTTTGGCTGATGATTATCTCTTTCAGATATGTACTTTTATGAAATTAAAACTTTTAATATAATTTAAGCTGAATAAGCACAATTTACTGTAAAATCTGATTCAGGTGTTTGACTTTGTTAGATGTCCTTGTTAAAACCAACATAATAGTTTATTTTGTTTACTTCCCTAGAAGGACATCATATTAGGGTTATTTGTCACAAGTGGTTGTAAATCCTTTTCAAACTCACCACTAAAATATTTTATAAAAGGATCATAGTATCCTTCAATTTATAATCAGGTAAATTGAAGACACAAGAGAAAACTTTCTTTCTCCAAATCACAAAAATTACATTTAAATTCAGATACATATGCAGTTAATATGTCTATGATGACAGAGATGGTATCTGAATCCAGGTAGACTTGTTTCATATTAGGAATTGAATGCCTACCTCTATGCTTAAATATTTTAAGCATAGAGATACTACTTTTTATTCATTAACAAACCTTATTTCAAGAAGTTTCATAAATTACAAGTTAATTTTCATATCAAGAAAACATTTATTTACCTATCTTTCTACTAATCTTTTTTTAAAATTTATTTATTATTATTATACTTTAAGTTGTAGGGTACATGTGCATAATGTGCAGGTTTGTTACATATGTATACTTGTGCCATGTTGGTGTGCTGCACCCATCAACTCGTCATTTACATCAGGTATAACTCCAAATGCAATCGCTCCCCCCTCCTCCCTCCCCATGATAGGCCCCGGTGTGTGATGTTCCCCTTCCTGAGTCCAAGTGATCTCATTGTTCAGTTCCCACCTATGAGTGAGAACATGCGGTGTTTGGTTTTCTGTTCTTGTGATAGTTTGCTAAGAATGATGGTTTCCAGCTGCATCCATGTCCCTACAAAGGACACAAACTCATCCTTTTTTATGGCTGCATAGTATTCCATGGTGTATATGTGCCACATTTTCTTAATCCAGTCTGTCACTGATGGACATTTGGGTTGATTCCAAGTCTTTGCTATTGTGAATAGTGCTGCAATAAACATACGTGTGCATGTGTCTTTATAGCAGCATAATTTATAATCCTTTGGGTATATACCCAGTAATGGGATGGCTGGGTCATATGGTACATCTAGTTCTAGATCCTTGAGGAATCGCTATACTGTTTTCCATAATGGTTGAACTAGTTTACAATCCCACCAACAGTGTAAAAGTGTTCCTATTTCTCCACATCCTCTCCAGCACCTGTTGTTTCCTGACTTTTTAATGATTGCCATTCAAACTGGTGTGAGATGGTATCTCATTGTGGTTTTGATTTGCATTTCTCTGATGGCCAGTGATGATGAGCATTTTTTCATGTGTCTCTTGGCTGTATGAATGTCTTCTTTTGAGAAATGTCTGTTCATATCCTTTGCCCACTTTTTGTGGAGTTGTTTGTTTTTTTCTTGTAAATTTGTTTGAGTTCTTTGTAGGTTCTGGATATTAGCCCTTTGTCAGAAGAGTAGATTGCAAAAATTTTCTCCCATTCTGTAGGTTGCCTGTTCACTCTGATGGTAGTTTCTTTTGCTGTGCAGAAGCTCTTTAGTTTAATGAGATCCCATTTGTCAATTTTGGCTTTTGCTGCCGTTGCTTTTGGTGTTTTAGACATGAAGTCTTTGCCCATGCCTATGTCCTGAATGGTACTACCTAGGTTTTCCTCCAGGATTTTTATGGTATTAGGTGTAACATTTAAGTCTCTAATCCATCTTGAATTAATTTTCGCATAAGGAGTAAGGAAAGGATCCAGTTTCAGCTTTCTACTTATGGCTAGCCAATTTTCCCAGCACCATTTATTAAATAGGGAATCCTTTCCCCATTTCTTTTTTCTCTCAGGTTTGTCAAAGATCAGATGGTTGTAGATGTGTGGTATTATTTCTGAGGACTCTGTTCTGTTCCATTGGTCTATATCTCTGTTTTGGTACCAGTACCATGCTGTTTTGGTTACTGTAGCCTTGTAGTATAGTTTGAAGTCAGGTAGCGTGATGCCTCCAGCTTTGTTCTTTTGACTTAGGATTGTCTTGGAGATGCGGGCTCTTTTTTGGTTCCATAGGAACTTTAAAGCAGTTTTTTCCAATTCTGTGAAGAAACTCATTGGTAGCTTGATGGGGATGGCATTGAATCTATAAATTACCTTGGGCAGTATGGCCATTTTCACGATATTGATTCTTCCTATCCATGAGCATGGTATGTACTTCCATTTGTTTGTGTCCTCTTTTATTTCACTGAGCAGTGGTTTGTAGTTCTCCTTGAAGAGGTCCTTTACATCCCTTGTAAGTTGGATTCCTAGGTATTTGATTCTCTTTGAAGCAATTGTGAATGGAAGTTCATTCCTGATTTGGCTCTCTGTTTGTCTGTTACTGGTGTATAAGAATGCTTGTGATTTTTGCACATTAATTTTGTATCCTGAGACTTTGCTGAAGTTTCTTATCAGCTTAAGGAGATTTTGGGCTGAGACAATAGGGTTTTCTAAATATACAATCATGTCATCTGCAAAGAGGGACAATTTGACTTCTTCTTTTCCTAACTGAATACTCTTGATTTCTTTGCCTTGCCTAATTGCCCTAGCCAGAACTTCCAACACTATGTTGAATAGGAGTGGTGAGAGAGGGCATCCCTGTCTTGTGCCAGTTTTCAAAGGGAATTTTTCCAGTTTTTGCCCATTCAGTATGATATTGGCTGTGGGTTTGTCATAAATAGCTCTTATTATTTTGAGGTACGTTCCATCAATACAGAATTTATTGAGCGTTTTTAGCATGAAGGGCTGTTGAATTTTGTCAAAAGCCTTTTCTGCATCTATTGAGATAATCATGTGGTTCTTGTCTTTGGTTCTGTTTATATGCTGGATTATGTTTATTGATTTGTGAATGTTGAACCAGCCTTGCATCCCAGGGATAAAGCCCACTTGATCATGGTGGATAAGCTTTTTGATGTGTTGCTTAATCCGGTTTGCCAGTATTTTATTGAGGATTTTTGCATCGATGTTCATCAGGGATATTGGTCTAAAATTCTCTTTTTTTGTTGTGTCTCTGCCAGGCTTTGGTATCAGGATGATGTTGGCCTCATAAAATGAGTTAGGGAGGATTCCCTCTTTTTCTATTGATTGGAATAGTTTCAGAAGGAATGGTACCAACTCCTCCTTGTACCTCTGGTAGAATTCAGCTGTGAATCCATCTGGTCCTGGACTTTTTTTGGTTGGTAGGCTATTAATTATTGCCTCAATTTCAGAGCCTACTATTGGTCTATTCAGGGATTCAACTTCTTCCTGGTTTAGTCTTGGAAGAGTGTAAGTGTCCAGGAAATTATCCATTTCTTCTAGATTTTCCAGTTTATTTGCATAGAGGTGTTTATAATATTCTCTGATGGTAGTTTGTATTTCTGTGGGGTCGGTGGTGATATCCCCTTTATCATTTTTAATTGCATCAATTTGATTCTTCTCTCTTTTCTTCTTTATTAGTCTTGCTAGTGGTCTGTCAATTTTTTTGATCTTTTCAAAAACCTAACTCCTGGATTCATTGATTTTTTGGAGAGTTTTTTGTGTCTCTATCTCCTTCAGTTCTGCTCTGATCTTAGTTATTTCTTGCCTTCTGCTAGCTTTCGAATGTGTTTGCTCTTGCTTCACTAGTTCTTTTAATTGCGATGTTAGAGTGTCAATTTTAGATCTTTCCTGCTTTCTCTTGTGGGCATTTAGTGCTATAAATTTCCCTCTACACACTGCTTTAAATGTGTCCCAGAGATTCTGGTATGTTGTATCTTTGTTCTCATTGGTTTCAAAGAACATCTTTATTTCCGCCTTCATTTCGTTATGTACCCAGTAGTCATTCAGGAGCAGGTTGTTCAGTTTCCATGTAGTTGAGCGATTTTGATTGAGTTTCTTAGTCCTGAGTTCTAGTTTGATTGCACTGTGGTCTGAGAGACAGTTTGTTATAATTTCTGTTCTTGTACATTTTGAGGAGTGCTTTACTTCCAATTACGTGGTCAATTTTGGAGTAAGTACGATGTGCTGCTGAGAAGAATGTATATTCTGTTGATTTGGGGTGGAGAGTTCTATAGATGTCTATTAGGTCTGCTTGCTGCAGAGATGAGTTCAATTCCTGGATATCCTTGTTAACTTTCTGTCTCGTTGATCTGTCTAATGTTGTCAGTGGAGTGTTGAAGTCTCCCATTATTATTGTATGGGAGTCTAAGTCTCTTTGTAAGTCTCTAAGGACTTGCTTTATGAATCTGGGTGCTCCTGTATTGGGTGCATATATATTTAGGATAGTTATCTCTTCCTGTTGAATTGATCCCTTTACCATTATGTAATGGCCTTCTTTGTCTCTTTTGATCTTTGATGGTTTAAAATCTGTTTTATCAGAGACTAGTATTGCAACCCCCGCTTTTTTTTGTTCTCCATTTGCTTGGTAAATCTTCCTCCAATCCTTTATTTTGAACCTATGTATGTCTCTGCGTGTGAGATGGGTCTCCTGAATACAGCAGACTGATGGGTCTTGACTCTTTATCCAGTTTGCCAGTCTGTGTCTTTTAATTGGACCATTTAGTCCATTTACATTTAAGGTTAAGATTGTTATGTGTGAACTTGATCCTGCCATTATGATATTAACTGGTTATTTTGCTCGTTAGTTGATGCAGTTTCTTCCTAGCCTCGATGGTCTTTACATTTTGGCATGTTTTTGCAATGGCTGGTACCGGTTGTTCCTTTCCATGTTTAGTGCTTCCTTCAGGGTCTCTTGGAAGGCAGGCCTAGTGGTGACAAAATCTCTAAGCATTTGCTTATCTGTAAAGGATTTTATTTCTCCTTCACTTATGAAACTTAGTTTGGCTGGATAGGAAATTCTGGGTTTGAAATTCTTTTCTTTAAGAATGTTGAATATTGGCCCCCACTCTCTTCTGGCTTGGAGAGTTTCTGCCGAGAGATCTGCTGTTAGTCTGATGGGCTTCCCTTTGTGGGTAACCCGACCTTTCTCTCTGGCTTCCCTTAAGATTTTTTCCTTCATTTCAACTTTGGTGAATCTGGCAATTATGTGTCTTGGAGTTGCTCTTCTCGACGAGTATCTTTGTGGCGTTCTCTGTACTTCCTGAATTTGAATGTTGGCCTGCCTTACTAGGTTGGGGAAGTTCTCCTGGATGATATCCTGAAGAGTGTTTTCCAACTTGGTTCCATTTTCCCCCCCACTTTCAGGCACCCCAATCAGACGTAGATTTGGTCTTTTTACATAATCCCATACTTCTTGCAGGCCTTGTTCATTTCTTTTTCTTCTTTTTTCTTTTGGTTTCTCTTCTCGTTTCATTTCATTCATTTGATCCTCAATAGCTGATATCCTTCCTTCCAGTTGATCGGGTAGGTTACTGAAGCTTGTGCATTTGTCACGTATTTCTCGTGTCATGGTTTTCCTCTCTTTCATTTCGTTTATGACCTTCTCTGCATTAATTACTCTAGCCATCAATTCTTCCACTTTTTTTTCAAGATTTTTATTTTCTTTGCGCTGGGTACGTAATTCCTCCTTCAGCTCTGAGAAATTTGATGGACTGAAGCCTTCTTCTCTCATCTCATCAAAGTCATTCTCCGTCCAGCTTTGATCCGTTGCTGGCGATGAGCTGCGCTCCTTTGCCGGGGGAGATGTGCTCTTATTTTTGGAATTTCCAGCTTTTCTGCCCTGCTTTTTCCCCATCTTTGTGGTTTTATCTGCCTCTGGTCTTTGATGATGGTGATGTACTGATGGGGTTTTGGTGTAGGTGTCCTTCCTGTTTGATAGTTTTCCTTCTAACAGCAGGACCCTCAGCTGTAGGTCTGTTGGAGATTGCTTGAGGTCCACTCCAGACCCTGTTTGCCTGGGTATCAGCAGCAGAGGCTGCAGAAGATAGAATATTTCTGAATAGCGAGTGTACCTGTCTGATTCTTGCTTTGGAAGCTTCCTCTCAGGGGTGTACTCCACCCTGTGAGGTGTGGGGTGTCAGACTGCCCCTAGTGGGGGATGTCTCCCAGTTAGGCTACTTAGGGGTCAGGGACTCACTTGAGCAGGGAGTCTGTCCCTTCTCAGATCTCAACCTCCGTGTTGTGAGATCCACTGCTCTCTTCAAAGCTGTCAGTCAGAGTCGTTTGCGTCTGCAGAGGTTTCGGCTGAGTTTGTTATTGTTTACTGTGCCCTGTCCCCAGAGGTGGAGTCTACAGAGACAGGCAGGTTTCCTTGAGCTGCTGTGAGCTCCACCCAGTTCGAGCTTCCCAGCAGCTTTGTTTACCTACTTAAGCCTCAGCAATGGCGGGCGCCCCTCCCCCAGCCTCGCTGCTGCCTTGCCGGTAGATCACAGACTGCTGTGCTAGCAATGAGGGAGGCTCCGTGTGTGTGGGACCCTCCCGGCCAGGTGTGGGATATGATCTCCTGGTGTGCCTGTTAGCTTAAAGCGCAGTATTGGGGTGGGAGTTACCCGATTTTCCAGATGTTGTGTGTCTCAGTTCCCCTGGCTAGGAAAAGGGATTCCCTTCCCCCTTGTGCTTCCCAGGTGAGGCAATGCCTCGCCCTGCTTCAGCTCTCGCTGGTTGGGCTGCAGCAGCTGACCAGCACCAGGCATCCGGCACTCCGCAGTGAGATGAACCCAGTTCCTCAGTTGAAAATGCAGAAATCACCTGTGTTCTGTGTCGCTCGCGCTGGGAGTTGGAGACTGCAGCTGTTCCTATTTGGCCATCTTGCTCCGCGCCCTCTACTAATCTTATAAAAAGTTTTTCTCCCAAAATCTCTAAGCTCTGAGTTAAAAAAAAAAAAAAAATCAAGACATAATGACTAAGTAAGATTTTTAAAACATTTTTATTTGCAAGTAACTATATGCTATCTTAGTTCGTGTCAAGTCAGTGAAATATTAGTAGGCAGGTAGAATGCTAATAATTTATTCATAATAACAATAGAAATGTGTTCACAATTATTAATTTTTTTTTTTTTTTTTTTTTTTTTGAGATGGAGTCTCGCTCTGTCGCCCAGGCTGGAGTACAGTGGCCGGAGCTCAGCTCACTGCAAGCTCCGCCTCCCGGGTTTAGCCATTCTCCTGCCTCAGCCTCCCGAGCAGCTGGGACTACAGGCGCCCGCCACTTCGCCCGGCTAGTTTTTTGTATTTTTTAGTAGAGACGGGGTTTCACCGTGTTAGCCAGGATGGTCTCGATCTCCTGACCTCGTGATTCGCCCGTCTCGGCCTCCCAAAGTGCTGGGATTACAGGCTTGAGCCACCGCGCCCGGCCATTAATTTTTTTTTTTTTTTTTTTTTTTTTTTTTTTTGAGACGGAGTCTGGCTCTGTTGCCCAGGCTGGAGTGCAGTGGCGCGATCTCGGCTCATGGCAAGTTCCACCTCCTGGGTTCATGCCATTCTCCTGCCTCAGCCTCCCGAGTAGCTGAGCTTACAGGCGCCCGCCACTACACCCGGCACATATTTTCAGTAGAGACGGGGTTTCACCTGTTAGCCAGGATGGTCTCGATCTCCTGATCTCGTGATCTGCCCACCTCGGCCTCTCAAAGTGCTGGGATTACAGGCGTAAGCCACCGCACCCTGCTTCATTTAACGTTTTAAGTTGTAAATATAATTAAAATTGAAACACAATATATCTATAAGGTGGCCGCAAAGTTGAATGGATGGCAAATACTACTTATTTCTACAGAGGATTATATTTCTAAGAAAAATCACAGAAATAATACATTGTGGTGTGTTTAAAGTAAATGCAAGACAAGAAGTGTCATTGCCTTGAGCATTCTCTTGGTTCTTGATGCAACACTATGTTGAATCTCTTTGTTAAATGTAAATAAATGAATAAACACACAAACTGCTTGGATTATAAGGAAGTTACACTGATAAAGACTCCAAAAAAAGAAGAAATTATGTTGATGCTATCACTTTTGAAACAATTTCTGTTTTTATTATTGGACTCAAAAATTATTTAAGTATTAAAGTTTCTCACAGCAACAGAAATTACTGCATATAATTTTATTTAAAATGTCACTTGCAGTATTGATCTTTTAAAATGCATGAAGACCACAGAAGTAATCCACCATTTTTAGTCTCTAATTTAAGCTTGAGGAAACCTGACATTACTGTTAATTTTATTTCTGGCACATCCATGAATTTATGTACAGTTTTGTCTCTGATTGTTTAAATAAATACAGCCCAAATGGAAGAAAGATTAGGAGGATTTGATTCGACTTGTCTACCCATGTATTTCCTAGTTCTTAATTTTGGAATATCTTCATCATAAAGAAAATATTTCTTAAACAGCTATCACTGAGACAAATTCATTTTGGCTTACATTTTTAATGGAATTCAACCCTCTCTAATAATCAACAACTAGTTAGAAGAAACAATTTTGTCATATTAAAAAGAAAAAAATGATGTGGCGTATGATAGATATTAACATTACAAAATATTAGAGAAGAAAATATTAGCAGAGATACTTTGAGTACTTGAACAATGAAAAAGTGATTTGGTTTCTCCAGTTTTTTTGACATGTATTATTGGAGCTTAAATTGTACAGAAAAATAGACAAATGTATTTCAGGAAGTAATAATTGCTATGGATAGTGAGACAAAAAAGAATGAGAATTAACACGTTGTTTACAAATCATGTTTAAAAACACTTTATCTAAAAAGAGAACATTGAGCACCTATGTGAAGAAAGTGAGGGATCTACTAATATAAATATTTTAGGGATGTGCTTCCTAGTCAGAGGCAGCAGCACTTCTAAAGGTCTGAGGCACAGTTTGACTGATTGCATTCTAGGGATGAAAAGAAGGCTGCTGTGACTTTACACAAGTGAGCAAGGGACGTTTCTTAGAATATGATATGAAAATAACAAAAAATACTGTAGATAGGAAACATTAAAGAATTCTGCAAAGGTCAGTAAGAGACAAGTAAGAGTGCTTGGTCCAGGATGG
The DNA here is from genome assembly GCF_037993035.2 of Macaca fascicularis. Lineage (NCBI taxonomy): Eukaryota > Metazoa > Chordata > Mammalia > Primates > Cercopithecidae > Macaca > Macaca fascicularis. The sequence goes on along the minus strand of NC_088391.1, from coordinate 54,419,707 downwards.
AAGGATTGAGAAGATGGTAAGGAGAGATCTGATAATCGGATGATCTATGAAGCCATGGGATAGGATGAAATCACATGAATTTAATGTAAATATAGAAATAGGAAAAACATTAATGGAACATTGTTTGAAATTTGCTGGAAAATTCAGTCTTCTAGGACAGGAGATTAAAGGAAAGTGACTAGGAAGAGAGAAGGAAAAGTAAGAGAACTTGATAGTTGGAGGCCAGTAGTTCAAGAAAGAGGGAGTGGTTTTGGAAAAATCAATTTTAGTGACTGACAAAGTGGAAGTCAAATGATAGCTGTAGTGGGCTGGAAAGGTTATATGAGAGAAAGCAAATACAGGGATAATATAAAACGTTTTCAGCCTTTGCCCTCCTTCTAAAGGAGAAAAAAAAATGGGACAATATTAGTTGTAGAGTACTGTATAGCAAGAAAAATTTCTTTTAATAGCAGGTGTGTTAACAACATATTTTTCTACACTTACAGATGCATCAGGTGGAATGGTAGAGGCAAAAACATCTGATTATGAATATGATAAAGGAAAAAAATTCTGGGGAACAATTCTGAATTATACTTTAGAGAAAGGTACTTGAGGCATATTTATAAGATATTGAACAGATCTGTATTAAAAGGATTGAAGATAGATTATGTGAACGCAGATAAAAATAAAAAGGCTTGGGAGGTAGGCATGTGAAGTTTCTCTTGTGATTGCTTCTGGAAACAAAATGTTGTCATTAGGTGACGTGAATAATTACCTCAGAGAGAGGAGAGTGGAAAAGTAGAGACATGTATTAGGATAACTGGACAGAATTAAGGACACGTTTGAGCCAGTGATTAAATTAGAACCAGATTTGTGTAGTGAGAGAGTTTAATAGTGTCTCTAAAAGTATGGCCATTAAAAACAAGGAAAGTGAGAATATATGGAGGAAAGAATAAAGTTACAAAGGGAAGAATCAACAGATTAAAGTTCCTGGTGAGATAAAATAGTTGGAATCAAGGTTTTAGTGGGTCCTATCTGGAAACATAAAATCAGGTGTACAGAGAATATGATATTTGAAAATTTTTATTATAAGGTAGATACAGTTATTGGTGATGACAGTTTCTGGGTGTGACCATAAAACTTTGAGACTCAAGGGAAGATAGAATGATATTATGGGAGGAGAAATATAACTGATTATTAAATGCTAAAATCATCAATTTGGTCAGAGAAAATGGTAGAGAGAATGAGTGAGTCACTCGATAAAGCTTCAAAGAATTAGAAGTGACCAAAGTCTACCAAATAACGTTGTTGGTGCATAAACTGACATCATGAATCTCAGTAGACCTACAGGACATTTTTCCTCTGGCTTCTTTCAAGATTCTTCTCTTGTCTTTGATATTTGTCAGGTTAAATTTGATATGCCTAGGGGCAGATTTTTTGAGTATTCTTATTGCTGGTGGTCTCTGAGCTTGATGAATCTCTGTTTTGCTGTTTCTCATTACTTTTGGAAAGTTCTGAGTCATTATTGCTGAAATATATCTTTCTGCTCATTTCTATCTTTTCTTTGTTGTATTTATATTCTGTGTGTTTTATACCTTTTATAATTGCCCTACAGTTTTGGGATATTCTGTTCTGTTGTTTTCATATTTTTTTCTCTTTTAATTTCACTTATGAAAGTATTAACATTTTCTCAAGTTCCTAGGCTTTGAACAGTCTATTTATGAGTCAATCAAAAGCATTCTTTATTTTTAATCAGGAAAGCAATTAGCTACATAAATAAAAATACCTGGGAATATATTTAATCAAAGAGGTGAAAGATCTGTATAATGAAAATTATAAAACATTTATTGATAAAAGACATTGAAGAGGGTAGAAAAAAGTACATTGTGTTCATTAATTAGAAACAATTAATATTTTTACAATGTCCACACAACCCAAAGATATCTACACATTCCATGTCATCTCTATGAAAATACTAATTGCATTCTTCACAGAAATAGAAAAAAAAATCTTAAAATTTATATAGAACTCTAAAAGAACTAGAACAGTCAAAGCAATCTTAAGCAAAAAGAACAATGTTGAAGGCATCAAACTGCTTAACTTCAAAATAGACCACAAAGCTATAGTAACCAAAACAGCATGGTATTGTCATAAAAGCCAACACAAAGACCAACTAGAGAACCCCGAAATTAATTCGTGTGTTTAAAGCCAACTGATTTTCAACAAAGCAACAAAGAATATACTCTGAACGAAGAACACACTCTTAGTAAAGAGTGCTGGGAAAACTGGTGGTTCATATGCAGAAGAATGGAACTAGACCTTTGTCTCCCACCATATACAAAAAACAATTCTAAATAAATAAAACACTTAAATACAAAACTTGGAACTATGAAACTACTAGAAGAAAACATTGGGTAATTGCTTCAGAATATTTGTTTGGACAATATTTTTTTGACAAAGACCTCAAAAGCACAGGTAGGAGAACAAAAATAGGTCAATTGTATTATATCAAGCTAAAAGTTTCTGCACACACAGTATGCACACACATACGCACACATACATGTGAAGTGAAAAGACAACCTACAGAATGTATAGCATGAAACAATATATTTGCAAACTGTCAACTGTCCATCTGACAATTTACTAATACTCAGGCTGTATAAGGTACTCAAATATTCAACAGAAAAAAAAATAAAATAAAAATTAAAAAGCAAATTACTCAATTAAAAATTGGACACATCATCTGAATAGGTTTTTTGTTTGTTTGTTTGTTTGTTAGTTTGTTTGTTTGTTTTGTAAAAAGGCATGCAAATGGCCAATAGGTGTTTGAAAAAGTGCTCAGCATAACAAACCATCAAGCAAATGCAAGCCAAAATCATCAGGAGATATCATCACACCCCAAAAAATAGCTATTATTAAAAAGACAAAAAGTAAGAAATGCTAGTGAGGATGTGGAGAAAGGGGAATACTAGTACACTGCTGGTAGAAATGTAAATTGGTACAGCCACAGAAGTTTCTCAAACAACTAAAAATAGAATTACCTTAGAATACAGCAATCCCACTGTTGGGTATATACTCAAGGGAAAAGAAACTGGTATATCAAAATGATACCTGCATCTCCAATATTTGTTGAGGCCCACAATTATTGTGGCACTAATAATAATAGTCAACTATGGAACCAACCTAAATGTCCACCAAAAGATGAATGGATTTTAAAATGTGATATACATACACAATGAATAGTATTCAGTCATTAAAATGAAATTCATATTATTTGCAGCAACACGAATGGATTTGAAGGACATTTTGTTAACAAAAATAAGCAAGGTACAGAAAGACAAATATAGCACATTTTCACTTATATATGGAGGCTAAAATTTGATTTCATGGAGGTAGAGAGTAGAATGGTGGTTACTAGAGTTTGGGAAGAACAAGGGATGTTATGAAGAGAGATCAGTTAATGTGTACAAATACACAGTAAGATAGAAGAAATAAGTTCTCATGGTTGATAGCACACTAAGGTAACTATAGTTAACAATAATTTATTGTATATTTCAAAGTAGCTATAAGAGAAGCTGTGGATTGTTTCCAACACAAATAAATGATGAATGGTTAAGGTAGTGGATTTCCCAGTTACCCTAGTTTGATCATTATCAAAATATCATGTATCAAAATATTCCATATACCTCATAAATATGCACAATAATTACGTCTCCATTAAAAACTATTTGTTTCTGTTATGGTGAGATTTTTCTTAGAGTATCCATCTCTTTGTCCATTAGTAATCTGTTCTTTCATTTTGTCCACTTCTTCCATTAAAACTCTTAGCATATTAATAATTACTGCTTTAAATTCAACAGCAATAATTCAACAGAGATAATTCAACATCTCTGCCTTAGATATGGTGGTCTGGTTCTGAAGACTAAGCTGTCTCTTCGTGCCGTTTTGTCTTTTAGTATGCTTTGTAACCTTTTGCTGAAAATTGGACATGATGTAATGGGTAAAGTAATGGAGGTAAAGAGCCTGTAACATGAAGTTTTATATCTATTTTGCTAGGGGGTTAGGCTGTGCTTACTATTGCTTATAACTGTACATGTCAAAGGTTACCATTTCCTCTGGGGTCTTTGTTTTTTGTCTCCCCTGTTGTATTTGAGTTTCTCTGGATATTTCTTTTTAACATCTGAAATGTGCAATTATTTCTGTTGTAATCCCCTTTTATTCCACATAAGTCTTAGGGAAGAGGTGGCAAGGGGTGGTGGAGTGGAGGAGCATTGTAGAGTCCTAGGATTAGGCCCTGTCTTTTAATTAACCTGTGTCCTTGGGCTGTAGCCTTCACAGGTGTTTCTTTGCTTTTCTTTGTTTTGTTTTCTTCCCCTATAAGTGAGGCAGGGAGGATAGTGGGGGCTGGAGTTGGGTATTTCCCTTTCCCTAGGTCAGTTAGGCTCTCATAATACTCTAGTCAGTTAGTTAGGGTCAGGAAAACAGTTTCTTTTGAGGCAGGCCTTGTTAAGAAGAATAGATGCCTCTGGCCATAGTTTGTAATGTATACTTCCCTCATTTCCCTGCTTGTAGCACTGTGGTCTTTTTCTCTGATCTTCACCGTAAAATCTTTGTAGGACTCTTGAATGTAACACTGATAAACGTGTGTCCCCCATCTTCCTAATTATGCCCCCACCCCCAGAATTTTTCTGGGGTGTGGACAACTTTCAAATTTGTTCACAATAAGCCTTCAACAATTTTCCAATTACCATTTACGTTTTCCTACCCTGGTACTAGTTCACGTGGAGTTTTATGCTTCTGCACATAAGTAAGCTGCAATCCTCTGTGTCCATTGTTCTGTCTCTTCAATGTAGGGGATAGTGGTTTGCACTGTGACCTCAGCTCTCTTATAGATCTAAGAAGAGTTGTTGATTTTCAGTTTGTTCAATTTGTGTGTGTGTGCTGTGTATGGACAGGAGTGACAACTTCCAAACTCTCTACTTGCCAGACTGGCAATCGCATGTTCTCTAAGGATTTTTTAGAAAGGGACAAAGAATAAGGTGTGGGACTTTAAATTAAAAGTTTTAATTAAATCAAATTAAAATTAAAGATCACACCAATGCAATGTTTTAAGTAGTTTGAGAAAGAACCTTATATCTCAAGCTGGCCAACATGATGCCTCTTTCTGATGTATATGATAATGGAAAAAATACAAAAACATACTGAAATACTGTAGTATGTATTGTACTTTAGGTGATAAAAGGAGTTTTAAGTAGAATTTAATGATACATTCCTAACTTGGACGTTTATTTGCTGTTAACCACATAATTGAATTCTAAAACAGAATGTCTCAGCAAGCTTAGCAGGTTTCCTTCACAGGTCAGTAATCCTGTCCAGTAGTTCCCAAGCTGTACTATAAATATCAGAGGAGGTCACCATCCATCATGGGTGCATTTATATCAAGAGGGCTCCTGGGTCAGGATATGGAGTCCACATCAACATCTGTGGAGAAGAATGCCAAGTACACATTTTTGGAATATCCATGAACAGCATTGGAAAAAATATAGATAGGCTGTAAAGGTAATAAAATCTTGAAAAGTACTATAATAGGAAAAAACTGCAAAGCTAGCAAAAACATATTATCTTTTAGCAAAGCACAAATATACTGTTTAGCTCAGTTGGAATCTTCAGCCACTGCCCTAGGCAACTACAGCACTAAAATGAACAAATACTTTTGTGGGGTCTGTTTAGATGTAGGAATGGGCAGAATGAAAAAAGGAATGAAGGCACTGAGAGAAGGAATCATAAAAGATAACTACAGTAATTCCATAGTTTTAGCAATGCAGGAAAGATGGGGGTTTTGCAGCTGTTACATACAGGGTCTTTAGGATGTTAAAATATTATCATTATGATACAATAAAGAGAGATTTTATCCTTCACGCCATTTATAATTTACAAGGCTTACCTTTGGAAAAAAATCATTTGTAAACATGTTTCCCAGAGCAACAGGTCAATCGTTTCTTTGACCTGTCTTCTTATATATTGTATATAATATGCATTTTTCCTTAAGCTATGTGAGCATCTTTAATTTATAAGAAGGTACACATAATGGTATAACACTATAGTTTCAATTCATTTTTCATTTTGTTTTTCTCATTACTAATTACTATTTTAGTTCTAATAGCGAGTAATTTGCTTTAAAAACTGTCATTTTTGAGTTTTAGAAGTAAGATAAGCCACCTATTTGACTTAAAAACACAATCCTGCAATTAGAAATAAACACATCTCCTACACTAATTCCTAAATTCTATGTCCTGACTAGAACCACTGAAAGCAATGAAGGAAGAAGTTGAAGTTGTTATAAAATAGGGACATTGTTTAGGGATATGGATTACACAAATCAAAAAGAATAGTAAGTAAATGGTAGCACTTTAGAAGATTTAACTTTGTCCCAGTGAGAGAACATTTATTCAAGGGCATTTCATAAAATGAGTGCAAAACATGTATATGCAGGATTTGCAGCTATGATTAAAAGATCATTCAATTCAAACTCTTTGCAAACTAAATGTATGAGGAGTTAAAACTTCACAAATTTCAGCAGCCTTAAGAAAAACTAAAAGTAGAAGGTGAACTTAGAAAAATACAAATTATGTCGACTTTAAGAGAGGAGAACACTAAACTATTTTCATTGAATATACCCTCAAAATTCAAGGCTGAGTAAATATAGGTAAAAGGAAATTAGGTGTTTTAAAATCTTTTCAGGATTATTGTGGGAATAAAATAAAACAGAAATTTTAGTCTTGGTAATATGGATCTAGTTTACTTAAGTTAAGGGATGATAGAGTTCTCTTTTTAAAACTGAACAACATTTAACAAAAGTTGAATACAGTTTAAATGATGACTTAAGAGTAAGAGGAAATCTCATTAAGATATAGGATTATAATTGTGTTATCATAATATATTTTCTAATTATGAAATCCCACTTTAAGAGTGAAACCACTGATGGTATCATGACTACAATTTTTTACATTATAACTGGATAACATGTCTAATTCAGATGTAGACATATGATTTTTATTGTCTGGTTTAGAAGTAAAGCATACCATCCACTTATTCATTTATTAATTGACCCATTCTATGATTTGCATCGCCTGTGATTTTTTCCAAGCTAAACCATATAAAAAACTAAAATAATTCTTCCAGCAATTACAAAATAGCATTAATTTCATTTTAGTAGTGTGATCACCATAAAGACAGTGAAAACAACTAAGCGTCTGCCTGAGTAGACATGGCTTAAGAAATGTTAATAAATTAAATAGAATGAAAATAGTCTGTGATTGTGTCCCAAGGTTCCATCAATTATTTAACATGTTTATATAGTTTATATGAAACCATAAAGATGGGTTCACCAATTAGTTGAGAGCCAGTCCTTTTCATAATTACTTTAAAAAGGTATTTTTTTTCTAATTTTTTTTGGGGGGTCAAGAATTTCAATCCAAACCCTGAAGTAAAGACTTAAGTATTTCATCACACAACAAATTTGCAAAGAAGGTAATGCATCATTACGGTGTTGAGGAAAATATGCTCAAAAAGACTAAAGTATTTATCATTTTATACTGTATTTAGATCCATGTTTATCTGATATCAAAATAGAAGTGTTTTTATTCAGCTCCCTAAAAGCAGTTCATATACTAACACATCTTAGTAATTTTATATCTCTGTTTATATGTCTGTCTCTCTTTCTCAGATAGATAGATACATACAAAGGTGATAGATTTAGATATGTTGCAATAAATATTATATAGAAGTGCTTTGTAATGTTGCAGTAATTGTAAAAAATCAATAATTTCTATTATTATGCATTTTATAATTACTTTTGCAGTTGTAATGGCAAGTCCTCCTGACCAAATAGTAACTTGTTTTCTTACTCTTAGTGCTTCTCTGCTCCTATTCTTTTATTGGTTCCTTTCCCACTTCTGATGCAATCTGACAGGTGTCCAATATGGATTGTAACTCTGCTACCAGGTATTTAAGCCCTACCATTTCAGTTCCTAGATGTCTGCCTTTAGTGCTCAGTACATGTCCTAGTCAATTTCTTCCAATCTCCTGGTGCCCTCAAAATGTAATTTCCCCTCCTCTTTAATTTATTGGATGACAGCTTAGATGAAATTCAAATATATGCTTAAGTATTAAGCATGTTTAGGTTATAACAGAAAACACTCAATCATCCCTTAGATAGATCTCTATTATCCAAACTATAACTTTTGTCTTATTTTCTTTCCTCCCAATCCTGATTAACGTCATATGTTACTTATGTCAAGCTATAGAGGACTTCTGGAATCTTATGAATGACTTACTGGGTGTGGTTATTAGGGGGATCAAAATACCTAGTATATGGTGTATTTTAAATATTAGAATATTTCTCATCACATTTTCTGGGTTCTCCTGCTTCCCCAGCCTCAAATCATTTTAAACAGTTGTGTACCTTCTACTTATAAAAGTTTGTCTAGTGCTGACCTTTATAATTATCACTGATTGTTTTTGCCTAGTCCCCTGTTATGGTTCAACATAACTCTTTCCTCAAAAGGGATTCAACCTAAAATACTCAGCAAAAAAGTTTTATTGTAACAGTAATCTAAAAACTATGTATATCTTTATTTGCTAGCATAGATATCATTGAATTTATTTGTTTTTATTTTAAATCATATTTAAGATAAAATGTAACATAGGAAACAATTTTCTTTTTTTTATTATGAAACATTAACGATACAAGTAGTGTTGTGTCTACAGGAGATACACATCTGCATTTATCTTAGCAACCACTACCATGTCAGGTGACAAGCATCAGCAGTTGAAGGAACACCATATAAAAGATATTGTAGATGTCCTGCAAAAATTTAAAACCATGCTCATGACCAAGAGATTTTACTATAGGGTGGATTAAAATAACATCATTTCAAAACAAGGAAATGATCAGTTTGAATGGGGAATACCAGTTTTCTGATTTTTTTTTGACAGGAATAGAAACATAAAACAGGTAGCGTGATGCCTCCAGCTTTGTTCTTTTGACTTAGGATTGACTTGGAGGTGCGGGCTTTTTTTTGGTTCCATATGAACTTTAAAGCAGTTTTTTCCAATTCTGTGAAGAAACTCATTGGTAGCTTGATGGGGATGGCATTGACTCTATAAATTACCTTAGGCAGTATGGCCATTTTCACAATATTGATTCTTCCTATCCATGAGTATGGTATGTTCTTCCATTTGTTTATGTCCTCTTTTATTTCACTGAGCAGTGGTTTGTAGTTCTCCTTGAGACTTCAAACTATACTACAAGGCTACAGTAACGAAAACAGCATGGTACTGGTACTAAAACAGAGATATAGACAAATGGAACAGAACAGAGTCCTCAGAAATAATACCACACATCTACAGCCATCTGATCTTTGATAAACCTGAGAAAAACAAGAAATGGGGAAAGGATTCCCTATTTAATAAATGGTGCTGGGATAATTGGCTAGTCATAAGTAGAAAGCTGAAACTGGATACTTTCCTTACTCCTTATACGAAAATTAATTCAAGATGGATTAGAGACTTAAATGTTACACCTAATACCATAAAAACCCTAGAAGAAAACCTAGGTAATACCATTCAGGACATAGGCATGGGCAAGGACTTCATGTCTAAAACATCAAAAGCAATGGCAACAAAAGCCAAAATTGACAAATGGCATCTAATTAAACTAAAGAGCTTCTGCACAGCAAAAGAAACTACTATCAGATTGAACAGGCAACCTACAGAATGGGAGAAAATTTTTGCAATCTACTCATCTGACAAAGGGCTAATATCCAGAACCTACAAAGAACTCAAACAAATTTACAAGAAAAAAACAAACAACCCCATCAAAAAGTGGGCAAAGGGTATGAACAGACATTTATCAAAAGAAGACATTCATACAGCCAACAGACACATGAAAAAATGCTCATCATCACTGGCCATCAGAGAAATGCAAATCAAAACCACAATGAGATACTATCTCACACCAGTTAGAATGGCAATCATTAAAAAGTCAGGAAACAACAGGTGCTGGAGAGGATGTGGAGAAAAGGAACACTTTTATGCTGTTGGTGGGATTGTAAACTGTTCAACCATTATGGAAAACAGTATGGCGATTCTTCAAGGATCTAGAACTAGAAGTACCATATGACCCAGCCATCCCATTACTGGGTATATACTCAAAGGATTATAAATCATGCTGCTATAAAGACACATGCACACGTATGTTTATTGCAGCACTATTCACAATAGCAAAGACTTGGAATCAACCCAAATGTCCATCAGTGGCAGACTGGATTAAGAAAATGTGGCACATATACACCATGGAATACTATGCAGCCATAAAAAAGGATGAGTTTGTATCCTTTGTAGGGACATGGATGCAGCTGGAAACCATCATTCTCAGCAAACTATCGCAAGAACAGAAAACCAAACACTGCATGTTCTCACTCATAGGTGGGAACTGAACAATGAGATCACTTGGACTCGGGAAGGGGAACATCACACACCGGGGCCTATCATGGGGAGGGGGCAGGGGGGAGGGATTGCATTGGGAGTTATACCTGATGTAAATGACGAGTTGATGGGTGCTGACGAGTTGATGGGTGCTGACGAGTTGATGGGTGCAGCACACCAACATGGCACAAGTATCCATATGTAACAAACCTGCACTTTATGCACATGTACTCTAGAACTTAAAGTATAATATATATATATATATACACACACACACACACAAAAGTACTGAAAGTGGAGACTCACACAGACATTTGTATACACAGATATTTGTATACCAATGTTCATAGCAACTTTATCCACAATAGCCAAAAGATGGGTATTATGAATAGCCAATGGATGACTTGATCAACACAATGTAGTATATTCATACAATGGAATATTATTCATCTTTAAAAAGGAATTAAATTCTGATACATGCCATAACGTGGATTAATCTTGAGGACATTATGTTAAGTAAAATGATTGTATTAGTTCGTTTTCATGATGCTCATAAAGACATATCCGAAACTGGAAACAAAAAGAGGTTTAATCGGACTTACAGTACCTTATGGCTGGGAGGTCACTGAATCATGGCGGGAGGCAAAAGGCCTTCTTACATGGCAGTGGCAAGAGAAAATGAGGAGGAAGCAAAAGTGGGAACCCCTGATAAACCCACCAGATCTCGTGAGACTTATTCACTATCATGAGAATAACCCGGCAAAGACCAGCCTCATGATTCAACCACTTCCTCCTTGGTCCCTTCCACAACATGTGGGAATTCTGGGAGATACAATTCAAGCTGATATTTAGCCAGGGACGCAGCTGAACCATATCAATAATCTAGACACAAAAGGTCAAATATCGTATGATTCCATTTATATGAGGTACCTAGAATAGTCAAATATAATATAGACAGAAAGCAGAACAGTGGTTACCAGGAAATGGGGGAAGGAGAAATGGGGAGTAATTGTTTAAATGGGTACAGAGATTCGGTGTGGGATGATGCTTAATGCCAGTCAACTGTACAGTTAATATGGTTATAATGCTTAATTTTATGTATATTTTATTGTAATAAAAAAGGATAAAAGGGAATGAGCTATTGATATACACAACAACATGGATGAATCTCAAAATAACTATGCTAAGTTAAAGAATCCAGACAAAAAAAAAAAGAGCACATATATAATTCCATCTGTTTAAAATTCTAGGAAGTGCCAACTCATCTAGTGACAGAAAACAAATCCAGGCTGAATCTGTGGCTCACACCTGTAATTCCAGCTCTTTGGAAGGCTGAGCAAGGAGGATCTCTTCAGGCCAGGATTTCAAGACCAGCCTGGGAAAGATATTGAGACCCAGTCTCTACAAACAAATAAAAAACAATAAAAAAAGAAAATAGATCTGTCAGGAAGAGGAATTGCAAAGGGGCACAAGGAAACTTCTGAAATAATGGGTATGTTCATTATCTTGATAGTGGGGGTAGTTTCACAGGTGTGTTTAAACTTATAAAACTATAAATGTTCACTATGTATAGCTAATTGTATGTCAATTATTCCTGAATAAAGCCATTCACAGAGGGGGGAAGAAAAAGAAACATAAAACAATGTCTATTTTTGCTTTTTCTTATCAGAATGCAGAGGCTGAATATTAAAATGATCATACTGCTGTGCCCATAGTCATTTGACAGAAACATGATAGATAATAAACAACCTTCTTTTGTAAAGCACAGCTTTTTACTTTCAAACTTTTACATTTACAATCATGCAAAGACCCAGGCAAACCACACTTAAATACAGAAATAAAAAATTGAAAGAAATGCTGGGGACGTATTGAACACATGCACACACAAAATTCCATTGATTTTCCTTTATGTGAAAAGTTCCAGAGGCAAAGTTTGATCAATTATGATTATCTGTAACTTCATTGTATAAAAGCTTTTGAAAGCTTAATAGTAATATCTACAGAGGAGTTTTTTTGCAACTCGTTTTTATTGAATCTTCTTTGTTTTCAGTGGTTGTTATTGAATTGAATGTGATTTAGCTGAAAATGGGCTAAACCTGATTTCACAAAATCTGTGTATTATTCCCAGACTGCTGACCCAAAATAGCCTAGCTCTAGATCTAATTTAGGAAGCATAAAATTGACTTCTGAAAGGATAGTTAATGATCTTGTGCCTCTGTGAATGTCCAATTTATAGACTAATCGCTGAGTAAATGAGATATATTTTTTTCTCAAATATTTGCACTCTGGAAGCTCGACAAATTCTGTTGGACCACTTCATATTAGTTTTGGTACTGGTAAAACAGGGACTCTAGAAATAAGGAAAGTAAGTCTCATTCATATTTATAGTTTGTATATTTTAGAAAATTAGTATTTATTTAATTTAACTTTAATAGTTCAGATGCTTCTATTTGAAATAAAGAGTGGTAAAATTTGCTTTCACAAAGAGAGAGAAAAGTGGGTCATTATCTGCTGGAACAAAAATAATATCTTGATTACAGACTGTACTTATAAAATAATATTAACCAAAGTTAACACTTTGGTTGTTCATGAAACAATTAATTTATGTTTGGGGTTATTGGGACAATAATCGACAAATTCAATCAAAAATATTTCATACAGAATACATAGTATTGAACTTTGTAGCAAAAGGAGCTATTGTGACTAAAATATTCTATCCATTATTTTATAAATTTTAACCAATTGCCTAATAAGTTAAATTAAGGTAGTTACAAGAATTAAAATAATTGTGAGAACCATTTCATCAGAAAAACACATAAATACAAGTCTTATTAAGATCGTATGTGTGCCAATTTGCCATCTTAATGTCTGTCTTAAGCTTTTGTTTCCTTTTTATTTACCGCTCAGTGTGTCTCCTGGTCATGCCTACCAATACAACTTTCTTATTCCCTGATAGTTCCTCATCTGCAAAATGGCACAATAACAGTGCCCACTTTAGAGGATTGTTGCAGGGTTTATGAATTCCTGTACATAAAGCACATAGAAAAATACCTGGCATACAGTAAGCACTACGTAGTTTTACTATTGGCTCTTCAGTTTAACTTATTTTTCTCTTTTTATTCAAATCACAGATGAATTTATGTTGTTAAACATAATAACATAAAGAAAGAAAGTCCCTTTTGTTTTAGAATGGCTGGCTCTGGGGTATCAATGAGTTCACTGAATTGAAGAATTGAATTTACCTCCCATAGTTATAGCAAATGAAATATTAACAGGTTGAATATAGCATGCAGCCCAAATGTCATCTATTTCAAACATTACAGTATAATAAGATGATTAAAATAAGTAGCTAAACTTCATTGATTCTGTTCTTCCTCATAAATAGTTACTATACTATTATCCATTATTATCATCAGTGTATTTCTGGGTTTTCATTGTAATCTGTGTGTCTTCCGCTTCCTCCCAATATTCCCCTCAGAGTTTGCCTAGCTCAGAGATCTAGGCTAGGGGGCATGATTTTGTCCCCTCAAGGACATGAGGCAATGTTTAGATACATTTTGATTTACACAACCGGAGGAAGGAAGGGTTCAACTAGCACCAGTGGATATATTTCAGAGATCTGCTAAACATTCTGTCACACACAGGGAAACCTCCCACAGTGAAGTGTTTCAGTGCAAAATGTCAGTAGTGCTAAGAGTGAGAAGTTCTACTGTATATCATTCCTTAATTCTGCCTGCTGGCTCCAAATTCAATCTTACTGGGGCCCTTGGTGAGAATGTCATTCTCAGGATGCTTTGCTACACTGTTTCCCGTATTGCATAATCTTCAGGGTACAACAAATGGCACTAGTGTCCCTTAAGTCTTTCCTTCTCCAGAGAGATTTAGCTTTGAAATGGCATGATAGTCCCTTGATCTGAAGGACCTTAGAACTAGTCCATAAGAACAGACACCATAATCATCTTTTCATCTTCCTGGAAACTTTCAAGATTTAAAACCCTAGAAATTTCACTCAAAATGCCCTGAATTGACTAATAATCAAGGCACGCAAATCAACTCATGTAAGAAGACTCAAGGGGTTTGCCAGATCATTAATACTTCAGACTCAGCGAAGTTTAAATCATAGTTAGGACTACAATTAAAGTATTATTAAATTATTTTTCTTTTCAGTAGTTCACATGACTTTTGTGTGTGGTAGAATTATGCTGTAAATCTCAAGGAGATTCTTGTTCAAATCCTTGAGCTGCACTTATATATTTAATAACTGAGAGGAAAACTTACTTATTTGACATCATAAATCTTTACTCTGTGCTCATCTACAAGGCATAAACAATAACAGTTAACTTTCCCTATCTTGATGATTAAATTAAACTACACACTAAAGTGGCTAGCACTGTATTTGCACATAGAAAACATTGAGTGGTACTTATGTTTATTATTGTAATTACTTCTACTATTATAAATAGGACCAAAAGGTCTGTGATTGGTGGATTTTTTTGTTCACCATCATTGTCAGCAGAGTATTAGCATACTACTCTCTCCAAAATTACTGCTCCTTTACTTTTACGTTTCAATATACCAACGAACTCAAGTCTACTATTCATTACTCTCATTTCTGCCCTCTTGGATACTGCCCTAGTTTATTGAAAATTCGGCTTCTGACTCATATTTATGCTCCAACCCTGACTATAATCATTATCTGCTGACATGTAATTTTCCTGGCTTCCTCATTTTCCATGACCTTTCCCTTTACTCTCTTAAAACCATCAATTTCCATGAACATTTCTTTGAAATTTATTTTCACTGAAACTCTGTCGTATCTACAATCTCTACCATTTACCTCTTACCACAGCTTACCTTCCTATGTGTGCACCAGATGAAGGAACTGTTTGCAAAAATTATTTTACTTTTTCATGAATATTCATTAATTCTAACACTCCCTAAACACTTTAAGCCTCCTTATGCTTTCTAGTTTACTTGTCCAGTTAATGGTCCATTATTCATCATTCATAATTACTATTACTTTATTAAAATATATAAAAGATGTGACACTCCTTATCTAACATATTCACCTGGCAACAATATAACCCTGATTTAATCTGAACTGTACATTCCCAGCATGTAAAAATTGGCACTGCTGAAAAATATCATTCAATGGGACAGGCTGACTACACTTGAAATTAAAAATTTTGAATGTAAAATGTTTATTCAACACTGCTCAGCATTGATAAACTGGATTTCTAGAATACTTACTTGGGTATTATTCCCAAAAATTACAGTTTCAATCTTTTCCTCTATTTCCAAAATTACCATTTCCTCATTGGTAATATTCAGCAGATTAACCTTGCTCATTTTGCATTCTGAAAAAAATATATAAATTATCACGTAGGTAGTCTCTTAAATTTTGACTGCCAAATCTCCAAACATACCTGCAACCATCTTACTCTGTACCCTCCTGTTACAATTTAGACACTCCTCGATCCCCTACCAAGGGTCAGACTCTCAGATTAAACCTGAATTTTCTCTTTCTCCTCTTATATCTTCTAAGATTTTACTCTTTCTTCAGTCATTTTCTCTCTTTGACACTCTACCTACCTCGCTGATAGATCCTTTAACATCTTTAATCTTTAAAGATAACCACAATGACCTCATTCTTTTTCAAGTAGTAATCAACCTGGAAACATTTACAGTTAAACAAACATTTACAGCCAACTTCTTAAAGAGTTGCCTATAGACATATCCAGTTCCTCACTTCTCATTAATTCTTTAAGTTCAGTCTGCAGTCTGCTCCACACTGCCACAGTAATTCCTATTTACATGGATGCCAATCATTTTCATGTTGTCAGGTGCGGTAGAACCTTACTGCACTTACCTTATTTAACCTCTGATGTGACTGCTACAGAGGGGCCACCCATATTTCTGAAGATACACTCTTCCCTTGATTTCAGGAGCAACAACCCGCTCAGAGTCTTACTCATCCTCCTTCTCTATCTATGGTTTATTATTGTCCCTTTTCTTCTCTCGTTATTCTCTCAGTTATCTCATCTTCATTTTCTTAGCATGTCTTTAAATTACATGCTGCCACTTGCTCAGCTTAGAGCTCTTGCTATTATTTGTGACCTCTTCCTCATCTTTTATTTCTAAGTCCATTATTTCATAAAATGGTATGTGTATTTCTTTATTTTCTTTCTCCTTTGTCATCACATGGGTTATTTTATTGTCTTCCGAATACTAGGACATTGGTTTACCCCATGTCTTCAGCCTCCCTTATTAACTTCTCTAAGCTAGTTCTCCCAAAGGAAAACGAGCCATTTTAAAAAAATAAATCAAACAATATTTTATCCAGGTATATGATGCTTCAAAAATTCCCAGTGTGTAACAAATAAAATGCAAACTGTCTTACTGCACACAGAAATTCTTACATGGTTAAGCTGGCCTATTTTACTTCCCTCCTTTCTTTGTCTTCTATAATACACCTTACTAATATTTGATCACACTAAATGCCACTCAGTTTTTCTATATAGCATTCTCCCTTCTGCCTGTAGTATTTTATATTCCATGCCATATTGTTTAAATATATTTTTCTTTATCTGTCCCGTCATTGGTTTCTCCTGTCTTCTAATGCTTACCTTCGATTTCTTCTCCAAATAAATACTTTTCTGACGATCCTACCTAAATAATCCCCTAACCCCTACATTTTTAAATCTCTGCACTGTTTCTTTCACAGCATCAGAGTGTGGTACCATCTGTTACATTTACATATT
This sequence comes from Macaca fascicularis, assembly GCF_037993035.2. NCBI lineage: Eukaryota > Metazoa > Chordata > Mammalia > Primates > Cercopithecidae > Macaca > Macaca fascicularis. Next base: position 54,402,479 of record NC_088391.1, on the reverse strand, counting down.
TATTTCTGTGCCTAATTATTTACTTCTGTGTATATTTCTCACATTAGACTATAAGTTCTATGAATCATAAATTAAGTCTATTTCATTAACCTCTGTTTATCCAGCTCTTAGTAATCTATCAGGTATACTACATGCATTAAAACTACATATATATGTGTATATGTATAAACTACATATATATGCATTAAAACTACATATATATATATATATTTAGTACAGAAATTGCCCCCTAAATTCTTCAGAGTTTAAAATCGTCTCGTTTTCTTAAATATATTTTTAGAAAATATTAGATAATAATCTAGTAAGAGCTGATGGAAACCCAGCGAAAACAACAATAAAAAGATTACGGATTATTACAGTATAAAACTAATTCTTATTATCTGACTCCTTCGAAGGATCACATTTTGAAAACATGTTACACAGGCACTTTTGTTATTATTCTATTAAATTAGGCAAATAGGGATGCATTCCTATCATTCTTTTGATTTTAGTCTTCATGACTTATTTTTTCATCATGTCCTGCAGATTTCTGCGTGTTAATAACCCATTCCTGGTTCTTCAGAAGTAGATAAAGCTAATTAAATTTAATATAATAATTTTTCAACATTGTCAGGGTATAACTGAAATATCACATTTTAGAGACTAGAAACCATGACAAGAGGTTAAGTGATTTAATCTGTATAACCATGTAATAAAGTAATGGTAATTGTTAAATTAGCATACATGCTTCTGAATGGCATTAGATATTTTTTACAAGTATTGATAGTTTTATTTTAGGTTTTCAGAAGTAGTACTTTACTTCAGATCATGAAATGCATTAATCTGAACACATGTCATATTAGAATTTCAATAAGCCAGAGATTTTCCTTGTAAAACCACGTTACCACATTACAGAATTCATAGTAAAGCTGTATACTTTTATGCCTGGTGCAAACTCTCTAACCATGGAATATTATAGAGAATACCTGGAATGTCAGGAAATATTTTTACTAGTTTGGAGATTATGTTGAGTTTGTCAGGAAGGTATTGGCTAGTGAAAAATTCAGATTCAAGGAAAGAATTACCATAGATTAAGAGTCAGTTAATTCAGTAGCTTTTCACTAGATCAAATACCTCGCTTCAGTTGAAATCTACACATGTAATGAAAGAATAAAAGTCAGATATACAAATACTGCTTAAGACTTATTGATTTATTTTATTATATCACTTATGGTTCTACACTTCTGCCCTTCGCTAGCACTACTAGCACAGCATGGGACACCATCCTGAGAATGCTCAAGAACAGCAGGTGGAAGTAAGTAGGGGCTCTGCCTGCCAGATTGCAGGCCTCTTCGGACCCTCATAGTTACTGTGTAACTTTGAGGGTCAGTGTTTGGTAATCTGCAAAATAGGAATAATACTGAAAATCAATTATTTGGAATGTTTTGAGGATTACATGCAGACTACTTAGAAAAATGTCTGGATCAAAGAAGATGCTTTTTTATTGTTGTTATTAAAAACTTTCAAACTGGTCTATTGGTTTCCAGCCTTGATGCCTTTCATTCTATGCTTTCTTTCCTTTGAAGTCCAGTCAAGATGTAGCTTTGCTTTCATGATGCATTCTTTCCTCTCAGATCTAGCCTGTATAATTCTGATGAAGACCAATTAAGAGGTCACAGATTCAGAACTATATTTTTCTCTTTGATCATAGGTCAGCATTATAGCTTGGTAAAACAATATTGAGACTATGCCATGATGTCATGATTGATGCCAGGAACTGTGTTCTTTAGCTTTCAAAGCTGCTCGAGATGATAGGTGGCTCAGAGGTACCTAAGGATATTTGCCCTAATCTCAGACTCCTATAGGTTTCCTTTCCTCAGAATGTGATATGAAAAGACAATGTAGATAACAGGAAAAGAAGAGAGAAATATTCCATTTATATGTTCTTTTCTTTAAACTCATTTCCTGGGATAAATATGATCTTTTAATCCAGATAGGTTGATGATAGAATTTTCACCCAAATTCTCATCACTTGGATACTCAGTTAAATTTATTAAAAACACAATTGACAATTGTGCTACAAATGAGCTGCCAATTTTAAATAAAAAATATGGAGTCTGAGTCAAAGAACATCTTAACTATTACTTTGTAGTTTGGATTTACCATCATGTAGTGTGAAAATCCATTTATTCTCTACTGATTACAAACTGTTTTATTCTTTTCCTTGAGGGATTCTTATCATGTATGTAATGTGTACTTTACTTCAAGTTATTATTCATGTTTTAGTAAAAATTATATATATAATATTTTATTGTTTTTGCTTTTTGATTATCCCTTTGCTTTTTATATTACAATGTATGTACAATTAGCAATTATAATATGTTTTACAATAAACATTTAAGTAATGAGTCAAAATTTTTAAAAATAGGGAATTATAGTGCATGTAAACTTGGATATATCAAAAATCTTGAAATGTTATTGGAATGTCTGATGTTTGGGAAAATATACCTATGTATCAGGCACTGGGCTTGATTGACTATGAAGTTAGAGACATAATTATTCAAACAGTTTGCATGCTGAAATGTCATTGTAATGAGGTAGAAATTTAGGTGAGCATGTTAAGCAAGCAGTTCTGGACTTCAGTGCGAACTAGGGTGGGCAGGATGTCAGACAATATTTTCTAGAAAAAAATGACATTGAAATTGCTCAAAAAGATTGTTACTAGATAGTACTTTGTTTCATGGTCTACATGTCTATTTTTGTGCTATTTCCATACTGTTTTAATGACTGTAGCTTTATAATACCTTTAGAAGGCAAAAAGTGTGATATTTCCAGCATTGGCCTTCTTGATTAAAATTGCTTTTGTTATTCAGGGCCTTTTGGTTTTCCATATACATTTTATAAATGTTTTTCTATTTTTTTATACTTCTGTAAAAAATGTATTTTAAATTTGAGTAAGAACTGCATTGAATTTTTAGATCACTTTGGGAAATATGGACATTTTAAAACCTGATTTTTCTAATCCATACATGCAGGATACCTTTTCATTTATTTGCATCTGTTTTAATTTCTTTGATTAGTGTTTTGTAGTTTCCATACAAGTCTTTCACCTCTTGCTTAGATTTATTCCTAAGTATTTTATTCCTTTTGGTGTTAATGTGAATGAGATTATTTTATTAATTTACTTTTGAGATTGTTAATGGTTGGTGTATAGAAACAATTGATTTTTGTGTGTGTGTTTTTTGTATCCTGCAACTTAACTGAATTAATTAGTTCCAACAGTTTTTGTGAAGAGTCTTTAGGGCTTTCTATATGTAAGGTCACGGTATCTGAAAATAGAGATAATTTTATTTCTTCTTTTCTGATTTGAATATATTTTATTTATTTTTCTTGATTAATTGCTTTGGCTTGGAATTTCAGTACTTCCAGTATGTTAAATAGACATGGCAAGAGTGAGCATCCTTGGCCTGTTTCATAGCTCAGAGAAAAAGCTTTCAGTTTTTTACCATTAAGTATGATGCTAGTTGTGGACATTTTATATATGCATTTTATTTTTTTTTAGATGAGTTCCTTCTATGCTTTTTTGTTAATGATTTTTATCATGAAAGGATGTTGAATTTTGTCAAATTATTTTTCTGCACCTATTTAGATGATCATGTGTTTGTTATTTGTCCTTTGTTCTGTTAAAGGAGTTTATCATACTGAATGATTTACAAATGTTAAATCATTCTTGCATCCCAGAGAATATTTGTAGTTGGTGATGGTATATGATTTTTTTCATAAAGTGAAAGCAAGTTTATTAGAGAAGAAAAGAAACAAAAGAAGAGCTACTCCAGCCAGGCGCAGTGGCTCACACCTGTAATCTCAGCACTTTGGGAGGCTGAGGCGGGTGGATCATGAGGTCAAGAGATTGAGACCATCCTGCCTCAATCAACTGGTTCTTTTCTTCAAAGAAAAATTTTTATTTGATATATCTTTCATATTTACCGTTATAGTTGTATAGTTGATAATTAGTTGGAGAAAGTCACAAACTTTTCGCTGTTTGTTTTGAACACAAAGGCTTCTTACTTGATTATTATTAAATATTTTTCTCCAGATTTATGGAGGTATAATTAATAGGATTGTGAATATCTGAAGTGTACAATATGATAAACAGTCATATGTGTACACTGTAAAATAATTACCATAATCAAGTTAGTCAACACATCTACCATTTCACACACTTCTTTTGGTAAGACTGCTTAAAATCTCCTATGTAAGCAAATTTCAAGTATATAAGACAATGTTATTAACTACAATCACCATGTTGTACATTAGATCATAAGAACTTATTAGTCTTATACTTAAAATTTGTACCTTTTGACAAACATCTTTCCATTTTTCCAACTCCCCTGACCCTGGAAACCACCATTCTACAGTTTGTGGAGCACCTTTTCACATTTGTGTTGTCCACTCATATATCTTATTAGGGAAAATGCCTAATCAGATCCTTTGCCCATTTTGTAATCAGATTATCTGTTTTTTTCTTTTTTTGTTTTGTTTTTTTTTTGTTGTTGTTGTTACTGAGTTGTAGGAGTCACTTATATATTTCAGATACTAACCTCTTATCAGATATATGGTTTACAAACATTTTCTCCCATTCCATAGTTTACTTTTTTATTTTGTTGATTTGTTCAGTTGCAGGACAGAATCTTCTTGGTTTGATGTAGTCCCATTCACATATTTTTGTTTTGGTCTCTTTTGCTGTTGGTGTCATATAAAAAAAAAATATTGTAACATCGATGTCAAGGAGATTTTTTTTCTCTTTGCTTTCGTCTAAGGGATTTATAATTTCAGGCTTTACATTTGTGTTGAAAATACTTTGAGTTGATTTTTGTACATGATGACAGTGAAGGATCTAATTTTATGCTTCTACGTGTATATATCCAGTTATCCAAACATCATTTATTAAAGAGACTGTCTCTTTCCCATTGTATGCTTTTGACACCCTTGTCAAATGTTAGTTAATGATATATGCATGAGTTTATTTCTGAGCTCTCCTTTATGTTTTATTGCTATATGTTTCTGCATTTATGGCAGCACATATTGTTTTGATTAATATAGCTTTTAATGTATTTAAATCAGGAAGTATGATGTCTCTAGTTTTGTTTTCTGCTTATTTATTTATTTATTTATTTATTTTACAGAATTTCTTTGACCATTGGTGTCTTTTTGGTTCCATATGAATTTTAGGATTTTTTAATCTCTGTGAAAAATTAGCAATGATATATTGATATGACATCTTTTGGTTATAGGCAACCTATGGAATAGGAGAAAATCTCTTCAAAATATATACTTGTTAAGGGGTTAATTTCCAAAACATGTAATGAACTATTGCAATTCGATAGCAAAATTGCAAATAACCTGCTTAAAAGTAAGCACAGGACCCCAAATAGAAAAAATTATGGGCAAAGGACTTCAAAGAAGATTGACAAATGACCAACAGGTATGTAAAAAATGTTTAATATCACTAGCCATCAGAGAAATGCAAATGTAAAACACACAAAATATTGCATCACAACTATTAGCATGGTAACTATTTTTTAAAAGAATAAGTATAGGTGAAGTTATGAAGAAATTTGAACCCTTGTTCACTGTTGGTAGGCCTATAAAATGGTGCAACTGCTTTGGCAAACAGCATGTAAGTTCCTCAAAAAATTAAAAATAAAATTATCATATGATCCAGCAACCCATCTCTCACTATATATCTAAAATAATTGAAATAAAAATAATAAATATATATCTGCACTCTTCATGAAGGTATTATTTATAATAGCCAAGATAGGAAAATAATTCAATGTACCCCAGCTGATGAATGGAAAAAGAAAAATGGGATATATGCAGATAATAAAATATTATTCAACTAAAAAAAGAAGAAAATTGTACCATCTATGACAACATAGATGCATATGGAAGACAAAATGCTAAATGAAATGTCAGTCATAGAAAGGCAAACGTTGCATGGTTCTTCTTACATGAGTCATCTAAAATAGTCAGACTTATAGAAAATACAGTAGAATGGTGCTTACCAGGGGATAAGAGGAGACAGATATGGAGAGGGGTTTTGTTTTGTTTTGTTTTGTTTTGTTTTGAGATGAAGTTTTGCTCTTGTTGCACAGGCTGGAGTGCAATGGCACGATCTCGGCTCACTGCAACCTCTGCCTCCCAGGTTCAAGAGATTATTCTGCCTCAGCTTCCCGAGTAGCTGGGATTACAAGTGCCCACCACCACAACCAGCTAATTTTTAAAATTTTTTATTTTTAGTAGAGATGGGGTTTCACCATTCAAGCTGGTCTTGAATTCCTGATCTCAGGTGATCTGCCTGCCTCAGCCTCCCAAAGTGCTGGAATTACAGGCGTGAGCCACCGTGCCCAACCCAAAGTGTTCTTTGTAATAGGTATAAAGTAACAATTATTCAAATTAACTACAAGAAAACTGTGGTTCAACACAGTGCTTATAGATAACAATTATTCATTGTGAACTTAATTTTTTAATAAAACAATAGATCTCATGTTATGTGTTCTTACCATAGCAAGACAAAATAAAATGGAAAACAATGACAACAGAAAAGATGCAAAGAGACACAAACAATTATTTGGTGCTGATGGATATATTTATTATCGTGATTATTGTGATAGTAACATGAGTGTGTACACATGTTCAAACTCACTAAACAATATACGTTGATTATGTTCAGCTTTTTGTGTGCCAGTTAAACCTCAATAAAACTGTGGATAAAAATAAATAAACAGGTAGTACTTAAGTGAGAGCAAGAAATGAGGAAAGTGTAAAGATAGGGTACCTTGCTTTCACTTTCTAGACTTAGATATTAACTCAGAGCCTATGCACAAGCTGCTACCTAAGGTTGAGATATTTTTAAAAACATATTTTCTCATAATTAACTTCCTTTAAAATCTGTCATTTCAGTTCACTTGCCATTTCATCAAAGAATTTAATTCTGTTCTGACCCTCCAGAATATATGAAACTCATCTGCAATATATTTCCCTAGCTCCCTATGCTTTATATTCAGACCATTAGTAGATTTGGAGTTTGTAATTATAGATCACTGTCATTCTTTATTTAATATCAGTCATCTGCTATAGATAATGAGCTACATGACAGCAGAAATATATTTTTTCTTTCATTTTTGTTCTGGCTAAAAATTTATCCCCAGAAATCCTCCAAATATATACTGAGTGTTGAATAAATATTAGTTGAATGAATGAATGAATGAATGTTCTATGTAGAGAAAACAGTACAACAGTGAGAGGAATGCAAGTATTTCAATATGGTTTTATATTACTTCTGAGGCTTTTTAAAAACAAAGCTTCTTTACAACATTCTGTATTATAGTGCCCTGTTTACTTGTCCCTTCCCTTCCTTATAGTGAACCTACAGGCAGAAACTTTGCCTCATGATTATACTTACAATATTTAGTATAATGTCTGTATTAGTTGGGATCCAGACAAGTATAATGTCTACATTAGTTGGGGTCCAGAATTATTCCAAAATAATCCAGAAATGAATTATTTTATTTTATTTTTGAGAATGAGTCCTGTTCTGTTGCACAGTAGCACTCACTACAACTCCGTCTCCCAGGTTCAAGGTATCCTTCTGACTCAACCTCTCAAGTAGCTGGGATTACAAGCATGCACACAACATCCACTAATTTTTGTATGTTTAGTAGAAATGGGATTTTATCATGTTTTCCAGGCTGGTCTCAAACTCCTGACCTCAAGTTATCTGCCTGCCTCAGCCTCTCAAAGTGCTGGGATTACAGGCGTGAGCCACTACACCCAAACATATGAATTATTTTAACAGGAGATAACTTGATATAAAAATCATTAATCAGGCATGGACAATTTTAAAAATACCTGGGATAAAAGTGAGGTTTTGTAGAATTAGTAATTGCAGTGAACAGCCACCAACCCTATGAGTAAACGAAGGGAAATCTATGAAATTCTTATAATTGAGAAGTGGTCTCATGGAGCCAAGATTTAGATCTCGGTGATGAAGGGTCAGCCAGCTATTCTGGTGACTCTCAGGAGCTGCAGTGAGGCTGTTTCTGCCTGAAAGCTGAAATTGATTGCTTTTACTTGCAACAACTGTCATTGCCAAGGTGACAACCATTGCAAGGGTGAGTCTAACAGGAATAGAAAATAAAAAGTACTAAGTAAGCCCTCTCTTCCACTTCTATCTTTCCTTTCTCTCTCTAAAATCCTGTATTGGCAGAGTCTAAACAAGATCCAGCTGATAAAGTATAAATGTGATTCACAAAATCCCATCACCAGCACAGCTAGAATACAGCAGGGTAAATTTAAAGGTAAAAGCCAATAGGTAATTTTCTAGTACAGAATCCACACATACTGCAATAACAAAAGCAACCTATGATTTTTCCTAACAAGAGACAATTTTTCTTTGTATAAACAAAATTACTCCTCCACTTTCCAGGAAATTATACAAAGTTTCCATATTCACTCAGTAGATCCATGCCTGGAAGACAGTTACAGTATCCATCTCTGGACTAGGTTAACTGCTTGTCCCATTATTTCACAGTCTCTTCTGAATATATATATATATATATATATATATATATATATATATATATATATTTACCTGCAGACTAAGTTATAAAATAGCCACTAACAATCCTTTTATAAAATAATTAGGGAAAGACAAAAATAAAAAAAAATTATATAATACACACAGACGTACATAAACACACATATAATAAGCAAGGGAAGATATACATAAGTGGTATAATTCTCCTTCTTGAATGTGTTCATGAATCCATGGTTTACCTGCCATTACAGAGTCAATTTCTTATGTCCTTTGTTCTTAGATTAGAACTCAGCAGGGCTAGGTCTTTACCTGCTAGAATGACAAACATCTTCATTCTTGAAGACCCTGAAACCTTAATGGCTTTTTGTTTGTTTGTTTGTTTGTTTGCTGTAATTTTATATTATCTTTTACTATTCAACATTAAAGTACTAAGAGGCATCCTGCAGATATTCCAGACATAATCTTCCTAGACACCCCTTATTGAATAATAGCAATGCTATTCTCTTTGTAATCTTAATCAATCACCCAGCCAATCAGGTAACCCTCATTTTTGTTTGCTGGTTTGATACCATAGAAAGAAGAAAGAGAGAAAGAGAGAAAGAGAAAGAAAGGAAAGAAAGAGAGAAAGAGAGAGAAAGAAAAAGAGAAAAGAAAGAAAGAAGGAAAGAAAGAGAAGGAAGGAAGGAAGGAAGGAAGGAAGGAAGGAAGGAAGGAAGGAAGGAAGGAAGGAAGGAAGGAAGGAAGGAAGGAAGGAAAGGAAAGAAAGAAAGAAAGAAAGAAAGAAAGAAAGAAAGAAAGAAAGAAAGAAAGAAAGAAAGAAAGAAAGAAAGAGCAAGCAAGCATACTAATGACTGAATAGCAAGCTCAGCTTCCAATTCAATGGAATTTCTTTCTGAAAACAGTACTCTTAGGAACCAAAATCTCCACCCCAGCAGAGCTGAAACTTCTGGAATGAAGGGGAAAAAATGGAGTGAGACATTATGTGTAATTATGACAGAAGCTACTACCACTTTTACTACGTCATTGCCAGATGGTTACAATCTGCATCATACATCGGTTGCTAATTCAAATGATATACTTCAGTTTGTATTGTTGGGGCTTAGAAAATAATAGCCTAAAATGAAGACCTCAGAAGCAAAAGTTTTTCTTCAACTTTCTCCTGCCCTCCTGTCTCTGTCTCATTCTCCTCTAAAGGCTAGCCAGAGAAACTAGAACGCCTTTTCCCTAAGGTGGTTCATAGAAACAAGAACTCCTTTTACCCCAAACTAACCGTGAAACCTAAAAATATTACTCTCCCTTTCCCGCCACCTTTTTTTGTGTAAAAGCTGACCATAAAGAAATCATCTCACCTATCTTGCTTGACTGTAAGTTATAAGACTCGTATTCCAGAGACAGTCCTGCCCATACCCAGAACCCCATTCCAGAACCCCATTCCAGAACCCCATTCCAGAACCCCATTCCAGAACCCCATTCCAGAGAGGGTTCTGCTCCACACCTCAGAGAGGCCAAGAAGAATCTAGACAGATAGGACTTGCTGGGTTTTCCCCACTCAATCTGTTAGCATTAGATAGTACACTTTCTGTCCAGTCATTTTTTTTTTAGTATTTATTTATTTATTCATTTATTTATTTATTTATTAGACAGAGCCTCACTCAGACTCCACGGGCTGGAGCCCAGTGGCGCGATCTCGGCTCACTGCAAGCTCCACCTCCCAAGTTCATGACATTCTCCTGCCTCAGCCTCCTGAGTAGCTGGGACTACAGGCACCCACCACCATGCCTGGCTGATTTTTTGTATTTTTAGTGGAGATGGGGTTTCACCATGTTAGTCAGGATGGTCTCGATCTCCTGACCTCGTGATCTGCCCGCCTTGGCCTCCCAAATTGCTAGGATTGCAGGTGTGAGCCACTGTGCCCGGCCCTGTCCAGTCATATTTCTATGTGGTTGGCCATACTTTACTGAACCTCATTATAAAAATAGATAGTTTTCCCTGTCTCTTTGGGTCTTTATTCTGAAAATTCAAGTGTATACAGGTTAAGTAAATTTGCATGGCTTTTCTCCAACTAATCAGCCTTTTCCATATTTATTTTTAAGCAGACCTTCAGAGGGCCAAGCCATTGACCCCTAGAACATGATAAAACACCATGCTTCAAGGATCTTTTCTCTCAACTGACAGGCATTGTTTGAGTCTTCAAAAGACACATGATTATTCCAGCAGACCAGTTGCTTATGGCTAATGGGGCATGTGGTGAGACCTATGAATTCTATGGACCAGAGCCCATTGCTTTACTATATATGCTGCAAAATCTGTTTCTTTATCAAAATCAATTGTGTGTACAATACCATGATGGCGAATTAGGCAGTTAATAAGTTCATGGATAATAGGCTTCAAAGTGTATGGGCAGAAAGAAAGTCCATATCCACAATGTATTTCTGTTTCTGTGAGAATAAATAACTGTATCTTACATGATATAATTGTTCTAATGCATACAGTCTACCACCAAGAAATGATTCACATAGAAAAAGTTGTTTTTCTCTACTGTTGACAGATTAGATACCTGATATGGCAATAGCCACGTAAGTTTGGGGAGGGTAAGTACAGAATCTTACCCTGTACTTACATCACGATTATCATGAATATTTTTTACATAGATGTGTTGCGGAGGCAAAAGATGGCTTTAAAAAGAGACTGAGGCCAGTGCGGTGGCTCATGTCTGTAATCTCATAATCCCAATGCTTTGGAAGGCCATGGTAAGTGGATCACTTGAACCTAAGAGTTCAAGACTAGCCTGGGCAACAAAGAGACATCCTGTCTCTATGAATAATAATAATTAAAACAAAAACAGAAACAAAACAGCCAGATGTGGTGAGATGTGTCTGTGTCCCAAGACACTTGAGAGGCTTAGGTAGGAGGATCACTTGAGCATGGAAGGTCAAGGCTACAGTGAGCAATGATTACACCACTGCACTGCAGCATAGATGATAGAGCAAGACCCTATTAAAAAAAAAAAAAAAAGAGACGAACTGAATTATATGCACATTATATGTCATTTGGTCCACTTGATTAGTGAAAGACCCTTCTGTAGAAGATGATCTTTGGTTAGTACACAAATGAAACTGCCCATGAATCAATGTCATTCTTTATTCACAGCAATTTCTCAGTTCAAACTAAGTGGAAACCAGATGTACTACTTGAATTTCTACTAGAAAGACTTGTCTGTCTTCCCTACTCTCCTTCAGAGCCACTTCTGGATTAGGATGTATGTCTGCTGTATTCACTTTTATTCATAACTGGCATTTGATGTAGATTATCTATAAATCAGAAACATTCATTTTCATCCTCAGTCAATGGGACATAAGTGACTATCCATGAGAACACAGTTTGGTCTGGATTAGGGAAGACAGACAATGTTGCAGGGATTAGTACTGATGTAATATGAGACACCAGCTCTTGAAGCATTCATGCATCTTCCAAATTGATCTTTTATCTCCCATTTTCACTAGATGACTGATTGCTCTCCATAAGTACAAGCTTATAGTTTGTAGAAAAGATACGGGCAATTTATGATAAACATCTTAGTGCAAATGAATATCTAATTTCCTATTGTTACAGTGGCTACCAAGCTTGAATAGAAGCCCAAGGATATTTCTCAAAAAGGCAATGTTTATCAGCAAAAGAAAGGAATTTAGCCTCAAAGCCTAGAAGGCTGTGTTGTTACACCTTATAGGGGACTTTCAGGGGCTTCATACAGCAGTTACATTTTTCACAGAAATTTTGAATATCATTGAATATACTATCAGCCTCTATGAGTATTGACTAAAAGCTGAAAGCTGTGTCTCGAAAGAATAGTTATCTTCTAAAGAGGATATGAACTTGCTTCCAAACCCTAGAGGCCTATGCTAGTATTCTCCTACTGATTTCCATAGGCTCAATACATTATCTGTACTTGCTACAGTAACTTTGCGTATCATTGGATATGTTGGGTCTTAATTTCCAAGTAGAAGAACAACTTTAACTGCAGTCTGGACTGGTGCTGAACCTTCTTGTATTCTCATCCTTGCTTAAAACTCATGACATACTTCGTAAGTGGGTTTGAGGAGTATACTCAAAGCATCTCTTGGCAGAGAGTAAAAGTTAATGTAATCCTTAGACAAAAATGTTAAGTTGTATTTTTAGTCCTGCAAGGTAACACTTGAACTTTTAGCAGTCCTTACAATTGGTGTAGAGAGGGAATTAAAGCCAATTCTGGTGAACAGGCTCCATGCCACACATTAGGGCTGAAACAATATTTTTCCCATTTTGAACGACAACCAGAGTTGCCTTCTGATTTAGATAGTTATAAGACAGTTATTCATAAAGATCCATTTATTTTCTGCACAGGGCAAATAATTGTTCTATGTTCATTTATGAGCAACAGAATGTTGCAATTTGTAAAAACCAAATCTGGTTTTATTTTTTTCTTTTTTCTTTCCATCCAGGAGTCCAACCAGTATCTGTTTAATTCTTGTTTTACAGTTATTGTGAGGTGATTCATCGTTGTGTTTGGGTTAACCAATACATAGTTCCAGATACGTTTAAGAGGTCATTTCAGTCAGCCTTTCTGAAAACAGAAACTCCTCTAGATATTTTCCAGGAAAAAACTTAGCAAAGAAAATATATGTTTACAAAACAGTTGAAATGTCTTGGGAAGAGAAGTCAGGGAGAACTATTACTGGCTTTGCTAACATTGAAGGAAGCCAATCATGTTTCTCTCAGTTGCTAGTAACATTGAAGCATAGATTTGTAAGCTTGTCCAGAAACTTCTGTTAACCTTATATTTGCCCTCAGTCAGCATCTGCTAACACAGCAGGAGTATCCTAAGTTTTTCTGTTATGTCCTCCTGATCATGAGCAAGTGCCTCTCCTTGGAGAAATGAGAACTAAAATTCCATTGACAATCTAGTTGACAAACTTTCTACAACAAATTTGGTCACCAGTTGCTTGGGACTGTCATTGTTTAGCTGCTAGGGCCCATGACCTTTCATCACTGTTCGGTGGCCACCTCGCAAAGACTGTGGCACAGTGCTTAGTCACTCAGGTGCCGTGGGACTCTTGGGGTTGGTACTCAGTCCTGGCTCTGTTCACTAGTTGTGTGGCCATCAGTGGGATAGTTTTCTTTTATGCCTTCAGTTTCCTCATCTGTAAATATAATTTTTAGCTTTCCATCATTTGTGTATCAAGGGAGAGCTTACGAAGGTTGGTGTATTGCTAAGTAGTGAACAATATTTAACATAGAAATCTTCAAGTTTGTTAGTATCCGTAAATCAGATTAAAACAAGGATATAATTGGAGTCTTCAATGCAAGTAAATATTTGCATCTTACCTTGGCATTAAGGCATCCGTTGCTAAGGCAGTAGTGTAGTTACCTTCCAGGTGGCATTCAACAGATGACTCCTCAGTGGCTATAAAACAAACGGCAAACAAACAAAAAAATATATTAAGAAAACACTCACAGATCATCTAAAATAAAGAGGAAAAAGCAACTATCTTTGTTGAGCCTATAATAATCCTTTAGTCGGCTGTGCGCGGTGGTTCACATCTGTAATCCAAGCACTTTGGGAGGACGAGGGAGGTGTATCACCTGAGGTCAGGAGTTTGAGACAAGCCTAGCTAACACAGTCAAACCTCATCTCTACTAACAATACAAAAATTATCCGGGAGTGGTGGCAGGCACCTGTAATCTCAGCTACTCGAGAGGTTGAGGCAGGAGAATTGTTGGGACCCAGGAGGCAGAGGTTACAGTCAGCTAAAATTGCGCCATTTCCAGCTCAGGTGACAACAGTGAGACTCCATCTCAAAAATAATAAAAAAAAATTCTTTAGTTAAAAGTGGTAAATTTCTCCAGAGGTTTATATATTTATTGTTTGTTTGTTTGTGTGTTTGGTTTTAGTCATATGTGATTATAATTATATCCTATTGGCCAACCTTAGCAATTTCTAAGAGAAAAACAAAATCAATGATTTATAAAATAAATAATTAATAAAATATTTTAAAAGAAAAATTCTAAAACAACATTGGCATTGAAAATTCACTATCAGTAGACTAGAAATTTTGAAGAGTTCCTAGAAAATAGGAAACTAATTGGATATGATTAAAGAGAGCTGGAAGAAAAAAAGTCAGAAAATATGGAGGACAGAAAAAAAAGACACAGAATTAATAAAACACCATTTACTTTAGGGAAAAAAGCTGAAAATTAGTATTAATTTATGAGACAAGTTTATTATTGGAACAAAACATATCAAAGTTGTAACATATTAGATTTCTCTCTATATAATTGTTTATTAAACCACAGCCAATATCATGCCGAATGGACAAAAACTGGAAGCATTTCCCTTGAAAACCAGCAAAGACAAGGTTGCATCTTTCACCACACTTATTCAGCATGGTATTGGAAGTTCTGGCCAGGGCAATCAGACAAGAGAAAGAAATAAAGGTATTTAAATAGGAAGAAAATAAGTCAAACTATCTTTGTTTCCAGATAACAGAATCCTATATCTAGAAAAACCCCTCTCCTCAGCCCAAAAGCTTTTTATGCTGATAAGCAATTTCAGTAAAGTCTCATGATACAAAAATCAATGGGCAAAAATCGCTAGCATTTCTATATGCCAACAACAGGCAAACCAAGAGCCAAACCACTAATGAACTCCCATTCACAATTGCCGCAGAAAGAATAAAATACCCAGGAATACAGCTAACAAGGGAAGTGAAGGACCTCTTCAAGGAGAAGTAAAAACCATTGCTCAGAGAAATCAGAGATGATACAAACAGATGAAAAAACATTCCAGGCTCATGGATAGGAAGAATCAATATTTCAAAAATGGCCATACTTCCCAAGGCAGTTTATAGGTTGAATGCTATTCCCATTAAACTACCACTGACATTCTTCACAGAATTAAAAAAAAAAAAAACTATTTTAAAATTCATATGGAACCAAAAAAGAGCCTGAATAGCCAAGGCAATACTAAGCAAAAATAACAAAGCAGGAGGCATCATACTACCTGATTTCAAACTATACTACAGGGCTACAGTAACGAAAACAGCATGATACTGATACAAGAACAAACACATTGACTGATGCAACAGAATAGAGAGTCTAGAAATAAGACTGCACACCTCAAAGCATCTAATCTTCGATAAACTTGACAAAAACAAACAATGGGGAAAGGATTCCCTATTTAATAAATGGTGCCAGGAAAACTGGTTAGCCATATGCCAAAAATTGAAAATATACTCTTTCCTTACATCATATACAAAAATCAACTCAAGATGGATTAAAGAGATAAATGTAAAACTCAAAACTACAAAAACTCTAGAAGAAAATCTAGCCAATACCATTCGGGACATAGGCATGGGCAAAGATTTTATGATGAGGACACCAAAAGCAATTATGCCAAAAGCAATTGCAACAAAAGTAAAAATTGATAAATGGGATCTAATTAAATTAAAGAGCTTCTCAACAACAAAAGAAGTTATTTGGCCTAGCAGTCCTATTACTGGGTATATACTCAAATGAATACAAATTGTTCTAATATAAAGATACATACACACATATGTTCATTACAGCACTACTCAAAATAGCAAAAACATGGAATCAACCCAAACACCCATCAATGATAGAATGGATAAAGAAAATGTGGTACATATACACTATAGAGTACTATGCAGCTATGAAAAGGAATGAGATCATGTCCTTTGTGGGAACATGGATGGAGTTGCAGGCTATTATCCTTAGCAAACTAATGCAGAAACAAAAACCCAAAAACTGCATGTTCTCACTTATAGGTGAGAGTTGAATGATGAGAACACATACACACTGCGGAAACAACGCACACTGGGGTCTGCCAGAGGGTTGGGGGTGTGAGGAGAGAGAGAATCAGGAAGAATAGCTAATGTATTCTGAGTTTAATACTTGGGTGATGGGATTATCTGTGCAGCAAACCACCATGGCAAAAGTCTACCTATGTAACAAATGTGCACATCCTGCACATGTACTCCTGAACTTAAAATAAAAGTTTGAAATAAAAAGAAATTTTAAAAAATCATTAATTTGTGAAGACAGCCAAGCTCACCACTATATCACTAGTGTAAAAAAGTCATTTATTCATGTATGTGATTAGAGTCAATAATGCTTGCAAGACATTTGAGAATAAGTAATAAATTTAAAAAGAACCAAAATAAAGCAATTGATTAAATATAAATAGCATAATTCAGATAACAGAAAACGACTTTAAAATATTTCAACACTGTTCTTTATGTATTAATAAGTTTGATAGAATATTGTATATATAAATTCAAAGCCTGTTGATTATAAGAGTATTCCTTGAAAAAAATAAATTATTTGAAGGGGTTAGTAAAAATTTAAGTACAGGTTATAAAGTTGTCAATCTAGAATATACATTCATAGAGTGAGGAACAAAAAAATAATTAAAAATACAGAACATAAAAAAAGAAGAAATACAAATTAAAGTAAAAGCTCTATGAAATCAATGAGAGAGTGGATTGAGACCTTGTTTTAACCCAGTTTACTAGGAAAAACAAGGTGACAATTTCAAAGTTCTCAGCAAAATTTATTTTGAGCATTGATCCATCCAGAAAAACTAGCATTAAATCAGAACATTTTTGACATAAATTGGCAAATGTTTAATTACATAACCACAATTGTGGAAAGTTTATTACAAAAAATCATATTTCAGTAAAAAGGAAAGCATTATTTCAAATAAGAAATAGGTATGAAAAATAAAATTAGTTGACAAAGATTTATGTATTTTTATTTATAAATAAACAATGATTATAGATTATCTAAGTGATTGCTTACATATGCTTAAAATTGTGTAAATGTGAAATCCAGATGATCTCACTGTGGAAGCTGATGATATAAGTTATGAACGTATTTATGATTAAAATATCAATAATAAAAATTTTACAATAACATGTATAAAATATTTTGTGTGGTTGATGCCATGTTGTGTTCTTTTCCTATTTAGTCAGAGGTTAATTCTTCACAAAAACAGAAAATTATGCATTTTAATATTAACAACTTATGAGTAATCATTAGATTTCCCGGAAAAAGTATGGATGTATTCTGTATCACTACAGCAAAGTAGAAGAAACATGATAATAACAACAATTGATCAAACAAAAAGCAGAAAAGAGTAAATGCATTAAAGAAAATGAAAAAAGGAGAATAAATTGAAAACATGAATTTTGTTTACATTGTAAATCTATGTCTTTAATTATGCTTCTAATTAGAAATAACACCAAATATATCATTTACTCCAGATGTTCAAATGGACGAAAATACCCATTTAAAAACAGAGCCTCATATAAGAATGAAATTGACTAACAACGTCCTATAAACCAAAGACATAGATAAAATAAAAATAACAGAAAAATTTGTTTTAACAGAAAGATGTAAAATATTTACCATTTTATTAACAAATAAAAAGATCTCCAGGCTCCGTGTCTCATGCCTGTAATCCCAGCACTTTGGGAGGCCAAGGCGGGAGGATCACAAGGTCAGGAGATCGAGACCATCCTGGCCAACATGGTGAAACCCCATCTCTACTAAAAATACAAAAAATAGCTGGGTGTGGTGGCGCATGCCTGTAAGCCCAGCTACTTGGGAGGCTGAGGCACGAGAATCAATTGAACCCAAGAGGTGGAGGTTGCAGTGAGCTGAGATTGCACCACTGCACTCCAGCCTGGCGGCAGAGAAAGACTCCTTCTCAAAAAATAAAATAAAAAGATGTAGTCATATTGATAATAAAATAAACAGAATGCCAAACCAAAAACAGAAAAGTTAACAGACAGAAATATTTTGTTTTGATAAAAATTAAAACCATGGAGATTAAAAAAATAATGAATCATCATGCACACCATGATATATATTTGAAATGTCCACAGGATAACATGGATATACAGAAATGTCCAATACACAATCATGACAGATGAATTTAGAGCATGGTTTTTGGAAAGCAATAGATCAAATATTTAAGTAACATGATCTAAAAGCCTTATCTCACACTATGTAACCTTATTTTTTTGCAAATAATTAAATCAGATTATAAATTTGACCAAGCAGAAACCATTCTCTCTCTCTCTGTCTCTGTCTCTGTCTCTCTGTCTCTCTGTCTCTCTGTCTCTCTCTCTGTCTCTGTCTCTGTCTCTCTGTCTCTCTCTCTCTGTCTCTCTCTCTGTCTCTCTGTCTCTCTGTCTCTCTCTCACACACACACACACACACACACACACACACACGCACACACACACATAAACATTCTCTTTTTGAAGCAAAGGATACAACACAAAAAAACGAAACTCATACAGGTTATCTTTTACCACAGTTTAATGGAATTGCATGCCAAAACTTTATATTTGTGTTTGTATGTTTATCTATACAAGATAAACAAGGGAAGTTCATAGGATAGGGCAAGGTGATAGTAACTTTTCAAAGGGGAAAGATTTAGGGAATTTCTAGAGGTAGTCGTAAATGTGTGCATTGTTTACAGACTATGTAGGCACAGATGAAAGAAATTATAGTAAGTATTGTTTAACTGTAGCTCACAGAGTTTGAGAGACAAGCAATTGTTGAATTTTAAAATATTTTTAAAAATGCACAGACTATGCTTTCTTGGCTTAAGTCATATTCCATACTGAGTCATGCAGGTTGAGACTTACAAGAATTATACCTATCAATCAGAAAATTGGAATAAGAATCTTTCAGAAATGATTATTCACTATTAAACAGATGAATAAATGCTTATTAAATATATACTGTATCCTATATTTTAAGTTAATAGATAAGGGATTTATTTAGGAAATTAAATCTTGTAGACATATGATGGATTGGATGTAGGAGAACAAGAAAAAAAATACAGCAAGGGACACATCATCAATATATCACCACAAGAAAAACTGTAGAGTTTTAAGTCTTTATGTAAAGGTTACAAGAGAATTATAGTAGAGATCCCAGAAATGGTTTAGAATATATTGAAGTTTCCATTTTTTCAAAAGTCCTGCTTTTAGGTAAAGGCATTCTACCATATTGTGCATTTTTTTCAGGAATAATGCTCAGATGTATCAGTATGTATGCATAGAAACAGGATGCTCCACAATTGGTGGTTTCTCAGCAAAGTGCAGAGTAAAATGCTTAATAATAGCTGCTAAATAGTGACTATAATGCTGAACCATAGTTTTCAAGCTGGAGAAGTGGGAAAGAAGAGAAGTAAATTCCAAGAAAGCTGAAATAGCTCCGTTGGGAGAGTGTTAGATTGAAGAGAAGTAAATGAAGGGCTACAGATAAAGTGTATGAAAATTAGAGGATAAATAAGACTGATAGTCTTGGTGAAGTTGAAAAATTGCTTCGCAAGATGGAGGAATAGGAGGTTTTGTTCAAACAGTAGAACACATGAATGAGTGATTTTGGAAAATTTCCAGGGTTTTTGTTTTGTTTTGTTTTGTTTTGTTTGCAGCAACAAGTTAGAAAATAGACACAAAATTGGGTTTGAAGGGGAGCTCCGGAAGAGGTAGGGTACTGAAGTCAGGATTGGAAGCATCCTTCATGTAAATCGTAAGATCATTGAAAGTAGTGAGCAGGATTGAAATAAAAATTTGAAGCAAGGAGTTAAGTATTGTTATATATGTGATTAAAAGTTTTCTAGCGTACAGTAAGGGGTGAGAAAAAGTAGTACAGTAAGACTGCTTGAGTTCCTATAAACATGGATTTTCAAATGATTGAATGGGAGAAATAGTCTAAAAATGACATTGGGAAGCAGGAAACACAAGAACCTTAAATGTGAGAGGTATAAGCTTTATATGAATGATAAGATATTAACATACAGCAAGGTTTCTGTTAAGAAAAACAGATAGAAGAAATTTGTGGGAAGATTTTGGGTGCTACAGAGGAATTTTCTGATTGTGGACTAGGATACTCAAAGCTCAGTGGAAAGAAGTGGTATAAGGAGAAAGGGGGTAATAGGAGACAACATGGAATAAAGCAAGAGGTATCAATGTTAACATGCTAGTATTCATGGGTAAACACAGGAGAGCGGGGTGAGGTGGGCTTGGACTTCTAGGGATGATTAATATACACAGAGAGGGGACATAAAATGGATTCTTTCATTAGAGCAGTGGGAGAGGAACATGAAAATAACATTGAGGTTCTATAAGATTTCCCCAATGCCTTTATGGGATATTGAATACCCCTGCAAGCTACCATTGGAGGAAGACAAGAATTTAGATGGCAAGTCAGGAAGATCTTAGGTAAAGGCATTCTAACCGGAAGCCCAACAGATTACTAAAATCATGAGAGAGATGGAATATCCCTGATTGCTAAGGAGTGAGGTGGCTCCTGGAAGGGGCTTTCTGTCAGCTTAGTTAGGGGTATTTGACCTGCATCTAAGTGGAGTCACACTCCCATGTGGAGTGACTAAAGTGGCAGAGAAAAGTGTGCCAGTGACCTTTTTGAAGATTAAAATGTGTGCCAGAGTCCTATTGGTAATTGGCAGGAAGGCCCTTTGTTCTCTTGGCTGATGTGTAGTCCAGTGAATTGAAAGCCTGTCTGTGGCCCAAGTAATTGATCATTCAAGTTAGAAGAAAGAAAATTTTCTTATGAAGGTATCATAACTAGTATACATCACAAATTGCATTTGTTTATAATCTAATTATAAATGACATCAAACCAAAACCAATAAATATTTTATTTATACACTTGTAGTTATTTCCTGACCTTGTTGATGTAAGGTTTGTCTTTAAATAAAACTATTGGTATTCTTAATAAATATGTATAGAAAGACAATACAATTGATGACAACATTCTTTATAGTTTCCTACTTTGACTACAGTACCAATTCTTCACATTGGGTATTTGTCTACTCAGAGAAATGTCTGTATATAAAGCTGGCCTTATATCATTATGAAGCAAATGGCTACATTTCTACACTTAGAGAAATCATTCATTTCTAGTTACATCATCGAGGAGTAACTGAACTTATTCATCTTCTGCTACTTTTAGATTAGCTGAGATCATTTAAGGTTACATAATGAACAAATGAAAAACTGTAACATAATTTTATTCTGATAAATGGATAAGGTGTGGGAGATTTCAGATAGTAAATCTGCATAGTAATTTAGATTTTTCAGAGAGGTATAACATTTATGACAACGGTATATAATTCAATTCAGTTTGAAGATTGATCTCACCAATCAAGTACTGTCATTGGTTGTAATTTACGCAAGCCATGATCTTAAGCATTTTTAACTGACTATGGCACCACACCAATGCAAGTATAGGCATTGAGAGTTGGAAGTTCTCAATTTGTAATTTAATTGTTCATTTTTTGTATCTGGAGAAGCTGATAGGAAAAAGTACAACAATGTTGGGGTAGTTGAAAAGCACTCAATACATTGGGAAAGAGGAATGCTTGTTGTCTTAGCAACATATCATATTTTTCTAAATCAGAAAATCTGTATAGCCAATTTTACTAGTGTAACTCGCATTTAATTAGTGTTTTGCCATTTAGACAGATTTACTACAGAGCTAGCTTTCTATAACACAACAATAATAATCAGCTTCAAAATGATACATTGTATTGAGAACTACACAATGAAGCCATTCAAGACATGAGTTTCAGAATGAAGTGCACTTGAATTTAGTCCTTGCTTTTTGCCACTTATTAGCTAGGAAGCCTGGAACTAATTGAGTTCTCAGGATAGTTTAATTATCTTGTAAAGGAGAATAGCACTATATACTTCATAGGAAATACAATGACGTTTTAAAAGATATTACAGTCGTCCCTGAGTATCCACAGGGGATTGGTTCCAGGACCCCCTGGGGATACCAAAATCTACTGATGCTCAAGTCTCTTACATGAAATGGCATAGGATTTGCCTGTAACCTGTTCATATTCTTTCATTTCACCTCTAGATTACTTACAATAATCATTATAAATTTTCTTTAGATTACTTATAATGCTTATGCAATATAAATGCTATGGAAATAGCTGTTAAATTGTACTTGTTCTTTTACATGTATTATTTTTTATTGTTATTATTTTTTAAAATATTTCCAGTCCATGGTTAATTGAATCTACATAAGCAAAACCTGTGGATGTGGAGGGCTGACTGGGTGTGTAAAATGCTTAGCATATTTCTTAGTCAACAGGAAGGAATCAGGAAAGAAGATTATTATTATTAGATATTATTATCACCAAATTTATTTATAATCAAAAGTTAGTTAAAATTATTTTCTAAGCCATAATCTTTATACATAAAAGGTAATTTTTTGTCGTCTTTCTACATTAGTGACTAGATCATTGATTATCAGATTTCAAAGTAGTTTACCTTAGAGCAGAAAATAATAATCAAATTTTAAATAAAGCAAATTATGTAAACATTAGTTTACACATTTCAGACATTAACTGCAAAAATAAACACAAAGAAGAGAAAAAGGAACACTTGGAAAGGTTTAAATGACCAAATTTGATCACACACTTCACAGGCAAACGGTTTTCAGGCACATTTGATTTTCAGAGAAAAAACCTGGCATGCCATATACAAGAAATGTAGCAGAAACATAAACAAAAGATCATATTCTTGTAATTTATGCATTGGACTTATTTTCTTTATATATCCAGTATCTGCTTTTATGTCAGTTTAATAACTGTATTTTAATAGCTGATGCTTTTAAATATTTATGTATGCAAATACCTTCAAAAAATCTATATATACAATATTGCATGTCTTATTTCTACATTTTGTTTGTATTTATATAATTCAAATTATTTGCTTTTGATTTACTTTAATTATAAAATTAGTTTGATATAAAATGTCTCTGTAAATATTCTGTTTTACAAATATACCATAGTAGGAGTAAACTTTTGGTATATTCTTTTTATGTGTCATTGTGATATCTGATAAAGCTCATCAATGTATCACTGGTATTCAAACCAGAATGAGCTTTATACCAAATCTCATTATTAACTTTAAATATTGACTCAATACTTAGTAACTCCAATAACTGATTTCCAGTGCCCCATTACTAAAGTAGCATTATAGTTTTTCAGACCACATTATTTAATAAGGTTTGTGTAGATGACAGCACACATATTATAGTAGCAGGAGCTAGACAAATTCCTAGGCAGATAGGGGAGGGTCCTAGGTGAAACCTGACTTTCAAACCAAAGACAAATTAAAGCTTGAAAATCAAGCTTCCAGTTCCAGGTAAAGTCCTTGACCAGAGTGAGAATTTCCCCCATGCCTTTTAGCCAATTGAATGGTGCTTTTTTTTCTAGGCCATCCATGGACCAATCAGCACACACTCCTACATTCTGAGCCCATAAGAACCCCAGACTCAGCTACAAATAAGGACTACCTGCCTTTACGCAGGAGCTACCCACTTCTGGTGCCCTCTTTGCTGAGAGCTATTCCGTTGCTCAGTAAACCTCTTTATTGCCTTGCTCACTCTGCAGTTGTCCACATAACCCCATTCTTCTTGGATATGGGACAAGAACCTGTCACCAACTGAAAAAACAATGGGAGAGACAAGGGCTGTAATACATTCCTGGCGTGCTCACAAAGTTGCAGGAAGTGACATGCTCCTGTTTGCTGAACCACAGGAGTAAAGGGTGTGACCCTTCTGGGGACTCAGACTTGAGAACTCCCTGAGCCACAGCTGTGACATGCCATAACACCCGCTTGGGGCTTCTGTTAGTTGCTGGCATTACTGAGTTTTCAGGTGCCACCACATTCCCTTTGTCCAGGTGCCAGGACCCAAGGCAGAAGCCATTTGTGGTATGCCTGTTCCAGACACAGCCTCACATGGAGCCAGCATCTGTGCCAGAGCCTGGAGCTGCCTGCCCCGCTGCAGCAGCTGGCTCACCTGGCTGTGCACCATGGCCGGATTCCTTGCTAGCTTCTTCACACACCCCTCACTGCTCCACACCCGGCTTGCCCACGGCGAGTGTAGGATCCTGGGCAGTAGTGTGAGCCAAGCACAAGCTGCTGGGATGAGTGGGCAAGTGAAACTCAAGCAGAGTGGCCGCTGATCATGGAGGTCTCTGGCTGGTGAAGCGACACCCCAAAGAATCCTGTATCTTTGGCACCCCAAAGGATTACCTACAAAGATATTGTAGGTAATTATAAAGATATTGTAGGTACAATGTAATTACAAAGATATTGTAGGCAATCCTGTATCTTTGGTAATTACAAAGATATTGTAGGTGCAGTATAATTAGAAGATATTGTAGGTAATCCTGTATCTTTGGCACCCCAAAGGATTACCTACAAAGATATTGTAGGTAATTATAAAGATATTGTAGGTACAATATAATTACAAAGATATTGTAGGCAATCCTGTATCTTTGGTAATTACAAAGATATTGTAGGTGCAGTATAATTAGAAGATATTGTAGGTAATCCTGTATCTTTGGCACCCCAAAGAATTACCTACAATGATAATGTAACATGCTTATAATAAAATTCCTACTACTCAACATTTAGTTATCAAAATTTATCTAAAAAGAAATAAAAAGATTGAAACAGCTTTTTCAGTAACATGAGACGAAGAGAGGGTGATGGCAGGACATGAGGCAGCAAAATTAAAATAATCCAGGAACAGCATTTTCCCATTAAAGAAAATGAAAATGGTGGCTCAAGATTTACTAGCATTTAGCAAAGCCATCATAGATGTATAGTTATAAGAAGCATTCTATTTGCCTGAAAAATCAAAGAAAAATAACTTGAAAAGATATAAACTGTAACATATAATATTGAGAAGGCTTTAGAGTATGATATAATTATAGCAGCCTTTATTTGAATTTCTATGAATTGTTTTATGTGAAATTGCAATGAAAGTTGTTTAGGTTAGATTACAAATCACATCTAACAACAAATGACAAGCTCTTACAATCTGTAAACATCATTTTTACTTCTATAGGGTTATATATTTTATCCTCACTTTATTTCTAAGCCACTAATCTAAATATTATTGCTAAGGGTATAGTGATAACTGACATATGTATACCACGTGTAAAGCAGCACTCAGTTGCCATATGTTATAAAAGATATTATGTTTAAATTGTAGATTATAGGTTTGCAACAGAAATTTAAATACATAGAACTAGACTTTAGAGAAAGCCAACAAACTTTTACAAGAAATCAACAAAGCTTGCCAGTGTGATTTTGAATGTTTTCATAAGCAGTAAAAAAAGCAATGAGAAGTAGTGTCCTCTTTTGATCTTTCTGTTTCATACTATTAAATTTTCAAAAACTTTGCTCATTTTGTTATTTTTATTTTACTTCCAAATAAATATGTCTACATTGACTATTTTATCTCAGCTTTACAAAAACTCCTTCATTTCAATTCTTACATAAATATCAAGTATAAATTATTTTTGTTACATGCGCTATAAGATTGTCCATTGCATAAAAGAATAAAGACAAAAATACTAACTATGATAATAAAACTATAGGGCAAATAAAGTGGGCAGAATGAAGTAGTAAGAACATCTTTATTAATGATATAGATAGTTTAATAAACTATATGTAATTTTAAAGTTAAAATACAGAGTTCATGTAATTTTCAAATTATACATTCATAATTTTATGTTTATCCACTTTATTTTCACATGTGCTTTATTTTCCTGCAGGGGCCTACACATTTTGTACCCAAAATTGTATTTTCTTTTCATCATCTCTTCTTTTATCAGTTAAGCAGCACTGAAAAGCCATGACCCTTTCTGTGCTCTTTGCATGTGACAGTAATCCAACTAGAACCAACCTAAGCAAAAAGAGAAATATATTTGTGTGTGTGACCAAGCTCTGAGTATTGTAGAATGGAATCTAGCCTCAGAGAGAACTAGGACTAAGGAGAAGGTGGCTTCAGTACTCTATGCTTTTCTCTGTTAATGTAATCTTCTGTGTCCTATTAGAGATAGACTTTCTCCTTCTTGCTGAGCATATGGTTTCTGGCAAATGACCTTCAGCTTCAGCACTCTGAAGAAATTCATGTTTCCCCCCATTCTGCTTATCTATGAATCCCAGTAAGGATGCTGCTTATCCTAGTCCAACTGGCCAAAAATTACCCTGGCTAGAAATACTGAGAGTTGTAACTGCCCATCCTGAGTCCAATCACTCTGCCTAGGGTTTAAGATTATATAGAAGACATAGATTTACATTTGGTCCATATTTAAGAGGAAGCAATGGGAGGAAGGTAGAAAGATGAGTAATCTTCCAAAGGAATAATAAGAATGGAGTAACCCAAACTTGGCCTCTAGTAAAATAAGTTATAGTAAAATGGAATTGATCCCAAGTTATAAGCTTCATCAATTTACTAAAATCTGCCTATTGAAAAGAGTAACTTTAAAAATATCGAAGTTTTGAACCTATGAGTATTGCTAAGAGGTCATTTTTTATGATATATGTGTTTTAACATGGAGTTTGACCTTTATATATGTGATGTTTTCTTTTATCCTGTCCTTTTATTTTTCTCACTTGTATTAACGTGAAATGAGGAGAGTAATGAGTAAGCTGCTTCTATAAGCTCACTTGATTAACAAGGCAGAGATTATTAATAAAATGTGTTGTCAATGCTACCCCATTCTCAGTTATATTTTTTTACTTTTAAACTTTTAGAGATAAGGTAAAGAATAACAAATTGCTCTGAAGCTTGAAAAAATCAAGTTTTATGACATAAAGATTAACCAAGTTTTTTGGCAAAATAAGAGAAAATGTATAGCTTAAGCTAAATAGTTTCCTTCCTTCATTATCCTCATTCTTCCCCACTAGCATACACATATTGCTTGTGCCAGTAACAATATTACCTAAAGAACAGAAGCCAGGTGTTTACTGCTTAAATAGCTTCTACTTTTATAATAGCAAGACTACAGATCCTCTCCAAATTCTCAATTATTTTATTTCATTGTCAATAAAGTAGTGCTTCACATGTATTCCAGAAGAACTTTTTCAGTTGCATTCACAGGGCAATTACCCTTTCCTCTTTCTTACCTGTTCACATCAGAATGACTTGGGAAATTTTTGTTTTCATTGTCACCAGTCATGAATGTTAATATTCAAACAAATAGTACTTGCCAGACATTGCCAAAGGTTTTAAGTTGTCTTATATCTGAGCAGCCCTTTGAATCCCTTGAGACTTGGGAAGAGGGGTTCTGCTCCAGTGCTGATCACACTTCGTCATACTTCATGCTCGTGCCAAGATTATACCAAGTATCTCCTGAAATGTTTCATCATCTTATTATATTCATTCTTGCAACCACAAGGATTTAAACCCATTTCTGACATGGTGGGAACTGTGGGCGGGATGGAAGCAGTACTGTGATCTTAACTCTGTCTTCTATTCATAGCTACTCACCACGTTGAAGAAAATCCCCCTTCTTCTTCAGTTACAAAAATAAAGCTTCTATGCTAAAGTTGCCTGAACTCAAAAAGAACAGGGGACAGAAGGACAATTTGGTCCTTAGTTCAACCAACCAAAAGAAACCTTGTAATAAGAAAGTAATGCTCACTTAACTGCACCACAGGATACTCAAATATAATTTCTCGACCATCTACATTTGTATCCAATTGATTATTCTTACATTCAGCATGAAATGTGCTTGAAATGTCTGTGATACTTCCATTTCTAAAAATATTCATTTATGGTTATGCACAATTCACAACTGCAGTAAAAATGTAGCATAGGGAAGACGTCACAATATTGGACAACAAAACAATAGAATAATCACACTACAATCATCCGGAAACCAGTAATAACTACACCAGTGCTCTATTTCCTACATAAATACAATCTGTATCCAGATTGTGTAGATTTCATGTGCTGCAACTATAACATACTTCATTATCATAGTATTCAGGAAGAAGTGCTATTTACATGGTGTTTCTACTTTAGGAAGCAGTTTATGGCATTTTCTGTTGAGGTTCACTCTAACCAGATGTCTTTAGCCAAACTTCATAATCACTCTCTGGTGAGGCAGTGAAATGTAGAGGACATAAATAAAGGGAAGCAATGAAACTAGAATGAATTGACAAAAATGAATAACTAAGCCTGCAGCACCCCTGGTAATTTTATAAAGCCAGCTTCAGTGAATTTTAAATGCAATTTTTTATTTTATAAATTCTATTTAGCTAGAAATTGAAAACATGCCTCACCAAATTTAGTGTATAAAGTCTACTTTGTTGCTCTTTCTAAAACATTTTTATATACATATTCTATTGCTATGTTACTTTTTTCTTCAAAGCAAATTTGTGTTATACATTTCTTAATTGAACTGGCCAATGTGTTATTAATGCAAAAAATATTCATTTCAGTCTAAAAATTTGCAAGAAAATCTTTTGGAACAACAGCAATTAAAACTCTTTATCTATCTATCTATCTATCTATCTATCTATCTATCTATCTATCTATCATCTATCTATCTATCTACCTACCTACCTACCTACTTATGAGATATTAACTCTCTCTATTTACAGGGAGATTTACTTTTCTCACTCGGTCTGTAAAATTTTAATGGCCATGTGCTGTTAAGTTTATTCATGGTCTTCTGCTTATCACTCGGTTGTTACTGTATTTCTCTGCTATGGGCAGATGTTTAAGTGTGGTCCAGATAGGGGTTCATATTTAAATCATATAGCTAGAGGCAGAGAAGCAGATTCCAAATCCGTGTAACTCCTCAGCTTTTCTTTGATTTTCTCAAAGAGATTTCTGCTTACACAAGACATTCAATTCGTAACACAGTTTTACTGAAAGCTTGAAGTAACAGAGACATTTTTATTTTACAGTAACACAATTCCCTAAAAATAGAATATTTGACATTATGGTCTTAAAAGTTGTTTTCTCCCACTACTTCATAGATCTGTCACGTGGGCTATGTGTTGGGATTTCTGGCAATCTATACTCTTTTATTTTTCAAGCTTACCTATATCATGCTTTGAGAAGGAGCATCATATCTTATTATTTAAGGCATTTTCAGTTTTCAATGTTAAGTCTACTCCATATTAGACTTAGGGCTCATGTTTATAAACCAAATGATTTATTAATGTGTTAAGCTAAACAAGGTCTTCTTCTCTGACTCATTTCCATCACAGAACTTTAATAAGCTTTGAGAATTAAGTATTTTGTTTTTGCTGTTGTACTTGTACTAATATTTGTAAATCAAAATAAGCATTATATAAATTTTATTCCTACTGATAACACTGGCTAATACCATTTTACCTTTCATCCTAAGGGGACATGTCAAAAAATTATTTTTTAAAATAATATTATATTTTATTTTAGATTCAGAAGGCACGCATGCAGGTTTTTTGGGTATACTGTTTGAGGTTTGAATTATAAATGATACAATCTCCCAGTTACTGAGATTCTTCAAAATTTAATTAATATTGTTTGCTCCCTACATTACTAAATGATAATCATGAAAGAATTATTTTCAAAAATTATATAATGTGTGAGTAGTTATCACAATTTCAGTAATCATTAAGAGTAGTTAGTATAATTATGTCTAAATAATTTCCTATATAAAGTCACTTATTTGGAAACAATTAAAAAACTGTTCTGAATTTTTAATATTCAATATATAATGTTACACCTTGATCAATTTATTATCATATTTTCTTTTTATTTATTTATGTTGATTATGTCTTTGTTTGTTTATTAGAGACAAGCTGGAGTAGAGTGATGCGATCATCCCTCACTGCAGCCTGAAACTCTTGGGCTCAAGTGATCCTCCTGCCTCAGCCTCTGGAGTGCCTGGGAATATAGGCATACACCTGGGAATATAGGCATACACCACCACAGCCAGGTAATTTAAAATATGTATATGTGTATATAAATATATATATATAGAGAGAGAGAGAGAGTTTGTTTTTTTTTTTTTTTTTTTTTTTTTGTACAGATGAAGTCTTACTATGTTGTCCAGGCTAGTCTCAAACTCCCGGCCTGAAGAGAACCTCTTGCCTCAGCCTCCCAAAGTGCTGGGATTACAGGTGTGAGTCACCATGTCCGGCCCCATTATCATATTTTTTTCAATAAAAAATAAATCATTTCATTAGAAAATGTTTAGTTTATTTCTCCAGAATGTTATATTTAAATTTAAAATATGTGGTTTAAAATAAATGTTATTTCTATAACATGGAGTGCAATGAAAAATGATTATGCTATATCAAAAAGAAGTAGATCAAGGGCAGAATGTACCAAAATATTTTGGTAGCTTCAAATGAGGGTTATCTATGTCTGATATGATACACTCTCAAATAAGTTGATCTTGTATAAGTCTATGAAATACCATTCCCAGAAAATAGAAAAGCTTTGCTGTAGTGTATGTCGTACAGTGAGCATACCCCAAATTCCTTTGTTTCATCAACTAGAGGCATATCCCAAATATATTAAAGAAGTGCAAACATTTTGTTTTGATTTCCCTGAAAGAAGTCACTGAGGTCTTATAAGTAGTAAAATAATAATCTGGATTATGTCACTGCATAAGTGAAAAGTATTAATGGGCCATGTTCTCTCCATGGCTATATGTTATACAATAAAAGTGACAGTCAGTGCTGGAGCAGCACTAGAAAAATGCCATATATGGTTCCACCGTGTTCTGAGTTTATGAGCTTCACTGATCAGGCAAAAGTGACTTGGTTTGGGGAAGAATGAAACCCAGGAAGTTAAACATTTTTTTCAATTGATGAGAAATTACTTGCCTGGAAATTTTAGCTTTTATTTTTCTACATGACAATATTTTACAATGGGAGAAAATGAATAATGAAAATATATTGAACAGTAAAGATTATAATATATCTACTAATATTTGCAGTCCCATTCAAATGAATAAGGTAAGAGATTAATATTTTCTGGAACTTAATTTAATGGCAAGAAATGTACTATTTTATATTTTATTTTAAAAATCATTCTTACACTTGTTTTTTGCTTCAAGCCTCTGGTAGTAATATTACATTAAAGTTAATTTAATGACATGCTTTTAAAAGCTTTTGATTTAGCCACTTCATAATACTGCTACAAATAATATCAATAATACTGATAATAACAGATCATCATAATTTAGTGTTTACTATGTGCCAAACAATATCTAGGAATGTTACATGTATTAATTTATGCAATCCTCCCAGCAATTTAGGAGATAGAATTAGTAACCCCATTTAACTAACAACAACACTGAGGCACAAATGATTTAAATAATTTGTCCAAGATCACATGACTAGGTAGAATTAGGCTTGAACTCAGGTGGTCTAGTGTTCCAGAATTTGAGTAATTAACTACTCTGCATGCTGTTTCCTACTTAATTAAAATTCACATTTTCAGATTGAACAGTCTTATGTATGTGTTTTATAAATATTAAAGAAATTTAAAAATATTTTATTAGTTATAAAATTATGTATGGGTATTTACAGTTGGAGCTATTTCAAAGCCAAAATAACTAACACACACAAATTATCTAGTAAATGTTTCTAATTTTCTGTTTTATTCAATGAAGAACAAGCAGTTTTCTAAACAGCAATTTTGTATTTAAAAATAAATCTAACTCTACTCACCATTCTACAAAATGACTGCCATTTATTAAACTTCTTTGACTTTCATATTAAAATAATGAAATAACTCAATGTTGATAACTCAATGTTTAATATGTCTTTAAAGAAGGTATTCTCATCATGTAAAGGGGGAAATTATATCATCAGATAAGTACTCACTATCTGTGAGACAACAGCGTACGAGTTCACGATATCCATTGCAAAATGTCTCTGTCATGTTGGTCATATGGGCCCTTCACTATAATAGTTTGGCATTTATAAGTATTTTATATAAGAAAATAGAATAGGAAGTGTAATTTCAAATATATGTTTTATTCTTCTGTGATTACTTATATTTAATACATTTTAAAATCTGAGTTTTTCAAAGGAAAAAATAAACAAGTTAACAATAAATGGGGAAGTAACATATTGATAAGGGTGAACTAAAATAAACAGCTTATGTGTGAAGAGACATAACAGATTAGAGATAAACTGATTATATTAAAATAAGTATATACATTTTTTAAATTCATTAAACTGATTTTGTCCCACAAATTAAAACTAAGTATCTACAACAATGCGTACATTTACTGCACAAAATTCTCGGTTAAAAAAAAAAAAAAAAAAAAAAAAAGTCCTTGCAATCAGAAGAGCATAAAAACCCAAGAAGTGTAGTTTACATGGAGTTATTTAGCAGAAACAAGAATGTCAGTCACTTCTCCGCCTGACCTTGTAAAAGAGTGAAAATCAGGTGCTTAATTGATTATGTGAATTTCATTTCCTGTCTCTTCCAATCCCAATCCTTGGTGGAAAGTGCTAATGAAAAATGAAATGACTAGAGGATGAACTGCAAGAAAGAGGAAAAAAAGTGTGATCCACGGTTAACCACAAATTACATTGTACTTTTTTTAACTGCCTTCCATTGACATTCTGAAGTAAAATTGATCTTAAGTTAAATCACTCTTTTCTAACTGTCACTACCCTAAACATTTACTTTAGTGGAGATTTCTGCAGAACTATTTATTGGATTTCGTTGATGTTGAAAATTTTTAAATTGAATTTATTACGTTAAAAGTCATTACTTAACATTTTGCACCCAGAATCTTGTGATCTTCCAGGTTATTATGTGTTTGGCAGGGTTTTTTAAATTAAAGAAAAGTAAGTGCTGTTTATAAGACAGTTATCAACTGCAACATTAATATGCTAATCAAAAAGTTGAATCTTCTTAGGCTTTCCAGAAGAAAAAAAGTGATAAAAATATATTTACAAGATATAGAAAATAATTATATTTTCCCAAAATGATAAAACATAGCAAACTAATTTTTAAAAAATTGTAAGCAGACTTTTAGCAGTTTCCAACCAGTGCTATAATTGCATAGTGTATTGTTAAAGGTTTAATTAAAAATAGTCGAGGGGCGGAGCAAGATGGCTGAATAGAAACAGCTCCAGTCTCCAACTGCCAGCACGAGCGACACAGAAGACAGGTGATTTCTGCATTTACAACTGAGGTACTGGGTTTATCTCACTAGTGAGTGCCTGACAATCAGTGCTGGTCAGCTGCTGCAGCCCAACCAGTGAGAGCTGAAGCAGGGCGAAGCATCGCCTCACCTGGGAAGCGCAAGGGGGAAGGGAATCCCATTTCCTAGCCAGGGGAACTGAGACACACAACATCTGGAAAATCGGGTAACTCCCACCCCAATACTGCAATCTACCAAGGATCTTAGCAAACGGGTACTCCAGGAGACTATATCCCACACCTAGCCTGGAGGATCCCACACACAGGGAGCCTCCCTCATTGCTAGCACAGCAGTCTGTGATCTCACAGCAAGGCAGCAGCGAGGCTGGGGGAGGGGCGCCGGCCATTACTGAGGCTTAAGTAGGTAAACAAAGCTGCTGGGAAGCTCAAACTGGGTGGAGCTCACAGCAGCTCAAGGAGTCCTGCCTGCCTCTGTAGACTCCATCTCTGGGGACAGGGCACAGCTAAACAACAACAACAAAAACAACAAAAAGCAGCAGAAACCTCTGCAGATGCAAACGACTCTGTCTGACAGCTTTGAAGTGAGCAGTGGATCTCCCAACACGGAGGTTGAGATTTGACAACAGACAGACTACCTGCTCAATGGGTCCCTGACCCCTGAGTAGCCTAACTGGGAGACATCCCCCCAGGGGCAGACCGACACCCCGCAACTCACAGGGTGGAGTACACCCCTGAGA
Source organism: Macaca fascicularis (assembly GCF_037993035.2). Lineage (NCBI taxonomy): Eukaryota > Metazoa > Chordata > Mammalia > Primates > Cercopithecidae > Macaca > Macaca fascicularis. The sequence continues at coordinate 54,368,117 of NC_088391.1, read as the reverse complement.
GGAAGCTTCCATAGCAAGAATCAGACAGGTACACTCGCTGTTCAGCAATATTCTATCTTCTGCAGCCTCTGCTGCTGATACCCAGGCAAACAGGGTCTGGAGTGGACCTCAAGCAATCTCCAACAGACCTACAGCTGAGGGTCCTTACAGTTAGAAGGAAAACTAACAAACAGGAAGGACACCCACACCAAAACCCCATCAGTACGTCACCATCATCAAAGACCAGAGGCAGAAAAAACCACAAAGATGGGGAAAAAGCAGGGCAGAAAAGCTGGAAATTCAAAAAATAAGAGCACATCGCCCCTGCAAAGGAACGCAGCTCATCGCCAGCAACAGATCAAAGCTGGACGGAGAATGACTTTCACGATATGAGAGAAGAAGGCTTCAGTCCATTAAACTTCTCAGAGCTAAAGGAGGAATTACGTACCCAGCACAAAGAAACTAAAAATCTTGAAAAAAGAGTGGAAGAATTGATAACTAGAATAATTAATGTAGAGAAGGCCATGAACAAATGGACAGCGATGAAAACCGTGACACGAGAAATACATCACAAATGCACAAGCTTCAGTAACCGACTCGATCAACTGTAAGAAAGAGTATCAGCGATTGAGGATCAAATGAATGAAATGAAACGAGAAGAGAAACCAAAAGAAAAAAGAAGAAAAAGAAATGAACAAAGCCTGCAAGAAGTATGGGATTATGTAAAAAGACCAAATCTACGTCTGATTGGGGTGCCTGAAAGTGAGGGGGAAAATGGAACCAAGTTGGAAAACACTCTACAGGATATCATCCAGGAGAACTTCCCCAACCTAGTAGGGCAGGCCAACATTCAAATTCAGGAAATACAGAGAATGCCACAAAGATAGTCCTCGAGAAGAGCAACTCCAAGACACATAATTGCCAGTTTCACCAAAGTTGAAATGAAGGAAAAAATCTTAAGGGCAGCCAGAGAGAAAGGTCGGGTTACCCAAAAGGGAAGCCCATCAGACTAACAGCAGATCTCTCGGCAGAAACTCTACAAGCCAGAAGAGAGTGGGGGCCAATATTCAACATTCTTAAAGAAAAGAATTTTAAACCCAGAATTTCATAACCAGCCAAACTAAGTTTCATAAGTGAAGGAGAAATAAAATCCTTTACAGATAAGCAAATGCTTAGAGATTTTGTCATTATCAGGCCTGCCTTACAAGAGACCCTGAAGGAAGCACTCAACATGGAAAGGAACAACCGGTACCAGCCATTGCAAAAACATGCCAAAATGTAAAGACCATCGAGGCTAGGAAGAAACTGCATCAATTAAAGAGCAAAATAACCAATTAATATCATAATGGCAGGATCAAGTTCACACATAACAATATTAACCTTAAATGTAAATGGACTAAATGCTCCAATTAAAAGACACAGACTGGCAAGCTGGATAAAGAGTCAAGACCCATTAATTTGCTGTGTTCAGGAGACCCATTTCACATGCAGAGACATATATAGACTCAAAATAAAGGGATGGCGGAAGGTCTACCAAGCAAATGGAGAACAAAAAAAAGCAGGGGTTGCAATACTAGTCTCTGATAAAACAGACTTTAAACCATCAAAGATCAAAAGAGGCAAAGAAGGCCATTACATAATGGTAAAGGGATCAATTCAATGGGAAGACCTTACTATCCTAAATATATATGCACCCAATACAGGAGCACCCTGATTCATAAAGCAAGTCCTTAGAGACTTACAAAGAGACTTAGATTCCCATGGAATAATAATGGGAGACTTCAACACTCCACTGTCAACATTAGACAGATCAACGAGACAGAAAGTTAACGAGGATATCCAGGAATTGAACTCCTCTCTGCAGTAAGCAGATCTATAGACATCTACAGAACTCTCCACTCCAAATCAACAGAATACAGATTCTTCTCAGCATCACATCACACTTATTCCAAAATTGACCACATAATTGGAAGTAAAGCACCCCTCAGCAAATGTACAAGAACAGAAATTATAGCAAACTGTCTCTCAGACCACAGTGCAATCAAACTAGAACTCAGGACTAAGAAAGTCAATCAAAACCACTCAACTACCTGGAAACTGAACAACCTGCTCCTGAATGACTACTGGGTACATAACGAAATGAAGGCAGAAATAAAGTTGTTCTTTGAAACCAATGAGAACAAAGATACAACATACCAGAATCTCTGGGACACATTTAAAGCAGTGTGTAGAGAGAAATTTATAACACTAAATACACACAAGAGAAAGCAGGAAAGATCTAAAATTGACACTCTAACATTGCAATTAAAAGAACTAGAGAAGCAAGAGCAAACACATTCCAAAACTAGCAGAAGGCAAGAAATAACTAAGATCCGAGCAGAACTGAAGGAGATAGAGGCACAAAATCCCTCCAAAAAATCAATGAATCCAGGAGTTGGTTTTTGAAAAGATCAACAAAATTGATAGACCGCTAGCAAGACTAATAAAGAAGAAAAGAGAGAAGAATCAAATAGACGCAATTAAAAATGATAAAGGGGTTATCACCACCGACCCCACAGAAATACAAACTCCCATGAGAGAATACTATAAACACTTCTTCACAAATAAACTACAAAATCTAGAAGAAATGGATAATTTCCTGGACAATTACACTCTCCCAAGACTAAACCAGGAAGAAGTTGAATCCCTGAATAGACCAATAGCAGGCTCTGAAATTGAGGCAATAATTAATAGCCTACCAACCAAAATAAGTCCAGGACCAGATGGATTCACAGCTGAATTCTACCAGAGGTACAAGGAGGAGCTGGTACCATTCCTTCTGAAATTATTCCAATCAACAGAAAAAGAGGGAATCCTCCCTAACTCATTTTATGAAGCCAACATCATCCTGATACCAAAGCCTGGCAGAGACCCAACAAAAAAGAGAATTTTACATCAATATCCCTGATGAAAATTGATGCAAAAATCCTCAACAAAATACTGGCAAACTGGATCCAGCAGCACATCAAAAAGCTTATCCACCATGATCAAGTGGGCTTCATCCCTGGGATGCAAGGTTGATTCAACATTCACAGGTCAATAAACGTAATCCAGCATATAAACAGAACCAAAGACAAAAACCACATGATTATCTCAATAGATGCAGAAAAGGCCTTTGACAAAATTCAACAGCCCTTCATGCTAAAAACGCTCAATAAATTCAGTATTGATGGAACGTATCTCAAAATCATAAGAGCTATTTATGAAAAACCCACAGTCAATATCATACTGAATGAGTAAAAACTGGAAGAATTCCCTCTGAAAACTGGCACAAGACAGGGATGCCCTCTCTCACCACTCCTATTCAACATAGTGTTGGAAGTTCTGGCTAGGGCAATCAGGCAAGAGAAAGAAATCAAAGTATTCAGTTAGGAAAAGAAGAAGTCGAATTGTCCCTGTTTGCAGATGACATGATTGTATATTTAGAAAACCCTATTGTCTCAGCCCCAAATCTCCTTAAGCTGATAAGAAACTTCAGCAAAGTCTCAGGATACAAAATTAATGTGCAAAATTCACAAGCATTCTTATACACCGCGAACAGACAAACAGAGAGCCAAATCAGGAATGGACTTCCATTCACAATTGCTTCAAAGAGAATAAAATACCTAGGAATCCAACTTACAAGGGATGTAAAGGACCTCTTCAAGGAGAACTACAAACCACTGCTCAGTGAAATAAAAGAGGACACAAAGAAATGGAAGAACATACCATGCTCATGGATAGGAAGAATCAATATCATGAAAATGGCCACACAGCCCAAGGTAATTTATAGATTCAATGCCATCCCCATCAAGCTACCAATGAGTTTCTTCACAGAATTGAAAAAAACCGCTTCAAAGTTCATATGGAACCAAAAAAGAGCCCCCATTGCCAAGACAATCCTAAGTCAAAAGAACAAAGCTGGAGGCATCACGCTACCTGACTTCAAACTATACTACAAGGCTACAATAACCAAAACAGCATGGTACTGGTACCAAAACAGAGATATAGACCAATGGAACAGAACAGAGTCCTCAGAAATAATACCACACATCTACAGCCATCTGATCTTTGACAAACCTGAGAGAAACAAGAAATGGGGAAAGGATTCCCTATTTAATAAATGGTGCTGGGAAAATTGGCTAGCCATAAGTAGAAAGCTGAAACTGGATCCTTTCCTTACTCCTTATACGGAAATTAATTCAAGATGGATTAGAGACTTAAATGTTAGACTTAATACCATAAAAACCCTAGAAGAAAACCTAGGTAGTACCATTCAGGACATAGGCAAGGGCAAGGACTTCATGTCTAAAACACCAACAACAATGGCAACAAAAGCCAGAATTGACAAATGGGATCTAATTAAAAAAGAGCTTCTGCACAGCAAAAGAAACTACCCTCAGAGTGAACAGGCAACCTACAGAATGGGAGAAAATTTTTGCAATCTACTCATCTGACAAAGGGCTAATATCCAGAACCTACAAAGAACTCAAACAAATTTACAAGAAAAAAACAAACAACCCCATCGAAAAGTGGGTAAAGGATATGAACAGACACTTCTCAAAAGAAGACATTCACACAGCCAACAGACACATGAAAAAATGCTCATCATCACTGGCCATCAGAGAAATGCAAATCAAAACCACAATGAGATACCATCTCACACCAGTTTGAATGGCAATCATTAAAAAGTCAGGAAACAACAGGTGCTGGAGAGAACGTGGAGAAATAGGAACACTTTTATACTGTTGGTGGGATTGTTATCTAGTTCAACCATTATGGAAAACAGTATGGCGATTCCTCAAGGATCTAGAACTAGAAGTACCATATGACCCAGCCATCCCATTACGGGGTATATACCCAAAGGATTATAAATCATGCTGCTATAAAGACACATGCACACATATGTTTATTGTGGCACTATTCACAATAGCAAAGAATTGGAAAGCAACCCAAATGTCCATCAGTGACAGACTGGATTAAGAAAATGTGGCACATATACACCATGGAATACTATGCAGCCATCAAAAAGGATGAGTTTGTGTCCTTTGTAGGGACATGGATGCAGCTGGAAACCATCATTCTCAGCAAACTATCGCAAGAACAGAAAACCAAACACTACATGTTCTCACTCATAGGTGGGAACTGAACAATGAGATCACTTGGACTCGGGAAGGGGAACATCACACACCGGGGTCTATCATGGGGAGGGGGGAGGGGGGAGGGATTGCATTGGGAGTTATACCTGAGGTAAATGACGAGTTGATGGGTGCTGACGAGTTGATGGGTGCAGCACGCCAACATGGCACAGGTATACATATGTAACAAACCTGCACGTTATCCACATGTACCCTAGAACTTAAAGTATAATTAAAAATAAATAAATAAATAAATAAATAAATAATAAAAAATAAAAAAATAAATATAGTCAAATTTTTTGAATAAGTATGTAAACATGCTCAGCATACATGATGTGTAAATCTAAATATTCTAATTTCAAAAGTAAAATAATATTATTTTAGTAGGCAAAAAATTGTATGTGCACGTTTCATTGTGTGTAAGTACGGAGCCCACACACATGCTCAGCACTTAGTGCTCTGGCACTACTTTTGCACACTTTTTCTCCACTGTGACTACTGATAGTACTTTCCAAGTACCTACTCCTAGTTAATACTCTCCAATGAACTTTTAAAACATTAATTTATTAACTTTTTACATTAGTTTATAATTGACACACAATAATTGTACATCTTTGTGAAATACAATGTGATGCTTTGATGCATGTATGCATAGTATAATGATCAAATTGGGGTAATTACCATGTCTTCACTTTAAACACTTACCATTTCTTTATGGTGATAATATTCAAAATCTTTTCTCCTAGTTATTTTGAAATATACGATACCTTGCTCTTTGCTTCTGTGTAATAGAATACCAGAATTTATTTTTATGTGATAATATTCAAAATCTTCTCTCCTACTTATTTTGAAATATATGATACCTTGCTCTTTGCTTCTGTGTAATAGAACACCAGAATTTATTCTTCCTTCTAACTTATTACCAGCGGATTAACCTCTGACAGTCCTCTCCTTTCTCCAACCCTCCACAGACTCTGCTAACCACCATTCTGCTCTCTACTTTTATGAAACCAACTTTTTTAGATTCCACACATAAGTTAGGTCATGCAGTATTTGTCTTTCTATGCCTGGCTTATTTCACTTAACATAATGTTTTCCAGGTTAATTCATGTTGTGGCAAATAACAGTACTTTATTCTTTATTGTAGCTGAAAACTTTAAGGAGTGACTGTCATTCTCCCTTTTGCATATTTTATTATTTTCTCTTGAAAGCATTACATGGCTACTGTATAATGATGATTTAGTGTGTAAAGCATTTCTCCCACTGTATTCAAAAATCAGTTTTCCAAACTTGAAACTAACTGAAAATAAGATTAAATTGCATGTTTTAATCATTGTGCTGGTAAAAGGGTTGTGCTCTTGATATTCTTTAGCATATTCTGCTACCTTTCATTTGTTGTCAAAGCTTATTGAAAGAAAAACAATTTATACTGTTTATTTTCACAAAAAACAATAGTTTATTTGAGTCTTGGACAATAATATAACTAAGTATTTGCATATACATATAATAGAGATTTTATCTTTAAAATGCCACTGGCATATTAAGCACATTACACATTAATATAATAGTTTTGATGAAGAGAAAGGCAGGACTATTCTATTTACCAATCCAAGGCATTTAAATTATATAGCAACTAATAAGAAAAATCACACAACAATGTTCATATGTACTTTTCTCTTACTTTGAACCTCATTTTATTAAAATCAGAACACAAATGTGATTTTCAAAGTACTTAATATAATAGAACAATTTTGGAACAATTTTAAAAAAGGAAATATACCAATTTGTATAATACTAGAAAACTTTTCATTTATACACACTTTATATTTCAAATACAATATTGCTATGAAGCCATAATAGTTGATCTTCATTTAATGACACAGAACATCAATTTGTAGCTTTAAATTTTATTTAAGAAAAATCCATTTTAATAATTTTTTTAACAAAAAGATTGTAAATACTCTTAGGAAAATATATTCTTTTGTGTTTATTTTTATTACTATAATGAATTACATGGACAGAAGCACTTTAGCCATAATGACCAAAACTTTCAGAATGGCCTTAAATAGAATTTCAAAACCAACCACCTTATGTTACAGAAGATTTTGTAAAAATATTATTTTCTTTGTAATTGTAAATAAGTATCCATTAGAAGCATTTATTTTCACATATGTGAATATAAACAAATAACTATGAAAACGTACCTATAAAATCAGAGTTGCCTACTACAAATTGCTGCTTCAATCTCTCATTCTTTGAGCACATGATAAAATGGCAACACATTGATGTTTTCCAAAAGTAAGCTTTGGTCCTATGCCCTTGTGGGTACTATCTGGTGCTTATTGAATACAGCATAAACTCTTTGGCTTCCTCCGAGGCTCTCTGTGCTCTAAGTCCAGCTTATATGTTTAACCATGTCTTTAAACAATTCAGTGACTATCGTCTGCCAGGAATTCAATATGTTTTATGTATTTAATGATGTCCATGCATTAAACCAAACACAGCTGTTGTATAATAGACACACCAGTGTAAGGTAACATTGAGTTGCCCCAAATAATTTTTTAATTGAAGGTTGACTGATGATGAGTTTCTTTCCTTTCTTAGGTATCCTCTAAAGTAATTCTGAAAATATCTAAAGTGTTTGTATTCACACTCACCAGGAATTTATGTATGTTTAATTATAAGAAACAGTACATAACAAATATCACTTAGCTACATTACACATAAATTCTTAAATTGGTGGCAACTACAATTTGCACAACTCAATCACTTAATCTTCAGCAGTTCTTTCCTAGCTGTAGCTTTGCTATGGTTTTCAGTGTTTTTGTTTTTAACACTACTTAATGCTCTGATTTCTCTCTATTCTCAGAGGCACTCTTAATAGAGGATTATTGAGCTAACGATTCAGATGAATAAGACTAGTTACAAATTGTACATCACAAACACTGTATCATTTAATATTTTTAAACAAAGCACGAGTTCATTAATTTGCCCCTATGATCTTACTTAATCCTCAAATCAACCACATGAGCTGGCCAATAATTTCATCCACATATTAAAAATGAAACCAGTGAGAAATAGTGACTTACATGGTATTGCAACTCCAAAAATGACCAAGCTATAACTTGAAGTCAATTAATTGTCAAAGTCAATGCCTAAGCACTAACTGATATTGTCTCTCCAAACACCTATAGCCAATTCTAGATGCCCAATCTCTAATCAAGCCTTGATTCCTATGTACTCATATTTGACTGCAGGAACTTTCAAACTGATAATTCATATGTTCATTGCAATATTTTATGGTACATTTATATTGAATGATTCTTTGTCATATTGCTTCATCTGCTTTTTCAGAAACTTCCGATGTTAGCATATCTACATGTTGCATTTATTCATTCTGAGCTTAGTATCTCACTTGCTTCTTTTCAAGGTTATTGGTACTCACTATAGAGTTTAGATACTTGTAATGCAAAGAAAAGACTTAGACATTTTTCTGTAAGTTATTCTAGATCTGACCATATGAAACCAAGAAAATGTGGTCATTAGTGGTGTCTATGTTGGGCTATAATCATATTTTTCTCAGAAGTTAAGTAACACAATTTTTATTTTGTAATCAGATAGATTTCAAAATATTGAATTGAAAATTGCCATTATATACCTAATTATGGGTATCTCCTGTAAATTTTCCGAATGGATTTCCATTCCATTTCCATTTTATAGCTGGCATTTTTTGCCACAGTACTCCGTCAGGTCTTAATATACGCACTATTGGAAGCATGACTTATCATTTCTTCATGTTTGGTACTGGAATGAGATGGATATGGGAAACTTTGCAGGCCAAACACTATTTGGAAGATTATTTGTAAAAAATAAACAAAAACCCACTTTTTGATGATTTTTTTCCTTGCATATTTGTTTAAGTTCTTGGTAGATTCTGGATATTAACCCTTTGTCTGATGGACAGATTGCAAAATTTTTCTCCCATTCTGTAAGTTGCCTGTTCGCTCTGAAGATAGTTTCCTTTGCTGTGCAGAAGCTCTTTGTTTAATTAGATCCCATTTGTCAATTTTGGCTTTGTTGCCATTGCTTTTGATGTTTTAGTGATGAAGTCTTTGCCCATACCTATGTCCCGAATAGTACTGCCTAGGTTTTCTTCTAGTATTGTTATGCTTTTAGGACTTACATTTATGTCTTTAATCCATCTTGAGTTAATTTTTGTATAAGGCATAAGGAAGGGATCCGGTTTCACCTTCTGCCTATGGCTAGCCAGATTTCCCAACACCATTTATTAAATAGGGAATCCTTTTCCAATTGCTTGTTTTTGTCAGGTTTGTCAAAAATCAGATGGTTTTAGATGTGTGGTGTTATTTCTGAGGCCTCTGTTCTCTTCTATTGGTCTATATATTTGTTTTGGTACCAATATAATGCTGTTTTGGTCATTGTAATAGACACTTTTCAAAAGAAGATATTTATGTAGCCAACAAACATATGAAAAAATGTTCATCTTCACAGGTCATTAGAAAAATGCAAATCAAAACCACAATGGGATACCATCTCATACCAGTTAGAATGGTGATCATCAAAAAGTCAGGAGATGCTGGAGAGGATGTGGAGAAATAGGAATGCTTTTACACTGTCAGTGGGAGTGTAAATTAGTTCAACCATTGTGGAAGAGAGTGTGGTGATTCCTCAAGGATCTAGAACTAGAAATATCATTTGACTAGCAATCCCATTACTGGGTATATACCCGAAGGATTATAAATCATGCTGCTATAAAGACACACGCACATATATGTTTATTGCAACACCATTCACAAAGCAAAGTCTGGAACCAACCCAAATGCCCATCAGTGATAGACTGGATAAAGGAAATGTGGCATATATACCATGGAATACTATGCAGCCATAAAAAAGGATGAATTCATGTCCTTTACAGGGACATGGATGAAGCTGGAAACCGTCATTCTCAGCAAACTAACACAAGAACAGATAACCAAACACCACATGTTCTCACTCATAAGTGGGAGTTGAACAATGAGAACACATGAACAGGGGTTGTGAGTGGGGGCAGGCATCACACACCAGGGCCTGTCGGGGAGTGGGGGGCTGGGGGAGGGATAGTATTAGGAGAAATACCTAATGTAGATAACGAGTTGATGGGTGCAGCAAACCACCATGGCACATGTATACACATGTAATAAAACTGCATATTCTGCACATGAACTTAAAGTATAATAAAAAAGACAAGTAAATAAAAATAAAAAGATATTTTCTAGTGGTTTTCTATTCCATTTGGAAGCTTTCCTCTTTGCTATTTTCAGCTTGCATGGATTAAAGAAAATACTGTTTTCTACTTCTGGAGTAAATCTCAAAACTCAATGGAAATTGGTTTAAGTCCACTTTGAACACCCCAACCTTCTACTACTGATTACTTGCATCAGTTTTGCCTATTTAAGGATTACTTTGTTAATTTCCAGAGTATGTATTGTTTCTTAAAATATTAACTTATTTTGATGTGTTTACTTTCTGTGTACTAGGAATTTATTCTAAAACATACATTTAAACTTTTTAAGACTGTAATTATAGGCAGGCAAATAAGTTAGGTAACATGTAAGTAATTTCATAGATCATTACATTGCTTGATATTCTCATCTACTAAAATCTCTGTTTAAATATTTAACCTTAAAATAAACCATTTGGAAATGTTTGTTAAATAAGTCAATACCATATACTTTAATTACCACACATCAACTAAGCTTCTACAAGGTAATATCAATTCAAGATAATTTATTAAGAAAAATTACAAAATATACAGGAATAGAGAGAACAACATAATGTCCCCATTGCCCAGCTTTAACAATTATCTACTTACTTTTCATATGCCCACTTACGTTCTTCTTTTCTTCTGAATTATCAGTGTTATTATTATTTTTATTATTATTTTTGAGATGGAGTCTTGCTCTTGTCACCCAGGCTGGAGTGCAATGGTGCCATCTCGGCTCACTGCAACCTCCACCTCCCAGGTTCAAGCAAATTCTTCTGCCTCAGCCTCCTGAGTAGCTGGGATTACAGACTTGTGCCACCATGCCCAGCTAATTTTTTAATTTTTTGTAGAGACGGGGTTTCATCATGTTGGCCAGGCTGATCTTGAACTCCTGACCTCATCATCTGCCCGCCTCACCCTCCCAAAGTGTTGGGATTACAGGTGTGAGCCACCTCTCTCAGCTCTTCTGAATTACTTTATTTTGTTTCCTTTATTTATTTTTGAGACAGGGTCTCACTCTGTCGTCCAGGCTGGAATGCAGTGGAAGGCAAGGCTCACTGTAGTCTTGACTTCCTGGCTCAAACGATTCTCCCACCTCAGCTCCCCAGTAGCTGGAACTACAAGCATACACTACCATGTCCAACTAATTTATTTTGTATTTTTTGTAGACACAAGGTCTTACTATGTTTCTCAGGCTGGTTTGAACTCCTGGTCTCAATTGATCCTCCACCCCCAACCTCCCAAAGGGCTGGGATTACAAGCATGAGCTTACAAGCATGCCTGACTCTTCTAAATTATTTTGAATAACTTTATATATGTGAATATTTTGATATTTATCTCTAAATGTAAATACTCTTACTTTTTAAAAACTATTCAGTCAATGTTAATATTTCTCTTATTGTCTCAAATATATTTATAATAATGGGTTTGGCCAAATTAATAGCTAAATAGGAATAAAGATTTAACTGAGTTTAAATTTCTAAATCTCTTTAACCTGTAAGTTCTTCATTTATCCTTCTCATCTTTGTTTTACTCATGTGAGTGATTTCATGAGATAATGTATCAAAAGATTTTAGTTTGTTGATTATATGTCCATAGTTTCCTTTATATACCTCTTTTTCTGATTTCTGTGAGTATTAGTCAGATTTAGGTTTGATTAAATTCAAGTTTGAAATTTTCCTATGAATATTTTGTACAGAGGTGTATTTTCACCAGGAGATTTGTAAAGTCTCTTTCGGTGATAGTATAAGGAATTGATGATCCATTATTTTATTAGTGCTTGTAAAGTAAAGTTCTGTCACGCAGGCTTCAACTGTTAACTGGATCATTCCATTAAAAACGTGCCCTTATGTTGAGGTAAAATCTGTATAGAAAAGGCTGGATAAGTGCTTACTTCTTTTCATGTATTTACCAGTTTTCCATCTAATGATTTGGTTTATCAGCATTATCTAAATATAACTAAGGAGTTTTTTTAAATTTTTTTAAATAATTTGTGTGTTTCAATGAATTCCAGTTATTCTTGAATTACTGGACAAATCTCTACTTTGTCCAGTGACAGCCTTTTCACACTGGTACCTGAGTATTTTTCATACGGGTACCTGAGTATTTTTTTTATTACATTACCTTGGTGGTCATAATAGCTTTTCTCCTTTCTATTATGACAAACAAATATGCCAGGCTCATCTTACGTATTTACGTATTTACTGACCCATCCTTTGAATAAGCCATTTCAACCAAGAGCATGGGCTCATTTTATATGGAAATAGTATATAGAACCCAAAATATGGAGCTAGAACTGCTCTTTTCTATGGAGTCTTTTCAATAGATAGGGACAAGAAAGAAGTATTTTTAAAATAAAAAATTAATATATACAGATTTCTCCAATTCCAATTCAAAACTGGTGCTTTCACATATCTCATTAACTTTATATATGTATCTACTTTCTCCCACACAAAAATCCAGTAGGACCCCTCCCTGCAAAATTCCAGGTAGATGAATTTACAAAGAGAAAGATACTTAGAGACTGCTGTCTGCTTATATTATTTCAATAGACTTTAATTTTTAGAGTGGTTTTATATTTACAGCATGCACTTAGTCTCAGCTACTTTGGAGACTGAGGCAGGAGAATCATTTGAGCTTACAGGTTTGAGGCTGCAGTGAGCTATGACCATGCCACTGCATTCCAGCCTGGACAGCAGACCAAAATTATATTTATTTATTTATTTATATATTTTAAACATGTATATATTACACACACATACACACACACACATACATATACATACATACATACATACATATATATATATATATATATATATATATATATATATATATATCTCAAACACACACATACACGCACACATCAGAATGGTACATTTGTTACAACCGACAATTGATGAACCTACCTTGACAATATAATTAACAAATCTGTAGTTTACATTAGAGTTCACTCTTTGCACTGTACATTCTATGGGTTTTGACAAATGTATAATGAAATGTACTCACCGTTATTGTGTCATACAGAATAGCTTCAGTGCCCTAAAACTCCTCTGTGCTCCACTAGTTGATCTCTCCCTTCCTCCAAACCCCTGGCAATTATGATCTTTTTATGGTCTCCATAGTTTTGCCTTTTTCAGAATGTCATATAATTGGAATCATATACTATGTAGCCTGTTCAGATTGACTTCTTCAACTTAACAATACACATTTAAGGTTACTTCCATGTCTTTTCATGACTTGATAGCACATTTCTTTTTAGTGCTGGAAAATACTCCATTGTCTGCTTACATTATTTTTCATTTTAAGCAAGATCTAGAATCCAATGTGTTTCACATACAGGATTTGACTGTTACATCTTTTATTCTTTCCCAATCTAAAGTACTTCATCCATTTCTTTGTTCTTTGAAATATTGTTTATGTTGAATGTTTCTGGCTCACTGTCATAGAATATACCCTGCTTTTTGCTTGTTTTCTTATGGCTTCCTCATGATTTGATCAATGTTGAACTATTCTGGCCAACACTGCATAGGAATGGTGAATCACATCAAAAGACTCATATTGTCATGCTATGGGGCTATTAGCAATACCATATGTAGATATTTATGTAAGTTGGTTACTGCGAGACCTCTTAATAAAGCTGATATTCACCTTTGCATTTAATAGGCAAATAGTGAGATTATAATTTGAGATGATCGGAATTACCTATTTACCTAAAACTTTCAATCATTTTGGCTTCAATTGAGGATTCCTGCCTGAGCCAATCATTATGTGGGGGTTACAAGATGGTAATTTTCTAATTCTACTATTTCTTCTGTATATATTAGGTGATGTAGCTGACATTCCTCTGAAAGAAGAACTTTCCTTTGTCAGAATTTTATCTATCTTTCATTTGTTTACTATCACTAAAAACTCAGGGACTTTTATGTAATCAGTTAGTTAAAATTCATTACCCTCAATATCTCATTATAAGTTTTGGTGCTCAATTTCCTGGATTTCTTTTTGATATACTGTTCAATTACTCTTTAAGAAATTTCTTAAAATGAACGAGCAAGTGAAAAATCCTAACAAAGGGTGAGAATAAAAAAAAATTTTAATTTCTCTTTTGTCCAATGTCCAAAAAATGATTCATGTGCCTAGAGCATCCTGAGGTTGACTAGAACATGATGGAAGATAAAGCTTGAGATTTAGGATGGTATAGATAGCATACAACCTTGCCAATCAAGCTAAAGCATTTGAATGCTGTTAGTAGTGTATAGGGAGGTTTTGATGGCAAGGTCATTATGGCATTTGTATTTTAAAATGTCCCTTTTACTCTTCTTTACAGATTGGGAGATAATTGATTAGAGATTTTAGTAGCAAATGAAAATAGAGAGAAACAGATTTGAGGTATGTTTTGAGGTGAAACTGGAAGTACTGGCTGATTGATTCAGTGCAGGGGAGAGGGGAAAGAAAGACTCAAGAATGATATCTACTTTTGTTTTCATGAGCAGCGGGGTTGCTAAGACCGAGAGAAACAGATTGTGGGTTGATGAAAGAGGAAGAATCAAGATTCTAATATATGCAGTTTAAATTTTTGATGCCTGTAAAATATCCCAAGTAACTATGTGAACTCTGAAAATTTCCAATGTAGAGATAAAAGTTTGAGATTTATTAGAATAGATATGACATTTAAAGTCATGTGACAAGGTGAGATGACCTAAAGAGAGGCACAGGTTGAGGGAAGTGCTCTCGGAAACTCTAAAATGTAGTAGAAAAGGAGAAGCCAGGAAAGCAATCAAAGAGGAAACACCCAAAAAACTGAGAGATACACTAACAATCTCAAATTCTTTAGTTTGCTAGATATTAAAAACAAAACCAGTAAAATTTTGCATTCATTTGAAACATCAAAATGTGATATTTAAGGTTAACATTAAGGCTCGTACTGAAAGCATTTCACCTTCATATTTTAGATATCATCTACAACTTGGTTTATCAAATGATATTTGTCAAATACTGAAGTGTACACAATTCCTATTCATCAACATTTTTGTCTTTGACACTTTAAAATTATGTAATTTTGATGTGTAATACTGTATTGCATCCATCATTACAACTGTTAAAATATTCCCACTCTCTGTCACTATTATCAGCTAATTGATTTTTATGGAGGAAGAAATTTGCAAAGAGCAATTTTGGAGGGGATTTGGAATCATCTGAGAATAGTAAGCTTTTGTTTTAAGTTTAACCACACCATCACAAATATCCTGAGAGATGATTTTAAAGCTTAGAATGAAAATTGCTCCTGGGCTGAAAGCTCATATGCCAAGTGAAACTTCACTAAAGTAGGAGTTTATAAGTGCTGACAAGTTCTTAAATACAGCGATGCTAAAAACGTTACTATTACAAGAACACAACAGAAGCTATTAGAGCTCTCAAATATCCTCTTCAGTGTTCACTTAATAAAGTAAAGCACAAATATGCTACAAGAGAATGAAAGAAGTGTTATTTTTCAGAGGGAAAGGCTATTGAAATTTTTAAAGTCACTTTGGGATATTACAAGAATTCATCATATGATAGAAGAGTTTCTTTTCTATTCATGGGGGGCAGGGCAAAACAGAAAAACTGCGATGACACAGAGCTTTCTAAGACGCTGTTGGACTTCATAAACATTATATTGTTTTATTAAAAGTGAACAGCTGGCAGTTTAATGTCCCTCCATACTGGGATATAATACAAAATTAAGGGCTCTTCTGATTTCCTGTTATGAGGTTAATTTAGTAATTGCAAGCACAAGCATATATAGGAAATACAGTACTTAGAAAAGTGAATCATTGATTGGCACATTACTTTCTGTGAATAGTAATCATTTTTCATCTCATCTGTATTAATTCTAAAAGAGCAGTCTTAGCTCTTTTGTTAGAAAGGCAAGTCTAATAACAAGTATGCTATCCTCATGTTATGAAATATTTCCCCATTGCCATTATTTAGAAATTCTGAGTTAAAGCTCAGCATTTTATTCTTTGTAACTCAGAATGAACTGAGTGTCTATCTCTGAAACTAGTAAGCATCTATCTTACCTCAGTTTTGTAATCCAGAAAGAGATTTACTTTAGGCCTATTATATGCTTTTGGCTCATAATGCTCTTGGTCTTACCAGTAACCTCACTCATTTTTGATAATATTCCCATGTAGAAATTATATTTGCCTTTAATAAATTCAACAACACAAAAACACATGACAAAATTGTTTTTTACGTCTTTATGTTTAGGACTTTTGATTTATAGTTAGCTAATACCCTAAATCCTCGAATCCTTTGCACAAAACTGCAGACTTCCCCCAGCTAACACAAGTAACACAGGTTTATTTTAGCAGCACTGGGAATGGAAACAATTTCTTGGCATAAAGAACTCAAACATAGAATTTTGGAGAAAATAATAGGCCAGTGGGGAATAAATTTTGGAGATAGGAGAAGATTTCTGTTGCTTCTTAAGTTACTATAGAAAAATCCCCTACATACTTTAGCATCTCCCTTTCCACCAACCCTTTCTTTTCAGATTGTAAACATATTCGGACCTGTCATTTTCTCTTATGTTATCAAAAAAAAAAAATCAAAATATTTTCCCATATTGCTTTTAATTTCCAAACTCTGATTTTTGCTTCCAGACTAGTTTCCAAATTTCTTATCAATTTTTAATATTTTTGTTCCTTAATAAACAACAAGTTCAATAAGTCAACAATGCTTATAGATGCTATTTATTTACCACTTTGTCTGTACCTCTGTCTCCCTGGATTTGCAGTTTTGTCTTCCTCTGTAGATTGCAGATGCATCTGTAGACTAAGTTGTGATAGCCTTTCAACGAAAATCTCAAATGCCTAAAACAGAACCTGGGTCACAGATGATACTCAATAAATACAGGTCATCAGTGCAGTTGCTTATCCAAGAACACTTTTTAATGATAATTTTGGCTTGGTAAGTGATGTATATTTCCAATATTCATGATCATTCTTAATAGTAGGTATTCTATTACTTAATTTTAGATGAGAAAACTCATCTAAAGAGTTAGAGATCTAAGTAACTCAATAAAGGGCACATATGAATAAATAGACCCAATGTTTGAATTCAGTTTAGTTTAACTCTAGTCCCTATTTTCTTTTTAAAATACCATGCCAATAGAAAATAGTAGTATAGGGAAGAAGGAAAAAATGAATCAATGCTGTTGTTTTCAAGTACCTTAACCACTGTTGCAATTTTTTCCTGCACACCTCCAACACCTATTTGATGTTGCTGAATCTTTGAATTTAAATGGTTTCTCTGCAAGGTAAATTAATTATTACTATAGTTGGTCTATATTTCTTGAAGGTTACTGGTTATTGGATTTGAATTTCATGTTAACTAATCGAACCTAGACCATATTCAATTTCATTACCCTACATGTTCTAATTAATGAGTCTTCCTCATGCAACAATATAATTTTTTATAAATATAAGTTTTTTGTTTGGTTTTGTTTTGAGTTAACATGACACTGCTCCCCTCTATATTGTTGAATGGAGATTTTTATATTGCTGAATGTCATAATATTATATTTCAAATTTGTTGCTATATAAATGTCTATATATTTTTTAACATTATGTTTGCAAGAAATTGATTAAATTCTGAGAGGAAAGGGGAGAATATTATAAAATATAATTATAATGTAAAATAAACCTTTTAAATTCATATGGAGACAGAGTTTTGTTTTGTCTAGACAATAGATACATTATAGATAATGACTAAAGAGAGGTCAATGTGGTCTCAGTAGAGAAAGCAATTATTTTGTATATTTGTTAAATAACATCTGGTTTATTCCAAATCAGCTGTAATGGCAAATCATTTAAATAGAGCGTCGTATTTTTATAACAATCGTTAAAGCCGATGAGTAAAGACTATATGATTATATTTTTGCACCTTGAATATTTTAGAAGGCATGAAAGCCAAATAAATGTTTTTGAGAACTGACACTTCTACCAAAGGAAGTGCACATTGAGAGGAATTTCGCTAAGCAGATGAAGTGTAAGAGAGGGAGACAACTCCAGTTGCAGAAGACAGCAGGTGCTAAGACACATAATATTACAAAACAGCATCTACAGAGCCTTAAAGGTCCTCAGTGTCCCTATAAAATAGGGTCAAAGGACAGTGATCAGGAGAAAAAGGGCTGGTGTCGTTAAGTTAGAAAAATAAACAGAGGTCAGAACATGAAGGATCTTATAAATCAGGCATAAGTTGTGCAAAGTCAATGTGTGCAGGAATCAAGCAAATTGGGCAAATATGAGATCCTGGAATGTAAAGGAAACAGGAGTGTTGGCCGCTGTCAAGTAGATAGACCAAAGGATATTCAAATTCTATTCAAAACAGAAAAAACAAAAATGTGTTCCTGTTAAGCGAACACACTTCTTGGTGGTCTTTGGCTTGTCAGAGCTAATATCTGTAGAACATACTACTATGGAGAGATATTGAAGTATTTCAAATAGTGTGGCGATGCAGGACAGGCAAGCCCCCAAATTGAGGCTTAACCCAGGAGGGTTCTTGGCTTCACCCAGAAAAGAATTCAAGGGTGAGCCAGTGGTGTTAAACAGCAACTTTTATTTAAGCAGCAGTGTACAGTAGGAGCAGGTACTGCTTCTTGTGGAGCAGATATCCCACAGGCAGAGTACTCTGTGCCCAGAGTAACAACTCAGAGGTAGTTCTGCAATCTTATTTATGCCCATTTCTAATTATTTGCAAATTGAGGGACCATTTATAAAGCAATTTCTAGGACGAGTGTGGTAACTGGATAATCAGGTTGTTGCCCTGGAAGGGGCTCTAACATCCAGCTGCTGCCATGGCAATGGTAAACTGACGTGGCACACTGGTGAGTGTGTTTCATGGAAAGCTGCTTCTGCTCCTGACCTATGTTAGGTAGTCCTCAGTTTGGTCTCGTATTTGAGCTCCACCTCAGGAGTAGAGTACTACCTCCTAGCTTAATAGGATCAGTATTATAGGTTAGAAAGGTAACTGAAGCAGCAATACAGATGTTGAGAGAAAAGGATTACATGAGAGATTATGAGATAGCTATACTATAATTTTTATAGTCAAAGATGATTAAGGCTTGGTCTAGAGTATTGACAGCATTTAGTGGAAAGGATATATTGGGGAGGAAGTAAAGGGGTTGCACTGAAAAAAAATGTTAGTTATCCATTGAATTTGGGGTGAGAGGGAGTCTGAAAAATTAGGATTTAGCATGGGTATCTGTATGGATAATGACTGGAAAATTGGAAGGAGGAAGGAGAGCATGTTATGAAGTAAGAAAATAACAAACTTAGTTTTAAAATGCTGTTTGAAGTCCTATAGGGAACTTCTGTGGAGGCAATTTTTAACAAAGATATAGATCTTATATGAGTTGTTTGACTTAGCATATATATTTGAGAATCATCAACTTATAGGAGATAATTAAAACAAAGTCATAAATAAAATGAATAGTGATTGAGAAAAGAGCAAAATATCAAAACCTTATTTATAAACCTACTAACAGATGTACTTTTAATTATTGTCTTCTGTTTGAAACTTTATTTGTAATACTAGATTTTCTAAAATTTAATTTTGTTAATTAGGACAGCAAATATCTATTCCATTAACTAGAATTTTAAATGATTCATTTTATTATAAACAAGCGAATTGCTGGTGCTTTAATAATTTTATGACTCGGTTTTTCAGTGTTATAACAGTGGGGATTCTCCAGAGAAATAGACTATAGAACCAAAACAGGCAGAGATAGAGAGACACACTCAGAGAGAGATTATATATTTTAAGGAACTCCCTCACATGTTTGTGGGGGTCAGCAAGTGCAAAATCTGTAGGGTAGGTCAGCAAGCTGGAAATGCCTTGAGCATTCCACAGAATGTTGCCATGACCTTTGCTCTTGATGGGTCTGCTTTTGCTTTGACTGGACTACTTCTGTCTTTTGGTAGCCATTGTTTTGATTGTATTTTGTCTTCAAGATCATACTAGTAAAGCTCTCTGCTGTTTCAGTTGTTTGAGGATATACTTCACAATCTTGATCCCACTTCTTTAAAATGTCCATGAAAAGGTCTGCTCTATTGGGCAACTTATCTGGGTGCAACAATATTGACACCCATTGAGTGAAAAGTTCGTTCAACTTCAATTTTCAGTCAGAATTGTGTAAGCTGAGCCAAATGAGATATCTGTGATGTTGGCTATTGTTTGTGTTTTTAATTGTCAGTCCTTTTAAATTAGGGGACATACAAGATGAGTTTTTTATTGAAAATGAGGTGGATGGTATGCTGCTGTAGGCTTCATCTTTAACATTGTCTCTTCTTAAAATGAGTTATACATTTATACACTGCTGTTTTCTTTGAGGCATTGTTCCTACAAACTTTTTGTAAAGCATAAACTCTTTCACCATTATTCCACCCAAACTTCACTGCAAATTTGATGTTTTTTATTGTTTCAATTTTAGCAGAATTCGTGTTGCTCTGATACAGGTTCTTTTCAAATTGTCTTATCCTTCTGGATGCTGCTTCATACTAGATCTTCTTCAGACATGTCATAACAAAGCATAAATTAATTTTGTTGCATGTTTTTCTTAATAATATGCATCTTCAATGTAATTTTGACTACCCCTTTTATATGTGTGTATACATATATATATATACACATATGCACACACAAAACCGTTATATGAATATTGACAGTACCTCTGTTTATATAGGTCGAAACTAGCCACCTAAATGTCCATCAGTGGGTAAATTGACTAAAAACTCACGGTGTAATCACACAAAGAAATGCTATCAATGCATGTAACAACAAAACAAGTATTATGCTAAATGAAAAAGGGCAGACACAACAATTTGTGTATGAGTCTTTGTATAGGAAATTCTTATAAGTGGCAAAATTGTAGTGACAGAAGGTAAATTAGTGCTTGCTAGTAGCTGAGCATGAAAATTAATAACAAATAAAAACGAGTAAGCCTTGCCTGTATTTCATTGTTGCTTTTCTTGCTTTACTTCCTTTTTCTGGGAGTAATTTTGTCCTGTCCAATAAATCTTTGTCTTATTCAAGGCCATGATGATTTTTAAAATTTGTTTTCTTCTAGAGTTATTTTTATCTTATTCTTTCACAGTTACTTTTATACATTTATAGTTTAACTCATGCTTATGACTCTTACTCATTTTGAACTGATATTGTATGTAGTGTGGGAAAAAGATCAAAGAGTTTTTTTATTGTTACTTTGTTGTGTTT
This sequence comes from Macaca fascicularis, assembly GCF_037993035.2. Classification (NCBI taxonomy): domain Eukaryota; kingdom Metazoa; phylum Chordata; class Mammalia; order Primates; family Cercopithecidae; genus Macaca; species Macaca fascicularis. The sequence goes on along the minus strand of NC_088391.1, from coordinate 54,346,463 downwards.
TTTTTTTCTTTTAGTTTATTGAGTCATTTCAACACTATTTGTTGAAACATAAAAAAGATTAACCTCCATATTGAGTTATCTTGGATTTTGATTGGCATAGTATTGAATCAGTAGAGGTATTTAGAGAGGCCGGACATCTTAACAAAAATGAGTCTTTCAATCAATAGAATAAGAGAAAAAGAGATGGTAATATATTCTTTACTCTTTAAGCAGAATTTACCAAACTCTTTTCTGTGACACATAAGATTCCTAAAACATATCAATAGGCATTTAGTAATAAGACAATTTAACAAATAAAGTTACCAGGTTTCTTTACTAAACAATTCCTAAAAATAATGTTTCTGTAAAAGACAAAAACTCACTTGTCAGAAGCTGAGTTTGCAAATTTAATTTTGATTAGTTCAAATGTACCCCACACCCCAAGTATGTGGAATTGTGGAAATGGGATGCTCAATTATTGACACAGTGTTAACAGAGAAGGGAAAACAGTACATTTCATCCTTTCATCCTTTGTGTTCTTCAGCTGTCCATGAAATTATGTTTCATCTTAATACATTTTAGGTAGCCACTCAACCTTCTTTCTCATAATTAGTTTCCCACTCCTTCCAGGCTAATCAAAGACTGAAATGACTAGTACCTTTGTGAGCAGCTTTGGAAGTTGGAATGAATCCTAGAAAATACATTGAATGAAAATGTAAACTAAAAACAAAATTCGAAGCACCCTCCCACCCCCCCGCCCACCCCGCCACCAAACTTCTGAATGAACTTCCTCCTCAGCCAGGGATCTTTTAAAACTTAACCTGACAGACTGTTTCAGGCCATCCGGGGAAATAGGGGTCAAACATGCTTCACTATGCCTCTCTGGCACTAACATCAACACAGACTTTAAGTCTGTTAAGAAACATTTTACAAACTATTATGTCTGAAGCCTAGTACCTAAAGGCTTCCCCTGCAAATAAGAACTTGGGTCTCCATAATCCTTTATCTCAACTCAGGCATTCGTTTCTATTGATCCCAGGTCTTTAGATAAATTCAACCAACTGTCAACCAGCAACATTTTAAATTTACCTATATTAGATTTGTGTCTCCCCACCTCCACCCCCACTTCGAGTTGCCCCAACTTTCTGGACCAAACCAATGTATTTCTTAAATGTGTTTTATTGAAGTCCATGTCTCCCTAAAATGCATAAAACCAAGTTGCACCCCAACTACCTTAAGCATACATTCTCAGGACCTCGTGAGGGCTGTCATGGGCCATGATCAATCGTATTTGGCTCAGATTAAATATTTTCAATATTTTACAGTGTTTGACTTGTTTCAGCAACAGAAGCAAAATGTGTCAATTATTGAGTTGCTTTTTATAATCTTACAGAATTCTCTTCTACTTGCCAAGATGATTGTGGAAAGCATGTTTCAAAATGGAGCCTGTGTTAGCCTGTATCTTCAAAACAAGACTGCTAGGAACAGTAATGAGCGAAGACTAAGTCAGTCTGCACTAGGAAAGTAGTGTGGGAAAATAATAATAATAATAATGTGCTTTTATGTTAAGCTACTGGGTTTTTCTGTGTGCGTGAAAGGATATGTTTACTGTGTTACAGCCTAGCTCCCATAACTCATATAGTCCTCTAAATTTCCTATTATCTATAAAGATCTGCCTCATGGCTTCAAGTTTATTTGTTTCATGTCCAACAAATGTCTTGGGGAAAAGAAAAGTTTTAGATGCTTTCTTAAGCATCAAAAGATGCTTCCTGATGTCTGCAAATCAGAAGGGCTGCTCTAAGACACATGTTCAGGAAACACTGAGTCAAACATCGCTCTTCTACAACTTATTACAGTGTTCTAAGCTACATTTTGCATAGCAAGACCTCGTTATCCTTTGCCTTTAGATCATTCCAAATTTTCAAGATATAGTGGAACACCTTTTTCCAAAGACACATATGACATTAGGTTGTTTTTTTTTTTGTTTGTTTGTTTTTGTTTTTGTTTTTTTTAATCTCTTGTCACAACATTTTAAAAAATTTAATTAATAAGTTTGATTTAATTTTTTATCAATTCTATAATCTACAATTGAGAAATATATGACTCAGCAAACTATGGTTCACAAGCCAACTTGGTCTGCCTCCTTTCTTCAAACTTTTTATTTTGAAATATTTATGGACTCACTACAAAGCCAGTAAAAGACAAACTGTGTATCTTTCATCCAGATTACCCCAGTGGTAACAGTTTAGATAATACAGTAAAATAGCATAATCAGGATATTGATTGGGACAATATTACCAACTAAACTACAGACTTTAAAGAGATTTATCCAGTTTTTGCATGCATTTATTTGTTTCTATATGTATGTGGGTGTGAATTGTTCTCTGAAATTTTACCACATGGTAGATTTATATACCTACCACTACAAATAATGAAGACATAAAACTGTCCCAGAACCATAAATATAAATTTCATGCTGTTTATATTCGTAACCACTTTTTCTCCATCCCTATCTGTTGGAAAGCACTAATCTGCTTCCATCTTTCAATATTGTCAATTTTTAAAATATCCTACAATTGAGATTATTTTTATACAACAAGATTAGCTTTAAAAAAAAATTCAGTCTAATGTATTTGAAATCCATCCAAGTGAAATGTTTCAATATTTTGCTTGTTTTTCTTGATAACTTGCTCTCCATGGCATGGAAATACCAGAGGCTATTAAATCATTCACCTGTCGAAGGACAACTTTTGTTTTCATTTTATTTTTTGTTATTTCAAATAACTACTGCGAACATTTTTCTGAACATAAGCTTTCACTTTTCTGGGATAAATGCCTCAGAGTGTGATTACTTTGTCATAAGATAGTATGTATTTAATTTTATTTGAAAATGCCAAATGATTGATTCTTCAGAAAGACTGTAGCATTTTACATTTTCACCGGCAGTTTATGAGAGATCCAGTTTATCCACATCCTCTCCATCATGTGTTTTTGGTGTATTTTTAAAAAAATTTAGTCATTCCAATGGATGAGTAGTTTCTCTCATCTCTTATCCACCAGCTGGTCAACTTCAGATGGGAAACTGGCACTTGCATAATGACACATTTTTTCCCAACTCCATCTTTTATGCTGTAAACTGCATTTACTGAGACATTCTGTTCGGTTTATTACAGTGTTCTAAGCTATATATATATACACACACACACACGTATATACACACATGTATATATGTATATATATGTATATACGTGTATTTATATACACACATATAAATACACATACATACATACATATATATATACGAATGACAGTGTTCTAAGCATTGTGTATATGCTGAGGGAAAAAGAATCCACCCTTCAAAGCAAGGAAACTTTGTTTCCTAGTTTATTTAGTTTGGAAACTAAACTGATTTCTTTGGTGACTCTCCCCTCAAGAGAAGACAAATACTTTGGGTAGCAGCAATGACTTTTAACTCAATAGATAAAGGTCTGAGATAGAAGAAAAATACATAGAGCAGAAAACCTTAATTATAATACTTAGTGTTATCTTCCTACATTATTGCTAATATATATCATGAATGTTCAAGGAGGAGATATATTAACCAAATTAACTATACTTTTTTGATCACTGAATGCTTTAATACAGAACAGCTAATTAAGCAACTCACAGCGGTATCTTGGGAACTATTTCTGGAGGAGCAATAAAATTAGATGTATTAGTAATGTTTATAGTAGGTCATCATGACATGGAACAATCATTCTCAGATACTTGTTCATTAGAATCATCTCAGGCACTTGCTAAAAAAATACAGACTTCTTAGCTTCAACTCCACAGATTTTGTTTTTGTCTTTGTTTGAGACACAGTGTCACTCTGTCACCCAGACTAGAGTGCAGTGGTGCCATCTCGCCTCACTGCAACCTCCACCTCCTGGACTCAAGCGATTCTTCTGCCTCAGCCTCACAAGTAGCTGGGGCACCGGCTACCACAGCCAGCTGATTTTTGCATTTTTTGGAGAGATAGTGTTTCACCACGTTGCCCAGGGTGGTCTCAGACTCCTGGGTTCAAGGGATCCCCCCACCTCAGCTCCCAAAGTGTTGGAATACAAGCATGAGTCACCACACCAGGTCTATGATTTTATTTTTAATCACAAGTTTTAAACAGTCTGATTTTGATGAGTCTTGTTATAGTTTTCCTGGTGATTCTTATACTTCATTTTCATTGAATTTATCAAATTTGTTGGTTTATAATTTTCAGCAAATTTGCATTGTTTTGGTCATTATGTCTTTTAATATGTATTTTTCCTTCTACTTTATCCTTCAAATACTATAATTACATCCCAATCAGGTAATTCTTTTTTGTTATTTGCCTCTTTTTCATTTAAGAGAGTGTCTACTCTATGTCTACAAGTCCACTAATGATTTCTTCTGCAGTATCTACAGAGTTGTCAGTCTCATATAGTGCATTTTCTATTTCAAACATTTTACTGATATATTTGAATTGGGGCTTTAACAATATTTCCCATGTCTTTATTTGACATGCTCAATTTTTCATCTAGTTTCTGAATACATAGAACACAATTACAACAACTTAGTATTAATAACATGTTTCTTTTGTAAAAGTTTTAAATTTACATAAAAGTTGCAAAGATCATGCAGACAGTTCTTATACACCCACAGGTACATCCAGTGTCTCCTGTTATTAATAATTTACATTATATGGCGCACTTGTTAAAAATAGTGAACAAATATTGACACATCACTATTGAAGTTCATAGTTTATTTATGTTTCCTTAGTTTTTAACAAATGCCTCTTTTATCTTCCAGAATTACAACCAGGACACCACATTACACCTAATAGTTACGTCTTCCTCGGATCTTCTTGTCTGAGACTATTTCCCAGATGTTTCTTGTATTTGATCATTTTGCCCGTTTTGGGTTTTGAGGTTTTGCCTAGGGTTTGTCTAATGTTTTTCTTCTAATTACTCTGGATATATGTGTTTTTGGAAATAGACAACAAAGATAAAAACTATTATCATCACATCATATCAAGGATACATACTACAAAAATGACTTATGGATGCTGACCTTAATTCCATGGCTGATAAAGCATATTTTAGGTTTCTCCACTCTACAGTTACTTTTTCTAATTCACCTTTCCCATAATGTACTTTTTGGAGAAATAGAGTGCAGCCAACACTTACAGAGTGGAGAGATATTTGAGATTATTTTACATAAGAGATGTGTGTTTTGACTTTTTTTTCCCAAAGACACAAGTCTCTTTTCCCACCATTTACTTATTCACTTTCATATTTTTACAGACTTACAAATATTTATTAAACACATGGGCAAGTGATTTATATTTTACTAATTTTGACCCTAAAATTATTGCAGCTTTGGCCATTTTGAGCTCCTTCGGCTGGCTGTTTTCCCTTTGTTACGATCCCATTATTGTGGGAGCTTTTATCTGCGAATTTCCTTAATTTCTGGCACTGAAGAAGCTCCAGGTTCATTATTAATTATTTTTATTATTACATTCCTTCCTTGGGTATAGAATCAGCCAATTCTCCAAGAAAATGGTTTATCTTATTTTAGATTTTATTAGAAAATATGGCAGTAGAAGCCATGGGTGCTAGGTGTGTCCTTGCTATTGAAGCGCCATCTTTTCTAGGCCGTCTCGGGTGATAGAGCAAAGATTCATATCTGTGCATATTAACTCATGTGTATATACATATTTATAGGTGCTTCCATGTGTATTTATAGTAAGCTATAAAAGGAATACATATAATAGATTCACTTCTAATCACTTACCACATAGATCATTCTAACCTTTTAATTCCTAACTCCTTTTTCAGCTATGAGAATAATATTATATATTGTTTAATGTCAGTGTATATGTATAATAGTGTCATAATTTTAAACTCATAACTCCTGAGGAAGAAATTTTATCAAATGCAGTATATTTGTTGTTTATTGACTGTGTCTTTTGTCATTACTGTTAAATCTCCACTCATTTTCAATTACCTAGGTCAATATCTTCCCCTCATCTCCCTTGGTGAGGTGACTTATTACATTTGTTCTAAAGTTAAGTTGTTTTGTCACATTTTGCATTTCATTCAGGGATACACCTGGGTTCCTAAATAATTGTCTTTAATTTGCATACATAATTTTAACTCATTGTTCTGTAAAATTTTATGAATTTTGGTGTCATATTGCTACCATGACAGTGTTTAACAGAATAACTTCACCACTGCAGAATGTCCTGCGCTTCACCATGTCAACACTCTCCTTACCCCTAACTGCTTGACACACACTGATCTTCTTACCATTGCTATAGTTTTTCTTTTACCAGAATATAAAATAACTGTAATCACATGACCTTTAGTCTCTTTAGACTGGCTTCTTTCACTTAGTTATATGTTAGGATGGTTGCTAACATCCTAACATATAAGTCTGCTAAAGCAGACTTCTGTCTGCTGTAATTCTAATCCTTATTCCTTTATAGGTAGGATGTTGCTTTTTGGTTTTGTTTTGCTTATTTAGTTTCATTTTTTTTCTCTATTTCAAATGTTTTCTTTTTCTTTTTGGCTTTTAGCACTTTGAATGTTATATCCTTAGATGTAGTTTTTGTTTTACTATTTATCCTGATTGATCTTCTCTGAGATTACTGGATATGTGGTTTGGTGTTTGTCATTGATTCTGGGAAGTTTTGGGCCATTTTTAATTTCAATATTTCTTTTGCTTCTTTCTCTTTCTCTTTATTTTTTATTAAAATTTTATTTCTTGTATGACTTTTGAAATGACCCCATAGTTCTTGAATATTCTGTTCTACATTTTTCATTTTTTTCTCTGTATATTTTAGTTTGTGGAGTTTCTATTGCCTTTTTTTCAAGTTCACCGAATCTTCAACAAGCCATGTCAAGTCTACCACTAAGTCCATCAAAGGCATTCTTCTTTTGTCTTAGTATTTTTGAATTCTAACATTTTCTCTTGATTTTTTCTTAGAGTTTCTGCCTCTGCTTAAATTGTCCATCTGCTCTCTCATATTGTCTATTTATTTCCCATTACACCCCTTAATATATTAATCATTGTTATTTTAAATATCACTTTTAATTTCTCTATTTTATACTTGCGTGATTTGCAAATTGACCTCTAATCCTAGTTTTGTTTTTGTATTTTTGCTTCTGTGTGTGTTTGTGGGTGTGTATGTGTGTGTGATATGTGGCATGCTTTTTTACCTTTACCACGCCTTGTAATTATTTGTTGAAAGTCAAAATGATGTATTTGGTCGTAGAAACTGAAGTAAACAGTCTTTCCGTGGTAGGCTTCACATTAATCTGGCAAGAAGTTTTATGTTTAATTTTTGGCATATCTGTAGGTTCCAGTGGCTTCACATTTACTCTAGTGCCCTGGTTTTCATGTCTCCTATTGATTCTGGGTTTCCTCAAGTATTCCTCTGAAAGTTCAAGCTGTAATCTGATATTATTGAACCGGAGCCCTGTTTCTTCATTGCTAAAGTACATGTGGAAGAAAGTATTTTATAATCTTATGATTAAATCTCAGTCTTTCAGTGCACCTGTGTCTCCGAGATGTAACTACCACAGGTGTTTGTTTCTCAGCATTTTTCTCCTACCCAGATGAGGCAGGAAGGCTCCAGGGAGTGAAAATTGAAAATGTACCATTCTTCCATATGGGTTAAAATTCCAGGAAAATCTACTTTTTGGGGGAATAGGCTCTTGCTATAGGACACACTCTCAGTGTATTTCATCATGATTACTCGTTCCATACCTCTGCCAGAACAAAGAACTGCTTTATTGTTGTTGTTGTTGTTGTTGTTTTCAAATCTTTGCCGTATGAATTTGGGGATTTTTTTTTCTGGTGGCAAAATCCAAAAAAGCGTGAGAGCCCCACTAAGGATTTCTCACTCCCATGCTAATCCATACTCAGATTTCAGTAGTTCTTCAATATTAGCATTTAATTGTTCCTCAGTTTCTGGCTTCGGAAGCTTCTGTTCTAGCTACACACATCTTAGTAGTGATTCTTTAGATTCTTTTGTTTCTACAGATTTTGACATCATGGTTTTCACTGTGACTCCAGGTATCTGATGGGCCTAAGAAAAGTCTTGATTTTCAGTTTGTTCAACTTTTACATTCTAAGGATTGGAGTGATGATTTCTAAGATTTTATATACACCAGAGCTGAAGCCTAATACCTCCTTAAAATATTTTTCTAGTAATTCTGTCATCTCTATCACTTCCAGATCAATTTCAGTTTATTTATTTATTTTTTAATCTTAATTATGGGCTTTGTTTTCCTTCTTCTACGCATGTCTGATGGGATTTTTGAGAATTCAAGGCTTGCTTTGTTACACAGGTAAAAAGGTCTTAGAGTTGATAGCTTTATTCCTGAGCAGTTTCTGATTATTCAATACCTTGTAAATTATGAGATATTCTGTTGTGGTAGGTAAAAGCATGAACTACTTCTGGTGATGTGGGAGGTCTAGGAATTTGCATTTAGGTTCTTTTGAATGGTTCTTCATCCCAGGTTGGGTACTTTCCTTATACAAATGTGCTGGTCAGTACCCAGATAAATAATGAAAGAGAACCTTCTGCAGGTTATTGGAGTTATCTTTATGTGAAGCTTTCTGTTTTCCAGTATTCCAGAGGCCTTGAGTCTCATGGAATGTGTCATGAGTTAACAGCTCAGGGAGATCATCAGGTTCCACCAGAGTTCTCCCTCCTTGAGCTTAAGTCTTAAATTTTTCCCTAGGCATTAAAACTGTGACAGTTGTAAGGCTTGAAATACTTCCTAGGGCTTCCATAACAAATTAACACAGACTTGAATGGTTGAAAACAATAAAAAATGTATTGTCTCACAATTCTGGAGGCCAGAAGTCTGAAATCAAGGTATTGGCAGTGTTATGCTCTCTCTAAATCTCTGGAGAAACATTCCCTTGCTTCTTCCAGCTTCTCATGGTGATTGGCTATTCTTGGTGTTCCTTGGCTTATAGTGGCATAGTTTCAATTTCTGTGTCCTTCATCACATGATACTTTCCCTGTTTATCTCTGTGTCCAATTTTCCTCTTATAAGGATAGTACTCATTTAATTAGGGCTCACTCTTACTCAGTATGCCTTCAACTTAACTTTATTACATCCACAAAGACCCCATTTCCAAATAGGGTCACATTCACAGATTCCAAGTGGTCATGACGTTTTAGGGACACTATTCAATCTAGTATAGCGTTTAATTTACTTGTATCCCATCTCTTAAGAATCACTGTCTAAACATTGTTGTCTCATTTATTTTTGTCAATGTTGTAGGAGTTTCAGGTAGAAGTGTAAGGTTCCCTTTATTTTATCTTGACCAGAGGCAGTTCTTCTCTCATTTGTTTACCTAGAACATCTCCTATACTTTAGTTGAGGTTCAGAGCACAATTTTCTTTTGAGAAAGTGTTTCATTGCCTGAAATCTGGCTTACATATATAAAATGAAGTTAAAACATATAAAAAAATAGAAAAATTATGGTGAGCAAATATTACATTGTATTAATTAGTTGTAATTTGAATTGATAAACATTGAGATGTTAAGAAAATTATTGAGGCATAGAATGCATACATCAAGTGGTACTTTGAGAAGGCAAATATGGTAGTACTCATTGAGGGGATATAGTGGAAGAAAAACAAAGCATAAGAATTTCAGAGAGAATTTGCTACAGTACTCTAAGACTATGAACCAACTTGAGCAATGTGATTGTAAAGAAAGAAAAATAGTTGAGTCACCGTTAAGGTTGGATTGAAAAAGAAACAAGTCACTAACAACACAGTGGACACAGCTAAGTGCTGAATAAATACTGTTATAATGAATTAATGATTACAATAATAGAAAATAGTTCCTGGAGATCTGCTCATAAGTCCTTATGGAATGGCAAAGTGAGGTAAATCATAGGCATAATGAATTAGTGACATAACTGTAACTAATATATATCCTCACACCCAGAACTCTAAGTTGCCTTACATTAGAGAACTCTGTCTTTTCCTTTTTTCTATTATGTCAGAATTTTAGAACATAAAGAATCTTTGACTGAGTCATTGCATGAATTTCAAAGTGAAGACAAAATATTGTCAGGGAGTTGCCCACTCCTTTAGATGTCTAATAAATTTCAGAATTTAGAGTTAGGACATGTTTTATATATTTATTAAGATATTTTCTTAAGCAATATAGAAAATCTGACAGTATGTGAAATACAGAAGTTGACATTTCATCACTGGAGAAACATTACTCTTGTTTAAAAATGAATTCAGAAATTTTATTCATGTAATATTTCACATAAAGGTTTTTTATGTCACAGAAAAATTAGTTTAATGATAAAGAGTAAATTAATATTACTTAGATTTTATAATGTTTGAAAAGGTGAATGTATCAGTATCTGTTTGTTAGAGGAACCTATAAAATCTCTTCATCTACCTAAGTTCCTTACATTGTTTTTCTACTCTAACAAATTTTGCTTTTTTATGTCAGTAATCAGCCACAATGTCTACCTTAGCTAATCATTGGTATTTTATTAAAACATTAAAATTAGAATGTATTAAGTTATACTCTGTATACAAATTATATTAGAGACCATAGAATACACAAAATTTAAAGTAATGAGTGTTTATCTGGTGTTCTGTTCAGACCTTTAATTACAAATGCAGTGTATTAACTATAGTTAAGCAAGAAATTGTCATTTTCAGTTCAGAACACTCCATTAAATGAGTAAGCATAGATTTGTAATTATTAAATTTATAAAGCAGTATGATTCAGACTATATTAAGTGTTTGCAGAGAATGGGTTTCAAAGAGGATGAAGTCTTAATTCTGTCTAGGCCAGGAAGCATATTCTTTACAACTTTTAAATTGTTCCTTCAGCAATAAACATGTATTTTCCTGGAAGAGATGTGAGAAAGGTATATACAAGGATGAAAAAACAGAATGTATAAAAGCATGTAGGTATCAAGTAGTTTATGTTTAGGGAGAGACAGAAACACAGACTATAAATGGTACAGGAGAATAACTTCCCAGTCAACTTCATATGATATGTTGAGGAGTCTAATGACTAATTCTATGCACAATGGCGTTCCATGTGCATGTTATACCTGAACCTACTGACAAGATTTATTTACACAATTTAAGAATTATTTTTGGTTATTATTGAATGTCAGGAGCCAGAAGGAGGAAATAATCAAACATGTATCCACGCTTTCCAGCTAAGATGGTTGAGACAGAATTTAATAACTAATATTTAAAAATTAGTGTTTATAAATAAATCATGATTCTAATGTGTGTCTTTCCCTTGAGGTGAGAACAGGTAAGGTAGATAAATGGAAGTACAAAAATTAACTCACAAAAGTTTGTCAAATTAAGGTAAATATATTTAATATATGTAGCAAGATTTTTGATGATCTTCCAATGTCTTTTAAATCCCTATTATTCAGAAAAAAATATAAAACTGTAAATTTTTTTTCTTAATTATGTATTCAGGAAACGGAAACCTCTCCTCTTCAATGAAGTATGGAGAAATTTGAAAACCACATTTGGAAAGTCATAGTCTTATGAATTGCCAGATCTTGCCAAGTCTCCTGTGTAACTATTATCTACCTTATTTTTGTCAATATAGATTCATTTATAATCTGAATGATTTAATTTGGTATAATAATTAAGGTCCCAAACTTTGGAGTCAAACAAACATGAGCTGACTTACCAGTTCATTTCTTTCTTGCTTTGTGATGTAAACAAGGTTTTTTTGCATCTAGACCCCACTTTTTTTTCACCCCTAGTACAATGTGAATAACAGAACCCATTTTATATTGTTGGAGGGGAGCTACATAAAATTACACATGTGAAACTTTTTTCAATACCTGACATATGATAGCAGTTTAACAATTTGTGGACCTTATTTTTTGAGAGATATTAAGATTTGTAAATGAGTCTTACCTCAAGTAAGTTGTGTGTTTTGGTAGAAATAGCTTTGAAAATGAGTATGGTTTACTCAACAGCTAGCTTCTTAAGCTACTATTTCAATGTCTTCTATGTAAAAAAAAAAAAAAAATGTATATTGATTCCACAGAATTTTAAAAGTTTTAAGGAAGAGTTACATATAAAAAATCTACTTAGTAGACACTCATATATGTTAGCTTTGGCATGCCTTTGTTTTAGAATTTTTGTTATGATATATTCACATTCAATACACTTTAACAGACACCTATTAGGTGATAGAAAGTATCCTACTCTCAGGGATTCAAATAAAAATAAGCTAGTTTTCGCATTCCAGAGTCTTAAAGCCCAGAAAAAAAAATATAAACAAAAATAAATAACACAATGTAACATAGGGCTTTTAAATGTAAAAGTACCATTGATGTTAAGTTAACACAAGTTATTATGGAATTTAAAAATTAAATAGTACATGGAAATCAAGTATATAGTGTGATAAACACAGGAAAACCCAGAAGTGAAGTGGTTAAGTGTAATTAAACAAAATGTTTAAAGGGGTTAAAATAAAATGGAGCCTTAAACTTAAAAATGTAGTCTAGACATGAAGTCTTTGCCCATGCCTATGTCCTGAATGGTACTACCTAGGTTTTCCTCTAGGGTTTTTATGGTATTAGGTCTAACATTTAAGTCTCTAATCCATCTTGAATTAATTTTCATATAAGGAGTAAGGAAAGGATCCAGTTTCAGCTTTCTACTTATGGCTAGCCAATTTTCCCAGCACCATTTATTAAATAGGGAATCCTTTCCTCATTTCTTGTTTCTCTCAAGTTTGTCAAAGATCAGATGGCTGTAGATGTGTGGTATTATTTCTGAGGACTCTGTTCTGTTCCATTGGTCTGTATCTCTGTTTTGGTACCAGTACCATGCTGTTCTGGTTACTGTAGCCTTGTAGTATAGTTTGAAGTCAGGTAGCGTGATGCCTCCAGCTTTGTTCTTTTGACTTAGGATTGTCTTGGAGATGCAGGCTCTTTTTTGGTTCCATATGATCTTTAAAGCAGTTTTTTCCAATTCTGTGAAGAAACTCATTGGTAGCTTGATGGGGATGGCATTGAATCTAAATAACCTTGGGCAGTATGGCCATTTTCACGATATTGATTCTTCCTATCCATGAGCAGGGTATGTTCTTCCATTTGTTTGTGTCCTCTTTTATTTCACTGAGCAGTGGTTTGTAGTTCTCCTTGAAGAGGTCCTTTACATCCCTTGTAAGTTGGATTCCTAGGTATTTTATTCTCTTTGAAGCAATTGTGAATGGAAGTCCATTCATGATTTGGCTCTCTGTTTGTCTGTTCCTGGTGTATAAGAATGATTGTGATTTTTGCACATTAATTTTGTATCCTGAGACTTTGCTGAAGTTGCTTATCAGCTTAAGGAGATTTTGGGCTGAGACAATGGGGTTTTCTAAATATACAATCATGTCATCTGCAAACAGGGACAATTTGACTTCTACACCAAAAGCAACAGCAACAAAAGCCAAAATTGACAAATGGGATCTCATTAAACTAAAAAGCTTCTGCACAGCAAAAAGAAACTACCATCAGAGTGAACAGGCAACCTACAGAATGGGAGAAAATTTTTGCAATCTACTCATCTGACAAAGGGCTCATATCCAGAATTTACAAAGAACTCAAACAAATTTACAAGAAAAAAACAAACAACCCCATCAAAAAGTGGGCAAAGGATATGAACAGACATTTCTCAAAAGAAGACATTCATACAGCCAACAGACACATGAAAAAATGCTCATCATCACTGGCCATCAGAGAAATGCAAATCAAAACCACAATGAGATACCATCTCACACCAGTTGGAATGGCGATCATTAAAAAGTCAGGAAACAACAGGTGCTGGAGAGGATGTGGAGAAATAGGAACACTTTTACACTGTTGGTGGGATTGTAAACTAGTTCAACCATTATGGAAAACAGTATGGCGATTCCTCAAGGATCTAGAACTAGAAGTTCCATATGACCCAGCCATCCCATTACGGGGTATATACCCAAAGGATTATAAATCATGCTGCTATAAAGACACATGCACACGTATGTTTATTGCGGCACTATTCACAATACCAAAGACTTGGAATCAACTCAAATGTCCATCAGTGACAGACTGGATTAAGAAAATGTGGCACATATACACCATGGAATACTATGCAGCCATAAAAAAGGATGAGTTTGTGTCCTTTGTAGAGACATGGATGCAGCTGGAAACCATCATTCTTAGCAAACTATCAGAAGAACAGAAAACCAAACACCGCATGTTCTCACTCATAGGTGGGAACTGAACAATGAGATCACTTGGATTCGGGAAGGGGGACATCACACACCAGGGCCTATCATGGGGAGGGGGGTGGGGGGAGGGATTGCATTGGGAGTTATACCTGATGTAAATGATGAGTTGATGGGTGCTGACGAGTTGATGGGTGCAGCACACCAACATGGCACAAGTATACATATGTAACAAACCTGCATGTTATGCACATGTACCCTAGAACTTAAAGTATAATAATAAAAAAAATTTAAAAAAATGTAGTCTAGGTGTTTTCCAAGAATACTGGGAATAGAAGATATGTGAGAGAGGATAGAAAATATAGATAATCTATTATAGGGGTGTGCAGAGGCATAGCACGTGCAGAGGCACACTTTTCCAATGTCATTGTGTCTGGGGGCAAATTTTAGCAGTAAGCACCATTAGGCAATGGTACTGTTGAATTTTGAAATATTTTCTCTGTTTTCTCACCCATCATCTTCGTTTTTCTAACTCCGCCTCTAATCCACATCTAATTCTTATTGATTATACTGTATCAAAGAGAACGTACTGTGTTTTGTCAGGACTGAACAGGACAGTATTTGGGGATGACCACGACACAAAATAGATATTAATCTAATATAAAAATATGTTAACACTAATTGACTAATGTTTGTATCTGCTTCTCCCTTTCGTACATATGGTAAATATCATTTAGCCTTTCTCATCATCTTTGTCACAAAAAGAATCACGTCAATGTTTTGCATTCTGAGTTTCAGGTCAAACAATTTTATTTTATCTCATGGTTCTCATTGATAATAAAATAAACTATCAGCTTACATAGTTTAAAAAATAAATATTTTTATATATGTGGGAATATTTCTTGATATTTTTATTATAACTTACCTAAGTACCTTTGTTTTCTTGCCTCTAGGTTTCTGCTCTTGCCCAATCCATTCTCTTTCCTTCAAATACAGTTTTCAGATGTAATTTTAATACATTTGATCTTCCCTTAAAGGACTTTTCTTTTTGTTACAGCCTTCATTATAAAAACTGCACCCTACACAAAGCCTAACCTTGTCCTCTTTCTCTTTCTAGTCTTATTGCTATCCATCCATTCTTCAGGTGATACATGTCAGTCATGTAGTCTTGTATTCTTCCATATGCATTATGCTCTTTCAGCTCTAATACACTTTGCATATGTTTCACTTTTGCTCGAAGCATCCTTTCTTTAACTGAATAATTCATAATGAGCCTACAAAATTCATCTTAGGGTGTAGTTTCTCTAGGAATTCTTTGATTTTCATTTTCCCCAGTCTGGGTTACTAACAGTGACCGAAATATATTACATAACAAGCTGTATATTATTAATGTAAATTTTTGTCTGCCTTTCTGAGTATAAATACTTCATGCAAACTAATTCAAAGCTTTTATTGCTTATGGGAAAATTACAGCAACAGTAGATGCTGACATTAAACAATACAATCATATAAACACAGAATCCTTACAAAGCACGTTATTATCTGATGATTTTCTGAAAACGTAAAGATATCCCAATTCAGTATAGCATAGGCTACAGTCACAGATTTTACTGCTATTACAGAGAAGATATCCCTTTTCACTTATGGCAGTTCGGCATGCTCTGAGGTAATAGAAGAGAGCCGAGGGGAAATACACTAATCCTGCCTCATTTCCAAGCCCAGAGAAATTGGGATGAGGAGAAAGATTAATTAGAGTTAGTAAAACATGGGACTACTGAAGACAGGAATGATTGATCTGCTAGAGACTTGACCTCGGAAAGATAATGAAAAGCCCAAAGACAGCTTGGTTCCAGGTGAGAGCAAGTCATCCAGAATATACCACTTGTGCTTGAGTAATTCAAGAGGATTTGCTGTAATGGTATCAGTTGTCAAATGTGACTAGTGTAAAGGCAGCCAAACTCCAACTTTATCTTCTTAGGGTCCTGGCTAGATTCAAGAATTAAATTGACTTAATAGATTAACAGGAGAAAAACACAATATGCATTTTAGTTATTGAAGACATGAAAACCTCAAAGAAGCAATGAGAGTCAGTTACTTAAATAATGAATTGGACAAAAAATAGTCATTTGTTAAGCTGTGACAAATTATATGAGAAGACTTAAAAGATAAGAGTTAGTTTTGCAGGGTCAGTACAGCCTTCTCTTGGTCTTGACTTCTTGTCCTTGAACATAAAGATGTTGTTTTTCCTTCCAATATAAGAATGGCTTTCATGCAGGAATTCTGTTTTCTGTTTTGAGAAATAGCACAAAGATCAGAGTGATCTTGCACCTGCTCTTTTTCAAGTGTCTTTAGCTTAAACAGTCAATATGCCAGAAGAGCATACTTTAACTGCTTCACTAGGAATTCCAGCAAGGAAAGTGATGTACCTAAGTGAATTTTCCCCATATATATATATATATATATATATATATATATATATATATATATATGAAAATAACAAATCTCCAAATGTTATTATAAAACCCTGTTGTCTTTTCCTCTGCTTCCCAGATGGTTGCATAAGCATGGACCTCATCCTAAATAAAGAAACAAATAACCTTATTTTAAAGAAAAGAATGAGGGAGGAGAAGCAAAGCTAAGAGTTGTGGTTGTTTTGTGTTTTCTAAGTGAGAATAAACATGAATTTGCAGAGAATGTTTATGCTATCCCATATAGTTCACTCTCATGAGATATTTAGTTTCTCATATTTATTTCCCTAGTAATGTGTTGGTATGTATTTAGGGAAGAATTAGAGTTAAAATAAACTGAATTCAGAGATTTCATTTCATCTGTGAATTCGGGTTATAGTTTGAGTTATTTTGTAAACTCTGCTATGCAGTTATCTATTTACTTATCTGTTTTCTTATCCGGAATGTAACCTCCTTAATTCACGAGTCATGCCATATCCACTTATAAATCTCTGTGGTATCTAATTCTAACATACATTAGCTACTCACTCTTAAGTGTTTGAATTAAGAAATATTGAATGGAATGGAAGACGGTTATAAGGTCAAAGAGCATATATTACATTCTAAGAATTGTTTACAAATCTATAGTGATGAAAGCAATTGGGGAGAAATTAAAGGAAGTGGTAACTTAATTATACTTACATTTTAGTAAGGTACCTTAAGCAGCACTCCAGAGAATGCATTCAAAAAGAAAAATCTTGGAATAAGAACAAAATTAGAAGACAGATAGTGTGGTCATGAAGAAAAATGTAAAAATTTGCTATAGTTTCCTAAACTAAGTTTTATTGAAAGTATATAGTATTCACCTCAACCCTCTCAGCTTGTCAATAAAGATGTCTATGGTTATTGATGGGAATTTTTAAATTTTCTTCTCTGAAATATATTTAAATATAACTTTCTCCTCTGAAAACAATGTTTGCACAGTATTACAGAAAAAATTGTAATCATTTAGAAATTCAAGAAAATGAGTACTGCTACTGCACTGGCATGAATGTGTGCATGGTGGCTGCCATCCCTGCACCCATCAGCACCCTGGTCCCATGCCAACACTGCTACCAGTGTGAATGTCCACAAGGAGACAAGAGGCCATAACCCCAACCCCCTTTCCTCATACCACCATCAGTGCTGTTGTGAACACCCACATTGAGGGCAATACCACTACACCCACCAGCACCCCACCCCAGCTGAACAGCATGCACCCCGTCATGCTGCATTGTTACTGGCATTGTAATTCATCATGGATTCTGCTGATACCACCCAGCAAAGTGCTTTGGTTGGCACCACCCATCAGAGTGTTGTGGCCAGCAGTTCAACACCTTGGCGCCTCCAGCGCAGCAGATTTCTAATTTCAAGAGACCACAGAACAAAGCCTGGGGCTAAAACCAACCCCCAAGAATTACAGCATGCAGCTCAGTAGTGCTGAACTGAGCCTTGACCACCTAAAATCTACCAGAAACAAAGCCAATTAACTGAACCCACCTTATACCACAATCAAATTCCCAATGACATCAAAGAAGATAAAGCAAAAATTAAATAAATAAATAAAAGGACAGTAACTTCAAAGACTGAAGGAACACCAGCTCACAAAGATGAGAAAGAACCAGTGCAAGACCTCTAACAACTCAGAAAGCCAGCGTCTTCTTGTTGTTTTTTCCTCCAAACCACCACACTAGTGCCCCAGGAATGGTTCTTAACCAGGCTAAAATAGATGAAATGACAGGAATAGAATTCAGAATATGGATAAGAATAAAGATTAAAGAGGTTCAGGAGAAAGTCATAACCCAATCCCAGGATTGTAAGGAATACAATAAAATCATATAGAAGCTGAAAGACATTTGGCTTTAAAAAAAAAAAAAAAGAAAAAGAAAAGAAAAAAACTTATCTGATAGAGCCAAAAAATTCACTTCAAGAATTTCAGAATACAGACAGAATCAGCCAAGCCGAGGAAAGAGCTTGAAGATTGTTTCTCCAAAATAATTCAGTTAGACAAAAGTAAAGAAAAAATAAAGAAGAATAAAAAGTCTCCAAGAAATATGAGATTATTTAAAGAGATCAAATTTAGTTCTCATTGGCATCCCCAGAAGAGGAGGACAGAAAGAAAGCCACCTGGAAAATATATTTCAGGATATCATCCATGAAAATTTCTCCAATCTCTTTAGAGGAGCAAACATTCAAATTCAGGAAATGCAGAGAAGCCCCATGAAATACTACATTAGAGACCATCACCAGACACATAGTCATATTCTCCAAGGTTGAAATAAAAGGAAAAAAGTGTTAAAGGCAGCTACAGAGAAGGGGCATGCCACTTACAGTGGGAACTTCACCAGGCTAACACCCAACCTTTTAACAGAAACCATACAAGCCAAGATAGGTAGGGAGCCTACATTTAGCGTTCTTAAGAAAATAACTTTCAGTCAAGAATTTCATATCCAGCCAAACTAAGCTTCATAAGCAAAGGAGAAATAAAATCCTTTTCAGAGAAACAAATGCTGAGGAGATTTGTTACCCCAAGACCTGCCTTATAAGAGGTCTCAAAGAGAATCCTGATTGTGAAAAGGAAAGGCCTTTATTGGCTAGTACAAAAGCACACCAAAATGTAGGGACCAGTGACCACATAATCAAGTCTTCATAATAACCAGCTAACAACAGAATGATAGGAACAAATTCACACATGTCAATACTGACCTTGAATATAAATAAGCTAAATGCCCCTATTAACAGGCACAGAATGGCAAATTGGATAAAAAATAAAGACCCATTTTTATGCTGTCTTTCTTTTTTTTTTAATATATTTATTATTATTATACTGTAAGTTGTAGGGTCCATGTGCATAACGTGCAGGTTTGTTACATATGTATACTTGTGCCATGTTGCTGTGCTGCACCCATCAACTCGTCATTTACATCAGGTATAACTCCCAATGCAATCCCTCCCCCCTCCCCCCTCCCCACGATAGGCCCCGGTGTGTGATGTTCCCCTTCCAGAGTCCAAGTAATCTCCTTGTTCAGTTCCCACCTATGAGTGAGAACATGCGGTGTTTGGTTTTCTGTTCTTCTGATAGTTTGCTAAGAATGATGGATTCCAGCTGCATCCAAGTCCCTACAAAGGACTCAAACTCATCCTTTTTTATGGCTGCATAGTATTCCATGGTGTATATGTGCCACATTTTCTTAATCCAATCTGTCACTGATGGACCTTTGGGTTGATTCCAAGTCTTTGCTATTGTGAATAGTGCTGCAATAAACATACGTGTGCATGTGTCTTTATAGCAGCATAATTTATAATCTTTTGGGTATATACCCAGTAATGGGATGGCTGGGTCATATGGTACATCCAGTTCTAGATCCTTGAGGAATCGCCATACTGTTTTCCATAATGGTTGAACTAGTTTACAATCCCACCAACAGTGTAAAAGTGTTCCTATTTCTCCACATCCTCTCCAGCACCTGTTGTTTCCTGACTTTTTAATGATTGCCATTCTAACTGGTGTGAGATGGTATCTCATTGTGGTTTTGATTTGCATTTCTCTGATGGCCAGTGATGATGAGCATTTTTTCATGTGTCTGTTGGCTGTATGAATGTCTTCTTTTGAGAAATGTCTGTTCATATCCTTTGCCCACTTTTTGATGGGGTTGTTTGTTTTTTTCTTGTAAATTTGTTTGAGTTCTTTGTAGGTTCTGGATATTAGCCCTTTGTCAGATGAGTAGATGGCAAACATTTTCTCCCATTCTGTAGGTTGCCTGTTCACTCTGATGGTAGTTTCTTTTGCTGTGCAGAAGCTCTTTAGTTTAATGAGATCCCATTTGTCAATTTTGGCTTTTGCTGCCGTTGCTTTTGGTGTTTTAGACATGAAGTCTTTGCCCATGCCTATGTCCTGAATGGTACTACCTAGGTTTTCCTCTAGGATTTTTATGGTATTAGGTCTAACATTTAAGTCCCTAATCCATCTTGAATTAATTTTCGTATAAGGAGTAAGGAAAGGATCCAGTTTCAGCTTTCTACTTATGGCTAGCCAATTTTCCCAGCACCATTTATTAAATAGGGAGTCCTTTCCCCATTTCTTGTTTTTCTCAGGTTTGTCAAAGATCAAATGGCTGTAGATGTGTGGTATTATTTCTGAGGACTCTGTTCTGTTCCATTGGTCTATATCTCTGTTTTGGTACCAGTACCATGCTGCTTTGGTTACTGTAGCCTTGTAGTATAGTTTGAAGTCAGGTAGCGTGATGCCTCCAGCTTTGTTCTTTTGACTTAGGATTGTCTTGGAGATGCGGGCTCTTTTGTGGTTCCATATGAACTTTAAAGCAGTTTTTTCCAATTCTGTGAAGGAAGTCATTGGTAGCTTGATGGGGATGGCATTGAATCTATAAATTACCTTGGGCAGTATGGCCATTTTCACGATATTGATTCTTCCTATCCATGAGCATGGTATGTTCTTCCATTTGTTTGTGTCCTCTTTTATTTCACTGAGCAGTGGTTTGTAGTTCTCCTTGAAGAGGTCCTTTACATCCCTTGTAAGTTGGATTCCTAGGTATTTTATTCTCTTTGAAGCAATTGTGAATGGAAGTTCATTCCTGATTTGGCTCTCTGTTTGTCTATTCCTGGTGTATAAGAATGCTTGTGATTTTTGCACATTAATTTTGTATCCTGAGACTTTGTTGAAGTTGCTTATCAGCTTAAGGAGATTTTGGGCTGAGACAATGGGGTTTTCTAAGTATACAATCATGTCATCTGCAAACAGGGACAATTTGACTTCTTCTTTTCCTAACTGAATACCTTTGATTTCTTTCTCTTGCCTGATTGCCCTAGCCAGAACTTCCAACACTATGTTGAATAGGAGTGGTGAGAGAGGGCATCCCTGTCTTGTGCCAGTTTTCAAAGGGAATTTTTCCAGTTTTTGCCCATTCAGTATGATATTGGCTGTGGGTTTGTCATAAATAGCTCTTATTATTTTGAGGTACGTTCCATCAATACCGAATTTCTTGAGCGTTTTTAGCATGAAGGGCTGTTGAATTTTGTCAAAAGCCTTTTCTGCATCTATTGAGATAATCATGTGGTTCTTGTCTTTGGTTCTGTTTATATGCTGGATTATGTTTATTGATTTGCGAATGTTGAACCAGCCTTGCATCCCAGGGATGAAGCCCACTTGATCATGGTGGATAAGCTTTTTGATGTGTTGCTGGATCCGGTTTGCCAGTATTTTATTGAGGATTTTTGCATCGATGTTCATCAGGGATATTGGTCTAAAATTCTCTTTTTTTGTTGTGTCTCTGCCAGGCTTTGGTATCAGGATGATGTTGGCCTCATAAAATGAGTTAGGGAGGATTCCCTCTTTTTCTATTGATTGGAATAGTTTCAGAAGGAATGGTACCAACTCCTCCTTGTACCTCTGGTAGAATTCAGCTGTGAATCCATCTGGTCCTGGACTTTTTTTGGTTGGTAGGCTATTAATTGTTGCCTCAATTTCAGAGCCTGCTATTGGTCTATTCAGGGATTCAACTTCTTCCTGGTTTAGTCTTGGAAGAGTGTAAGTGTCCAGGAAATTATCCATTTCTTCTAGATTTTCCAGTTTATTTGCGTAGAGGTGTTTATAGTATTCTCTGATGGTAGTTTGTATTTCTGTGGGGTCGGTGGTGATATCCCCTTTATCATTTTTAATTGCGTCGATTTGATTCTTCTCTCTTTTCTTCTTTATTAGTCTGGCTAGTGGTCTGTCAATTTTGTTGATCTTTTCAAAAAACCAACTCCTGGATTCATTGATTTTTTGGAGGGTTTTTTGTGTCTCTATCTCCTTCAGTTCTGCTCTGATCTTAGTTATTTCTTGCCTTCTGCTAGCTTTCGAATGTGTTTGCTCTTGCTTCTCTAGTTCTTTTAATTGCAATGTTAGAGTGTCAATTTTAGATCTTTCCTGCTTTCTCTTGTGGGCATTTAGTGCTATAAATTTCCCTCTACACACTGCTTTAAATGTGTCCCAGAGATTCTGGTATGTTGTATCTTTGTTCTCATTGGTTTCAAAGAACATCTTTATTTCTGCCTTCATTTCGTTATGTACGCATTAGTCATTCAGGAGCAGGTTGTTCAGTTTCCATGTAGTTGAGCGGTTTTGATTGAGTTTCTTAGTCCTGAGTTCTAGTTTGATTGCACTGTGGTCTGAGAGACAGTTTGTTATAATTTCTGTTCTTGTACATTTGCTGAGGAGTGCTTTACTTCCTGCAAGAAGTATGGGATTATGTAAAAAGACCAAATCTACGTCTGATTGGGGTGCCTGAAAGTGAGGGGGAAAATGGAACCAAGTTGGAAAACACTCTTCAGGATATCATCCAGGAGAACTTCCCCAACCTAGTAGGGCAGGCCAACATTCAAATCCAGGAAATACAGAGAACGCCACAAAGATACTCCTCGAGAAGAGCAACTCCAAGACACATAATTGCCAGATTCACCAAAGTTGAAATGAAGGAAAAAAACTTAAGGGCAGCCAGAGAGAAAGGTCGGGTTACCCACAAAGGGAAGCCCATCAGACTAACAGCAGATCTCTCAGCAGAAACTCTCCAAGCCAGAAGAGAGTGGGGGCCAATATTCAACATTTTTAAAGAAAAGAATTTTAAACCCAGAATTTCATATCCAGCCAAACTAAGTTTCATAAGTGAAGGAGAAATAAAATCCTTTACAGATAAGCAAATGCTTAGAGATTTTGTCACCACTAGGCCTACCTTACAAGAGACCCTGAAGGAAGCACTAAACATGGAAAGGAACAACCGGTACCAGCCATTGCAAAAATATGCCAAAATGTAAAGACCATTGAGGCTAGGAAGAAACTGCATCAACTAACGAGCAAAATAACCAGTTAATATCATAATGGCAGGATCAAGTTCACACATAACAATCTTAACCTTAAATGTAAATGGACTAAATGGTCCAATTAAAAGACACAGACTGGCAAACTGGATAAAGAGTCAAGACCCATCAGTCTGCTGTATTCAGGAGACCCATCTCACACGCAGAGACATACATAGGCTCAAAATAAAGGGATGGAGGAAGATTTACCAAGCAAATGGAGAACAAAAAAAAGCAGGGGTTGCAATACTAGTCTCTGATAAAACAGACTTTAAACCATCAAAGATCAAAAGAGACAAAGAAGGCCATTACATAATGGTAAAGGGATCAATTCAACAGGAAGAGGTAACTATCCTAAATATATATGCACCCAATACAGGAGCACCCAGATTCATCAAGCAAGTGCTTAGAGACTTACAAAGAGACTTAGACTCCCATACAATAATAATGGGAGACTTCAACACTCCACTGTCAACATTAGACAGATCAACGAGACAGAAAGTTAACAAGGATATCCAGGAATTGAACTCATCTCTGCAGCAAGCAGACCTAATAGACATCTATAGAACTCTCCACCCCAAATCAACAGAATATACATTCTTCTCAGCACCACATCATACTTACTCCAAAATATGCTGTCTTTAAAAGAACTATATCACATGCAATGACACCCGTAAGCTCAAACTAAAGGATGGAGAAAAAATCTAAGAAAACGAAAAACAGAAAAAAGCAGGGGTTGCTAGTCTAGTTTCAGACAAAACAAACTTTAAACCAACAACAATTTGAAAATTACAACAAAGGGCATCAAATAATGGTAAAGGGTTCAGTTCAAGAAGCAGACCTAACTATCCTAAATCTATACATACCCAGCACAGGAGCACCCAATTTCATAAAGTAAGTTCTTAGAGACCTATGAAGAAACTTAGGTAAAAACAAAATAACAATGGGAGACTTCAACATCCCACTGACAGTATTAGATAGATCATCAAGGCGGAGAACTAACAAAGATATTCAGGATCTGAACTTGACACTTGACCAAATGGTGCTAATAAACATCTATAGAACTCCCAACCCCCGAACAATGGAATATACATCCTTCTTTTCACCGTATGGCACATACTCTAAAGTCAACCACACAATTGAACATAAGACAATCCTCAGCCTATTCAAAAAAAAAATCATACCAACAATATGGAAATTAAATGATCTGCTCCTGAATGACTTTTGAGTAAATAGGAAATTAAGGCAGAAATTCAAGAAAGTATTTGAAACTAATGAGAACAAAGATACAAGATATCCGAATCTCTGGGACACAGCTAAAGCAGTGTTAAGAGGGAAATTTATAGTGCTTTTTCTCTGCCCTGCCTTTCCCTTCTTTCCTTCCCTTAACTTCCCTTTCTCCAATGTTTTTCTTTTTCTGAAAGAGAAATTACTTTTGAAAAGAAATATAATCACTGATGTGTTGCTAAATGGTTAGCAGCCAGCTAGAGGTCAGTAGGAAAGAAGCCTTGATTTGTGCTATTTGCTGATTACCATGATGTAAATATTTTGTCACGCCAAGTTTCAAGCTACCAACCTGATACAAAGGCTGGCAAAATTTCTGAACGTTCACTATCAATTTTGTACCAACAGGCAGTCCAATCTTGCTTCAGCGTGCTACTGCTCACTTTAGACAGTCTAGAAGAGAGACATTTAAGACCCTAGACTGGCTTTCAAAATTGGAAGGGCTATTTATGTAGAAGGTGAAGGATATTTGTTATCTGATGCTAGAGGTCTGAATTTATACCAGTAACATACAGTTGTAGTTCTACATGGGGAGAAAAACAGGTATGTGTGTATGTGTGTATGTATCTGTGCCTGTGTGTGTATCTCTCTCTCTCTCTGTGTGTGTGTGTGTGTGTGTGTGTGTGTGTGTGTGTTTTGTTTGACTGGAATGATTCAACAATGAAATGATTCTTGTAGTTAATATGTCAATTTCTTCTCTCGTAATAGTGTGTTTGCTGATTGGGAGGTGCTATATGGACTCCAATGTTACTGATAGTTTTTAAATATCATGAAATAGGAATTATCATTTGAAATAAGGTACTCACCCAGATTAGTGGTCCAATATTTATGTCAAGTTTTAATGTTAATGAAAAAATTCAGATTTTCTTTATAATGTTTTATAGCTATTTTCACTTTTCAGAGTAGCCAATACATTATAATTGTCCCTTTGTTAATAAAGACAAAGTTTTCATTCAGTCCCCAGAATATCTCATAAAGCAACAGTGGAGACACTCTAAAACTTGATAATCAAGGGCTTTGTGCTACTTCTGGTAATAGATAATACTATTGTATATTTAGTATGCTAATTAGTACTTTATGCTTTTCAAAATATTGTAACAATGAAGTTGCACATGTATACATGTTCACCTTCTGGCACTAAATGAATTAGTTACATTAGAAACTTGCTTCTAAAATTTATTCATATGTTCTCTCTTTGTTTTAGTTTGGACATGTTTATGTATGAGATTAATTAACAAGTAAGAAAGTTTTTTCATCTGAAGCTTTGCACAGCTTGGCAATATTGAATGTGTTATGGTGGAAGGTGGTTATGATATTTAGCCTCAGTATCTATTTTTATAAACACACTGGCTTGGAAGAAGGGTAGGAAGAAAGAAAGGGAGAAATGACTAAATTTTAAATGCATACATATGCTAGATAATTAGCAGTCCACTTTCCTGAGAACACAGGCATGAAAGCAGATTTGATGAGGATAAATGAATCCTTTCTCTTTTTCTAAATTTAGTGGCTAACTACATTAGTGATGCCATCAATAGTATGATTAACAGCAGAGATTTCATCTCATGCGAGGAGCTGATGTTTCTTTCTGACTTTTCTCTTTGATTGTGCTGCCTTATTTGGTGTTACAAATCAATACATGTGCAGACATAGCACAGGTCAGACTTTAATGCTTTACCTGGGGATCAAGAAGTGTAGAATAAAATTCAAGAGGGCGGCAGGCATGCCCTGATTAACATAGTAGATTTTTCTGCTTCCCATGCTGGTTGTTATATGTTAGTGAATTAAAATGTAGCACAAACACTTACCGCTATTGTATAAATCACTCATGTATTTATTCCCAGGAACAAAGTTTCAGAGTGCTCCAACTGACCATCTCATTAAGATGTATTTATACTAGTTAAAAAAAGAGACATGACCCAACTAGTAATTTATGTTAACTGTTTATCATTTCATTAGAAAAGGAAGAGACATATATTATTGAAGATTAATAAATATACAAAGAAAATATTAAATTAATTCAGAGTGTAACACTGTTATTTAAAAATATTTATTACTTTCTAAATTCACATTATAGAAGTGTATTTTACATGAAATTAAATACAGTCAATTTAAATGTACAGTTTCCAGTTTCACAAGTTTTGACAAATGTGTATGTCTAGTTAATCACCATCCCAACTAAGATATACATTTATATTCTACCAGAATGTTTCATTGTGTCCTTTACAAACAATACCTCCACTCATACACAACCTCAGGCTTTCCATCACTATAGTTTTGCCTGCTGTAGACCTCCGTATTACTACCATGCCAGTAATGTATGAGTTCCAGTTGATGCACATCCTTGCTAATACATGATATCCACATTTCACCAATGTCAAAAAATTTTTCAGTATTTGTTGTGCTATTTGCTCATATAGTAAATATACAGGTACATTTGTAGACCTTTTTGAGATCTGCTTAATGTTTTTGGCCTTCTTCATTGGGCTGGTGGCCTTTTTCAAACTTAAATAATGAGACTGAGAAAATATTATTAATTATCGAATCTATTCAAATAAAAAGCTTGAGGCTGGTCACTGGGGAAAAGCACAGACACTAAATGAATGGGGTCAGCATTTTGCAAAGTGGAAAAGCTATAGTTTCAATTATGTAGGTAAAGGCAGAGAAGTTCTAGCAGGATTACAACATTTTCCGTACAAGACCAAGTGCACGCGCCACAGCAATTTGATTGGTTACCGATTACTACATTTCAAGGAAGTTTAAAAGACAAACAAACAAACAAACAAAAAAGTTGCAGCTACATGCAGCATGACTCAGGTTGTATACTCGCATTTCTCTCAAGGCTCAGGATAAAGTTCCAACAGCTTTACGTTAGAATTATTTAATTTCATATCTTCTTATGAGTGAGTTTAATGACATTTTTATGTATGTCTAATGTAAATTGTTAAATATGTATATGTCATATATATTCTAACGAATTGATAGTTCAAATTTGATAAAACATGGATAATGTTAAGCTTCTTCAATCTTGCATGAATTCTGTGGAATGTTATGTATATAGGTCTTTGTAAAAAATGTTTTAAAGCCTTCAGAAATTTCTGATTATGTATAAGCAACCTAGAATCCTAACCACAACTGAAAGTGATCTCTAGGCTGATCTCCTTCTCTTTACAAATTTTGCTTCATAAATTTCAGACTTCTTAGCCTGCCCAAATTCAATTATCTCTACATTTCAGTAAGTTCTTCATTGTGTTTCAGTTCCCTTGTCTGCACTGAGATCAGGAAACTGGCTCCAGACAGAAAGTTTGGGTTGGCTGTGGCACCCACAGTGCTAATTTTCCTTCTCTCATTTGTCATTGTTGTATATTTCCTATGATTCATGATTTAAAAATTATTGTTTCAAATATTTCATGCAGTTTTCTAGTTATTTTTGGAGTGTAGACAGATTTGTTAGTCAGCTATTTCATTATAGTTTGGAAACAAAACTTGCATTACCAAATGTTTTTACTATTCATTTTGTGGTGCACTTGTTAGCTTTATTATGTGTTTTTAACATACACATATTTTTATATTAGCTCACTACATACAACAATCCTTATTATGCCCACTTTCTGGATGAGAAAATTGAGGCATGATAAAGTTAGGTTATATGTCAATGATAGAGCCAGCATTTGAAACCAGAAAATCTTCCTTCAGAGGCAGAATTATTCAAAGGTTCATTTTAGTACTAAAATAAACTAATAGCTCTCAAAACACTTAGTACATGACAGAGCATATAGTAACTGTTTCGTTTTTTTTTTTTTCATAACTTGATTGACACTGGATTGCATTGAACAGTGGCCCCCACAGAAAATAAGTTTGAGTCCTAATCACCAGTACCTGGGAAATAAGACCTTGTTTGGAAACACACACACACACACACACACACACACACACACACACACACACACACACACACGAAACCTACTTCATTTGGAAAACTACATCCTTTCAGATGTAATTAAGATAAGAATCTTCATATGAAATCATTCTGAAATTAGGGTGGGCCCTACATGCAATGAAGTCATCCCTATAGGATCGAATCAGAGGGAGATTTGGACAAGAAGAAATGCAACAGAGAAAGTCGTGTGAAGTTGGAGACTAAGACTGAAGTTATGCAACCACAAACCAAGGCATGCCAAAAAGTTCAAGCAGTCACCAGGAACTGAGGGAGAGGAGTGGGACAGATTATTTTTCCAGCCCTCCAGAACAAATAGACCATGCCAAAAACTTGGTTTTAGACAAGGATCCAGAACTGTGACATAATTAATTTCTATTGTTTAAAGCCATGTGGTTTGTTGTAATTTTTGTGGCAGCCAATGGGAACTAAAATAGTCATTATTTTTGTTTATAGCATCATATTTACTTTTGTCGTTGCAAATGAATATATTAACGGTTTCATAATATTTCAGCTTCTTCTATACTGTAAAATATAAAGCATTAAATTAAAATTTTTATATTAAAATAATATTCCAGTAAATTTCTCTCTACCTAAGTATTTTATGGGTTTCTATTCCTTTATGAAGCATTTATAACTATTATTTATGCTTAAGAAATCCAGGCAAGTAAAACACAAAGTACCTTACCAATGAGATATTTGCAGTTGTATATCAATTAAAATAATTTGTCATCTTAGTTGCATCTTCATTTTTAATTTTGTGTCATGGAGTAATGAAGTATAAAATTAAAATTCTGCAGGTTTGTTTTAGTTTATTAAAAAAACTAGTTATAATGTTTAAACATTTAGTTCTAATACATAAACATTTTAGACCCTTTATTCTGTATTTCTATGTGAAATAAAATAGTTTCTAAAATATTATTCTTAAATATACTTTGGCCATCATGAAAAACATCAAAATGTAGAGACTCTTAACTGCTCATAAATTTTCTAAACAATAAGAAGAGTTGGAAAACTTCTCTGGTCTTACCAGAGGTTGAGAACCCAGCTGAAAGAAACTCAGAGAACTGCTAAAAGATACATTGCAAAACTAACTTCACCAAGGCATATTGTCATCAGACCATCCAAAGACAACAGGAAGGAAGAAGACTTATTTCAATTACATCTTACATGTTATTGATTGTATGTGTAACAAGTTTAAAATATGATTATTTTCTTGATTGAAAACACAGAAATGCATTTACAATCAATCAAAAAATAAGTTTGTGTATTTCTGATTTTGTCTTCATGTATGAGTAAAATAAGAATCATGATCCTGAGGAATAATACCGTTTTCCAAACAATTCCATGTTTCTTTTATTATCATTGGCTTGACAGAATGATTTTCACTCCCTGATCCCTACTTATAATTGATGATGTCCAAAACATTAACAGCAACCTTATTTGTATACTCTTTGATATTACTGAATTCCATATGAAATTTATCTGTAAAAACAATAGTTGTTCAATGAGATAAAGTGTTAGGCGTGTCTGTGGAGAAGATGATGAAGAATTTTCCAGTCTAGTTAGGGAAGCACAACATGTCTGAGGGCTCAAATGAGGGACATGATCCATCTGATTGGGTGATCAAAAGCATTTTGTTCATTTGGTTTCCATGGTAGCTCATACTTTTAATTTTTTTACGCAGTCTTTTACAGTCTGACATTTCACAAAATTTGTCTTTAACCCTTAGTACTTTTCTCTCATTCATTTCAATGTATTCACGTCCTTTTTTATATGTGGCACCAAATTTCATGTTGTAATAAAAATATCTCCCATGTGATTGTCTCACAATCTCTAAGATTTAATATTTGTATTAGAATATAATGCCAGTCTCTCAAATTCAATGTATTTACAAATAGATACCATTAGGGTTTATTTGTGGATTTTCACACTTTTATTACTATCTCCATGCTGAGAAACCCTTAGAGTCTATGTGACAACATCGCCTACTTCACCACTCCCATCCGGCCTGCCTTCACCTAAGGGTCACACTTCCTTCAACAAATTTCCAACACTTTTCTTTTCCTTATTATGTTTCCTACCGATTTCTGAAGGCTTTTTCTGACTTACCAAGTAATAATATATTTGTATCTTAATTACCTATCATGTGTTTCAATTTTTTTGCCCTAATAAACTCTGGTCATATTTCCTTAGTATTTTTTTAACACAATTTTATAGCACTAATTCACTGTTACATCTTGCCTTTTTAGAAGTCTTTATGCCTACTCTTTTGTATGTATTAAAATTGATATTCTAGAACATTGGCTTGGAGAATGGAAATGTTTTAGTATTTGTAGTGTTTATATACCAGAAAATATTTAAAATAATTAAGGTAAAATATAATTTACATACAAATTCTCCTTAACACTCAACACAGTACTCTCTCCTTCCAAATTATATAGAATGAAAATAATCATAACATTTTAAGAATGTAAAAATATGTATTTACAGATATATAAAAATGTCTTTGGGAAAGATAAAACTTTAAAAATAATTTTAGTATTTAGTCCCTGAATGTCAATTAGAATTTGAGCTGTGTATTGTTTAATATATATATATGTGTGTATATCTGTGTGTGTGTGTATATATATATATATATATATATATATATATAAACTAAAATACAGAAGAGAAATATGTCTTGAATATTGCACTTAAGAATTAAATATTTTGGAATGTGAAATCTACTTTTATCAAGCATTTAAGAAATAGTTAAGTGTTTCTAGTTCAGGTAGATATATTGTATTACAATCCACATAAAACATAACAACAATTAAAATTTCATGATGGGGTTAACACATTTTTAAAGTGGGTATACATAATAATATGTGAAATATTTTTAAGAGTTAATAAAAATTCAAATGGTAATATTTGATGGAACAAACAAGTCTAGTAAACTCTTTTCAATCTCTTTTTTTTTTCATGTAAGTAGACAAGAAAGTGGGTACAAGTTGGCTTTTGACCTGATTTAAAATAATAATAATAATAATAAAATTGTGTTACTCAAATACTAAATATGTAAAAGTATATAAATAATTCCACCAATCCCATATGAACACACATAGGAAATAATGAAAATAAAACTCATTTTTCACCAACCTAATTGTTCTGCATGTCTTTAAATCTAATAGTAAGAATCTGGATGAGCAGCACATAAGTGTGCATAATTTTAATACAATAAATAATTTGTATTCCATAGATTTAGTTACTAGATTTATTTCCATCACAAATTATCCATGTGATCTTTGCAATATATCCTAACCTTAATTTTATACATGTAAAATAAGAAAGTGGGCCCCTATATATTTGAGAATTGTTTCTAACTCTAAAGTTTTGATTCAATAATACATACATGTGTATTTTCATATTTGGAATGTTGTGATGAAATAGTCATTTAGGTGGCTTTACACCTGTGGAGACATTTGTTACAATGGACATTTGTTACAATGTCCTGTGAACTTCCCCTACATTGATCATTAAAGGTAAATTGTCTTTTATGAAAAAGTAGGAAAATATGTAAACATGCAAATCAACCAAATTAATACATGGATACTTGTTGTTTCTAGTTGAATTGAACTTTAAGTATAGCATATCCCAAAGTATAATTTTTGTCTCTGAGATTTTATTCACACTTATTGAGCAGTAACAATGATATAGTTTTTAATAAGGGATTTGAATGTGGTGGAAGTATAGCAAAGCAGTTAGTTCTGCTAATTAGATAAATGTTGTGGAAAGTGAATCTCCTACCACCCTGTGGTAGTTTAGAATCATTGCATATTAGCATACTTCATTTAACTAGCTCTGCATAATTGATGCTTTCCCAATGATTTTGCATATCAAATAATATTTGTGATATATGAAGAAAGCACACAACCGAACCAAAGTCCTGTTCATAGTTGTTAGGGAAAAATTCAAAAAAAAAAAAAAGAAAGAAACCTCCTACATACACAGACAAATTTTTTGGTTCAGCACCAGCAATAACACTTTCTCACTCGACATTAATAATTTAATCAGTAGGCCACAGATGCTTTCAATTATATTTTATCTTTTTAGAGATCTCTCAAAGAGATTATCACACGAAACACAATTCATTTCCATACTGAATTATTTAAGAGAGAATAATGCCTTTTGGAATTTTATTGAGTTTCTACTTATCCTCTATTATCTCATTTCTGAATCAAGATAAATTTCATTTTTTCTCCCAAAGAAAGATGTGAAAAATATTTTTAAGATCATATAGGATTACTGAATTATTTAGAAAATTGTGTGGAATTTTTATGTTTATGTTCTTATATAACTTTTGCTCAAATTAATTGACAGAGGGACAATAAGCTATATTTAATTTATATTAATAAATTATTATTGATCATTTATTATAATCAAGCTATTGTACTTACTGTTGTATAAATAACAATCAGAAGAAATAAAATGTTTATTCAATTTGAGGGATCTCAAATTCAGATGATATCAGGATCTGCACAGGTAAAACAGATTATACAGGAAGGGTATACAGAGTATACAATTGAAGATTCAAGACGGTTGAAGCATTCTTCTTTTGGCTAAAAATATTATAATATTTATATTTGGCCATACATATGAGATCTGAAGACTGACTATGTTTGTAAATGTTTTCTGTATTTTTATTTTCCTTGCCCACATCCTTTTACCTTTCTCCCCACTCTTCTGTTACCTTCCCAACCACAGCTCTGAAGTAAAGTATGACATTACATCCCAAGATAAATCACATACACAGGATTGTCTTTCTCTTAAAACATGCTTAACACCTGAAAGGACAACAATAAAAAAAAAAGAATGCATAGTAAACATTCTATGGTATATCTGAATGCACAAAATGGGTAGGTTCCTTCTGAGTCTGCCAAGATAGTTCTAGAGGAGGCACAAGTATTTTTTTAAACATATTCCTGTATTTATTGTCAGAAAATGGCCAAAATTAGAAGAGGTTTTTGGCAGTTGGGGCATCTACCTGTCTAATATTTAAGTTGTAATTATTTCTATATCATCTACTAGCTCTTTCTTAATAGAAATAGCGTATCATCATAATCTGAAAATTACGTCTCCTCTGACATTTTTTCCATCCCTTTTATGTATTTTAATAATGAGCTCAACAGAATTAAAATCACATATGCAATTTCATAACTACTTTGTCTTTATTATTAACATCACAACATTCTTTTTTTTCTCCTTTTCAAAGAAAAAGAAAACCTTAGGCCAATATTCTTGATAAACATAGGTGCAAAAATCCTCAGCAAAATACTAGCAGACTGAATCTGGCAAAATATTAAAGGATCTTCCACCATGATTCAGTGGGATTTATTCCTGGGATGCAAAGATGGTTCAGCATACACAAATCAATATATGAGATACATCACATTAACAGAAAGAAGAAGAAAACCACATGACAATCTCATGAGATGCAGAAAAAAACATTTGACAAATTTTAACCTCCTTTCAAAAAAATACCTCTCATTAAATTAGGTGTATAAAAGATGTTACCTCAACACAATAAAGGCTGTATATTAGAAGCCTACAGCTAATGTTATATTCAATGGTGAAAAGTGAAACCCGCTTTTACATTGTTGGTGGGAATGCAAATTAGTTTAACCATTGTGAAAGACAGTATAGTGATTTCTCAAGGATCTAGAACCAGAAATACCACTTGACCCAGCAATTCCATTACTGGGTATATACCCAAAGGAACATAAGTCATTGTACTATAAAGACATGTGCACATGTATGTTTATTGCAGCACTATTTATAATAACAAAGACACGGAACCAACCTGAATGCCCATCAATGATAGACAGGATAAAGAAAATGTGGTACATGTACTCCATGGAATAGTATGCAGCCATAAAAAGAAATGAGATCATGTTCTTTGCAGGGACATGGATGAAGCTGGAAGCCATCATTCTCAGAAAACTAACACAGGAACAGAAAACCAAACATTGCATGTTCTCACTCACAAGTAGGAGCTGATCAATGAGAATATATGGACACAGGGAGGGGAATAACACACACCAGGACCTGTTGTGGGTTAGGGGTCTAGGGGAGGGAATTTAGAGAATGGGTCAACAGGTGCAGCAAACCACCATGGCACACATATACCTATGTAATGAATTTACATGTTCTGCACTTTATCTCAGAACTTAAAGAAAAAAAAAAAAGAATAATTGAGAGAACATTCACATAAAAATATCGAAAAAAGAAAAGTGAAACTAGTTTGGAACAAGGTATGGATGACAATTCTGATTTCTGTTTAACAAATTGTTGGAAGTCCTTGCTAGAGTAATTAGACAAGATAAATAAATAAAAGACATTCAAATGTAAAATGAAGTAGTGAAATTATCAGTTTGCTAAAGACATTATCTTATATATAAAGCCTTACAGACTTCACTAAAAAACTCTTAGATATAATAAAAAGATAGTAAAGTTGCCTAACAAAAAGTAACACAAAAAATGAGTAAGCAATAAACTATCTGAAGAAAAAATTCAAGAGAACAATACCATTTACATTAGCTACAAATAAACACATGCATACATACTTAGGTGTACATTTAACCAAGGAGGTGAGGTAACCATATGCTGAAAACTATAAAGCATTGATTATAGACATTAGATGAGACACAAATAAATGGAAAGCTCTCCTGTGTTTGTAGATTGGCAGAATTAATATTGTTAATACGTACATACTACCCAAAACAGTCTACAGATTCTATGCAATGTCTAATAAAATTTCAATGTCTTTTTTTTTTTTTTGTATGGGACCACAAATAAATCCCAAATAGTCAAGACAATTAAGAACAAAAAACAAATGAACAAAGCTGGAAGTATCATACATCCTAATTTGAAACTATACTACAAAGCAATAGTAATTAAAGCAGCACAGTACTGTTAAAAAAAAAAAAACAGACACATTGACCAATGACACAGGATAGAAAGCTCAGAAATGATTCCACACATGTATAGTCAATTGAATTTTGCTGAAAGTTTCAAGGATTCACAATAGGAAAAGGATAGTCTTCAATAAATGGTGTTGGGAAAACTACATATCATATGCAGAAGAATAAAATTGAGCCCTTATCTCATACTGTGTACAAAAATCAACTAAAAATGGATTAAAGACTTAACCAGATAAAGTAAAATCATTAGAAGAAAACATAGGGAAAAAACTATACAACATTGAGATGGGCAACAATTCTTTGAATTTGACCCCAGAAATACAGATAACAAAAGCATATAAAATCCAACGGATTTGTTCCAAACTAAAAAGCTTCTGCACAATAAAAAATGCAATTAGCAATGTGTACAGGCAACATAATAACTGGGAGAAAATATCTGCAATCCATACATCTGATAAAGGATTAATATTCAAAATTTATAAGGAGCTTAAACAACTCGATAGCAAAAATAAATAAATAAAAATGGACAGGAAATCTTAATAGACATTTCTTAAAAGGAGACACACAAATGGTCAACACAGGCATGAAAAAAATACTCAACATCACTAATCATTAAAGAAATACATATTAAAACCACAGTGAGATACATTCCACACCTGTCAGAATGGCTGTAATCAAAAGATGAAAGTTTACAAGGGTTGGCGAAGATGTGAAGAAAAGAGAATCCTTGTATGTTGTTGGTATGGATGTTAATTCGTACAATCATTATAGAAAACTGTATAAAGCTTATTCAAAAACTAAAATTAGAATTGCTATACCATCCAAAAATCTCACTTCTATGTATAACTAAAAAGATTTGAAATCAGTTTGTAGAAGTGATGTCTGCACTCTTGTGTTCACTGCAGTATTATTCACAGTTGCCAAGGTATGGAATCAACCTAAATGTTTATCAACTGATGAATAGATATAGAATATGTGGTTGATATACACAATGTAATACTATTCAGCTTTTAAAAGAGATGGGAATTCTGTCATTTGTGACACATGGATGGAATTGGAGAACATTGTGCTAAGTGAAATAAACCAGCCACAGAAAGACAAAAACCACATGTTCTCACTTATACGTGGAACCTAAAATCATAAAACTAACAGAAACATAGAGTAAAATGTTGGTTACAGAGGCTGAATGGAGGAGGAAGTGGAGAGAGAATGGTTGAAGTGTACACAAATCTCATTTAGACAGGAAACACTTATTTTTTTAGGTCTATTGAATAGCATAGTGAATATAGTTAATAATAGAATATTGTACATTTCATATTGCTCAGATAGTAAGTTTCAGATTATCTCACTACAAAAAAAGTTAAGTATTTGAGATGATAGATATGTTAAGTAGCTTAATTTAATTACTCCATATTGCTTGCATAAATCATAACATCACTTTGTACCTCATAAATTTATACAGTTATAAACTGTCAATTGATATTGAAAGTTTTTTCAAAAAAATAGAGTTCAATTTAATTAAACATTGTATTTTCTGCACCATTTTATTATGACTGAAAAAGTAAAATTAGGAAAACATGCAAATCTTACTGGGTTAGACTTCCTATGATCAGCTCCACTTGTAGATTAGTCAGTCATGAACATTTATGGACTTTAAGCACTTTCATGAAGCACCATGCTAAATGTAGAGAAAATGTTTCAGAAGACATTATAATTTACTGAAGGAAACCAGAATCATTTCTCTAGTTCTATGACCTTGGGAAAGTTAACTGAGCTGTTAATGGCTCAATTTCTTCCTTTGTGATAAATGATAATAACTCACTGTGCTGCTAAGTATTTATGCTGAAACAAAGCAACAAAACACTGGCATTACTATATAAAAGATATACTGATGTTTTTTTTCTCTCTCTCTTTTTGAGACGGAGTCTCACAGTCTCTCGGGCTGGAGTGCAATGGCTTGATCTCGGCTCACTGCAATCTCCACCTTCTGGGTTCACACGATTCTCCTGCTTCAGCCTCCTGAGTAACTGGGATTACAGGTGCCTGTCACCACACCCGGTTGATTTTTTGTATTTTTAGTAGAGACGGGGCTTCACTATGTTGGTCAGGCTGGTCGTGAACTCCTGACCCCAAGATTCGCCCGCCTTGGCCTCCCAAAGTGTTGAGATTACAGGCATGAGCCACCATGCCTGTCCTGAATTTTTTTTTCAATTTATGTGAAAACAATAAATTAACAGATCGAGATACATGAACTGTAGTTGTTTTCAGAGGGAAGTGAGGATGAATAGAGCACAGAGGATTATTAGAGTAGTAAAACTACTCTGTATGATAATATAATTGTGGATACAGGTCATTACACAACTTTCTAAGCACCCAAAATGTACAATACAAAAAGTGAACTTGAATGTAAACTTCAGATTTTGCGTGATAATAATGTATCAGTGAAAATTTACCAATTGTGACAAATACATCACACTGGTGGGGGATGCTGATAATGAGGCTAGGCATGTGTCAGGGGAGAGAGTATATGGGAAATCTCCATACATTCTATTGAGTTTTGCTGCAAACCTAAAACTGCTCTTAAAGAAAAAGACTATTAAAATGTATATATTTAGTTAACACTGTTCTAGGAAATATGAAAATATGAGATAATACAAAGTGCTGACTAATTTTACATATGGCATGTACCACTTGAGTTTGATAATTACAGCAATATTGTTCAGTTATGTTCTACCTCACTTTCTTACACATTGACTCATTTTCTATCAATAAAATTCATGAGAGTATTATTGTCAAACCCAACAATAATTCAGTTGATAACCTACATATATTCTATAAGATAAAAAACATGTAGTAATATCAGTTATTTGTAATAATGATTAGATCAATGGCTGTCAACTATTTGTGGTAAAACACATTTCCAAAACAACTATCATGTGAAACATCAAAACATAAAACTAGAATAGGTAGCAATTGGTATCAAGGACATACGCACTGCCGAGTAGACCTGCTATTTTCCCATCTTTTGTGTCACCTGTTCAAATATGGGGACTGAATTGACTACAACTTTAGATACTGCTAGAGTTAACTGTGTCTTTCAGTTCTATTCCGTTTTATAGGGCATGTTCCTTGTTTTTCATATATATTTGTAATATTAATTTTCAAAAGACACAGCTTAGCAAGGGAAGTAATATCAAATAATTGAATCTTCTAAATGTTATACAGTTATTAGCTCATCCCTAGTCATATCTGAGATAATCATCTAACTCAGCAGAGAAACAATAACATTGAAAACCTGTACATACTGTTTCAGC
Source organism: Macaca fascicularis (assembly GCF_037993035.2). Taxonomy (NCBI): domain Eukaryota; kingdom Metazoa; phylum Chordata; class Mammalia; order Primates; family Cercopithecidae; genus Macaca; species Macaca fascicularis. The sequence goes on along the minus strand of NC_088391.1, from coordinate 54,307,400 downwards.
AAAGATTTTATGGTGCTTGTTCATTATACCACATAGTCATAAACACTTAGGAATGAGTTGGTAAACATTATTATCAATTTATTTCTCCATTAGGAATGTGAGTAATTACATTAACACATACAACAGTGTCTGGGTCATATTAACATAGCTGGTACTCATTTAATGTTTGTTTAATGTTAGATAAACGAATAATGATAAAATTAACAATTATTAATAAATAACTCAAAGATAAGAGGATATTAGAGCATTACCTCAGCTGAGATTAGAAAACATTAATCCCTTCTTCTTTAAGTTACATCATATAAAAGGAACATACGTGTTGACTGAGATTCTACACACCATACTGTCCAACCTCATGCTTGTGAGAATTAGAAAAACTAAGAAAAAAGCCCAGGAATTGTGTAAAATTGTCAATTAGTATTCAATTAAATATAGAAATTAACATATAAAAATCAGTGGCTGAACAAATTCCTGTGCCCCACGTTGACTTGTGAGCAGTTTTCCTCAAAGATAAGTAGCTGCAGAGGATCCCAAACAGTGAGGTGTTGAAATGCAACTGTCTTACTAGCAGAGAGGGGACACTGATTACGTCATCACTTTGCCAGGCTGGCGAATTGGAAATTCAAACTACTCAAATGATTGTTGTATGAAGCTAAAAGGATAATGAGCACAGAAGATGGAGTATTTGAATACATCCTAAAGCATAGCTTCAGATAATTTGAAACACTAAGAGAAAGATAAAAACAATTGTTGGCGTTAATAATAGCTTGTGCTCAGAGATAATATACTTTCAACCGACTGAGGTAAAAAGTAAAGCAATAATTTCTTCAGAGTCATTTTGCTATTTTTTCATTGTATGAGAAGGCAAACATTTTTGCAATTTCTTTCAATTTGTACTCTTCCCTACACGATATGCACAAAAATGCACAATAATTTTTCCCAATAAGTGATGCTATTAAACAGGGACTGGAATAAGGAGGAGGTGTTCAATATTAATTGAATATCTACCATGAGAATAGACTGTGCAATTTTCTTCTCTGCATTCATTAGCTTATTTAATCCTTACAATAGCAAACTCTGAAGGACATAGATTTGTGTCGTACACATTTTCCAGAAGAGGAAACAGGTTTATAAAGATTAGGTAACTTGATCAAAGATATAGAGTTAGCCAGCGGTAAGATTCTGGACTCTACTTCAAAGCCGAAACTTTACATTTCATAAATGTAAAGTTTATTCATAAATGAATTTTCCTAATTTCATCTGTCTATATAATTTTGTTTTAAATGTAAGTATATACATAAGTTACACTACATGTATACTGTGTAATAAATCTACACTTGCATACACACATATATATACGCATGAATATGTATGAGTATATATAGACATGCATATGAATATGCATCTGCATATGCATAAGAACACATATATATAATGTATATATAGTTTACACATATAAGTACTTTAGTGATATATATGAATACATAAATGTCCAGGTATAAATTTAAACACTGAGTTTATGCAATTTGCTAGTTATTTTCTGTGCAAAATAAAATATCCTCCACTGACAAATCATTCATATTATTGAGATTTATAATTGTGTATATTTTTGTTCTATAACTGAATACTACAGTGAGTCACTAAAGTTATTTAGGGCATTTCTAACATTATTTTTATTATACACTTTCTAGACAATTGATGCAATACCTACTGTATTTTTCTAGGTAATGAAAACAGGGAGGGTCATCATTGTAAGACATAAAATCCAAACACAAAGCAAGAAATGTATCTAGAAATCAAGAAGATTCTGTAAAAGCTAAGAAGATTAAAGTGGCTTTTCCACTACGTTTATGCATATCAGAGCCTCTAAAAGAATTTTCCATGTGTGATTTTCTGCCCATGTACTGAAAGACACAATGAAATTTTTCTTATTTAAGACTTGAAAACCTACAGCTTCAGTTTCATGGAAGATGACTTATGATTCATTTCTTGTATTTTTTAATGCCAAATTCAACCAGCAACTGGAGGATAAATAAAACCTCCCAATTAATATATCTCTTTGTCAGTAAATTTCCTTTTCTTAAATAATTCCATGTATCTATAAACATAATGTATATATAAATTTAATATGGAATAGCTGTGGCTGTCATGGAGAATACCAAATACATTAAGTTTTATCTATGCCTAATAATAGGTCAAGCTTTGTAATGAGAAAAAAGGTAAACTATCATTGATTTTCTTTTACAGATTTCCAGCATCTGATTTTGTGCAAAACTCATGTAAGCTTTTCTTTGACAGTGCAAATGTGATCAATTTCCTAAGATCTTACACAAGCATCTATCTAAGAAACCTGAGCAAGAAACAGAAAAGACTGAATAAAAATTATCTAATATTATTTTCAAGTTTCAACCAGAAATAATAAAATAAATAACAAAACTCTAAACTTTACATAGTCTATTGTATCTTATTAAATATTTCATAATTAAAATATTATGATACATAAGAATATTTACAAAAAATGTATACAATCCCAGGTGTAAGTCTTTCTTCCCTGAATAGAATGGAACATATTAAAATATTATTTGTGTTAACAATACTTTCTATACACATTTCAGCTCAAGAAACAATATCTGTGTCTAAGTTTCTGTCTGTTAGCTGGGAACAGACTTCTTGCAACAAATATTCTCACAGCATTTTTAAATCAAATGACAGAAAACTTCCTTTACTGTAATGGAATCTAAGAAAAAGCGTATGAGATTTTCTTGCAAGAGATGTTTTTTAGTATAAAAAGAATCAATAGAATTGTGTGTATGTATTTGGTGAGATATATGTTTTTACAGTTTTTTTTTTTACTTATTAGTTTATAATTAAAATATCACATGCAGATTGTTGGAGAGAAACTCTTCTAATACTTCTTTAAGTGTTCAAGGAATCTAATGCTAAGATAAAATATATAACTGAACATGTTAGCCAGTTTTATATGGCCAAAAACTATAATGGCAGAAACATACAATATGCTAAAGTAAATGAGTAAGAATATTGATGTCCAAGCTGTCTTTTCTATCATGACATCTCTCTTCACCTTACAGATTGGCTCGTAAAGAGTGATACATTTGCTGGAGAATAGAGAGTATATTCATTATTGTCAATCATAATCTCAAGGAGAGGGAGAAGCAATTTGACACTGCTAATAATAAAATGTTTTGCTATGAATAGTAGATATTTAACAAATATTTAGTTAATGTACAGAGTTCTTTAGACTGAAATTATTCTTTAGAATTTTTTTTCAAACCCACAGCACTATGAAAACATCCCTTAAGATTATCCAGTTCCATTTGCTTGATTTACATGATTAGCAGTTTCTCATATAATTTGGTTTCTGCACTAGAAGTAATCACTATGAGAAAATTATTTGAGCAGACAACCAGTAAATTGTACATACATAAAATACCATTTGGGTTTATAAAGTACTCTCTTGGAATTAATTGTTGTTAATATTTAACTTGGAGTTCAAACGTTCCTCTTGATGCCTCTGTATTTGCCAATATATTTACATACTTTGAGGTAAAGGGCAATGCTTACAATTTTATTCATTCCATGGCCATACCTAGCACATTTATTACGCCATAATAGGCATTTAACAAGTATTTGTTAAATGATCAAATGCATCAACAAATGAATGGAAAGAACTACAAATTTGGAGACAAAATACTACATGCACAATATGAAACCTCTTGCTTTGCAATCAATAAATAATTTCTTTCAAAAAAAAAACTTACCAGATTCATTTACCTCAAAAAGAGCCATCGGGTGATTTGTCTTTATATTATGAATAAATCAGTAGTATTTTTGGAAAATTGAAAATGTCTATGTTTATTGACTTTTTTATTCATTTATTCATTAATTAAACACTTATTAAGATACTGAATGCTTACTGTGTGGCAGAAACCATTCTATGAGCTTTATATGATTAGGAATAACATCTACATTTTTTGTAATTTATGTATAAACATAATTATATGCAACTGGAATCTAAAATGCATTTGTAAAATATTATGAAAAAAAGTGTTTTACCAATAACATTTCATCAACAACTAAACCAAACTGCTATCTTAAACAAATGATATCTGTAAAATTTATTGAGAAATCTGTAGGACACTTCTTCAATTCTTGCAGTGTTTCACTAATCTGTTAAAATTTCTACCATCATGTTTATTAGTGTGTCTTCCTGAATAACCTATACATTAAAATATTATTTTATCTATCCATTTCTATAAGGGACAACAGGCATTACTTCTTACATTTAAAGAAAAACTTTTGCCGGGCGCGGTGGCTCAAGCCTGTAATCCCAGCACTTTGGGAGGCCGAGACGGGCGGATCATGAGGTCAGGAGATCGAGACCATCCTGGCTAACCCAGTGAAACCGCGTCTCTACTAAAAAATACAAAAAATTAGCCGGGCGAGGTGGCGGGCGCCTGTAGTCCCAGCTACGCGGGAGACTGAGGCGGGAGAATGGCGTGAACCCGGGAGGTGGAGCTTGCAGTGAGCTGAGATCCGGCCACTGCACTCCAGCCTGGGCGACAGAGTGAGACTCCGTCTCAAAAAAATAAAAAAAGAAAAGAAAAACTTTTTCAGTTGTATTTTTAATTATAGTGGTGTATATATTAACGGGATATATGACACACCCCGATACAGGCATGCAACGCATAATAATCACATCTTGGACAATGGAGTATTCAGCCCCTCAACCATTTATACTTTGTATTACAAACAATACAATTATATTATTTTAGTTATTTTTGGATGTACAATTAAATTATTCTTGACTGTAATCACCCCATTGTGTCATCAAATATTAGGTCTTATTCACTAATTCTAACTATTTTAATTTTGCACCCATTAATTATCACCACTTTCCTCACACCCTTCACTACCCTTTGCAGTCTCTCTGGTAACCATCCTACTCTTGATCGATATAAGTTTAATTGTTTTGATTTGTTACATCCCACAAGTAAGTAAGAACATGCAAAGTTTGTCTGATTTATTCCACTTAACATAATAACCCCCAGGTCCATCCATGTTGTTGCAAACGGCAGGATCTCATTCTTTATTATGGCTGTATAGTGTGTATGTACCACATTTTCTCTATCCAACATCTCTGTAGTATAATTTACTCAGGTAAAGCAATTCTTACAGTGTTGTTCTTTTGCTCAGGATAGCTTTGGCTTTTCTAGGTTTTTGCTGATTCCATATAAATTTTAGAATAGCTTTTTTTTCTATTTCTGTGAAGAATGTCATTGGTATTTTGATAAGGATTGCGTTGAATCTACGGATTGCCTTAGTGGTGATTTAGTGGTGATTTCTGAGATTTTAGTGCACCCATCAGCCAAGCAGCATACACTGTACCCAATGTTTGGTCTTTAATCCTGCACTCCCATTCTTCTCCTGGAATCCCCAGAGTCCATTACATCATTCTCATACCTTCCTGTCTTCGTAGCTTAGCTCCCACATATAAGTGAGAACATACGATGTTTGGTTTTCCAATCCTGAATTACTTCACTTAGAATAATAATCTCCAACTACATCCAGGTTGCTCTGAATGCGATTACTTCATTCCTTTTTACGGCAGGTAGTATTCCATTGTATTTTTGTTTATTCACACATTGGTCGATAGGCATTTAGGCTGGACCCATAGTTTTGCAACTGCAAGTTGTGCTGTTATAAACATGCATGAGTTTGTATTTTTTTTATATAATAACTTATTTTCCTCTGGGTAGATATCAAGTAGTGGGATTACTGGATCAAATTGTAGATCCACTTTTACTTATTTACGGAATCTCCACACTGTTTTCCATAGTGCTTTTTCTCATTTACATTACCACCAGCAGTGTAAAAGTATTCCCTTTTCACCACATCCACACAAACATCTACGATTTTTAAAATTTTTTTATTACTGCCATTCTTGTAGAAGTAAGATTGCATCTCATTGTGGTTTTAATTTGCATTTCCCTGATCATTAGTGATGATGTTCGTATGTTTTTTGGCAATTTGTATATCTGTTTTTGAGTACTACCTATTCATGAACTTAGGCCACTTTCTGATGTGGTTGTTTGTTTGTTTGTTTGTTTTTTGTTTTCCTTGCTGATTTGAGTCCTTGTAGATTCTGGATATTAGTACTTTATCCAATGCAGAGCTTGTGAATATTTTCTCCAACTCTGTTTACTCTGCTGATTATTTCTTTTGCTGTGCAGAAGCTCTTTAGTTATTATGTCCCATCTATTTATTTTTGTTTTTGTTGCATTCGCTTTTGGGTTCTTCATCATGAACTCCTTGCTAGGCCAATGTCTAGAAGGGTTTTCCCAATGATATCTTGTAGTATATATATATATATATATAGTTTTAGGTCTCAGATTTAAATCCTTGATCTATCATGAATTGATTTTTGTATAGGTGAGAGATGAGGATCCAGTTTTATTCTCCTACATGTGTCTTGCCAATTATCCCAGCAGCATCTGTTGAATAAGGTGTCCTTTCCTAACTTTATGGTTTTGTTTGCTTTGTAAATGATCAGTTGGCCGTAAGTGTTTGGCTTTATTTCTGGGTTTTCTATTCTGTTCCATTGGTCTACATGTGTGTTTTTATACCAGAACTATGTTATTTTGCTAACTATGGCCTTGTAGTAAGGTTTAAAGTTGAGTAATGTGATGCCTCTAGATTTGCTCTTTTTGCTTAGTCTGTCTTTGGCTATGTGGACTCTTTGTTGGTTCCATGTGAATTTTAGGATTTCTTTTTAATTTTGTGAAGAATTATGATGATATTTTGATAGGTACTACATTGAGTTTATAAATTTATTTTGGTAGTATGGTCATTTTCATGATATTGATTCTACCCATCCATGAGCATGGAATGTGTTTCCATTTGTTTGTGTCATCTATTATTTATTTTAGCAGCTTTTTGTCATTTTCCTCATAGAGTTATTTTACCTCATACTTAGGTATATTCCTGTTTTATTTATGTATTTATTGCAAATGTTGTAAAAGGGGTTGAGTTCTTGATTTTATTCTCAGCTTGATCGCTGTTGCTATATAGCAGTGCTAATCAGATGTAGGAGGTTTTTGGAGGAGTCTTTAGGGTTTTCTAAGTATTCAATCATATTCTGGTGAACAGTGACAGTTTAACTTCGTTTTTACCAGTTTGGACCTTCTTTATTTCTTTCTCTTTTCTGATTCGTCCGGCTAAAGCTTCCAATACTATGTTGAGCAGAAGTGGTAAAAGTGAGCATCCTTGTCTTGTTCCACTTCTTAGGGGGAATGCCTTCAACTTTTCCCCATTCAGTATTATGCTGGCAGTGACTTTGTCATAGACGGCTTTTGTTACCTTAAAGCATGTCCCATCTATGCTAATTTGCTAAGGGTTCTAATCATAAAGTGATGCCGAATTTTGTCAAATGCTTTTTATTCATCTGTTGAGATGATCACATAATTTTTGTTTTTAACTCTGTTTATGTCGTGTATTGCATTTATTGTCTTGCATATGTTAATCTAATCCCACATCCATGGTATGAAACCCACTTGATAATGGTTTATTATATTTTTCATATGCTGCTGGATTTGGTTAGCTAGTATTTTGTTGAGGAATTTTACATCCATGTTCATCAGAGATACTGGTCTGTAGTTTTCTTTTTCTGTTGTTATGTTCTTTCCTGATTTTGGTATCAGGTTAATACTGAGTTCACAGAATGATTTATGGAGGCTTCCATCTTTCTCTATCTTTTGAAATATTTTTAGCAGGATTGCTACCAATGCTTCTTTGAATGACAGAATTCAGCTGTGAATTTATATCATCCTGGACTTTTTTTGTTGGCAATTTTTTTGTTACTGTTTCAACCTCACTAAGTGTTATTGGTCTGCTCAGAGTTTCTATTTCTTCCTGGTCTAATCTAGGAGGGTTTACAAGAATTTCTGTATATTTCGAGAAATTTATCCATCTCCTCTAGGTTTCCTACTTTGTGCACATAAAGAGGTTCACAGTACCCTTGAATGATCTTTTGATTTTCTCCAGTATCATTTGTAGTATCTCCTATTTTGTTTAGAAAATTGAGGTTATTTGGATCTTCTCTCTTCTTTTATTGAAAAATCTCATTAATGGTATGTCCATTTTATTTTTTCAAATAACCAGATTTTCGTTTCATTTATTTGTTGTATTTTTTTTGTTTCAATTTTATTTAGTTCTGCTCTGATTTTTGTATTTATTTTTTCTGCAGGTTTGTGTTTGATTTGTTCTTGTCTCTCTAATTCCTTGAGGTGTGACCTCAGATTGTCTATTTGTGCTCATTCAGACTCTTCAATGTAGGCATTTAAGGCTACGAAATTTCCTCTTAGCATTGCTATTGTTGTATCCCAGAGGTTTTGATAGGTTGTGTCACTATAATCATTCAGTTCGAAGAACATTTGTTTTTGAGACAGAGTTTTCCCTTTTGTTGCCCAGGCTGGAGTGCAATGGCACAGTCTCAGCTCACTGCAACCTCCACCTCCTGGGTTCAAGTGATTCTCCTGCCTCAGTCTCCCTAGTAGCTGGGATTACAGGAGCACACCACCACACCGGCTAATATTTTTTGTATTTTTGGTAGATACTGGGTTTCACTATGTTGACCAGCCTGGTCTCAAACTCTCAAGCTCGAGTGATCTGCCCACCTTGGCCTCTCAAATTTCTGGGATTACAGGCATGAGCCATCCTGCCCAGCCGTGAAGAATGTTTTAATGTCCACCTTGATTTCATTGTTAACCCAAAGATCATTCAGGAGCAGACTATTTAATTTCCATGTATTTGTATAGTTATGGGGGTTCCTTTTAGAGTTAATTTCCAATTTTATTCCACTGTGGTCTGACAGAGTACTTGATGTAATTTTGACTATCTTAAATTTATTCAGACTTGTTTTGTGGCCTATCATATGGTCTACCTTGGAGAATGTTCCATGTGCTGACGAGAAAAATGTATATTCTGCAGTTTTGGGGTAGAATGTCTTATAAATATCTGTTAAGTCCATTTATTCTAAGCTATAGTTTAAGTTCATTTTTCTTTGTTGACTTTCTGTCTTGATTGGCTGTCTAGTGCTGTTGGAGTATGAAAGTTCTTCACTGTTACTCTGTTGCTATCTAATTTCTTAGGTCTAGTAGTAATTGTTTTACGAATTTGGGACCACCAGTGTTAGGTGCATATATATTTAGGATTGTGATATTTTCCTGTTGGACTAATCCTTTTATCATTATATAATGTCCCTCTATGTGTTTGTGTAGTTTCCCAAATTCCTTTTATAAATTTCCAGTTTTGTTTCACTGTAATCAGAGAAGATGCTTTATGTTATTTCAATTTTTAAATGTCTTAATACTTCTCTTGTGATCTATCATATGGTCTATTCTTGAGAATAATCCATGTGCTGAGGAGAAGAATGTGTATTCTTCAGCTGTTGGATAAAATGTTCTGTATGTATCTATTAGGTCCATTTATTGAAATAGTGCAGATTAAGTCCAATATTTGTGTGTTGATTTTCTGTCTGGAAGATCATTTCAATACTGTAGGTGGGGTGTTGTACCCTCCAGCTATTATTGTATTCAGGTCTAGCTCTCTCTTTAGCTCTAATAATATTAGGTTTGTGTATTTGGGTGCTTCAGAATTGAGCGCATATGTATTTATTATTATTTAGCTTCCTGCTTTGACCTTTGGGAGTTTAATGATTAACCCCTTTATCATTATATAATGACCTGTTTAGTCTTTTCTTTCAATATTGTCCTAAAATGTATTTTATCTTTATAGATGAAGTGTGTTTATTGTATGAAGCAGATCATTAATTGTTGTTGCTGTTATGTCCTGTCCTGTTTTTGGTATTAGGGTGATACTGGCTTCTTAGAACGATTTAGGGAGGATTTCCTCTTTCTCTATCTTGTGGAGTAGTGTCAGTAAGATTGGTACCAATTCTTCTTTAAATTTCTTGTAGAATTCTGCGGTGAATCCTTCTGGTACTGGATTTGTAGTTGTTGGTGGTGGTGGTGCTAATTTTTTAATTACCATTTCAATCTCACTGCTTGTTACTGGTCTGTTCTGGGTTTCTAATTCTTCCTGACTTAAGCTAAGAGGTTTGTATTTTTTCAGCAATTTATTCATCTCCTCTAACGTTGAATGTAAACGGCCTAAACACTCCACTTAAACAATACAGAATTACAGAATGGCTAAGAATTCACAAACCATGTTTCTGTTGCCTTCAGGAGACTCACCTAACACATAAGGACTCACATAAACTTAAGGTAAAGAGGAGGAAAAAGATATTCCACGCAAATGGACACCAACAGCGAGCAGGAGTAGCTATTCTTGTGTTAGACAAAAGAAACTTTAAAGGAACAGCATTTAGAAAAAAAACAAAGAGGGACATTATATGATAAAAGGCCTTGTGCAACAGGAAAATATCACAACTCTAAATAAATATGTACCCAACACTGTAGATTCCAGATTTATAAAACAATGACTAATAGACCTAAGAAATGAGATTGACAGCAATACAATAATAGTGGGGGTCTTTAATACTACACTGACAGCACTAAACAGGTCATCAAAACAAAAAGTCAACAAAGAAACAATGAATTTAAACTATACTCTGGGACAAATGGGCTTAAAAATATTTACAGAACCTTCTACCCAACAATCGTAGAATATGCATTCTATTCATCAGCACGTGGTACATTCTCCAAGACAGACCATATTACAGGCCATAAGACAACTCTCATTACAGTTAAGAAAGCTGAAATTATATCAAGCACTCTCTCATATCACAGTGGAAAAAAACTGGAAATCCACTCCAAAAGGAACCTTTAAAACCATGCAAATACATGGAAATTAAATAACTGCTTCTGAATTATCACTGAGTCAACAATGAAATCAGGGTATGAATCTTCAAACTGAATGATAATAGTGACACAACCTATCAAAACCTCAGCAAAGGGATACAGCAAAGGTGGTGTTAAGAGAAAAGTTCATAGCCTTGGATGCTTATATCAAAAAGTCTTAAAGAGCACAAATCGACAATCTAAAGCCATAATTTGAGGAATTAGAGTAACAAGAACAAACTAAACCCAACCCAGCAAAAGAAAGAAAATAACAAAGATCAGAGCAGAACCAAATAAAATTGAAGAAAAAAATACAAAAGCTAAATGAAACAAAAAATCTGGCTCTTAGAAAAGATACATAAAATTGATGTCATGGTTAACCAAGAAAACAAGAGAAAAAATCCAAATAAGCTCAATTAGAAATGAAATGGGAGATACTACAACTGACAGCACAGAAATACAAAAGATCACTCAATGCTACTGCAAACACATTTACTCACATAACTTCAGATGATTTCTTAATACTCATTAATATCCTTCCTCTAGCATTTCTTTTAGGACAGATCTGGTGTTGATGAAATCCCTCGACTTGTTTGTCTAGGAAGGTCTTTATTTTTTCATGCTTAAAGGATATTTTCACCAGATATACTATTCTAGAGTAAAAGTGTTTTCTTTAAGCACTTTTTTTTTCTTTTCTTTAGAAAGAGTCTTGCTCTACTGCCCAATCTGGAGTGCAGAATTATGATCTTACTCACTGCAACCTCCGCCTTCAAGGTTCAAGCAATTCTTGTGCCTCAGTCTCCCAAATAGCTGAGACTACAGGCACATACCTACATCCCCAGCTGATTTTTATATTTTTAGTAGAGATGAGTTTTTGCCATGTTTCCCAGGCTAGCATCAAACTCCTGCCCCCAAGTGGTCTGTTTGCCTCAGCTTCCCAAAGTGTGGGGATTATAGGTGTGAGCCACTGTGCCCAGTCAAGCACTTTAAATATGTCATGTCACTCTGTTGTCTTGCAGGGTCTTCACTGAAAAGTCTGCTGCCAGATGTACTAGAAATCCAGTGTGTGTTATTTGTTTCTTTTCTTTTAATGCTTTTAGAATCCTTTCTTAATCTTTGACCTTTGGGAATTTAATTATTAAATTCCCTGATGTAGTCTTCTTTGGATTCAGCCTTCTTAGTGCTATATAGCCTCCTTGTACTTAGCTATTGATACCTTTCTCTGGAATTGGGAATTTCTCTGTAATTATCCCTTTGAAGACACTTTCTACCCCTATATGTCTCTCTACCTGCTCTTTAAGGCCAATAACTCTTAGATTTGCCCACTTAAAGCTATTTTCTAGTCTTGTAGTCGTGCTTCGTTGTTTTTTATTCTTTTTTCTTTTGTTTCCTCTGACTGTGAATTTGTAAATAGCCTGTCTTCAAGTTGACTAACTCTTTCTTCTGCTTGATTAGTTCTGCTATTAACAGACTTTGATGCATTCTTCAGAATATCAATTGCATTTTCTACTCTAGAAATTCTCCTTAATTTTTAAGAATAATTCCAATCCATTTGTTAAAATTATTGGATAGAATTGTGAATTTCTTCTCCATATTTTCTTGAATTTCTTTGAGTTTCCTTAAAACAGCTATTTTGAATATTCTGTCTAAAATTTCATATACCTCTGATTCTCCAGGATTGGTCCCTGGTGACTTGTTTAGTTCATTTATAAGGTCATGTTTTCCTGGATGGCCTTGATGCCTGTAGATGTTGTTTCTAGGCACTGAATAGTTAGGCATTTATAGTTTTTGCAACTTGGGCTTTTTTATGCCCATCCTTGGGAAAGTTTTTGAGGTATTTGAAGGGACTTGGGCCTAAAACCCAATAATGCTGTGTTTCTTGCAGACTCATAGAGGTACTGTCTTGGTGGTCTTGAATTAGATCTGAAAAAATTATCTTGATTATCAGGCAAAGACTCTGGTTCTTTTCTTTTACTTTCTCCCATGCAAATGGAGTCTCTCTTTGTGTGTGTTGAGACACCTGGAACTAAGGGTGGGAGGACACAACACTTTTGTTGCCACCACCATTGGGACGGTGCTTATTCAGGGCTAAAGCCAGCACAGCACTGGGTCTTGCCCAAAGCCCGCTGTAACCACTAACTGGCTACCACTTATGTGTACTCATAACACTAGGACTCTTTGATCAGCAGGCGGTAAGCAAGCCAGGTTTATTTCCTTCCCTTCATGGGGATGAGTTCCCCCATCCCCAGGTGGATCCAGCAATACAATTTGGGAACCAGGGCTTGGAGTCAAAAGCCTCATACATTTATCTGATGTTTTATTCTACTGTGTCTAAGCAGGCACTCAAACTCTAAGATAAAGTCCTTCTCACTTCCTTTTCCTTTCCATAGGCAGAGGAGCCTCTCCTTGCAACAATCAACACCATTGGACCATGAGGGGTTCTGCCAGGATATCATCATTGTTCCCTTAAAGCCCAAGGGATCTTTAGTCAATTTGTGGTGAATGCTGCCAGGCCTGAGACTCATTCTTCAGGGCAGTGGGCTCCCCTCTGGAGCAGGGCAGGTCCGGACACGCTGACTAAGAGTCTAGGCTAGACTTGGGGACCCAAAGAGCCTGGTTGGTGCTCTACCCTGCTGTGGCCCAGCTGGAACTGAATGTGCAGGACAGAATTCCCTTTAGTTTTCCTCTGCTTTTCTCAAACAGGAGTCTTTCATTATAGCCACCGCAGCTGGGAATATGGTAGGTCACACACAAAACTGGCACATCTCAGATCCCAGGGGCCATGACAATTTTACTGGGTATTGTTGTTGGTTATTTGGGGTCCAAAGGCTCTTTAGTCAGCAGGTGATGCATCCTGTTCTGACTGGGTCTTTTTCTTCAAGGCAGTGGATTCCTTTTGGCTCAAGGTATGTCCAGAAATGTCATCCATCAGCTAGGGCCTGAAATGGGAGCCTCATGACTCTGCCCGGTGCCCTGTTCTACTCTGGCTGAGCTGGTATCCAAGATGTAAGACACAGTCTTCTACTAGTCACTCTCTTTTCAAGCAGAAAGCCAAATTAAATTTGTTGCTGAGCTGTTTCCTGGGTTTGGACGACGAGTGGTGCAACCATTCCCTTAAATGTCCCATCTGGTGTCTTCCTAGGTCATGTGCCCCTGAGTCCACCAATTCTAATCCCAGCACAGCACTAGGAGTTGCCTAGGAATTACAGTCCTTGTGTCCTAGACTGCCTTTCAAGTTTACCTAGGACCCTAGAGCAGTTTGGCCTGCAGTGGCGAGGCTTACTGAAAAATAAGTTCTGAATTCCAGGATGGGCTATTTCGCTTTGGCTAGGTGTGGTCCAAATGCTCCCTCTGTACAGGGGTGCTGGCCTAGTCCAGCACAGCTTTGCTCTTTTCTATAACAGGCAGCACTCAGTTCAATGTAGTCTCACAAATGGTTTGCTCTCTTTCTCCCAAAGGCACAGGTTTCTCCGCACTGTGCAGCCACTGCCAAGGCATGAGGGAGGGGTCGCACAACATTGCCTTAGCTGCTTCAGCTGGTGTCTCGACAGGTCAGGACACCAACTCCAGTCCACTAGTTTTAGGCCCAGATCAGCACTAGGACTTGGCTTGAAATTGCAGTCCTTGTGACCTACATTGCCCTTCAAGTATACTTAGGGCCTGAAAATGCTTTAGCCTGCAGTGGTGAGGTTTGCTGGAACACTGGCTCCAACCGTGATGGGTGATGCCCCTCTACCTAGGGCCAGTCCAAATGTGCCCTGTGTGAGTGGGCATCAGCTGGATACAGCGTGGTTCTGCTTTCCACTGTGACAGTGTAACAATGAGTTCAGTGTAAAGTGTCCCAGTTGCTGCATTCTCCTTCTCTCAAGCAGAGAGGTTTTGCAACACTGTGCAGCCGTTGCCTGGGGAGGCGTGAAGGGTGGCATTAGCAATTGAGGACTGTGTCTGCTACACCTTTTAGTTCCTCTTTCAGCTACATGAAGTTGAAACTAGGTACTGTGAGTGCTCAGCTGATTTTTGGTTTTTGTGATGGTGCTTTTTGTCTGTAGTTGTTACAATCTGATGTTCTTGTGGGGGTACTGGGCGGTGTAGACTTCTATTTTGCCATCGTGCTCCACTCCAAGTTCATTGTTTTTATAAAAGGAAAAACACCAGATGCACCTCCCTAAACAACAAGCATTATACATAAAAACATAGCATAGAAGCTCATGCTCAGCCTTTGTGACTAATTGAAATGCAGTGGCATCAATATTTATGGATATCTATTTTATTTCACTTAGAATTAGAAAAATATTTGGAACAGACAGCATAGAATTTTTTTCTAGAACTATATTGTGTTGAAAAGACATTCTTGACAATGTTTGACCAAAAATTATTTGCACTGATAAATTGCCCTGACTTTGTGGAGAAACTTCCAGATTTCATAACTTTCTAAAAGTGTTAACAGGAGAATGTCTCTGGAAGAAGTTATTTATGTTCTTTTGCATGGTTCTAAAAAGAACTCAGTTATTTTGAAGAGTTACATCAGAATATAAAATATTTTATTGTTGTTTAAAATGTTTTATTTGCCCCCTTTAGGTGGTAATGTAGAATTTCTCAGATCACTATGGGACTGGGCAAAATGAATTTATTTTCATCCGCTTTATGCAAATTAAGCCTTGATAACAGAGTTACTCAATTAGTTCTCAATGACAGTCCATTGAGCTAATGCTAATGACTAATTACCACTGTAATTCTAATACTTCATCTTTCTTTCTATAAAAATATTACCTCCATAATATTTTACTGTGATCTAGATTTATGAAGACTATCTAGATTTCTTCCCAACTTTATCTTCTCAAAATGCACTTTGTACTCATTATCCAGGGTTATTAGCCGAATGGGACATAAGCAATGATGTGGATACATCTTACTCCTCACATTTTGTATAAGGCTTACTTTGTGATCATAGCACCCCCTTTCTCATTGTCTTTTTGGGTGAAGACCTAAATAAATAAACACATCTTCATCCTAACAAAGCAAACCTTAATGAAAGGAGATTGTTTCAATAAAGTTTTATCTTAAAAACAATCTCAATTTAACTCCAGGATGATTTAGTTTTCTAGTGCCCAGCACTAGCACTCCTGTGAATGGTTTACTATAAAGTCAGTTATAATTATCATAATTTGTCCTCCAGCGGAGATGAAAAATCACAAAACACATCTTTTGTAATAACCATTCTATTGAAATTGGATGCAGGATAAGAATTGAGAGAATGTTATTATAACAATTTAAATTTAGCCATAAATTTCTATACCTGCTCCTAAAATAACAGTTTAATAAAGCTAAATCTTGCCACCATTTACACACAAAATAAAAACAAAAACACTGGTAAACAAATTGCAGTTTATATCCAGGAAAAATGTATCCAAAAGTGAAAATTAGCCTCTCCAATAATTGATTTTCCTTTCAAGCCCCCATTAGAAATACATCTACAGACAGGTGTTACTAACTTCCAGAATATAGCTTTGTCTACAGATTTATAAAACATTACCAGTTAATCACGACACATATAGTTTATTTTCAAATATTTTTTCTAGTCAAACCCACCATTTATATAACCAATTATATTTGATGTTACTTAAAATTTTTGTATTAAAAACTCACCAAATCATTTTACATGAGAAATAGATAACACATCTGCAATTAGACATCATTTTAAAATGTTGATTTTCTCACTGTTTTTTTTTTAAATTGGTTTTAAAAAGAAAGTTATCAAAAGTGTAAAGAGAATCCTAATATTAAAATTATCTTAATTTGGAGATTCCATTATAACATGAGGAACATTTTTTATTTCCTTAATATATTAAAACAAAATTAAATTGTTTCAAAATCTATAGTTGTTAGTGTTAATGGTTACAACGATTTAAAAAATATAAAAATGGAACTGTTTTATTGTCTTTCTACTCATTCTTTTTCATTGTCTTTCTTCTCCTTCTTCTTTAAACATGATATATTGTAAACCTGGATTTGAGTCCTTTTGCAGAATCTGTTAGTGTACTTTTGCCCCCTTTTTTCTGCATGAATTTACTCATTTACTATCACACCAGAATGCCATGCAGAAATAATCTTTCTGGTTCCTGTTTGGAATAATTGAAACAATAACTTTCATTTTTATAGTTCTTTAAAGATCACAAGATGTTTTCACATACATCATGTTTTTATTGTCACAAAAGCTCTGGAGGTATTTATTGCCACATGTTTTTACAGATAAGAAAGTAGAAACAAAAGAGTTATCTAATGTCATACATTCCATAAGTTTTTTTTAAAGCCTTTGAATCAAGTCAGTTATTCTGATTTTAAATCTGCAATTGTGCATTTTTCTAATACCCTAATTGCAGAGGATGTAAATCTCAGTCTTCCTCTTTTTCACTGCATTTTCTTAAAAGCGTAGTTCATTTAAAAATCATCCTAATCACCACCAAGTGCAGGGCTATGTCTGCTTTGTTCATCAGACTTCCACTTGAAGGACAAAAAAACTCACTGGTTACTGGCTAGTAGTAACAATTCAAAACTTCTTTTATTCAAATCTATGAGTGAATTCTTGAGGGTAACTTGATTCCTGAGCATCCTGAGCAGCTATCACCGTTCAGGAACCAACTGGGCATGTGAGATACATGGAAATTCATCAGGTTTGAAATATGTGTATGGAAGTTGTTGCTTCTGTTATAGTAATTATTATGACTTTGTTCAATAATTATTTACAAGATCACTTTTAAAAGATCAAGTTTCCTTTATTTTTGACATTGTTCTCATGATATTTCTGTAAATAATTCGCAATATGGGACTGTAATATTTATATGAACATACAACATCTCTTTACAAATAATTGCCAAATAAGCAAAATGAGTCCATCTTTCTTCATTCTTTACGAGTGTTGTCTACTCTATGCCAGGTACTTCTGTAGGCATCAAGAGCAGTGAATGAGGAAAGAAAAATCCCTGACCTCCTACAGTGTTTCTTTTAGAAAGAGAAAAGACATAAATATATGTGAGGAAACTCCAACATGACCAGTCTCTTTTACCAAAGACATGTCTATTTCTCTTTCTTTTAGTAAGCTGAATTTTTCCCAATTGTCATGTGGGATTTTTGAAGATGTGATTTAGCATTATTTCTCATCTTCTCTTGATAGTTTGGCTCAACAAGCTTACAACTACTGTTTTTTTCCTTCATTATGTCCAAAAGCCTGAGTCACAGCAAATAGTGTTTTGTGATGTGTGCCTCTTGAATAGTGGGACTAGCATCTCAGTGACAACTACTATTCTAGAATATAATGCATGCTGTCATGCCTTTAAGGATTTCTAACTGAAGTAATTTTACTAACCATTCTTTTATTCCTTTTTTGGGGTGTTACTTTATGTACATTCTATATTTTATTGATTTGTGGAGCTCACAGATTATAGGATGCACCATTAGGTTACATACAATGCAGGAAGGAAAAAAAAAAAACTGCTCTCAATTAAATTATAACGTAATGTTTCCATCTCAATGCACAATCCGTAAAGTGGTCAGACTGTTTTTTTGTTGTTTTGGAATATCTTTCTTCTGCTTTGTAGAATTTCTCACGTTTCTAGTTGTATCGTTTGGTGGGTGATACCATTTTCTTTTGATAACCATTTCAAATATAAAATGTTGTCACCTTTATTTTGTAATTTTTTTCTTTCTTAGGCTTTAGAAAGCCTTATTTATTGCTTTACAGGAAAATATGAAATTTCAGACGATCCTCTGATGACAAAAATTTATTTCTCTGCTCTGTTTTCTGCAAACCAAGTAACTAACATTTTTATTGCTGAGTTATACTTTAATTTTTAAAGGAACTTGTAATTAGTGATTAAACTTTGATCATATATTGCCAAGAGTATACATAACTCAATTGTAGCAATGAAAATATAAATAAGTCTGCTGCCCAAGCTTGCATGTGCATGAGGATAACTAATTAATGAGGGTCTTTGCCTAAATACAGCTTTAAGTAACATTGGTATCAGACACATCCTATTGCTAATAGGTGGAGGCAAAAAAATACGTGTTATACATGTCATAGCAGTGATAAAATGTGATAGTATAACTGCGGATATTCTATAAGTATACACTTGTACAATAGTACTGATTGGTAAAATAGTAAAATAATTCTACACTGGTTGCTATATAACTCCTTTCCCTGAGCTTCCCATGTGATCCCAATATATTGCCCATATAAACCATCCCCCAGGAACTCAGATCCTGGTTGAAAGGTAAAATGTGACTCAGTATAATCCTCCCAAGACTCTGTTTCAGTGGTATGTCTGCTATCTAAATTAATATTAAACCTAAATTATTTTTACTACATTAATAATAAACTTTTAATCTCTGTCTTCTATATTCAGGATCATCATAGGTCTTTCAACATTTTTGTATCTTTTTTAGCTCTAGGTCAGTAAGTATTATATGCACATAAATGGTCAAAAACTTAGTCTAAATAAACATGTGGTCTCAATGCATTAGCATCTACATTAGACAAATCTATAAGATAATGTACTGAGAAAAAGTATAGCTGTTTGTATCATCCATATTATGTATGAAACACAGTTCTGCTATTTATTGCAGAAGAAATTGCCAACGTTTCAAAATCATGTTGCCTCATCTACAAAAAAGTTTAATACTCTCAATACCAGAATGTGACATGATTTTTGACCTATGTAAACATCAGACATTTTAATTTTGATTAGGTTCTTTTGTTTATGCAGGAATCATAATATTTAAGTTGACTGCTAAACCTTCTGAATTTCATAATTTTTATCTGTAAAAATTATTTGCAACTTACAGGGTTGTTTCAAACAGTTTCTGGAATAAGTGTGTCAAAATATTAAATAATGAATATTAAATAATGAAGCATAAAAATTGTTTAATGTTCCTTTTATATAACACATAGAGAATTAAAGTGGTTGCTATGATTTTTAGATACCATATATTCACCACAACTGTCTTGATTATCATTCTTATTTTCCAGGTTCCTAGAATTTCCAGTTTTAGAATTAGCTCTTGCTTTGAAAGTTAAAAAATAAGTTTAATAGAAAAATAAGACAAAAAAAGAAAGAAAATAGAAATATAAAACATGTAGGTAAGATAATGAATATAGATTGAGAAGTACAGATTGTGATGTTGAAGTTAAATAATGTCTTATTTATTTATTTTTGAAAAATAAAGATGACAAAGCGATTGAATGGAGAAAGAAATGCCTTTTCCACATATGGTCCTGAAATGGATGATTAGTTATGCACAGGAAAAAAAAATACACAAAATACTCAAGCAATACACAAAATGAACTACATATGGATAATATACTCAGATACAATTATTGCCACTGTAAATCTTCAAACACATAAAAAAAAACTGTCCTTTTTGACCTTGGAACAAAAACCAATATTCTTATAAAGATCAAAGAAAATACTAATGAATAAAAAAGTACAAACTACATAACATTTTTAAAGCTTCTGCTCATCAAAATATACAGCTAAGAAAATAGACTGGCAAGCCATTGACTAGGAGAAAATATTCTCAACAGCATAAATGACAATGGATTTATATTCATAATACACAAATAATTCCTAAAATCAATAATAAAGTTATAAGTAGCTTAATGAAATAAGGATAAAAGACTTACATACTTTATGGAGGAAGATATGAAAATTCAATTCTGAATTACTGGGCATTGGTAAAGAAGAAATAAAAACATACGTCTATGTTGTACATTTGTACACAAATGTTTTTAGTTATTTTGTTCTTAAAAGTCAAATATCAGAAATAAGCTCAATATCTGTCAATATGATGAATGAATAAACAATTCTTGGCTCATGTTTTGTAATGTTATATTACTCAGAACTAAATGGAAAAAAAAATTCCTATACACAAAATGAATGAATAAATCTCAAAAGTTTGCTGAGAGAAAGGAGCCAGACACAACAGAAGCCATATATTTTTTCTAACTTTGGAATTGAAAAATCTACATGATAGGATAATTCTGTAACAGAATCAAATCTACATCATTATATAGTCTATGTTGGGTGGGGAGATTAGGGATTGATTTGGGATGGGCGTACAGCAACTTTCTTGGTTAGTTGTAATTGTCTGTGTCTAAATAAGTGTATGGATTACATAAATTTATATTATTGTCAAAACATACCAAACTGGAACTCTTAAGATCTGTACAGCGTGTAATTTGTGCCTCTATTAAAAACTAAAAGGCAAAAAATAAAAAGCTCTTATTCTCTGATTGTAAATATTCAAAAATATATTTACATGATTTAAGTGGCAATTTTAACTGTTTTTATTACCACTGTGCATTAACTACATATAGAACACTCCCGAGCAAGATGGCCGAATAGGAACAGCTCCAGTCTCTAGCTCCCAGTGGGAGCGACACAGAAGACTGGTGATTTCTGCATTTTCAACTGAGGTACTGAGGGTTCATCTCACTGGGGAGTGCTAGACAATCAGTTCTGGTCAGCTAGTGAAGCTCGACCAGGGAGAGCTGAAGCAGGGTGAGGCATTGCCTCACCTGGGAAGTGCAAGGGGGAAGGGAATCCCTTTTCCTAGCCAGGGAAATTGAGAAACACAACACCTGGAAAACTGGGTAACTCCCACCCTAATACTGCGCTTTACCAAGGGTCTTAGCAAACGGCACACCAGGATATTATATCCCACACCTGGCCAGGAGGGTCCCACGCACACGGAGCCTCCCTCATTGCTAGCACAGCAGTCTGCGATCTAATTGCAAGGCAGCAGCAAGGCTGGGGGAGGGGTGCCTGCCATTGCTGAGGCTTAAGTAGGTAAACAAAGCTGCTTGGAAGCATGAACTGGGTGAAGCCCACAGCAGCTCAAGGAGGCCTGCCTGTCTCTGTAGACTCCACCTCTGGGGACAGGGCATAGCTAAACAAAAAGCAGCAGGAACCTCTGCAGATACAAATGACCCTGTCTGACAGCTTTGAAGACAGCAGTGGATCTCCCAACATGGAGATTGAGATCTGAGAATGGACAGACTGCCTGCTCAAGTGGGTCCCTGACCCCTGAGCAGCCTAACTGGAAGACATCCCCCACTAGGTGCAGACCAACATCCCACACCTCACACGGTGGGGTACACCACCGAGACGAAGCTTCCAGAGAAAGAATCAGACAGGAACAACACTGTTCAGCAATATTCTATCTTCTGCAGCCTCTGATGTTGATACTCAGGCAAACAGGGTCTGGAGTGGACCTCAAGCAATCTCCAACAGACCTACAGCTGAGGGTCCTGACTGTTAGAAGGAAAAGTAACAAACAGAAAGGACAACCACACCAAAACCACACCAGTACATCACCATCATCAAAGATCAAAGGCAGATAAAACCACAAAGATGGGGAAAAAGCAGGGCAGAAAAGCTGAAAATTCAAAAAATAAGAGCGCATCTCTCTCTACAAAAGAACGCAGCTCATCGTCAGCAATGGATCAAAGTTGGATGCAGAATGACTTTGACGAGTTGAGAGATGATGACTTCAGTCCATCAAACTTCACAGAGCTACAGGAGGAATTACGTACCCAGTGCAAAGAAACTAAAAATCTTGAAAAAAGAATGGAAGAATGGATAACCAGAATAATCAATGCAGAGAAGGCCATGAACGAACTGACAGAGATAAAAATCATGACAGGAGAAATACGTGAAAAATGCACAAGCTTCAGTAACCAACTCGATCAACTGGAAGAAAGGATAACAGTGATTGAGGATCAAATGAATGAAATGAAACGAGAAGAGAAGTCTAAAGAAAAAAGAGGAAAAAGAAAGGAACACAGCCTTCAAAAAGTATGGGATTATGTGAAAAGACCAAGTCTACGTCTGATTGGGGTGCCTGAAAGTGAGGGGGAAAATGGAACCAAGTTGGAAAACACTCTTCAGGATATCATCCAGGAGAACTTCCCCAACCTAGTAAGGCAGGCCAACATTCAAATTCAGGAAATACAGAGAATACCACAAAGATACTCCTTGAGAAGAGCAACTGCAACACACAAAATTGTCAGATTCACCAAAGTTGAAATGAAGGAAAAAATGTTAAGGGCAGCCAGAGAGAAAGGTCGGGTTACCCACAAAGGGAAGCCCATCAGACTAACAGCAGATCTATCTGCAGAAACTCTCCAAGCCAGAAGAGAGTGGGGGCCAATATTCAACATTCTTAAAGAAAAGAATTTTCAACCCAGAATTTCATATCCAGCCAAACAAAGTTTCATCAATGAAGGAGAAAAAAAATCCTTTACAGACAAGCAAATGCTTAGAGATTCTGCCAACACCAGGCCTGCCCTACAAGAGACCCTGAAGGAAGCACTAAACATGGAAAGGAACAACCAGTACCAGCCATTGTAAAAACATGCCAAAATGTAAAGACCATTGATTCTAGGAAGAAACTGCATCAATGAATGAGCAAAATAACCAACTAATATCACAATGACAGGATCAAGTTCACAATAACAATATTAACCTTAAATGTAAATGGACTAAATGGTCCAATTAAAAGACACACACTGGCAAATTGGATAAAGAGTCAAGACCCATCAGTTTGCTGTATTCAGGAGACCCATCTTACGTGCAGAGACACACATAGGCACAAAATTAAGGGATAGAGGAAGATCTACCAAGCAAATGGAGAACAAAAAAAAGCGGGGATTGCAATCCTAGTCTCTGATAAAACAGACTTTAAACCATCAAAGATCAAAAGAGACAAAGAAGGCCATTACATAATGGTAAAGGGATCAATTCAACAGGAAGAGCTAACTATCCTAAATATATATGCACCCAATACAGGAGCACCCAGATTCATAAAGCAAGTCCTTAGAGACTTACAAAGAGACTTAGACTCCCATGCAATAATAATGGAAGACTTCAACACCCCATTGTCAACATTAGAAAAATCAATGAGACAGAAAGTTAACAAGGATATCCAGGAATTGAACTCAACTCTGCACCAAGCGAATCTATAGACATCTACAGAATGCTCTACCCGAAATCAACAGAATATACATTCTTCTCAGCAACACATCACACTTATTCCAAAATTGACCAAATAATTGGAAGCAAAGCACTACTCAGCAAATGTATAAGAACAGAAATTATAACAAACTGTCTCTCAGACCACAGTGCAATCAAACTAGAACTCAGGACTAAGAAAATCAATAAAAAACACTCAACTACATGGAAACTGAACAACCTGCTCCTGAATGACTACTGGGTACATAATGAAATGAAGGCACAAATAAAGATGTTCTTTGAAACCAATGTGAACAAAGATACAACATATCAGAATCTCTGGGACACATTTAAAGCAGTGTGTAGAGGGAAATTAATAGCACTAAATGTCCACAAGAGAAAGCTGGAAAGATCTAAAATTGACACTCTAACATCACAATTAAAAGAACTACAGAAACAAGAGCAAACACATTCAAAAGCCAGCAGAAGGCAAGAAATAACTAAGATCAGAGCAGAACTGAAGGAGATAGAGACACAAAAAACCCTCCAAAAAAATCAATGAATCCAGGAGTTGGTTTTTTGAAAAGATCAAGAAAATAGATAGACCGCTAGGAAGACTAATAAAGAAGAAAAGAGAGAAGAATCAAATAGACACAATAAAAAATGATAAAGGGGATATCACCACTGACCCCACAGAAATACAAACTACCACCAGAGAATACTATAAACACTTCTACATAAATCAAATGGAAAACCTAGGAGAAATGGATAATTTCCTGGACACTTACACTCTCTCAAGACTAAACCAGGGAGAAGTTGAATCCCTGAATAGACCAATAGCAGGTTCTGAAATTGAGGCAATAATTAAGAGCCTACCAACCAGAAAAAGTCCAGGACCAGATGGATTCACTGCAGAATTCTACCAGAGGTACAAGGAGGAGCTGCTACCATTCCTTCTGAAACTATTCCAATCAATAGAAAAAGAGGGAATCCTCCGTAACTCATTTTTGAGGCCAACATCATTCTGATACCAAAGCCTGGCAGAGACACAACAACAACAAAAAATTTTAGACCAATATCCCTGATGGACATTGATGCAAAAATCTTCAACAAAATACTGGCAAACCGAATCCAGCAGCACATCAAAAAGCTTATCCACCATGATCAAGTGGGCTTCATCCCTGGGATGCAAATTTGGTTCAACATATGCAAATCAATAAACGTAATCCAGCATATAAACAGAACGAAAGACAAAAACCACAGGATTTTCTCAATAGATGCAGAAAAGGCCTTTGAGAAAATTCAACAGCCCTTCAAGCTAAAAACTCTCAATAAATTCAGTATTGATGGAACATATCTCAAAATAATAGGAGCTATTTATGACAAACCCACAGCCAATATCATACTGAATGGGCAAAAACTGGAAGCATTCCCTTTGAAAACTGGCACAAGATAGGGATGTCCTCTCTCACCACTCCTATTCAACATAGTGTTGGAAGTTCTGGCTAGGGCAATTAGGCAAGAGAAAGAAATCAAGGGTATTCAGTTAGGAAAAGAAGAAGTTAAATTATCCCTGTTTGCAGATGACATGATTGTATATTTAGAAAACCCCATCATCTTAGCTCAAAATCTCCTTAAGCTGATAAGCAACTTCAGTAAATTCTAAGGATACAAAATTAATGTGCAAAAATCACAAGCATTCTTATACACCAGTAACAGACAAACAGACAACCAAATCATGAATGAACTTCCATTCACAATTGCTTCAAAGAGAATCAAATACCTAGGAATCCAACTTACAAGGGATGTAAAGGAACTCTTCAAGGAGAACTACAAATCACTGCTCAGTGAAATAAAAGAGGACACAAACAAATGGAAGAACATACCATGCTCATGGATAGCAAGAATCAATATCGTGAAAATGGCCATACTGCCCAAGGTAATTTATAGATTCAATGCCATCCCCATCAAGCTACCAATGACTTTCTTCAAAGAATTGGAAAAAACTACTTTAAAGTTCATATGGAACCAAAAAAGAGCCCCCATTGCCAAGACAATCCTAAGTCAAAAGAACAAAGCTGGAGGCATCATGCTACCTGACTTCAAACTATACTACAAGGCTACAGTAACCAAAACAGCATGGTACTAGTACCAAAACAGAGATATAGACCAATGGAACAGAACAGAGTCCTCAGAAATAATACCACACATCTACAGCCATCTGATCTTTGACAAACCTGAGAGAAACAAGAAATGGGGAAAGGATTCCCTATTTAACAAATGGTGCTGGGATAATTGGCTAGCCATAGGTAGAGAGCTGAAACTGGATCCTTTCCTTACTCCTTATACGAAAACTAATTCAAGATGGATTAGAGACTTAAATGTCAGACCTAATACCATAAAAACCGTAGAAGAAAACCTTGGTAATACCATTCAGGACATAGGCATGGGCAAGGACTTCATGTCTAAAACACCAAAAGCAACGGCAACAAAACCAAAATTGACAAATGGGATCTAATTAAACTAAAGAGCTTCTGCACAGCAAAAGAAACTACCATCAGAGTGAACAGGCAACCTACAAAATGGGAGAAAATTTTTGCAATCTACTCATCTGACAAAGGGCTAATATCCAGAACCTACAAAGAACTCAAACAAATTTACAAGAAAAAAACAAACAACCCCATCAAAAAGTGGGCAAAGGATATGAACAGACATTTCTCAAAAGAAGACATGCATACAGCCAACAGGTACATGAAAAAATGCTCATCATCACTGGCCATCAGAGAAATGCAAATCAAAACCACAATGAGATACCATCTCACCCCAGTTAGAATGGCAATCATTAAAAAGTCAGGAAACAACAGGTGCTGGAGAGGATGGGGAGAAATAGGAACACTTTCACACTGTTCATGGGACTGTAAACTAGTTCAACCATTGTGGAAAACAGTATGGCGCTTCCTCAAGGATCTAGAACTAGAAATACCATATGACCCAGTCATCTCATTACTGGGTATATACCCAAAGGATTATAAATCATGCTGCTATAAAGAAACATGCACACGTATGTTTATTTTGGCACTATTCACAATAGTGAAGACTTGGAATCAACCCAAATGTCCATCAGTGACAGACTGGATTAAGAAAATGTGGCACATATACACCATGGAATACTATGCAGCCATAAAAAAGGATGAGTTTGTATCCTTTGTAGGGACATGGATGCAGCTGGAAACCATCATTCTCAGCAAACTATTGCAAGAACAGAAAACCAAACACTGCATGTTCTCACTCATGTTCTCATTGTGGGAATTGAACAATGAGATCACTTGGACCCTGGAAGGGGAACATCACACACCAGGGCCTATTATGGGCAGGGGGGAGTGGGGAGGGATTGCATTAGAAGTTATACCTGATGTAAATGACAAGTTGATGGGTGCTGACGAGTTGATGGGTGCAGCACACAAATATGGCACAGGTATACATATGTAACAAACCTGCAGGTTGTGCACATGTACCCTAGAACTTAAAGTATAATAATAATAAAAAAAAAGAACTACATCTATAACATATTTAATATGTATGCATGATTAACATTGAAACTATTTATTTGTAATATGATAAATCTTGAATCCTTACAACATTACACTTTGGGAATTTATCATTAATATTAATATCCTTAATAATTTAAAATTCTGCAATGTAGATAATGTTGTAGTGTTTCTACATTTCTCCATTTGTTTTCATTTTACTTGCATATCACTTTCTGAAAATAAGCCATAAAGGCATGGCAATGTAGTTTATATACCTACATACATTAGAAATTTGGTAAGAAATAATTTACCTTTTTCTCTTTTTTATTGAAAAAGTCACTTTGTTCTAAAAATGTATATTAAGATTTCTGATATTTTAGCAAATAGTGAGTTAAAAAGATGGTTACTGTGCTTCTAATCGTATTTTTACAACTTTCTTTTATTTACTTAGCACAGTCAGCTCATTTTCATCTTCAAAAAGTAGTACATTTTACTTTTAAAAGAAAATATTATTTTCCATGACTCGCTAAAGTGGTGTTACTGTGTTTTAACCACAAATTTACACTTTTAAGAACCTAGAACTGGAAAACTATTTAAATTGTCTCAGACTCAGACAGTCCACAGCTGGTTAGTTATTTCCTGTCTGTTTTATGGGAAACAGAGTATCTATCGAGGAGAAAAAAGAGATAGAGGCAGTTTGGTAATTTTTGGAATACTTTGGTAGTTAAATATATTACAACAAGGATTGTTATTAATAATTTCAAAACATCTGAATTCCTACAAAGAACTTTTGGAAAAACTGAGTTACTTTCTTTGAAGAAATCTTTCCAATAAATTAAATCTGAGTTTGAGTAACAGTGTGTGTACATTGGTTTTGTGATGAATGTACTAATGAATGTCTATGTTTTGTTGGTGTTACAGAGGATAAGCCATCTGAAACTTAGACTTTGAAAGAAGAAATATCTTCCCCATTTTAGCTATTTCCATTCCTATGCTAACTCTAGTCCTATTTTGAGTCACACTTTTGATTTAATGTATTGTGTTTTGTGATTCAAAATAGGGTTGCTTTCAAGTTTCCTAAATTGTTAGAGTTCAAAACTTTTTTTTTTGATTCAATAAACCTCCTTGAAAGAGTTATAAAGATTATGTGTTTTGTTAAAGTATAGTAAGTTAAATTTAATTTCAAAATATTTCAAAGATTATTATGTTCCTTGAAAGAATTTAAAACAGATTAGTTTTTGATAGATTCTGTTGAGAAGACCTGAAAAACAATACAGGATAAAAAACAAAGATTATAAAACCTGAGGATGTTGATTCATTATAAATAGAAAATTTTCGGAGATATTACAACTGAACGTGGTATTTCTATATAAACAGTGCTGACTATCTCAAACTGTAAAAAAACAAACACCACTCTGAACTTTGAATAACCCATCCCTGAAAGCTGAAAAAATGATTAAGAATGGTCAATATCTGTGGTACACTAGAGTTTTAATGGTCCAAACAAGAAATCCCTTATCTGACCAGTGAATAATGGCACTTGTTTTCAATAAACCGTGTATAGACATATGAATTCATGATGCCTTATCCAGACTGCAAGCTTTCAATTCTCATTTAGCATAGCTATTATAAATTTTCCTACCTTTCTGAAACATACTCTCCCTACCCCTGCCACCATGCTCTCCCTTAATTAAGTGAACCAATTTTGCCAGCTTTGTTGTACTTGTTTGTGTACTCTTCCCTGGCAAGTAAACTGACTCTGTGTGACACTACCTCCACCCGTACTCTTAGTAGTCTTTGTATTATTCTTCCACAAAGTTGTTTTCTCATCCTGTTTTGGCTTTCAAATTTGAGGGCACTTCAAAAACTTCATGAAATTTGAAATTATAAATAATTTTATGTTAAAATTATTAATTTTTTATTGAAAATATAAAAATAAAAAATATAAACTTTATTTCTCAATATAATCTTCATCAAATTCAAGACACTTCTATAAGCCATGACAGCAGCCATGTAGCACTTCCCTAAACAACTAAGAATACAATGCAGTCTTTTTTATATTATTAATAATGAAAATAAGGATGCCCTTTACATTTTTTTTTAATATTAGGAAACAATAAGAAGTCAGAAAGAGCCAAATCAATACTGTAAGTTGGATTCCTAATGATTTCCAATGGAAACTCACAAAATGTTCCTTGTTTGATGAGAGGAATGTGCAGG
This sequence comes from Macaca fascicularis, assembly GCF_037993035.2. Lineage (NCBI taxonomy): Eukaryota > Metazoa > Chordata > Mammalia > Primates > Cercopithecidae > Macaca > Macaca fascicularis. Next base: position 54,277,766 of record NC_088391.1, on the reverse strand, counting down.
ATCACTATAGTGGAGAAGGACTTCCTGACAAATCTTTCTCTGGTGCTTTTCGGCCAAAGCTTTGGTTAACTTTCTCAAAACACCATCATAGAAAGATGTTAGAAAATTAACAGTAAAATGACTTGAGAATCCCCCCAAAATTGCTGCCATGACCTTTGTCTTGACCAGTTCACTTTTCCTTTGACTGGAACACTTCTGCCTCTTGGTAGCCATGGCTTTGATTGTGCTTTGTCTTCAGAATCGTACTGGTATAGCTGTGTTTTATCTCCTGTTACAATTCTTTGAATATGTGTTTCAGAATTTTGATCTACTTGTTTAAACTTTCCATTGAAAGCTCCACTCTTCTCTGCAGCTGATCTGGGCACAACAGTTTGGCATTCATTGAGTGGACAGTTTGCTCGATTTTAACTCTACAGTCAGAATTGTGTAAGTTGAACCAGTCAATATGTTTGTCTTATTAGCTATTATTTGTGCTGTTAATCATTAGTCCCCTTCAGCTGGGGCATGAACAAGATGAACTTTTTCCTCACAAATGGATGGATGGTCTACCACTTCAGATTTTATCTTCAATGTCATCTAGTCTCTTCTTAAAATAAGTCATCCATTTCTAAACTGCTGATTTCTTTGGGGCACATCCTCACAAACTTTTCTTAAAGCATCAATTATTTCATTATTCTTCCACCCAAGCTTTACCATAAATATGATGTTTGCTGTCCTTCAATTTTAGTAGAAGTCATGTTGCTCTGATAGAAGTTTTTTTCAAACTGATATATTGTACTTTTTAGTGCCTCAAACCGTATCCTGTTCAGAGATCTTATCTGAACAGTTAGTACAAATTTACTTTGGTACAAAAAATTTGAAATCCATACATAGGGTGTTCGTAACACACATTTTCCAGGAACATTCTTAAGAACCTTTGTACTGCCTTTATTTCCATTTGATATTGTTATTATCGCACACACACGGAGACACACACACACATGAAAGATATCACTCCAAACATTTTTTTTTCATATTTCTCACCTATCGATTTTCTCCAGTTATCTGCACTGTGGTTATTTTCTTACTATTCCACTATTACTATGCAATAACTCCAATAATTGATGGATTAAAATAACAATTATGTATTATATCTCACAGGTATATGGGCTGAGTGAATTCAGTACAGTAGCTCTTCCTTGGAATCTCTCACATGATTGCAACTAGATATCTCCTAAGGATCCCATGATCTGAAAGCTCAGCTATGTCGGATGGCCAAGAGGAGTGAATCACAAAGTTGGAAAATCATATTGGCTGTGGAATGAAGGCTCATCTAGGGCTATTGATGGAACCACCTGTATTTGGCCTTTCCATGAGACTTGTGCTGCTCATAGTGTAATTGCTGACTGCCAAGAGGGAGTGTCCTAAGATTGCATGTTCTTATAAATAGAAGTTAGAAGCTACCAGACTAGGTAAAAGCCATGTCCGGTCTGTCATAGTACCATTTCATCATCTGCTATTTGTCAAAGCAGACACACAGCCAATTCAGATTCAATAGGATGCAACAATAAAACTCCCTGTTCTATTGTCACAAGTTCACATTAAAAAAGAGCATAGAGGCTGGGCGTGGTGCCTCACACCTGTAATCTCCGCACTTTGGGAGGCCCAGATGGGTGGATCGCTTGAGGTCAGGAGTTCAAGACCACCCTGGACAACCTGGTGAAACCCCATCTCACTAAAGATACAAAAATTAGCCAGGTGTGGTGGCACGTGCCTGTAATTCCAGCTACCCGGGAAACTGAGGTGGGAGAATCTCTTGAACTCGGGAGGCGGAGGAGACTGCAGTAAGCCAAGATCATGCCACTACACTCCAGCTTGACTTACAGAGGCAGACATAATCTAAAAAAAAAAAAAAAAAAAAAAAAAAAAAAAAAAAAAAACAACAAAAAAAGCATAAATAGGAAGGTGCTGCATTGGACATTTTCCATACAAATCTTTTCTTTTTCTACTTAGTAAATTGATTAAGCATGAAGAGAGAAAGGGGCGTTGAGGGAGAGAGAGAGAGACAGAGAGATGCCAAAATAAAGAAGAACCAGTTATCTGTTACCATGTATTTTTGCTTAATTCTTCCCTCTTGTGCAATTCATCATCAATACTACTAAGTATACTTGAAAATAAAGGTTTTTAAAACATGGAAAATATTTATCTTTTTATGTCTATACTATTATTTAAAATTAATATATGACAGTATTCAAAGTATTTTGCAGATGATAGTCACACATGCACAGATTTTACACTTTGGAGCTTCCAAGTGTAAAGTCCATATTTGTAACTTTAAATATTCTCATGTAAGACCACTGTTTCACAAATTTCAGTAACCTCTGAGTCTATATTTGGCACTAATATTTTCAATAATATTAGCCTCAAAGACTGAGTATACACATAAGACATTTCTAGTTTTGGACAGTCTGTTATGGATCAACCATCCATGAAATTACCCAGCCCTTTTAAAATCAGCTTATACTTTCAGATTATGCTACTATTTTGGAGTAGCTCATTCTGGGTATCATCTGTACATGTTCATGCTGACACAGCATGCCAAACAATATTATCTACAATGAATTTCAATGTAGAACTTCTCGATATACTTTTTTTCCTTTCAGTATTCCTCTCACAACAAGAACATGCATGGCTGGATTCCAGAAATCACATTTATTCATTTAATTTGTAAACAGAAAATTGTTGAACCTTCCTGTTTCTTAAGAGTTAGGTGGGTTTTCTTCAAAGGACTAAAATGCTTACAATGTCTGATGTATTCCTGGTAGTTACAAAACCTATTTAATCTTCAAGTATCTGTTGCACTGACAGGTTGAGGTAGTGCACCACAGTTATGATCATTTTGTTCTGAATTGTATCATGTTTCTTATCATCAAAGCTTGCGGATACTAGGAGCAAAAAGCTCTTCCTATGAGTAAGCCCAGATTTTTTACTTGGTGGAATATTAAGAAAATATAATTCTTGTGATTTTTAAAATCTTTTTTGAAATGGATAAGACACTGTGCAAACTGGCATCAGAGAATAATTGAGGAATAATGCAGAGATAATTTTTTGCTTTGTTTTCTTTCTTAAAAATAACCCTGTTAGTACTGAATTAGCACAGTCCTATGAGTTCACCACATATTTTATATATAAAAATTTGAGAAAAATGCATGTTATATTAATGTAAATTTTGTCATTTTAAACCTCAATTTGCAATTAGGAAGAGGCAAGCAAATACAATGAAGATAAACTATTCTTAACTTCATTTTTGTATAGAATTATTGGCTTTGAGGTAAACAATTAAAACTCTACCACTTCATTTCAATAAATACGAATAATTCCAGTTTATTATATTTAAGTATTCTTGAGTCATTATTTCTTATATTTTACACTTACATTAATTACTGTTTCTCTTTTGCATAATATTTGATTAAATCTGCAATTATCAAAAATGCCAAATCTCATTGCATTTTCTATCTAGTTTTTTGCAAAGTTTACATGGGGATAATTTTAATATAATGTGAACCAAACTTTACTTGAAAAATAAGGAATAAAATTTCCATCTTTATTTTTTCACTTTACAGCTTCTTTGAGTCTAGAGTCAAGAAATTATGCCTTAATATGATTCTAGGTTTCTGGTTTTATATCCTAAACATTTCATGTAACTTTTATATATTTTGTTATCATCCATTCTTGTCATTCTTCATTGTTACTACTCACTCATTATGCAATCTAATAATATGTTATAAATACTATGCAAATATATTTGCAACTTGTGTTTTGAAACACCATTTTTTATTATTTCTGGCCATGGGAACTTTTTGAGAACAGAAGCTCTCATTTTAATCTTCTTGATTCTCAAGCCATATGAGAGGATCTGACATAGATGCAGTGCACAATAAGTATTTGTGAAAAGAGACTTTTAGCGGAATATACATCTTTTCAAGGCCTCTGGTGAATGTTACTATAAATTTATAAAGGTAATGCATTCATCTTAAAGTATAAATAACATGAAGCCTATTCACATTTATTTGTGTTACATTCTTTTTTTTTTTTTTTTTTTTTTTTTTTTTTTTTTTTTTTTGAGATGGAGTCTCACTCTGTCGCCCAGGCTGAAGCTGCAAGCTCCGCCTCCCGGGTTCACGCCATTCTCCGGCCTCAGCCTCCCGAGTAGCAGGGAATACAGGCGCCCGCCACCTCGCCCAGCTAGTTTGTTTTTGTTTGTTTGTTTGTTTTTGTATTTTTTAGTAGAGACGGGGTTTCACTGGGTTAGCCAGGATGGTCTCGATCTCCTGACCTCATGATCCGCCCGTCTCGGCCTCCCAAAGTGCTGGGATTACAGCTTGAGCCACTGCGCCCAGCCTATTTGTGTTACATTCTTAAGTACCACATAGCAGTAATTCCTATTTATTTGTATTATTTGTATTATTCCTATTTACTTGTACTATTTATTTGTATTTATTTATATGTAGCTGCTGAAAGTTGCTGGTCTTTAATATTATCTTATTGATAAAGTATAAAAACAGAAAATGTTTTGTTGTTCTTTAAAACACCCTTTTTAGAATAATTTTTCACAATGTTCTTAGGGTTAAAATTCTGTGCTAATTTTTTGAAGTAACTAATAATAAAATAATGCAAACATTTACTGTGCGTCTGCCAATGAAAGTCTTTCATATAGTTGTAACTCAATAAAATTCAATCAGAATGAACCCATTTTATCTTTTTTTTTTTTTTTTTTTTTTTTTTTTGAGACGGAGTCTAGCTCTGTCGCCCGGGCTGCAGTGCAGTGGCCGGATCTCAGCTCACTGCAAGCTCCGCCTCCTGGGTTTACGCCATTCTCCTGCCTCAGCCTCCGAAGTAGCTGGGACTACAGGCGCCCGCCACCTCGCCCGGCTAGCTTTTTGTATTATTTAGTAGAGACGGGGTTTCACCGTGCTAGCCAGGATGGTCTCGATCTCCTGATCTCGTGATCTGCCCGTCTCGGCCTCCCAAAGTGCTGGGATTACAGGCTTGAGCCACCACGCCCGGCCTCCATTTTATCATTTTTAAAATATCTTAGAAATTTCATATTATTAGATATGTCATACTAATGCTCTTTGATGTGTGACTGCTTAACCGTTGCCTCATGTAGTAGCTAAGACTGTTTAATATGAAGATAACTACTTCCCACTATTCCTAAGAACCACAAACCAAAGTTTGCCTTGAGGCAATGCAAAATTTTAAATCATTTCTTCCAAATTATAAAGTTCAGTGATGAGAATAAAAGTAAAAAAAAAAAAAAAAAAGGAAAGAGCAATTAAAATGCAAGATATTATATGTATTAATGTATGTAATAGAGAAAGTAGATTAATAAGACAATCTCTCAGGAGAGGAGAGAAGAGATAATAAATAGAAAGGATAAATGTAAAACAAAAACAGAGAAAAGGCTCATTAAGTGCAGAAAAGACCATGCCATATTGTTTTTATGAACATAGGTCTCCTAGGATAACTCAGAAAATAAGAAAATAAAAGACTAACACAGATAATATATTGAGACATATTCAGTCACACTCAGAAACGTGTTATCTGAATTGATTTTATATCTATGTTTGGAGGAAATGTGTTTGCTTGTGTGTGTGTGTGTGTGTGTGCGCGCGCAGGTGTGTGTGTCTGTGTGGAGCTTTCTTTTGTTTCATTACCACTCCAAACTCTAGTGGTAAATTTAAATAAAAATACATAAGGAAAACTGAAGTTCAGAAGAATTAAAGGGTTTTATTTTCCTGAATACAGATAAGTATTTTCGGTTCATTAGAGCACTATTTTTATTTAAAGGTTTCTGAAAATTGAAAGTCATTCTTTTGCCTTCTATGTGGCTATTTTATATGAGCAGGAACATATTAGTTTTATTAATCATAGATCTAAACTATTCTCACTGCACATTTAGACCATTATCTGATATCAAAGTACTAAGTAAATTTTTCTAACAACTAACCTGAAATCTTTCTAATTCAGAGATATATTCATTTTCTTTATAAGGTTAATCATTATATTTCCTTCCTTCCTTCCTCCCTCCCTCCCTTCCTTCCTTATTTCTTAAATAAGTATTAAGGATCTGCATGATCTTTTCTACCTTGGACCTTACAGGATAATGAGAGACAGAGACAACATATAAATAGATGAACCATTTACACAGGAGATATGAATTTCACAGTAAAAAAAAAAAAAAAAAAAAAAAAAAAAAAAAAAAAAAAAAAAAAAAACTCAGATGACCAAGATATAACTTGAAGAAATAATTCTCTGTGAGTAAACTTAGTTTCTACTTTGATTCTCAATTCTAACTATAGTATAAAATCTGTTGTTTTGCTTCTAACTTAGCCCAATAATTCTAGTAAAATTACCATTATCAATCACACTGAAGATTTTGCACCTCATTCCTTCACCTTGGATGACTTGAATTTAGAGGACTTCGTATCATCATGGTATCAGGTAAAAATTGCCATTTTTGTACCTGTTGGATTCATTGGCATGCATGCAGTCCCTCTCCATGTAGAACATAATATTCTTTGTTTTCAGCTGAGATGGTGAAATCCACATCCTATCAGAGGTGGATAACCAGACATATGATATATCAACTATAACTATATTCATTTTTGCAATGGGATACAACCAACATCAGCATCATTTAGCAGACAATTATGCAGAATATTGCACATCAATCGTGGAATATAGTCTTACTCTGCACCACAGAATATGAGATCAACTGCATGTTTTACACAAAAAATACAATCCTCCCAATAAGGGAGGATCTGATAGCAGGCACTTGCTTAAACAGAATTACATTTCAAGAGCCAATGAAGACATTTTCACAAACCTCAAACTACAAGAACGAGAGTTTCTCTCTTCACCTTGAAGTCCTAAATAAAGTGAGAGCATCTTTTTTTTTTTTTTTTTTAATTTATTTATTATTATTATACTTTAAGTTGTAGGGTACATGTGCATAACGTGCAGGTTTGTTACATATGTATACTTGTGCCATGTTGCTGTGCTGCACCCATCAACTCGTCATTTACATCAGGTATAACTCCCAATGCAATCCCTCCCCCCTCCCCCCTCCCCATGATAGGCCCCGGTGTGTGATGTTCCCCTTCCTGAGTCCGAGTGATCTCATTGTTCAGTTCCCACCAATGAGTGAGAACATGCGGTGTTTGGTTTTCTGTTCTTGTGATAGTTTGCTAAGAATGATGGATTCCAGCTGCATCCAAGTCCCTACAAAGGACTCAAACTCATCCTTTTTTATGGCTGCATAGTATTCCATGGTGTATATGTGCCACATTTTCTTAATCCAATCTGTCACTGATGGACATTTGGGTTGATTCCAAGTCTTTGCTATTGTGAATAGTGCTGCAATAAACATACGTGTGCATGTGTCTTTATAGCAGCATAATTTAGAATCCTTTGGGTATATACCCAGTAATGGGATGGCTGGGTCATACGGTACATCTAGTTCTAGATCCTTGAGGAATCGCCATACTGTTTTCCATAATGGTTGAACTAGTTTACAATCCCACCAACAGTGTAAAAGTGTTCCTATTTCTCCACATCCTCTCCAGCACCTGTTGTTTCCTGACTTTTTAATGATTGCCATTCTAACTGGTGTGAGATGGTATCTCATTGTGGTTTTGATTTGCATTTCAACGGCAGCAAAAGCCAAAATTGACAAATGGGATCTCATTAAACTAAAGAGCTTCTGCACAGCAAAAGACACTACCATCAGAGTGAACAGGCAACCTACAGAATGGGAGAAAATTTTTGCAATCTACTCATCTGACAAAGGGCTAATATCCAGAACCTACAAAGAACTCAAACAAATTTACAAGAAAAAAACAAACAACCCCATCAAAAAGTGGGCAAAGGACATGAACAGACATTTCTCAAAAGAAGACATTCATACAGCCAACAGACACATGAAAAAATGCTCATCATCACTGGCCATCAGAGAAGTGAGAGCATCTTAAGCGGTGCGGGTAGCGGTAATCAAGAAAGAACAGGAAATGCATTTCATGTATTGACCTGAGATCAGATCATGTCCTTCAAGCAAGAAATTCTATGAATAAAAACTAGTTTTTGTGGCGGACAGTTTTATTTGTATGTTCAAAAAGTGATTTCCTTAAACTATGCAAGACTTCCATGTTAGTATTTTCTGTTGGTGTATAATTTGAGGTTTACTATTTTCACTATGTTTTTAAATCATAGTCAAGTGAACGACAGTGAGAATAAAGAGCGCATATTTTGCATGCAATTTGACTTTCATAAATGTAAAGTTGCGCACATGCTTTCCTGTTTCTAACGTTTCCCAATATCCCAGGTGCTCAACATGGTATTTGCATAGCAAGAAAGGAAAGTAAAAGAAGGCACAGAGATAAGTCAAAAGTTTTAAATTTGTATGATGCCTTATGGAACCCAATAGACCAGAAATGCAGTCGTGACAAATTTCTTATTTGTACCTGAAGAAAGTATTTCTGAATCCATAAACTAAAAACAGACTAACCATATAAGTTGTACAGGTGATTTTTAGCCCAATACATGAGAATATTGGCTTTATGAACTGTGACCTGATGATAAGTATTCTCAAATAATTAATTTCATGTGTGTTAAGTCTTTACAACTAACATGAATTGGTTGAATCACACAGAATTTATTCTGTCTCAGTCTACTACTCTTTCTTGACAGCACTAATTTTTAGTTAAGAGAGATGATTTGTAACAGCAATCTGAGTCAGTATTGTAACTTTCTGAGGGAGCATGATATTTCACATAAAAAATAAGCACAGGTCATATTTAGTAATTAAGCATATTTGTATTGTCTAGAATTGCTTGGCATAGGGTTAATAATATGGCAATCTTACATGTTCTGGTAATTCCTTGGAAAATTGAAAGGGGGTGGCATTCAATAAATTTGACATTTTTGCAACTTTGGAGGAGTTGGGATAACTTTACCAGCTAAAGCAGACAAACTGTGAATCAGATGCAGAAAGGCAGGTTAGTTTCAAACCAGCATGTGAGTCTGATCATAAGTTTGAAGCCACGTCGTGTGAAAGATTAAGCAGAAGAGAGAAGATATATTCTAATTTGTGTTGGTATTTAAATATTTTTGTAAGACAAAGCAAGGTAAAAATGTTTCATTTTGTTGGCTGATGGCTTTGAATATCTAGGGGAAAAAGACATTGACTTAATGTAAGAATTGTTTTCAGCCTTATTGAGGATTAATAGACAAAAATTATATGTATTTAGGGCATGTAACTTACTGTTCTGATGTTTTATTTTTAATTTTAAAAATAGTTTAAATTTTTTGTTTTATTGAGACATATAATGGAATATGTGTAGGTAAATAACTTTTTATCACATTTTATAGGATAAACTGGATTAAATAAGTAAACTAATGTCCTTATTGATGTTTAATCTTTCTAATGGAAAGAATGAACTATACAAATGAAAAATAAACCTAATAAAAGCATAATTTATTAAATAAGTGCATAAAAACAAAATAAATTTAAAGTGCAGCATAATTAAACATTTTACCATGAAAATTTAAAAAGCTATTGTTAAATTATTATGATAGGTTTAAATTGATAAAGAAAATATAAATGCTATCAAACTTATTTGCTTCCATTTTAACCTCAGAAAATATGTGCTCTTTTCCTTTGTAGATTTTAAAGAAACTATTGTATTTATACACACACATATACACGTCATGTTTTAAGGCACCCAAGAGAACATATATAGCTATTATATCTGTCTTTATAAAAGTGCAGTTTTACTGTACTTTAGAGCTTTAAAATATAATACACTAGCAATGTGTATTGATTTAACAGTTTTCTGCATGGAAAAAATGTATTAGAAAAGCAGAAACTTCAGCTGAATAAATACTTGTTAAATACTAATTGTATATGAAGTACTGTGATAACATCTTGCAGAGGACATAAACATGAGTAATCTGTCTGTGCTAGAAGCTCACAATTTACTAGGTAGGAAAATGCAGTGCAAAAATACTTATTCCAAATTGGAAAATGGATAAATGACTCAAACAAAGCTAAAAAAAAAAAAAAATCTAATATGGAGAATCATTAGGGTAGTGCAAAAGTAATTGCGGTTTTTGCCGACAGTTTTAATAGCAAAAACAACAATTACTTATGCATCAATCTAATAACTTAAAATATTTTTAATGTAGCTTTCTAGTCCTTTGTGTTTTATTAGTTATGTTAGGATAACTAACAGAAAGTGCAAATATACTTAAGTTACCTGTCATAGCTCTAATTCTACCCCACAATACGATATATATTTTTTCCTCAAGACACATATTAATTACCAGCCTTTCTTACTGTCTTGTCAGAAGATATCAAAAACATTGCTTTAAATCCACCGACCTACTTCCTATAGAATATGTTTTTAAAAAGTAATGTGACTATTAGGTATGTTGTCACTAAAATTAATGGCAAAAACTGCAATTACTTTTGCATCAACCTAATAGAATTCATTTATTGCTAAATGCTATTGTTACTTTGCTTCATGTGTAGAGTCCATTAAAGTTCATGAAGTATCATTCTTTATTAGTACAACCATGCTGGTCTCTTTACTTGGATTGTTCTTCCCTTCCTTCACTTAGCCTCTTTCATTTATCTTTCAGCATTTAGCTTGAAACTTACCTCTTCCTGGAAGCCTTCGCTACCATTTCTCCTCTTAACCACTTTCTCTTACCTTTGTATAAGCTGCATGTTTCTATTGTTGTAATGTAACGCTGAGTAACAATGCATCCTGGCCGGGCGCGGTGGCTCACGCCTGTAATCCCAGCACTTTGGGAGGCCGAGGCGGGCGGATCACAAGGTCAGGAGATCGAGACCACGGTGAAACCCCGTCTCTACTAAAAATACAAAAAATTAGCCGGGCGCGGTTGTGGGCGCCTGTAGTCCCAGCTACTCGGGAAGCTGAGGCAGGAGAATGGCGTGAACCCGGGAGGCGGAGCTTGCAGTGAGCCGAGATCGCGCCACTGCACTCCAGCCTGGGCGACAGAGCGAGACTCTGTCTCAAAAAACAAACAAACAAACACAAAAAAACAAACAAACAAAAAAAAACAAAAAAAAAAAAACCCAATGCATCCTCCACTGGAAGGGAAAGGTGTGGGTGTTTTCATCTTTGACACCTGTTTCTAAGCCAGTGTCTGATACATAATTGACACACAATAAATGCTTATGGAATAAAATAATAGGTTTTATTATGATTAACATGCTAGCAAAAGAAAGGGAAAAGGCGCAAGACTAGATATCTCTGCCTACCCCACTGGGTGGCTGCTAAGAAAATTGCTGCAAATTTATTATCAATTCTACATAGGCCAGGACTGAAGTACAGCATATACATATTTACCTCAAAGTGACTTTTCATATTTTGGGGCCAAATCTTAGCTTCAAAAGTTAATTGCCCTCCAAAATAATGTACAACTATTATGTATCAAAAAGTAAAATTTAAAAACAAATTTTAAAAGTTAATTCTGTAATGGCTGTTTAAGACTATTTCTGCAAAAAATAGTACATTGAATAAAAAGAAATTGATAGGTACCTTCTTTAGGCACCTTAAATGTAGACATAAATTAATAGTAAATCATTTTTAGAGAGATTAGAGGAAAAAGACTCCTTCATAACTAGAAATTCAAACAATACACCTATATACCTGTGTATACATGGAAAGAATTTCCATTTATTTTACTTATTTTCACGTAAAACATATTGAAATTCCATTTGCCATGCCTTCTCTTGTGTGGATACATCTTCAAAGATTTATAGGTATATTTCTTAAATTAACATTTTTAAAATTGCCACTTGAACTAATTATTTCTTTTACATTAATTGTCTTTCTCCAAAAATTATCTGTAATAGTGAGCACAGAGGTGGGACTCATTTCAGAGTCTGCCCTTGCAAGTGTACTTGGTAAAACAAAATAGCAAATAGTAACAGAGTTACAAAAATTTATAAACTCCAGATGATGCTAATATCTTCTAAAATATTATAAAACAAGCAATTTTGTATAATTCTACCTACCAGAAAGCAAAAATTTAGTATATGAGAAATGCCACAAATAAATTTTGTTCTACTAAGAGTGATTGTTTTTGTAATTTGTGTAATTCAAAGATTTTGCATAGTTACCTGACTTCTAATAGATGGTATTTAGCACTGAAAGTGTTCTCTTTTAATAACATTGATAACAAGAAGTCATAGACTCTTACTGAATGTTCTGACTAAATAATAAATAAATAAGTTATATTATAAGAAGTTGCACGTAGGGGCTAGTGATCTAATTATATACTTAAGGACTGGGGGTCTTTCTATCCTTTCTCTTTGGCACTTCAGTTTGCTCATTTTGCCTTTAGGTGTTCATATTTTCCAGTATTATCACTTCCATTACCTTCTTAAGATTTAAATATTCCCTAGGTCTATGCCATCACAGACGACTTCACATCTGCTTGGCTAAAACCAGTCACTAAAATAATCATTGTTCATGAGAATACAACTACGTAACAGCTTAGATGAATTAGGATTTACCCCTGATGTGACAACACGGTCATTTAGTTTGTTTCTGATAACTGAGTAGGCACAAAGGGTGACAGGATAAAATTGAGTTTCTCTTAGCCAAATTGAGAGAAGGAGTAGATACGAATGGGAAAGTACCAACGTTTGCTAATGTATGTATTGTGTTGGTAGAAACCATAGAGTATCACATTGTAAGAACAACCTAAACAATATACCTCAAAATAAATCCAAAAACAAAGAAACCTTCCCAATTTCCCAAGGATATATTCAAAACCCATGAAATCAGATAAAGAAAAGCACCCTTTGCCTTTCTGAAAATGTTAATCAACTGATGAAGTTCAAAAGTCTGAAAGTACAAAGTAGAATGACATACTTTTTTTTTAAATTTTAATATACCCATCTCCTGACATTAGGGAAAAGTACATGAAATTTTGAAGTAGATAAATAATACTACCATGTATATTAACAAAAACTATTTTTATTCATGGTTGAGTTACATATGACCCTGGAGAACTTTCATTGGATTTTATTCCTAATATACACAATATGCCTAATGCATTACCTAAAGCTCTTGGCTTCACCATTTAAGATTTAAGATTGAATACATAATAAATGTCTTGAGAACTCATCTTTATTTCTCATAATCCCTCTTTCAATGACTATAGCAATACCGCTTCTTTCTCTAAATTATTTCAATGATTTTTTCTGTACAATTTCTTGTACAGGAATTAGAAGTTAATTTCAGTAAGATCTTTCCATACAATAGCATAACGTTATTCTTTTCTAAGATATAAACAACTGAGATACTGCTATGTTAAAATTTAATAACATGCTTCACTGAATATAATGTGTTCCCTTGTTTTCTGTTTTATTTAATCATCAAAAGGTACAGATCACCTAAAATTTAATATAATTATATTGGCATACCTAAAATATAAAATATTAATTTCACAGTAAGAAAGTGGATAAGTATTTATTTTTAAACTTGCATGGTCCATAACAACTTTGAAGGGTATTTTGTTCTCAGGGTATTTATTGTGCATGTGGTAACAACATTGGGACATAATTTTGTTATCATATAAATTTTACTGTCATGGGGTGTTTATTTTTTCATTTATACATGCAAACTTAATTTGGAGAAAGCTTTAGTGAAGACCTATGAATATTACATGCACATATTAGAAGTAAAAAAATGTAGTTGCTGTATACATTATTGAAGACAATTTTAGTAAGAGGTTGCACACTGAATGATTTTTTTCTCTTCAAATTCTACTCATTTTCATGTTAATGTCTTTGGAAATGTCACTTCTGTACTTCTGCTGTACAAACTTTTCAACAACTACCTATAAATAATGCATCAGTGACAATATTGTTCTAATAACTTATTTAGGACATAACTAATTTACAGCTCTAGGCATATTTAAATAAGAGTTTTCTTTTAAGTTTGTAGCTTTCAATGCTGCTTGTTTAGCCAATCTGAAAAAAAATAATATTCAAAACCAAAATAATATGCTTACTATGGTTATAGTTTGTTCATTATAATCTACAATAAATATGCACTACTAAACAAATTACCTGAAATATCTGAATCTATGTATGATGTTTTTCCCTACCCTCCCTTTAATTTGCTTTGGAGTTTTAATTGTCATCTATGGTTTCTTTTTCTATCCCCTAATTTCCACTTTTCATGCAGAAGAGTTAATGGGGTTATAATCTAGTAATTAAAGCAGATAATTTCCATTTTTCTGATGACTATTATAATAATCTTGTTAAGATTATGGTGTTTCATTTGTTGCTACATGTGAACATTTGGGTTTGTGGAGGCAGCCTGTGCTATTGAATCACTAAATAATTTAAAAAGCAGAACAGTCTAGCCAGAAAAGGCTAGCTGCTAATGTAAGATCAAAGTTAGATCTAACTATTTGTAAATCTATTAAATGAACCAGACTGGACATATCACAGATTTAATAAAAGTCATCAAATGGAAGATAATGCTTTGTTAAACAAATATCTAATTTCATCATTTATAAAGAGTTGTCCTTTCTAGATTGTATAGCAGTACATTACTCTCCACAGCAATAAACACAAAAGACAATTCAATTAATGGATGATTCGATGCAGACAAAAATTAAAAATAAAAATACAACTCATTAACTAATATACCAAATATAGCAATATTGGAAAATTAAAATTTCTCAAATCCTAAGCAATAACTCATATATGTGATGCACTACATTAACAAAAAGGAAATTTGAATTTATACCACTGGTTAAGACAGTGTACTTCTGAAAGAATCGTCTTTGATTGTGTTAGAATTCCCAACGGTCCTTGAACATGACTGGACTTTGAGAGAGAACAATCAAAGGCAATAATACAATGAGTTAGCAGTATATTTTCATGAACTATATGTGCTAAATGCATTTGTAAGCTCTAAAATATATATTGTCAGTTTAACATTGTATTAGTCAGAATTTTTAGAGGAATAGAACTAACAGGATATATGTATATATGATGGGGAGTTTACTAGGAGCATTGACCCACACAATCACAAGGTGAAGTCCCACAATAGGCCATCTGCAAGCTGAGAATCAAGGAAGCCAGTCCAAGTCCCAAAACTTGGAAAAGCCAATAGTGCAGCCTTCGGCCTATGGCCAAAGACCCAAGAGCCCCTGGCAAATCATTGGTGTTAATTCAAGAGTCCAAAAGTTGAAGAACTTGGAGTCTGATGTTCGAGGGCAGGAAGCATTCAGCATGGGAGAAATATCAAGGTCAGAAAATAAAGTACATCACTCTCATTCTACTTTATTCTGCCTGCTTTACTCTAGCCATGCTGGCACCTGATTAAATGGTGCCCACCAGATTGAGGGTGGGTCCTTCTCTTCCAGTCCACTGACTCAAATGTTAATTTCCTTTGGCAACAATCTCACAGACACACCCAGGAACAGTACTTTGCATCCTTTAGTCCAATCAAGTTGACACTCGATATTAACCATCACAAACATCTTCTATTTGTAGAAATATTTTTTTCAAAATAAGCAGTTGGGCAATTTTTATAAAGTAAGCTTTACAGTTATTAAGAAACAAGTCATAGAAAACTCAAGCAATATTAGTAACTACTATCAATCTCTTTCTTTTCTGAGAATATTTGAATGAACCAACATTTCATTAAGAAAGGAAATTAAGTCACTTCTCCTATTAAACAACAAAAAAAGTATTCTGAATACTGAACCTATAGTTAGCTTGGCAAGTTATGTAGAGTAAAATAAAATAGTATAGAGTTATTTAGGAATATTGAAAGTTACCCGTGTATAACTATAATCCAAAGTTTTTTTGAAAGATTGATTACTATATCCAGTAAATGCATATCTTACTTTCTTCTCTCTCACAAATCTCTTCAATGCCTACTCTTTCTCACAGGCCTACTTGGAAACTTTACTAGTAGTCTCCTCAAATACTACTATCATGTCAATCAAATAATTTGGTAAAAAATTAAGATTATAGCATGTTTATGAAAGCCCAAGAACTTTTCAAAAAAAAGTTTCTTTCCAGTATGTGTTTAAATTCGATTAAATAGTTCTTATTTAAACAATATTTTTAAAATACTGAAAAGTTATAAATGCACTTTCAAATTGTATGTAGCCAGCACAAATATTATTGAACCTCCCCCACATAGTATCAATTTTACATTTCATGCTAGTGGAAATAAATATAAGGTCAACAAATAAAACTTTCACAGTAATAATGTGATCATTTTCTAGGCATATATTCCAGTTTGATATGTTTACTGTCTTCATAAACCTTTCTAACAATAGGAAAATACTTATTAAGTATGTAGCACAGTATTTTGGAGGATAAAAAGAAATTTAATATAGACTTGGGAATTCAAAAAGAAGGGAGTTGTGTAGACTCACACAGACCAAATCACTCTTTTACTTAATTTAAGTGTATTGTGCAATAAAATCAGGAAAGTGTTTTGTTAGAATATACAAAATGGTCACATTTATTGACCATGAGCTGATGATTAAAAATGCTAAAAATGACATCAGATATATATCATTAATTTTTAAACTCACATCAATCTACTAATTGAAATATACCAACACGGATTTTTAAGCATCTATCATCATATTCAATAACACTGTATGTTTATTAATTAACTCATCTGTGTAGAAATTTTGGCATATTGTCCGGGCGCAGTGGCTCACCCCTGTAATCTCAGAATTTTGGGTGATCGAGGTGGGCGGATCAGTTGAGGTTAGGAGTTCGATACCAGCCTGGTCAACATGGCAAAATCCCATCTCTACTAAAAATACAAAAAAAAAAAAAAAATTATCTGGGCGTGGTGATTCGCGCCTTTCTGGGAGGCGGAGGCAGGAAAATCACTTGAAGCCAGGAGGCAGAGGTTGCAGTGAGCTGAGATTGCACTTAGGTTGGAGTGAGCTTAGACTGCACTCCAGCCTGGGTATCAGAGGGTGGAGTCTGTCTCAAAAAACAAAACAAAGAGACAAAACCAAACTAGTGTTCTAAATTTACCATTTGCCATGTTTGTTTTAGGTTACATAAAATTCAATTGGTAGATTTTTTTTTATTAGACTGTGGAGTTTGAGTTTGATTTTAGAAGCAACCAGTGACTGTTGCTAATCTAAGCAAGCAGGTGACCTTGTCTCAGTTGAGTTTATAGTAAAATACATAGCTAGATAACATTCCAATCTGAAAATAGGAACCAATGCATGTGACACAGTTGCCAGTGGAGTAAGAAATCATAAATAACTGCTAAATAATGTGAAATTATTTTTAAGAACTGCTGAGCATCAAAGGAATAGATCAAAGAGTAAAGAAATAATCACAGAAAAAACATCATGAATTTAGAAGTTCATGAATATTTATATTGGGAAGGATATTATAACTGAAAGAATGAAATTGGCATGTGGTATAACTACATATTGGAAATCTATTCTTATGAAGTCAACAAATATTAAGCAAAAGCTCCATGTCAGGAGTTATGTTGCATACTGAAGAAGTACATTAAAAAAAATGTTTATCTGTGGTCAGAAAAAAGAGATAGTTTTAAAAAAGAAAATTTAAAAAATAGTGTCACATGTTCTATAAAATGTATTAGGGGCTTAAGGAACTTAAAGTATAGACTATCTAGTACTGTCATGAAGAAATTACAAGAAAAGTATTAGTTAGGTTGAACCTTGAAGAATCAAGAGAAGGGAGAGCATTTCAAGAAGAATGATAATCATGTAAAAATATAAATAATATGAAGGAGAATGTACAGCTAAGGGACTGAATTATTCTGTAACTATAGCGTACAGAGATGTGTCAAGGTATATAGAAGACTTCACAAAGAGTGAATAAGCAGGCAGAATCCGTATAATGAAAAGTCATCTGCCATGCCCTCACACTGGGAATGTGAATCAAAGGCAATAGAGGTCTGAGTCTTTGACTGCAGCTCCCCACAGAGACTGCAATGCACTGGCTGTACAGCATGTCTGCTGTGAGGAGAGTAGTTTTTTTCTGTGAGGCCTACCAGGTAACTTTGTCATTGCCTATGGTCTGTCCTGAAAATCACAGATAGGATTTTGGCCAGGAGCTGAACTCTTCAAATATCATTTGATTTATTGACTACCACATAAAGGAATCATTCTTTATCTTCATATTCTTTTAATAGATTGTCTTTAAAGATTTTTGGTATTTGTTCCTCTCAATATTATGTAGTATCAATATTTGTATAAGTGCCAAAGAAAATTTGAAAAGTGGTACTTGTTCAAAAATGGTCATATCATGTGAACTATGGAGCTATACTTAACATGTGGAAGTTGAAATTCACTATGTCGTCAAAACACCCAGCTCAAACATTAAAATTATCTTCAATATTTGAAAATTTTAAGTGCTTTCTACTATCCTTCAACAGAATATTATAATTTAACATGAAATAATTGATTTTTGTATACATGCCATTAAAGGTTAATACATGGATAATTGAATTAAATGGGAAGTATTCATTGGCTATTTAAATTTTTTAATACCAAATAAGGAGGCAGTGATAAAGGTAGTAGTGTGAATTGCTTGCAAGTACCGTAATAAATAATTCATCCAAACGTCAAAAGCTACCAATGGTCAAAAGTTTTACATCATATTATTCATTAGGGTATAATAAAGAACACCATAGAAATAGCTCATAAGTCTCCAAGTTCTCAGATTTCACTGATTTTGTGAATGCCTTAAAAATTAGAACATACACTCTTAAAGTAATCCTGAGAAGACTTTCTTGTGCACTTGGTGTGCAAATTAAAGACTTAGGTTTTAGCAATTTACCTGATTTTAATCCAGGTCACGGATACCCTTATGCTCTGTAGGTGACAATGTATGTGCAAATTTTTGAAAGACAAACACTATTAAAATTTAAGTGTGCATTTTTTAGATGACCCAGGAACTTTATATCAAGAAATGTTACATAATGAAATAACTTGGCAGATTAAAAAAGTGCATTCATCTATATATTTAAGAGTAAGAAAATAGGAGTAAAAAACATATGTTCATCAATTAGGAAATGTTTAAAAACATTATACACATTCATATAATGTAATAGTTTGCAGACATTTCAAGTGATAATGTATATTTACAGTCTTTGATATGGAAATACATGCATAATACACAGTTGAATGAAATAAAATTCTATAAAACATTATTTGCAACACAGTTTCATTGAAAATGCTTACATGTATGTATATTAACAACCATTGTTGCCGTCTAATGAAAATCATGTAAATATAACTACTTAAACATTCTGGAAGAGCAGCAGGACTCATGTTAAGGATTTTTTATTTTTAGAACCAGATTGTCACAGTCATATTCTAAGATGCTCTGCTACCCCATGCTTACTTTCTGCCTTTCATATTAATACCTTGTGTAATATCTCTCTCATCTAAGTATAGGTGTGATCTGCACCTTACTTTTAACCAATAGAATATGGAAAAGGTGAATGTCACTCTACTATTACATTTTAATATATAAGATTCAATGTTGCTTTCAAGCTTACTTTAGAGACTATCCTTGTTTGCTTGATGAAATACGCATTCATGTTGAAAAAACCTCCATGACAAGGAACTTCAAGCAGCCTCCAAAATTTGTGGTCAGACTCTAACAACAACAGAGAGCCCCACAGGCTGAGAACAGTGTCCAGCTGATAGCCAGCAAGAAGCCTAGGATTTCAGTATTGCAGCTGCAAGAAAATGAATTGTGCTAAAAACCTGAGTGAGTTTGGAAGCAGATGCTTCCCCAGTCAAACCTCCATGTACAGATCCAGCCCTAACCCATACCTGATTGCAGCCTTGTGAAACACTTAGCAGAGGACCCGATCAATTGTGCCCAGAGTCCTGACCCCAACCCTGCCACATAAGTTTTAAGGTGCTACTTTTGTGATAGTTTGTTATGAAGCAGTAGAAAATTTTAAAAATATATTAAAATATATGTTGCCTATGAGAGGAAGTTTCAGAGCTAGTGTAGAAGAAAAACAAAGACAAGAGTAACTAAAATATTTTCAATAACAAACTTAAAATAATGTCGACCTTTTCTGTGACTAAAACTAAGATGAGATGGTAAAAATTAAAAGAAGTGTGGAAGGATGAAAATTACTTGAAGCAAATTGAGTAAGTCTAACATTATGGCAAAAAGTTAGGATGGGATGAGTGAGGAGTTCATTTGTGAAGAAGTCAGTTTTAAGGCATTTGCTCATAATCTGGAATATTTCCCTCTGCTACTCAAATCCATGCTGAAAAATACAGGCATGCTAATAGGCGAGAAAACATATGGTCTAAAAAGACAAAACAAGAATCAGAACCAGAATCAGATATCCCATAAACTTTGAATTATCATAGGGAATTCAAATAACTCAAGTTCCAATGAAAAAGCCTAGACGGGATGGAGAAAGAGATATGTGAAGTTATTAGAGAAATAGAAACTCTAGGAATTAAAAGGGATTGCTAGAAATAAAAAAGATGGCAATGGAAATAGTGAATGTCTATGATGGACATGGCTGAAGAAAAAATAAAGACATGTCCATCTAAACCTGACGACATGTCAATCAAAATAATTCAAATCAAATTGCAAAGAGAATGATAGAATGAGAAAAAAGCAGAATATCCAAGGGCTTTAGGACAATTAGAAAAAGGTATAACATAAGTATAATTGGAATATCAGAATAAGAAGAAACAGAAGAAATATTTGAAGTAATAAGGATAAGAATTTTCCAAATCAATAGCTTACAGCAACCCACAGATCCAGAAAGATCAGAGACTATCAAATGGGATAAATATCAACATATTTAAACTAAGGCATCTTATATTTAAATTGTAGGAAACCAGGGACAAACAGGAAATATTGAAAGAAGCCAATATTGGAGGACTTCCATATATAAAGAAAACGTTAAAAGATATGAAGGGGAGATAGACTGGAATACCATAAAGAAGGAGACTTCAATACCTCACTTTCAGCAATAGACAGATCAGTCTGACACATGATCAACAAGGAAATATTGGGTTTGTGATATACTT
Source organism: Macaca fascicularis (assembly GCF_037993035.2). Taxonomy (NCBI): domain Eukaryota; kingdom Metazoa; phylum Chordata; class Mammalia; order Primates; family Cercopithecidae; genus Macaca; species Macaca fascicularis. The sequence goes on along the minus strand of NC_088391.1, from coordinate 54,256,634 downwards.
TAGACCAAATGGACCTATACAGATAAAATAGAATATTACACCCAAACACACCAGAATACACATTATTCTCAAGCACACATGAAACACTCTCCAGAGTAGTTTATATCTTAGGCCATAAAACAAGTCTTAACAAATTTAAGAAGATTAAAATCATATCAATATTTTTTTCAAACAACAATAGTATGAAAGAATCAATCAATAACTAAAATGAATTAAAGACTTAAACATAAGACCTGAAACCATAAAACTACTATAGGGAAAGCTCCATGAAATTGGTGTGAGCAATGATTTTATATATATATATATATATATATATATATATATATATATATATATAAAATATATATCTATATCTCACCAAAAGCAGAAGCAACAAAAGTAAGAACAGACAAACGGAAATACTTCAGACTAAAAAGTGTCTGCACAGCAAAAGAAATAATTAACAGAGATAAGGCACAACCTATAGAATGGAAGGAAATTTTTGCAAAACATGTATCTGATAAGGGATTAATAACCAAATATATGTTACTCCAACAACTCAATAGCACAAAAGTAAATAAAAATTAAAAAAAAAAATAGGAAAAGGATCTCAATAGACATTTCTCAAAACAAGATGTAAATGGCCAGCAGTATTTAAATTTGCCTGGGGTAGGCAGAAGCCTGGGGTTGTGTGGATCAACCTGGCCCTAGGTTGGTCTGGAACCGGCCACAGAGGCCAGCCTAACATTGGACAGGCCTAGAGACTCTTATCTGCAGGGGACAGCCTGGAGACTGTGTCTGCAGGCAACAGTCTGATAACTAGGGCTGTTGGGGCCACGGGATCTGGCTTGTCCCTGTGTCAGGCCTAGCGTCTGAGTCTTAGAGAGCTGGCCTGACACTGGAATTTTCCTGGACCCAAGGGCTGCTGGAGCCAGCCTGGTTTTGGGGCTCATCCTGAGCCTGAGGCTGCTGAAGTTGACCTGGCAGCCTGGAACTGGGAATTCAGGGTCTGGCCTAGAGCAGTGACAGGTCTGGAAGCTCAATCCATAGGTGCTGGCCTGAAGCCTGGGGCCATGGGGACCTACTCTGTGCTGGGGTTTACTGGGCAGGCCTCGTGGTGGGGTCCCAGGCAAAGTCCAGTGCTCCTTTCTCTCTCCAAACTGTGCTCCCAATGTTTGGGAGAAGGCTGACACAGGTATTAGAAACTCTCCTTTGCTCCTTTTTCAATGTGTCTTTTCTTATTTCTGTGCTATCTCATTTCTAGGAATTTTCATGTGTGCATGCTTATTCAAATTGATGTTTTTGTAGAGGAAAGGGAGGGCTGGAAATTCCTATTCCACTATCTTGTTAATGTCCTTATTTACCTTTTAAAATTAAAACTAAAGGTTGTTTCAATGGCAGATTTTTACGGGAGCTTTCTGCAATAATCTCTGAAGGGATGCACCTTGGTTTGGACTGAGAACAAATTATAGGTGAGGAAGGGAGATCAACAATAGATATTTCCTCAATAGCTTTGCTTTTAAGGGAAGCAGAGAATGGGGCAGAATCAGGAGCAGGACTTGGGGCAAGAGTGGTTTCATTTATTGTTTATTAGATTAGTTTTAAGATGGAGGATTCCCTGGGCATGTTTATGTGCTAAATACATTATTCTGATAGAGTGGAAAATTATTGATCTCTCATCATCAATCTTCATTATCAGTCACCGAGCCACTTGTTGAATCCCTTAGAAAATATGGTCGTATTATGTGAGACAATTAGAAACTAATTAAAAATTGTAAGAAAAATGCAAAAAAATACTTATTTTTAAATATCTGACAAAAGTATAAGGTTTATACTTAATATGAGCTATAACTTTCTATGTTATTCATAAATATGTAAGAGAAGATGAAAACATATATGCCTATATAAATAGAAACATATAAACTAGGGGGAAAAATGAAGTAAATATATTTTAAACCACTCTTGATAATTTGTTAATGCCTTTAAGAATAAAACTGCATTAAATACCTTGCATTTTATCTTTAGCATTCTTTTAAGCAAAGGATTTGGTTTATCTTATCAACAAAAGTAACATACCCATGAAATAAACTTTAGTGGCACTCAATAAAACAGAATTTGCCTCAGGTGAAAACCTACTTTTATCATAAACAAAGTGATAGAAATGATTCAAAGCACATTGTTCCCCACACTTGGTAGTACATTACTGAAGATACTTACAAAATATTTGTGTGCTGTATTTAATGGACCATATCCAGGAACCCTTAGAGACAAACAACTTCTCTAATTCATAGGTCATTGCCCTTAAATCTGCTGGAATAAAGCAACTATACAATAGAATGATATAGACAAATAAACAGAAAATTAAAATTTTAAATTTAAATAATTATGTGATGATTTTTCTTGAGAAAAAATTAGATATTATTGTTTAATTTTAATGGGTATATTTGCATTGCATTTAAAAGCTATAATCAACCTGGCCGGGTGTGGTGGCTCATGCTTATAATCTCAGCACTCTGGGAGTTCTAGGAGGGCTGATCACTCGAGGTCAGGAGTTACAGACCAGTCTGGTCAACATGGTGAAACTCCATCTCTACTAAAAATACAAAAATTAGTTGGGTGTGGTGGCAGGCACCTGTAATCCCAGCTACTCGGTAGGCTGAGGCAGAAGAATCACTTGAACGCGTGAGGTGAAGCTTGCAGTGAGCCGAGATTGTGCCACTGCACTCCAGTCTCGGTGATAAAGCAAGACTCAGACTCAAGGAAAAAAAAAAAAAAAAAAAAAAAGAAGCAGCAGCAGCTATAATTAACCTTAAAATTATGGATGATGCATGTCTTTTGATAAACTCAGGTATTCATACCAAAATATTTAAAAAATATGTTTGCTATTTTTCTTAACAAAGTGAAATGTATTTTAATGACAATGTAAAGACTATTGGATGATAACTATTAATACCAATGCAACTCATTTTCAACTTTTAAAATTGGTTCATCTCAAAAGGTTACAAAGAAATATTTATTGGATGTCTATCTCTAATTTTAGTGAATTAGAGAAATTGCTACCCTGATACTCAGATGTATAGATGTGACTTTTGCTTTACTTTTATATTTAACAATTGTTATTATCCAGACAGTATAAAATAGGGCAATTGAGACCTTAAAAGACAACTATTTTGGTCAACTTAAGCAAAAGTTCCATAATACAAGGTATTTGGATACCTGTGGTGAGTAAATAAAAAGTGAAAAATCTTTCTCTTCCCTGGAGGGGGAAGGCAAACACTTACTGATAATTACTATATGCAAGCACACTGTTATTATTTGAAAGTTGCCATATTATTTTGCAATGCTTTCTGAGGAATATTTGTAAAAAAAAATTTAAAATCTTAGTATAATTTTTGGCCCTTAATAAGACACTTGCTCAATAAGGATTTTCTGAACTTTGTTCTATAAAATTCCACTTCCGTGGGACACTTACAGTAATTATGAATTATAAAACAAAAACCCACAGACATTTGCCATTTATATCTTTCAACAAATTTGAGACAGTTGGAAGTAAAGGTGAAATACTTGTTGACAATGAGACTTTAAAAGGCTTTGTGTGTGTATACATATATACACGTGTATACATATATACATATATACACACATATATACATATATATACAAACACGTACACACACACATATATAGATAGTTGTTGTTGTTGTTGTTGTTGTTGTTGTTGTTTTGAGATGGAGTCTCACTCTGTTGCCCAGGCTGGAGTGCAGTGGCATGATCTTGGCTCACTGCAACCTCCACCTCCTGGGTTCAAGCGATTCTCCTGCCTCAGCTTCCTGAGTAGCTGTGATTACAGGTGCCCTCCACCAAGCTTGGCTAATTTTTGTATTTTTAGTAGAAATGGGGTTTCACCATGTTGGCCAGGCTGATCTCGAACTCCTGACCTCAAGTGATCCGCTCACCTCTGCCTCCCAAATTTCTGGGATTACAGGTGTGAGCCACCACAACCAGCCAAACTTTGTATATTTTTAAGAGACAAAGAGGAGTATATTTCCAATAAACAAATAATTGACATTTTCTGAAAATAAATCATATGCTTTTATTTACTCAGAATACACTCTGGATAATAGCTCTTCAAACACAATTCAGTACCAGTATTGAAATTCTCATTCAGTTTCACCAAACTTGCTTTACCCACAGTCTCTTCCACATCAGCAGCAATGCCATCTTTTCATGTCTTAGCAAAAGCAAAGTAACAAACAAAAACCTTGGTATCTTTCTTTTGTCCTTCTTTATTCTCATACCGTGTATGCTATAGAGATATCTATATTTAGAAATCCTGTGGGACCTATTTTCAAAACAAATCATAAGTCTGATCATATCACAGTTTCTCCATTGTAACACCCTATCCAGGCATTGTCATCTCTAGCCTGATTCTTGCAGTAGCCTCCCGGTTGTTGGAATAGCACATGGTTATTGCTTTGGCTTCCTGATTTACAGTACTCCCTATTTTATTTTATTTATTTATTTTTGAGACCCAGTCTTGCTCTCTTGCTCAGGTTGGAGTGCAGTAGCGTTATCTTGGCTCACTGCAACCTCTGCCTCCTGGGTTCAAGTGATTCTCCTTCCCCAGCTTCCTGAGTAGCTGGGATTAGAGGCATGCACCACCACGCCTAGCTAATTTTGGTATTTTTATTAGAGATAGTGTTTCATCGTCTTGGCCAGGTTGGTCTCGAACTCCTTACTTCAAGCGATCCACCTGCCTTGGCATCCCAAAGTGCTGGGATTACAGGGGTGAGCCACTATGCCCCACCTACTCCCTAATTATTGCAGTAGCCTCTTATTACTATGTTGTTTAGTAGGTTCCTTGTCATTGCAGAAGTCCTTGATTATTATGGTAGCCTTCTAACTATTGTTTTTTTGTTCCCCCTATAATTGCTTCTCTTCAGTGTCTTCTGAACACTGCAGTCTCATGATTCTGTTAAACCTTAGGTCAGGTCACATTACTGCTCTGCTGAAAAATGTTCATGTGCTCTCCATTTCACACCCAATAAAAGCCAAAGAATGTAGCATACCATTCTTCCATTGTCTGTTATTAAATTCTCATGCTCTCCTCCTCTAATCTAGCCAGACTGGCTTCCTTCATTTGCCTTTGGCACTGTAAGAATTCCTCTGCAGGCCTTGGAGTTTGCTCATTTATTGGCTTCACACGTCTAAGTAATTTACTCCCTCAGTTGTTGCCATCTGTACTAAAATGTCTCATTCTCTATAAAGTTTCCCAGACCTTCTATAGAAATGCATCTCTCTGTCAATACTCCCGATGCTTTTTAATTTGTTTTCTCTCTTATCTCAAAAGAATGGAAGTTCCATAACGGTAGGGTTCTTGCCAATTTTATTCATTGCTAGATTCAAATTTTCTATGTTCTAAAACATAAAGACATACAGATATGTACACAATGAGTGAATCTCTATGTGTATGATTAAAGTATCAACTCCTGAATGATCTAGAAAAAAGACAAGTACATCTGTTTAACCTCATCATGGCTGGAAGACTTTGAAGAGAATTGAAATTGTTGAGACCAAGCCCATTCTAGATGACTCTGCTGGCTTGGAAGCCCCTAAGCCAAAGCTGATCTCTGATTATTTTGCAGATGCAACATCTTTCTCAACCTTCCCCACTTTGATATTTTAGCTAAATGACTCTGACTTTGAGAAATTTGCTGTAGGAGATGGCAAGGTTCTCTTGTGTGGAAGAGGTTGTCAGAAGAGGATAGTAACATATTCTATAGCCAAGACAATCTCTCTGGGTAGATAGTGGAATTGTCCTCTGGTAGGTATGTATATTTCAATATGGCAGTTTGCAGGTAATCTTCTTTGATAAATGTTCAGGTCTGAGGATAGAGGACAAGATAAGAACTATGATGGATTAGTGAGGATAATTTTCCTTTGCATTACAGGGGCTGTCACGTGAGAAAAGTTTTCATATCTCCCACATTATAAGGGCTTTGGGAAACTCCAATTCTTCAGTTTAATCAGATAAAACATAGACCCTGGGGATACAATAGTGAGGCATGTTAGAGATATTCACACCTATAGAAACAGGTACAGAGAAAGTCACACTCTGCCGAATGAGACTGTTCACTAGTAAATTACAGCAGGGTCAGGAGTAGTACCTCCTGATACAGTTAGTAGTCATAGCTAGGAACACTTTGTGGAGTAGAAAGCTAAGTTTCTGCACAGGGGAAATACTTTTTCTCCCCAAAATATATTAGAAAGTTTGAATATTGAATATGGTAGGAAACTGACAAGTGTTACAAACAGACTACTTCATGATGCTTAATACCCAATACATAATATTTGAATTGAAGTATGTATGAGAATACATCCTCACTTCAATTGAAGGAATGATTATGATGTACTCATTTCTAAAATATCATAAATTTTTAGATCATCTTGTTCTGACAATGAAAGTAGCATAAGACACTAGTGAGTTACAGAGTTTATAAAAAGGTACATAACTGTTCTCTGTTTTTGGTTAAAAAAGCAAAATCACTTGATAAAATTAAGACTGAATTAAAGGGATAGATGTTAAGTTAATGGTGGTCATTGCAATTGTTCCAAGCTAATAAATACTCATATTTCTCCAATTTATTTAAACAACTGAAAATTTGTTGGATATTTTTTTTACTATTGAAAATTAGTGTATTACTTCATATCCTTTGACAACTCTTGACTGATAATTTTTCAAAAGAAATTAAATAAACAAATAGAACCTTATAACTTTATAGAAATAAAATACAAATACGTAAAATGAACAGGTTTACATGAGCAATTTAGTTTTTAATTACTTAGACTATATAGATGGAATTATGGTACTTGACGTATTTCACTTTATTTCCTTACCAGATTTGTAGTTAGAACTTGTATTCTTTAATCATTGCTCATTGATTAAGCACAATCTATAGCCCTTGAACTCTGATAAATAAAACAGTCTAGTTTTACTATGTAAACATTTTACAAGAAATACAAATCTCCAAAATTATTTATGAAAATAAATTATATAGATTACTTTTGGATAAGCACACCAAGGTTTATTTATGTGGGCTTTGACATTTTAATTGTTTTTTTACCCCTTTTAGATAGGTCTCAAGAACAAATAGAAGATAAATATAGAAATTACTTTTATTATATTAGTTATATTTAAAAGACAGGAGGAGAACTAGAAAATTATCTACATAATATTTGAGACTATACATTAAATTAAATTTTATATTATTTTTTCCTTTTTGGTAAATTGACAAAAAGTTTTTGGTTATTCCCAAAACTTTATGGTAATTACTCCAACCCCTTTTCCTAAATATCTTGCTGTTTCTTAGAAATCCACTGATTATTAGTATTTAATTGTATATATCATATATATAATCATTCATGCTCCTTTCATGTATTGTGAATTTAAGATCTGAGAAATCTGTAATCAATCTCTTATAACCTCTGTGATCCTCAAGAAACAGAAATTAAAAGAATAAAGTTTAAAGTTCTAATTTTAACTAATTATCCTTAACAAAATTAGTATAGCAATGACACAAGTTTGCCTTTAAATGTATCAACCCACAAATAATAATGTTAAGGGAGAAATGGGGATTCAATTAAAACAACCATTAAAGAGTGTGAGAATAATATGAAAATCATCGTTTTCTTTTACTTGTTTGTACTATCCTAACTAAAACTTAAAAGTAATTCAATTCCTTACGTTTTATGTGTATGAAAATCAAATTAACTATCAAAATATAAACAACTTAAATTGAGTTAAATTTTAAGATTATAAGCTTTTTTAGGGTTATTTTAATGTGCTGTTTTTATCTCAGAGCTATTGTTAATAGAATAAAGAATAGCAAATTTGTGAAAACATCAATTCATTTTTTTATTCACAGTATAATTTTTTTTTAAATTTATTTATTATTATTATACTTTAAGTTGTAGGGTACATGTGCATAACGTGCAGGTTTGTTACATATGTATACTTGTGCCATGTTGCTGTGCTGCACCCATCAACTCGTCATTTACATCAGGTATAACTCCCAATGCAATCCCTCCCCCCTCTCCCCTCCCCATGACAGGCCCCTGTGTGTGATGTTTCCCTTCCCGAGTCCAAGTGATCTCATTGTTCAGTTCCCACCTATGAGTGAGAACATGCGGTGTTTGGTTTTCTGTTCTTGTGATAGATTGCTAAGAATGATGGTTTCCAGCTGCATCCATGTCCCTACAAAGGACACAAACTCATCCTTTTTTATGGCTGCATAGTATTCCATGGTGTAGATGTGCCACATTTTCTTAATCCAATCTGTCACTGATGGACATTGGGTTGATTCCAAGTCTTTGCTATTGTGAATAGTGCTGCAGTAAACATACGAGTGCATGTGTCTTTATAGCAGCATAATTTATAATCCTTTGGGTATATACCCAGTAATGGGATGGCTGGGTCATATGGTACATCTAGTTCTAGATCCTTGAGGAATCGCCATACTGTTTTCCATAATGGTTGAACTAGTTTACAATCCAACCAACAGTGTAAAAGTGTTCCTATTTCTCCACATCCTCTCCAGCACCTGTTGTTTCCTGACTTTTTAATGATCGCCATTCTAACTGGTGTGAGATGGTATCTCATTGTGGTTTTGATTTGCATTTCTCTGATGGCCAGTGATGATGAGCATTTTTTCATGTGTCTGTTGGCTGTATGAATGTCTTCTTTTGAGAAATGTCTGTTCATATCCTTTGCCCACTTTTTGATGGGGTTGTTTGTTTTTTTCTTGTAAATTTGTTTGAGTTCTTTGTAGTTCTGGATATGAGCCCTTTGTCAGATGAGTAGATTGCAAAGATTTTCTCCCATTCTCTAGGTTGCCTGTTCACTCTGATGGTAGTTTCTTTTGCTGTGCAGAAGCTCTTTAGTTTAATGAGATCCCATTTGTCAATTTTGGCTTTTGCTGCCGTTGCTTTCGGTGTTTTAGATATGAAGTCTTTGCCCATGCCTATGTTCTGAATGGTACTACCTAGGTTTTCCTCTAGGATTTTTATGGTATTAGGTCTAACATTTAAGTCTCTAATCCATCTTGAATTAATTTTCGTATAAGGAGTAAGGAAAGGATCCAGTTTCAGCTTTCTACTTATGGCTAGCCAATTTTCCCAGCACCATTTATTAAATAGGGAATCCTTTCCCCATTTCTTGTTTCTCTCAGGTTTGTCAAAGATCAGATGGCTGTAGATGTGTATGCCATCCCCATCAAGCTACCAATGAGTTTCTTCACAGAATTGGAAAAAACTGCTTTAAAGTTCATATGGAACCAAAAAAGAGCCTGCATCTCCAAGACAATCCTAAGTCAAAAGAACAAAGCTGGAGGCATCACGCTACCTGACTTCAAACTATACTACAAGGCTACAGTAACCAAAACAGCATGGTACTGGTACCAAAACAGAGATATAGACCAATGGAACAGAACAGAGTCCTCAGAAATAATACCACACATCTATTCACAGTATAATCTTGTTATATGTACTATTGAAGTCAATTGTTATTTATGCCTTTCTTCAAATAAATATTTTAAATCATTTTAAATATTTTTGAAAAATTAAGATAAATTTTGATTCTTTTCAAGATTATTGTATACGCTTCTTTCCTCAGGTGCTTGTAACATCAATAAAGGGAAAATATAGTAGTAATTTTGTAGCATTTCTCTAATTTGCATATTTTGGCATTTCTAGATGCTTTCACTCATGAAGAGGAAATTGGTATAAGATAATTTTAGTGTTTGAAGATAATTTAAGATATTTTAGTTCGACTTTCTTTTTCACAGATCAGAAAATTGAGACATGGAGACATAAAATGGTTTGACAAGTTTACATGGTAAATTAAAGGAAAATTGATAACTCAAGCAGATATGTAAAAACTTAATTTGACTTAGAAATGAAAATATTTAATAAATACTTTAATAAATAAATCCTGTTTTTGGAATATAGCTCATGCACTTTATGCTACTTTATGTGCTTTATATGTATTCACTCAATTCTCACATTTTCACATTAATTGTAACCTAGCAAAAAGTTATTATTATCTTCATTTATGAACATGGGTACAGAAGTGCAGAGAGATTTAAATATGTGGTCAAGACCACATAGCAGAGCTTGACTTTGAAATCAGTTTCATTTGATCTCATAACCTAAACTATTAAACACAACTCTACACATGAAGATTTCTGTACATAGAATTTATACAACTATAGTAAATTGTGTCCTTGTGCAATTTTGTTTTCTCTCTATGATATGGTTTGACTGTGTCCCAGCCCAAAATCTCATCTTGAATTGTAATTCAAATTGTAGTCCCCATGTGTTGTGGGTGAGACCTCATGGGAGGTGATTAGATCATTGGGGCAGTTTCCCCATGCTGTTCTCATAATTGTGAGTAAGTTCTCATGAGTTCTAACAGCTTTATAAGGGGATTTTTCTCCCTTCTCTCATCCTTCTTCCTGCCACCATGTAAAGAAGGACGTGTTTGCTTCCCCTTCTGCCATGATTGTAAGTTTCCTAAGGCTTCACCAATCCTGCAGAGAACTGTGAGTCAATTAAACCTTTTTACTTTATAAGCAAGCCAATCTCGGGTACGTCCATACAGCAATGTGAGAATGGACTAATGCACTCTATAATCTCTGCCAAGTCTCTTTGTCAACACCTACTTTCTCCAAACTATAATATTTATATTCTTCTTCTTTCTAATATTTCTTCAACTTCCCATCCTGTTCAAGCCCTGGATATTCCTAGATCATTAAATCTTGGAATTGGATGGGACCTTGGGGTCTGCTCTAATGCTTTCATGTTGCATGTGAGGAAATTGAAACCTAGCACTTAAAATTACTTGCCTTAGGCCATAGAACTGTAGGTGATAGGACTACAAATAAAACCACATCTTCTAAAAGGTATATTCTTCTTTCCCTTCACATGATGTTTATTTTGCAATGGTAAAAGCATGTAAATCTAAAACTGGATAAGAATAGTACTTGAAGGAACAACATTTTTTTAACTTCTTTTCAAAAAATGAATTATTAACAAACTTGAAATTACAGGCAGAAAGAGTAACCTCCTAAAATATTGGTTGCCCTCTTATAATGTAAACAATAATAACAAATACACTAGTATGAGTCAAAGCAGTAAGTAATAGCAGGTTTATAAACTATTTCAAATATTAGAGACTTAATGTCATAAATCATTATTTCTCCCTCAATTTGCAAGTGGATGATGGTTGCATAACTGTACCGGACAGAGCTCTTCAGTGGCAATTGAGGGTATAAAGCTTATTGTTTCATGCTGCCCCTTGCTCTCCTCTGGACTCTTTAGAATCCTGTTCTTGATTTTCTGCATTCATCCAGCTAGTGTGCAAAAGCAGAGATAAGGAGAATCCTGGAATTTGTTTTATGACAAGGTTTAGGTTGATGCACATGATTTCTGACCACATTACATTTAGCCAGACTCCAGTTACATGACTCCCACATAATTATAAGGAAGAATAAAAAGATAATCTTTCAGTGCCTCCAGATGTAGAAAGTAAAATTGGTGAACATACTGGTATTACAGACCTCAAATTTAACTCTATTTAGGTACACCCTAAAGTGGAATAATATTCTGATACTTAAGGTTGTGCTTTTGATGTATCAAATGAATCCAAACAAAATTAATGAAATTATAGGACTTTCAAAAATGAATTTATAAAGCCTGTAAAATATAGCTTATCTAGATACATATTAGCTTTTGGTTCATACAATTTACTCAGTTATGCATAGCCAAATAATTCTATGCCAGCCAATTCATAACTGACATTCATATTGCAGATGCTGTATCTAATATCTGTGATGTGAACCCTTGGTATATTTTACTACATATGGCTAAGACCACAATTTGAAGTGAGAAAAACTGCAACCTTTTTCTTCCCTTCTTGAGGACATAGTCAATTCTTGTGTGTTCTCAAACATTCATAAAACTTAAATATCACCTGTTTGCCTTCAGAACCAATTAAAAGTGGAAATTATTCCTATCACTAAAGCATTCTTCTAGTTAAAGTGAACTCAATGTAGCCGATTTTTGGCATCAGAAGTTTTCTATAAAAACTTGCTATTTAAGGTACATAACATTTTGTACCTTATTTATATGCCTTAATTAGTCATTTGTTGTAACAATTTGCAATTGTAAGATATCAAAACCATGGAAAACAAGACAATACTACAGACCTACTAGAATATTTACCTGGCTTATAATGCATCCTATTTGTGTGAAAAATGGCCCTTACTCATAGTACTGAACCCCTTTAAATCACATGTCATTGTATGCCTTTGACCACTGACTACAGCTGACTTGGCAATGACAGACAGTGGACACAATTTGAACCAATTAGAATCTATCTCCTAAAAACATGAGGTGATTTATAGACTTAAGACGTAAGTTTTTTATTTTGTTTTTTAATTGTTGTTGTTGTGTGGTTAAAGGTTTATAGCTTGAGCATATAAATTCTGAAAATGTGGATTATCCATGTTGTGCCCTATGAGTTAAGTTACTCAGAATATGAATCCACATAAAGAAATAGACATGAAGTTGATTTACAGGGAAAAACCTAAGATGTGTGAATATCCCTGGTTACTTTGTCCAGTGAATTAGTCTTGTTTCTGTCCAACATTGGGGTCTATAACATTCCCCTGTGGATAAATTACCTTATATTTATTGTTTAAACTTGGTCAAGGAGGTTTATTTATTTAGGATCAAAAGATATTTAACTGTAACAATTTTACTTCAAAACAACTCTCAGAAACAGGCAAGTTTATTACATGAAGAAGTATGTTCATTTAAGGTTACACACATTCTTTAATTTGTTTTGAACAATAAACACAATGAAGAGCATTAGCTCATGTTAACTGGAACAACATAAGCAGAAATGATGTTCGTCTTCAAAACTCTAAATCAAACACATTTTGAACTTCCAAGCAATGACAGTTTGAATATCACCAACACTGAAGTGACTTGCCTAAAATACTATATACATTTATACACTTTATAATATATTATATATACACACACACATATATGTAATCTGTTTTCTAAATGATTTCCACATATTTATTTCCCTAGCTTCCTACTGAGAATTGAGAATACGTATACGAAATGTATTGCCCAGAAGGCTTAACGCTGTTGGAGAATTGGCCTGTAGAATTCATTAGGGGAAAACCTATTTTAGCTCATCCTGAATGAATCTTAGTACTAATGAAAAAACTTCTGGTCTCAAGGTGCAGAACTGTAATTTTCTCTTCGTTATGAGCTATAATTGGTGAGTGTGTTAATATTTGTGACTCTTAAAGAAAGGTACTATCACTTGTTATTACCTTGGCAAATATATGTAACAACGACACTCTCTTTATTCACTGGCAGGTTATGACATTTCAGTGTCATGGTTTGTTTGAAAGAAATGGGATATCATTCTTAGTTATAAATGTTAATGTTCCCCTA